>NW_027526225.1:81508471-82161624 GCF_048455015.1 Haemaphysalis longicornis | reverse complement strand
CTCCAGAATGTCCGTGCGGATCCGGTGCACGTGTTTGTAGAGAGCTCCCTGGGCAGCCCGGATATTCACTGTCGGCGGGGGAGACAGCCAGAGCTCCCAGGAGGTGATGGAGGCGAGGGATGGGTCAAGAGATGGCGCGGTGCAGTCCCAGTAAGAATGAGGTATGGATGGGCAGGAAGAACGGGTGGGACAGGAAGGATGGCCAGGGTGCCGATAGATGCGGTGAAAAATGTGATGGGAGAGGAGTGAAGAGGTTTGAGCCTGCCGAATGAGGCACGCAGCCTCACGAGTTAGACGGGAACTGCGGGTGAGTACAGGGTGCGTGATAGGCGTTGGGCGTGTATCGGAGTGACGAAGCCAGTGGTGTGTGTCATGGTGTCATGGTGAGCGAAATAACGAAGGGCTGACTGACAGTCGGAGAAGATATATACTGGCTTGGTGGTAGGAACTCAAAGAGCAGCTTGTTCAATTGCAAGGGCAATGGCGTATTCTTCGAGGGAGGTCGAATCCGATGGTGACAGGACACACGTCATGACCCGCTACATAAGGAATGCCTCCAAAAGTTGATCAATCGGAGGGCCAGGAGAATTAGAGGGGGTAATTGTTGGAGTGAGAGGGACGGGGAGTAACACTGGCGTGGGAGGAGAAGGTGAAATAGCTTGTAGGGCGAGGAATAGAACAAGGAAAGTTGAAGGACAGGAGGGGGGAGGAGGGAGAAGCGGAAGCAGTAAGAGGGGAGGGGCGCTCCACTTTATGGGCGGCAGAATCACTCGTTTTCTGCCGCCGTATGCTGCGCAGCAACTATATACGTGGCGATTCCTTTCCCAAACTATCACACTTCGCCCTTTTTTTTTTTTTCATTCTTTACACAGTGCGGCTATACGCAGCAAACTGTATGTTTAATATAAGAACACTCCGGTTGCTCCCTTCAGTTATATTCTTGTGTATTGCTTCAAATATGCCCAACGTCCACTGGCGCTAGTAGTACGGAAAGTTGCTTGCCGAAATTTACTGTTCAAAGTAGGTTTGAAAATCGATGTCAAAAACCCTGTCGGAGTTTATTAAGATATCGAAACGGACACCAGTGCATTCGCCTTTCACAACCGGCGAACTCCATACATAAACGCATGCCAGGAAGGGAGTCGGATAAAGCGTTCTTACCTTCAAGGAGACCAGCATCTTCCGTATCGGTTCTCCCGTGATGTTGAAGGTGTCCACCATGACGGCCGGGGCCGGAGCAGAGCCGTTGGGCTGGTATTGTTCCGCAATCTTCAACACTGCCCCTTCCGCTGTAAAACCGAGATGTTTTCAAGTCCAGTGCACCAGTAGCACAAAATTTACGGCGGACTTTCCTTTGACCGACGGCAGCGTTTGTTGTCGTTTATGTTCATGTGCAATTCAATGAGGCGACATGTCTAAGGTAATAGAAGAGAACAAACGTTTCTCTAGGTTTAGGTTGAAACCGTCGCCGATGCCACCGAATTTATATGCTTTCCTAAGGACCCATGGTCTATATGCACAGCGGTATGAGTGCAGGCGAACGTAAACGAACTCGGGCGCAGAATCACCATGCCGCCATCAGGGAAGACGTTAGAACCAACCAGTGCTGTTGAATTAGTCAAATACCGGAAATTAAAAAAAATGCAAATGATTTTGAGAAGTGTCTACAGTGCGAAAGCATTCTTACGGTGCTTCTCCGTCATACCAAACTTACGTTTCCCTTCTGTTTGAAGAAAAGACATACGCCGACTAGGAAGTAAAAAGATTGTAATGAAGTTTCGATACACAGAACGGGTGTATTGTTCACGATTTGAAAAAGGCTCCCGTTTTGGGGGCCGAAGCGACTATATATTTTTTTATTTTACGCCCGGTGTCTTCATCCATTTTTCAGTGATCGTTCCCTACAAGACGGTTGCCCTTTGACGTCCTGATTTCATGATCTCCTTGCTAAAATTAAAAGAATACCGTCCCGCTGAATCCGACCTTTACAGATTTCTGTACTAACTGAACCGGAACGTCGTTTGATCGCTGCTATCGGTGTTCCCAGAAAAAAGTAGCTGCTTTCATTTCCCCTTTTTGTTGCAACCTTGACGCGGTGACAGTGACGCCCAATTTTTGTAATTTCCGAATGTACGATTACCGTACTGTTATCACATGTACTCATCAGTTCTTCGTATTTTTTTTCACCCAGCATCCCTACAGAAGGCGTCTCTGCGCACCCATCAGCAATTCGGGGCAGTGAGCTTTTAAGCCATCCCCATGAAAACAATTCTCTTTCCGATCATTTTTTAGTGCGGAAACATTTTTGGACGAGTACCCTAGAAAGATCTGTTACGCGGAAAGTTTCGTGCCTTGTATCTGCACACGAATGCGTAATTGATGAAACAAAGATATCTAAAGGCTGTAATATTCTTAATGTAGGCTACTGGTGGTGTTAAAATTAATAGAATATTTTTTCTTGTTTTTCAGGGCACCCATGTCTGCCAATATGCTTGGAATGGGAAAGCATAATGGCTTCCCCTGGCGGTGCTTATCAAAGGCTCATTTGGTGTTACACCGCGCTTGCGTCTCTTCCTTCGCTTTCTATTCGTCATCTTTTGGCGCAAATTATTTCTACAGGCAGACTGGCGACACAGAATTCTCGAACTTACAGCTCTCCGTGGCAGGGGTGCGCCTTTTCTGTTGACGTGCCGTCACGATCACCCGCCACGCGATATGGCGTTAGCGTTGCACGCACTAGGCTAAACACTTGTTGCGCCGCTGAGAAGGTGGTGATTTAGCGCGATAGTAACGCGGTCAGCTGCTAGCCTAGACACCCGGGTTCGATTCCCAGTACCCAGTTTTTCAATGTACCCAGTTTTCAATTCAATTCAATGCACCTTCAAGACAGAACCCATGCAGACAGACCAAAATGTCTGGGTTTAAGTAGCCCAAGAAAGTCTTTAAGAAGCAAACAAAAGAAATTGGTGCAGCTTGCACAAGGCTGGAGAAACAGCAAAGCTTGCGGCCTGTCCCCCTTCGTCGGAGGCCCGGCTGTTGCGTCCGCATCAGCAGCAGGAGCCTACTATGTACACGGCAGGACCAAGGCCTCTCAATCGACCACCAACCGCTCCTGCGCCGCCCCGATCGAGTCCATTCTTTGCTTCCGAACTTCCTTATTTCGTCCCTCCACCGAATAATGCACGATGATGACGATGATGATTAAAGGCCTCCCCTTTGAATCGGGGTGATGGCGTGCGCCATCTAGCCTATCTTAGTAGTTTGAATTTAAATTTAGTCCCTCAACTCGGATTTCTTTTTAATTCTGCCCTGCCGCTACCCCTGGCTGGGATGTTATTTTATCGACTTCCCTGCTTTTTTTCCACCAATACTCTAGCCGCTGCTTAGTAATACCTACTGCTGCCCAGTTAATGCTTCCATCAATTGCGAAGCCCAGTGCCTCAGGAAGTAGGACTTTTCCCCCAATTCTATCCGGCTGAATCTTTTCGCATCCTATTACTATGTGGTCGATTGTTTCTTTATCCCTGCCACATACAACACATGTCTCATCCTGGGACGAATATTTGCTCATGTAGGTTCGAGTTCTCAAGCAGCCAGCCCGCGCCTCAAAGAGCAACGCACTACCTTTATTGTTGTCATAAAAGTTCTCTTTCCGGATCTCTTTTTTGCTTGCTTTGTAGATTCCCAGCGATCCCTTCTTTTCCATCCTCTCTTTCCACATGAGCGTCTGTTTCCTTCACTTGCTTTTTAACTGCCCCCCCTTGTTTATTTGCCGCGGTCAAGGTATATTTAGTCGCCAGCTTTCGCGTCCTCTTCCGCCATTGGGTGTCCACACTTTTAAGGTACACGTACCTGTGCACTCTGGCTGCCCAGTTCTTCTCATCTAAATGTCTAAGCCGCTCCTCAAAACGTATCTTACTTTGCGCTTCCCTCACCTCAAATGAAGCCCAACCCATATCGCCTTGTACCGCCTCATTTGTAGTCTTACTGTGAGCTCCCAGTGCTAATCTGCCGACTGCCTTTTGGTTAACCTCCAGTCCCGACAGGATATCGGACTTTAAGCATAATACGGCATTAAAGAACGTGAGCGCCGGCACCATTACCCCTTTCCAGATGCCTCGAACTACCTCGTACTTATTGTATCCCCAAAGTGCTCTATGTTTCATTACTGCTGCATTTCGTCTCCCTTTCAGTTTGAGGTGTTCTTCTGGGCATCCGGGTAGCCTTTTCCTTCATTAAGCCAGATCCCCAAGTATTTGTATTTATTTACTAATGGTATGGCTTTCTGTTGAATTCTTATTGGTGCTGTATGAGCTTCCTCGTTGAACACCATGACTCCAGATTTCTGTGGGTTAAAATGTAGTCCTAGGTACGTTGCCTCATCACCACAAATGTCGGCCAGTTTTTGAAGGTCTTCCGCATTATCAGCCAGCAACACTATATGCAAAAGTGCCGCCGTCTACCGGAAGAAAAACGAAACGAGCAAGCGGCGCCTTGTTGGGGAATGGCGGTCGCGGGATTGCTTGGTACGGAGCGCGTGAGTGGCTTTCTCGGCTTGGCAATCCTTTTATATTCAGATTTAAGCGCAACAAAATGAGCGGGGAGTGATCTGTGGACCTTTCTCTGTTGCCCACATTTGAGAGCGACTTCGTAAATACGCATTATTCATTATGCATCGCATTACGCATAAATACGCATTATGCATCGAAAAAGCAGTCAGGATGGCACCGGCAGGGAAGCTTTTGGAGGCTGTCGCGTTTCTCTTTTTCTTCGGGGGGGGGGGGGGGGGGGGGATTTGAGAACACGAACATTGAAAGTACATCCGTGTTGGTTCGCATCCCGCGGATTTCTCAGGAGGTCATTCCTGAAACGCTTCGAGCCGATGCGGCCTGCTGTGACGTTGAAATGGGGGAAGAGGTGGGGGGCACTCCGCGATATAGCTATACGCTAAGGATCCTCTGTGACGCAGAGGAAACCTGCAAAACAAAACAAAAAAACACTTAAAAAATAAGTTGCATACCTGGCATTTTTTGACAGCGGAACTGCTGTGGCTGGCCGTAATGTGTGGCGTGTAACGCGTTAAACATTGCCAATATATTACCAGTAATTTTCCTATGAATGATTAAATTACCAATAAATTGCCGAGCGCTTGTGAGCGCGTGCCTCGCGGCGACCGCTGACCGTCCCCTGCTCGCGCCCTTGACAACAAAACTGGGTGCACACTACCGCTTAGAAAATTCCGCTCGAAAAATTGGATCTTGGGAAAATAGGCTACGGACGAACAGCAAACGACGAGCGGTAAATGGCCGATACACGGGTTACTACATACGTTACTTGCGCTACTCATGGTGCTACGTGAAGGTTGCAACTCTCGCGGATCCCTTATTTCCTGTAACGTGTGGCAAACGAAAGAATGCGTAGCACTTCCATAAAAGTCCACCGAACGTCCAGAATAAAAAGAAGACACGGGCGCGCAAAGCACGAATGGCAGACTTAAAACTCATCCCACACGATAAAGTACGAGCTGACCGATGCAGTGCGCCTTAACCACCAGCAGGCTGGAGTGCTCGGCGGCAAATACCGGGCTAGAAAATAGATAACTTTGGGACCTTTTTAGTCCTGCACATATTCGTTTTGTGGCTAAGCATGCGATCTAGCTATAATGTTACTGCGCGAAGGGAAGTGACACCCGCAAGCGACTTCACGCAGGGTTCGAATCATGCTTCCGTCGAGAAATAAAAAAAGAAAGTAAACATCCCCCTCGCGAGGGGCACGATCAAATGCAGAGCATTTCCGCGGGGGGCGCCCCTGCAAGTCGTATGGATTACGTATTAGTTGTTGTTGTTGTAATTGTTGTCTTCCACCGTAGACATTGTCGATGAAGTCGATGGTGAAACGTGCCGTGAACCCCCTGCCGCGGCTATGACGCAACGTGGCGCGGCTATGACGCAACACAGTCCAACACAATCCACTTTAATCCATCCAATCCAAATCCAAACCAATCCAACCCAAGCCAAGCCAAGCCAAGCCAAGCCAAGCCAAGCCAAGCCAAGCCAATCGAATCCAATCCAATGCCCCTCGCGAGAGAGTGTTATAGCGCCGAAATCGCGCCACCACACGAACGCGTGATGTTGACGTCACGATCACGCCACAGATGTTAGCGACAGGAGCGCGCGCGAACGACATATGGGGTTTAATCGCGAACCGACCGCGGCGAGAGAGCGCGATGCGAGCGCCCCCACCTGTTCTTGCGCGCGAATCGACTGTTGCTCAGCGCCAACCCAACGCAGCGAGAGAGGGTGTTGCGCACGTCCCCACCTGTTGTGCGCCCGAACCGAACGCGGCGAGAGAGGGTGTTGCGAGCGGAGAAACGGCGAGGAGGACGCGGGGGACAGGGCGCACCTGTGGCCGACAGTTGAATGAGTCAAGGATATAAGGCGCGTTCGTAACCTTCCATTCTGTGTCCGCTTTGTGGCGCAGTGGGTAGAGCACCATGTACCTTGCGTTCCGCCCGCAGAGTCGTGGGATGGAAACCTGGCGCCGGTAAGTATTATTTTTTTATATAGTGTAGGGGGAGCGATGCGGACTACGACTACGGACGTCAACGCGGGTGACATCGTAAGTTACTGAAATGCTCTGCATTTAAAAGATGTGTACGTTATTTCCGTGGTGGTCGTCGTATCATCTTCGAGCACAGAAAGTTACGCGGCAGTATTTAAGCATCTTGAACAACGATAAATGCCGACGTGCGCGTCGCTAACCCCGGGCTATCATGTTTACTGCGGTATCCGGAGATCCGGAAATCCCCCGACATGGCGGAAGCGTACGCGGTCCCCGCAAGAGGGCGCCAGTTTTTGCTTAAGGTCTATTGGCCTTCTTTTTCAAGATCCGTCTCTCAGTATCCACTCTGTCACCTAGGTAGCGCAACGATCGTCATTTCGTCTAATTACGTTGCCGCCCCAAGTTCATTTCTTCTTCAGTATTTTAACTGTGATATCTTCTACTTTTATCTCTCAGTGTTACTCCGATCATTATTCGTTCCATGGCCTGTTGAGCAGACGTAATTTTGCTTTCAAGTTGTTTAGTAAGGCACCAAGGTTCCGCTCCATATGTCATCACCTCACATTTGTTTCTGAACTTGCCGCTGAAAGTTCTCTATCACTGGCCGAATCGTTTCGTCCGCAGACTTTCACATCTCTCCCAAAGTGGACCGCGTTAGGACGCGCTAGAACCCGCGCCTAAGTGTAATGCGATGATAGCTCAATCGGAAAGACGCCAGCTTCATAGTGCGAGCGACCCAGGTTCAATTCCAACCACTGGAAGTGTTTGTTTTTCCAATTGACTGCACATGGTACTGCTCTCACAGCTGCTAACCCACCCCTAGGGCCTTCGGGGTGGCCCAGGGGTTAGGTTGCCGGTTTCACGGGGTAGAGGTCACGGGTTCAATACCAGGAACCTCCCTAAGCACATTTCTTTTCTTGCAAAGTCGGGGTTTTCAGTCTACGAGTGACTGAGTTATGTCGGCCTAAACAGCTCTGCCGTTAAAAGAAACAGATGTATCGGGCTGTCTCGGAAAAAAATTAAAGTCGTTCCACTCAATGTGAAAGCTCCCGGAAGTGAAGAGTAGTGATTCGCCATAATGGGCTGTACCGCAGTTATCCGCTTACTGCTACCACCCCATGCAATTCAAATTTCCCGCCTTCGCAGTGCTCGCGTGCCCCCTGCCTGAAACTGCGCCAGCGGGACTTCTGGATTGGATTGGGTTGGTTTTGAATTGGATTGGATTGGATTGGATTGGATTGGATTGGATTACATTTGGATTGAATTTGGATTGGATGATATACAGCAGTAAGCATGATAATCAGCTAATCCTAGACGACCAGGAAAGCTAAGAATAACCAGCTGAACCTTAGCTCACGCTACTTATATCCTGATATTGCCGCTTGGCTTTCGAAGCCTCTCGGTTACGCCGCGGCGAAAAGACCGTGACAGCCTACACCGTAACGCTGTGGCGATATGCTCGTTTCCAGAGAGCGAGCTAGGACGACAAGGCGAGCGCCTAAAGTGTTGTGCACTTAAAAGCGGCAGCAGCGATCGCACGGAGTTCTGTCTGAGTTGATACGATCGCTGCGAAGGGCGGTCACATGCGGCGATGCGCGTTCCTTCGATGCCACCAACAAAACTTCAGGTTGGTGAAACGGAGAAGCACCGTAAGCATTCTAAGGCAATCCCAGGATTTTCAATTTCACATTAATCCACTCGGCTTACCTATTCATGCTGCTTACAAAGCAATTTGGGTCCATTTGACGCGAAAATGTGATATGTGCTGCGGCCTTAAGCAATGCAGGGCGCCGTGCTTACATTTCGTGATGCCACAGAGTAAACAGAACTTGCGAGTAGAATCGTATGCTCGACATCGTCTTTTCCGAAATTTCATCGTTGGCTCCATCTATTGGTCAGAAAGGTGCACTGAGGTGAAGCCGAACTTCGCGACTGCCGTAGAGTTTAAGCATATACAATATATAGCCAATGAATGTACTTCAGGCAGTAAAATAGGCAGTTTAAAAAGTGATTGTCACTTTTCCCGACCTTTTCATACAGAGCATACTCAGAAAACGCAGAAACTTTATATATGAAGAAATTTAGCAGTTCCCAACCCACCTAGAAGTTTGTTTTCGAGCGTGCATGCTTGCGTGGGAACTTCAGAAAAGATGGCAAAAACAAAACACTCCTCCGTACCGTGCAACGAACCGTCGGTTCGTTGGCTCCCAACGCAGGCCTTTACGTAAGCACCTCTGCAGGGGCTTTTGCGTACAAGAGTTTTTAGCTGCCAGGAAGTGCAGAAGCCGAGAAAGTAGTTCATCCCCGTTTGCGGAGTTAGCCTTGACTGCAGCTAGCCAGATAAGTGTACAGAATCATCTGCTGTCAAAAAAAAAAAAAAAAAAACTTGCCGAGAGTCTTGCGCACTTATGGCACATGCCAACGTTGGGGACTGGCGACGTAAGTCTAGGCCAATCCGCTGTTGCATGCGAAAACCGCAAGTGCGATTAAAACAAACCGGTCTCGAGATCTTGTGCGCATACCATCATGCGTTGCGGGGGGACTGCGAAATTAGTGTAAAAACTGTCTTCCCTAGGCCACACATTGCCTGCTTGCCATCTGGCTCGCTCGGCCAGCTGTCAGCGTGTCATGCAATCTACACTTTCTCGGGGAAAAGTAAAGGCCGATTTCGCCTAATGTTTTCTATGTTTATAAGCGTCCCCCTTGAAGCCACCCAGAAAATCGTCGACGTCGTCACTCACCCGTGGCCACGTAGCAGACGACCCAGGAGCCCCAGCTCTCGGTCAGCACGAATGCGGCCAGGCTTTCGAATTCGAGGCCACGGCGAGCGTAGAAGGGCCGGCCGTGGCGAGGTTTAGCCGGACCGATGAGCAAAGGGTGACCATGCAGGAAATGGACTGGCTTTACTTGGCGCACATTGGGGTCTGGAGGACAGTCGACCCCTGGACGCGTGAAATTGACTTCGTCTGCAGGAGCGGGGTGACCCAGCTCGTACTCGTCGTTGCTCGGCAGTTTGACGAAGGAGCTGTTGAACGCCTCCTCGACGCCCTGCCACCGGAATGCACAGATGGCAGAGTCGGTTGACCCATGACTGCACCACAAGGAGCCGCGAGGAAGGAAAATTCAGGGCGACACTGAAGACTGCTTACGTGAGGGAGCGGCAAAGAATTACATTTAATTTCAAGCTGTGCAATCTTGTATGTCTAGTGGTAAGCCCGCCTTGATTGAGACCTTTTCTCTTGCGGCAATGCCTTCGTCGAGAGAGGGTTGTATGTCTGGCGTGTAATCTTTGCACATGCATTTCTACCCAGACCCCTTAATAACATGCATGCTGATTCACAAGAAGCATGCGCCAGCATAACACCCAGTATTGTCGCGTATACACGAAGTTTGAAGAGGACAACGACGATGGGAACGCCTCCAGCCACCTCTTTTCAGCGCGTGCTGACGGACTGACGACGACGACGACGACGACGAGGACAGTGTCTCGGGCAGTTGTGCGCGAGATCATGTGCAGCGAGCTGGGAAAGCTATTGATTGATTGAAAATATCTTTATTCCCCCAACAGGCCAGGGTACCAATAAATCTATTCATTCATTCATTCAAAAGAAAAGAAAAAAAGAGGGAGGAAAGAAGGTGGCTACCCCGATTCCGTGATTCCACTTGCCTTCATCGCCGCTATGGCCCTGCCTGCCGATGACCTTGCCTGCCATCGCTGGCAGGCAGGGTCATCGCCGCGCAGGATGGCCTCCCACTGCTCCCTTGACGTGTTTGGGAGTGGGTGTACTGTTGGTATGTACTGACATGCCCACACTGTGAGCTATAACGCCAGTCTAGCGCGTGGTGTGCGGGAGCAAAGGAATGCTTCGCTGAGTCATTGCAGGCACACGTTCGCCTTATTAAAGTAGCTTCACTAACCCGGACTATGTCGTCCTCATTCTGGCTACGTGGCAGTATGTCTTCTTATGTCTTCTTTGATTTTCTGGGTGCCTGCTCATGCCGGGCTGCAGAGTAATGAAAGAGCCAACCAGCTCACTCGCGAGACCGCTTTCCGGGCTCCCTACAACCCTAGCCAACCGCAAGAACCTACGCTCCCGACACCCATCACCCTCCAAGACTCATACTTACGCCTCCATCCACAACTTTGGAAATAACGGCACGTACTTTCTAAGCAAGCACAAATGCGTACCCTTTAAACTGCAGCAAGAGAGGCCCTGTATAACGGGATGTCAACACCCACCTACCCAAAGTTCTGCGACACACCTAAACAGGACCACATCTCGAATGGGTGCCAGCGATTTCCCGGAGCGACAGCAGCACTGCAGTCAGCAGCCCTACACGGCCAATGCCGCCGAGCAGCTTTCGTCAAGAAGTTCGTTACAGGTGCCGTGAACTGAGCGGACCTAACACGGCTCGTAGTTCATTAAATAAAGCTTCATTTATTCATTCACGTCCTAACGGCTGCTGCGGTGTCGTCTGCTGGTAGCTTTAGCAGCAGCAGCTTCCACGCACTGCGGAAATTCTGTTTTAAATGCAGAGCATTTCTTAGCCTCGCCTCTTCCTGCGTCGGACGGCGTCCACAGCTCCGCGTCCGCAGCAGGTGCGCCTCTCCTCCTTCCCTCCTCTCTCTCAACAGCGGCTGGCCGGCGCGCGCATGCGTCGTAGTCAGCCCGTTCGCTCCGTCGCGGTCTCGGCGTAACAGGTCGCGGTGGCTCAGTGGCTAGGGCGTTGCGCTGCTGAGCACGAGGTCGCGGGTTCGATTCCCGGTGGCGGCGGCCGCTTTTCTGATGGAGGCGAAAAGCAAAAACGCCCGTGTGTACGAGATTTCGGCGCACGTTAACGATCCCCAGGTGGTTAAAATTAATCCGGAGCCCTCCACTACGGCGCGCCTCATCGCCTGCGTTGCGTCGGCGCGTTAAACCCTACAATCAATCAAATCAATCGGCGTAACAGGTACGTGATAGCAGCGCGGTGGGGCGTGGAAGGGCGCGCGCTGCTTGCGCATGCGCGCTCCCCCCCCCCCCCCCCTCGTACTGCTCTCCCTCTACTGCGCGCGCTGCAAATATAAAGCGGCTAGCGGTCGCTCGTGCTTCAGTCGCTGCGTTGCTCCTTCCTTCCTTGGTTGACGCTCGCTCCACCCTAACGCGACTTTACTCTCCTCTCTCTACCCCAAACCAACACCAACGCGACTACGACCCAACTACCCACCCTAACGCGACTTTACGCGGCGTTAACGACCCGCAATGCTCTGCATTTACTCGTGTTCCCCTCGCGGGAAGGCGCGGGAATTTTTTTGTCTCCAGTCTTCTTCTGAGGTGTACGTATTGTCGTGGACGACGGCGTTTCAAAACAGACCCTGAGGCATACGCTTCAGAGTCCATTGCAGTAGATACAGCACCGACATGCAGGAAAGTGTCCAGCGGAGTGATTGTCCTTTTATTACTATCGCCGTTATTCTTTTCAGATTACGTCGTTTTTGTCTATATTACTAGCACCGAGAGGCCTGGACAGCCTCCCTTCCTAGCAACAAGCACGAAATTGATGTTCACATGCTTTTCTACCTATGTAATTATCACGTCCAAATTACTCATATAGGCCTCCCGTAGTGTGATTGCAAGCTCTGTTATCATCCTTAGGATGTTTCGATGCTGCTTGAGCTGGTCGTTGGGCCGGCGAACGTGCGCAGGAAAACCTCGCTGAGTGATGGCGTCACCGTGCGTGCTGGCACCGTTTCCCGATAGCTCTGCCTGGCCGCGCTCGGACCGGACTCTTGTTGCCACCTGTCGGAGGCGCGATGCAATTGGTACAAGCACGGCTTACGGAACCCGTCGCGGGGTGCTCGCTGTATCGCCTGTTGCGGCAAGTTGAGCAGTTTTAACGGTGCAAACAGAAGAATTTATCCCAAAATGAAAAAAAATCCAGAAGCCAAGAAGCGACAACCTGAACTTCTCAATTAGCGTCCCACACGCCAGACCACACAAGCCGAACGGTGGCCATAAAACGAGTACAAAAATTTGAGCAAACGCTAGTCCCGCCGTTCGCCCCACCGCAAAGCCGGTGGGCCCGCGTACATTGTACCCACTTTAATGGGAGAGAGGTCATTGCTCTTTGGGGATCTAGCGTCGACGACACCACGCAGAAAACTTGGCGGAGTCTCTAGGCGTAACCCCGCACGAACTTACCCGATCCAAGAATACGCTTAATTTTTTCCGTGGTTTCTTCCTTCTCTCTGTTACTAGGGCTGCAAAGCGAAAACCGCAAGGAGCGATATTCAGAAACGACACGACGGTGATCGGCAGCTGTTCCTCCGGCCGTCACACGCCGGAGCAACCCCATGAAGAAGACGGCGCGAGCGATCATTGCGACCGAAGGAGAAACGTCCATTCAATGTTACACACTTATAGGACGGTTGTTTACAAGTAGTGCTAGCTCAATAAACGTGACCGCAAGGTTGTTGTGCGTCCATTTATAAAAAAAACGAGAACTAAATGTATGGCGGAGAGCTGAGAGACTTGCTTCTCTACGAAGCACAGTGTACGCCGTACTGCCATTTTCATCTTGTTTCTTCCTAGGCCGGAAGTTTGGCCCCCTCAACGGCTCCCTCTTTGGCTATAATGACTAATCACTCATGCTACTACCATGTTTATCTAAGAGGTGGAAACAAAAATGTAATAACATCAGTCACCGCGTCTCAGTAGCTTTCGCTAAAACACAACAAATTTTGACAATATTTTAATAGCACCATTTTTGCAAAAGGAAAACCTACACAGCAGTCTCAAAAAAGAAAGGAGAGGGAAAGTGCGGGGGATGTATCAGATAACTCACGCTTTGAAAACGAAAGTACCGAACAGCACGCCATCATCCATGTCAGGAACATAGACCGAGCCGTCTGCAATACCGGAAGAGAAAACAAGGCTGGTGAGAGCAGCGGCTACAGTTTATGCACACGGATGTGAAGAAGTACATTAGAAATTGCATATCACTGAAACGTCTGGCTAACCGCAATAATGTTAATTCCCACCGATACAAAAGTGGCTCAGAGATATATTTGAGTGCGCTGCTTTTTTGTGTGCGTGCGCGCGTGTGTGTGTGTGTGTGTGTGTGTGTGTGTGTGTGTGTGTGTGTGTGTGTGTGTGTGTGTGTGTGTGCGTGCGTGTGCGTGTGTGTGTGTGTGTGTGTGTGTGTGTGTGTGTGTAGCTTTCGGTGCACGTTAAAGGTCCCCAGGTTGTCAAAATTAATCCGGAGCCCTCCACTACGGCGCGCCTCATCGCCTGCGTTGCGTCAGTGCGTTAAATCCTACAATCAATCAACATTTGTCTCTTGCGCACTCGCGAGCTTTTGTTCTACAGTTTTCCACTATACATGTGCGCTGCGACCTCTATTAGACATCAGGTATTTGAGCGCATGTCCGTCCCTTACTCCCCCTATTGTTACTACCCCTCGTTTCACGCCGGTATCGATTACACCTTCATACCAACTTGCCCAACGTTCAATGTCTCTGAAAACTACCCAAAGCGGCCTTGCGACAATTTGTACTCAGCCTCCATTTCAAACGTGCAAGATGTGCAAGCTCGTGCGTGGCAGATACCCACACCGCTTCACTGCCGGCCAGGAGTGTGATGTGCTTGTCGGGTAAAGTACTATCAAGATAGACTGAAATACAAACAACGGAGCACGTAGCTTTCAGTACATGCTGCGCATCCTGGCGACAGGCAGCGCATGCGCAGTAACAACAAGTTACCAGTGTTCCTGCCCAACCTAGGTATAGAAAAAGCATAATCGGGGTGTGAGCATGTCGAGTAGACCACCGCCATGTTTTACCTCTGTTCATGCTGGAGCTATCTGGTTCTTTCAATGGAGAATTCCTTTGAGAGAACAGGAGCAGCAGCGTCGTGCAGTGAGGAGTAGGGGACAGAACACTTCGGAGCAGGTCCACTGCACCTGACAAAGGAATACGGCATGCACCAGGAGATCATGTGGGAGAGTGGAAAACAACGATAGAGGAGGCCTTTCAGCGATCTAGGTCGACATCGTCTTTCTAACAAATGCCTCCACTTTCAGCATTTGTTCCGGCATCGACAACCGGTGACGAAACGTTGCTGCGTACACTTCGTCGTCATCGTCGCTGCTGCTGCTGCTGCTGCTGCTGCTGCTTGAACTTTAATCTGGCGCTGAGCTCCAGCAGCTATCGCTGCTGTCATTCTCTAATTCGTCAAGCACTTCGGCAAGGCGACGTACAGGCAAGGTGAACGGGTACTGCCGGAACTTACCGCAACGACGTCAAAAACCTTAGAGCCCGAGCCCCAAACACGCTTTGCCGCCGCCACTGCCTCCGTACCATGCACCGCCACCCCTGTGCTCGCCGGGCCGCGACAACTCGCGGGAGAAAAAAAAAAAAAACACGAAAAGGGGAGGATATGACGTTAAAAGTCATGCGACTTCCTTCGTACTCTGCGGACTCCGCTTTCCAAACGGGAGCAGATCTGACTCCCCCCGGCGGCTATCCGTGCCACTTCATCCCCTGTCAAGCCTTTTTTGGGCTTTTTGTCCGTACCCCTAAGCATCCTAGGATGTTGAATAAAGTGATTTGAATTGATTTGAAAGTGATCTCGCTCTACCACTGGATCACAGTGCTCCTACTCCTGCTTGCCCACTGAAATACGCCGGCTCAGAAGAGAGCACTTTCGGAGTGCTTTTAAGTGCTCCTGCACTCCCAATGGAATTCACCATTAGTTCGTCGTGCGCCACTTCATCCCACGCAGCGACCAAGTTCGATAACGGAAACCTGCCCCAAACGCGGCGGCCGGCCAAATCAACATGCTCACACATCGATTATGCTTTTTCCATACATAAGTTGGACAGTGTTGCAAATCAGCCATCCCAACGCCGTCACCTGTGCTGCTACTGGTCATCCGAGCGCAGTCACCGGTGTAGCGACGTTGCCTTACTCCGTCCGCTATCGACGCGGCGCAGAGCGCTGAAGTTCTCGAGCCGACGAAAAGTTGCAGCAACATTTATGTACAGTATGTACAAGGGTAGCAAAAGCGTTACATGGCTCGCACAAAGGCGACAGCACGTATCAACTCGGTGCCACCGAAAAGTGCTGCGCTCGCTGTGCTTCCTGGCGGGTTTTATACCCCCGGGCAGGCCCGTAGCCAGAGGGGGGGCCCTGGGGGCCCGGCCCCCCCCCCCGAAAATTTTATAAGAAGAGGGGGGGGGGTGTTCTTCCGCTGCAGGGCTTTCGGCACCCCTCTGCATCAAGAAATTTGTCTACAACAGATGACCATGTGCAAAACTGAGCATATCTTTCCGTGCCAGTGTCCTACGCCGCGTAAGCAACCCGGAGCATCAGAAAAGAGTACGGGAAGCCGCATGCGACAGTAGGCGCCTGATAAACAGAGTAGGACGGCTGCGATACCGACTTTGCTGCCACTGCGGCTCTCCCGCTCGGACCACGCACACCATTAATTTCATCCCAAACATGCCCAGCCTGTGGCGCCCTCGACGGGCACTTCACTCTCTGTGCGAGGGCGCAGCAGACTCCTTCCCTCCTAATCCATCTGGCAGCAGGCGCTGCGCGACCCGGAGGCATCGAGCCAGGTCGGTGATGTCGCGAAAGCCGTCTTCGCCGCCCTGGGGTCCACCACCCAAGCCTGCCGTCGCCCGAGTGCCCCCTCCCCTCACCCCACGCATCGACGAGGAACATCCCGTCGTCTACACAATGGCACTTCGGCGACTCGTGCCGCGGCTGCTGGACATAATCCGCTTTCGGCGGCACTCTCGGCCACCCAAGCGCCCCCGAATTTAATGACCGGAAACGTTCCGAAGAGGTGGCGACAAAGGCTTCACGCGGCGCCTCACTTTTAGCGGCAGGCTTGACGTTCCTGTCTGCTTCTTTGGGGACGTGCCGCGCATCGTTCTCCAGCACTTGGCGGTGTGGCTGATGACTCTGCAGAGGCCGTTCAATGAGCCGCCAATGCCAGAATACCAGAAGGGATCCCAGATGTCCTCCCGACGCTTCAACATCGGTGGTCCGAAGGGCTTCGACCTTAGGCAGATTGCCTCACCGGAGTCAACCAGACCTTCACGTGTGCGAGAGGGAAACGTGCACTCTCTGTGTGAGAGTGTGGGCGAGAGTATGAGCGCCATGGATTTTTGTGATTGGTGCGTTCCTAATAACAGCGGGAGAAAGTGGACGGAACTATGACACTGCCTGTTCACGCTGGTCAAGAATGTAAATACTTCTACATAAAGTTTTCTTTCTCCCTCAACTTGGTCCTCGTGAGTGCTCCGGCACGACATCAACCGCGGTCAACTTCGACCATGCTACCCCGGTTCACAACAGTGACCCCCCAGTCCCTGGCAATCGCGGCGGCCATCTGGCCCGCCCCTCCCTTACAAAAATGGGTTCTGAATTTCTGTTGACGTTTCATTGAGTTCTCATTGATTCAACGGAAAATCAACAGAAACTCAATGTTCATTGAGTTTACACATTGAGAACACAACGGAATTTTCGTTGTGGTCCGCACAATGATTTTTCTATTGTGGAGTTCTTGTTGACTTTTTGTTGTATTTTCAGTGACTCATGGTGATTATTTGTGAAACTCAATGTTCATTGAGTTTACACATTGAGAACACAACGGAATTTTCGTTGTGGTCCGCACAATGATTTTTCTATTGTGGAATTCTTGTTGACTTTTTGTTGTATTTTCAGTGACTCATGGTGATTATTTGTGAAACTCAATGTTCATTGAGTTTACACATTGAGAACACAACGGAATTTTCGTTGTGGTCCGCACAATGATTTTTCTATTGTGGAGTTCTTGTTGACTTTTTGTTGTATTTTCAGTGACTCATGGTGATTATTTGTGGGCAAGTCATCAGCAACTGATGCCAAATACTATCTGCATGCTTCTTCGACATGGACAGCCACGTGCACTAAAACTTTAATACCCACTGTCCTGGATGTATGAGCCTAATTAGGCAGCATCTTAGCATATTTTTGTGCAGTGTGAGTGTATTAAATAAGTTGCATTTTTCAAGGAAGTTGCATTTTGTACAGGTAGCCAGCTTTCACAATGCAACTCTCAGCGCTTTCTTGTACCGGTACGTATATCCCAGCTGAAAATATGGCAACATATCCATACGACATGCATGATATCATAACGATTTCGAGATGTCTTCAATATCACAAAGATTTCAACGAAAATCACATAACTTTTACGGCATGTTGTCGACACCTTATGAATTCAACGACATTTCGTTGTCCTCAACATCATGAAGGTCCAATATCGCAAAGATTTCAACGACTTGTCGAATAAGTATAACGACATGTCTTTAATGATAAGGACTTCTACTAGATGTCGATATACTGCAAGATTATAAAGGTCTGATATCGTAAAGAGTCAAACAACATGTCGAAGATCAACAACATGTTCATGATATAAAGATTTCAACGATGAGTCCTAGACGTTCTGCAACATATGTCTTCAAGGTATTCTTACAACATGTCACATATCGCACAAATCAGCGCGTCATGTCTGATGCTTTGTGTAACATCTCGCAGACAATATATGTTCTGCCTTGTCAGCATTGGAAGCATGCAAAGTACAAGATACAGCACAAGGTAAAGTACAGTACAAACTCTGATAACTTGCACTTTCAGTGTGATCGAACAAAATTCAAATTCTTGTTTATACTGTTGTTTTATCAATGTTTCTAGAGTGCATATTTCAATTTCAGCCATTCAGTTAACCCATAAAATTCACTTGTCCATACTACAAAATATCCACTGTTTCACCACCAGCTAAAAATTTGTCTCCAGATATCATTAAACAGCAGCGTCTATATCTGGTATAGACGCTAGACGAAAACGTTTGCGTTCTGATTTTTCCCTTCTAGACGGACGATAGCATAACGACAACGATGTCAAGATATGCTTTGACTCATACCACGGCAATCGTTTGTTGCTGAAGCCTCGGTTGCTCTTCGTCAACAACAAACTGAATCGGCCGGACAGTTTTTTTCGATTGCGTGTTTCCATTTCTGCGCAGGCCGGCGGGGGCGGCCCATGTTACATCTTTTTCGCTCGTCGCTGCCGCCCACAGTACCTGTTTGCTGCACTTATTACGTCGCCGCCACCACATGCTTCGGTCTCTTTAATATTGCCTTGCATTATCCCCAACTTGTTACAAACTCAGAGGTTTTCGCTGCTGTATGCGCCTGACATGCCAGGAGTGACATCGCTTGTAGTTTTAGCGCGATGTTGCTTGTCTGCAAGATCGGTGCGTGACAAACAAGCGTTACCAACGCCACAATTCCAACGGCGCATACCATTTCCTTCGTGGCTACCGTGGCTTGCGAAGAAAAGATCGCGGGTGACCTGCGATAGCTTTGCTTGAGTCAAATAAGGGAGCTCCGGCTCAATCGCTCGGAGTACTAACAATGTGACCTCGTCTGCAAGATCGGTGCGTGAGAAACAAGCGTTAGAACTGCCAGAATTCCAAAAATGCAGCATTGACTAGACACAAACGAAAATTTTCATTGCCGGCTTACGTAGTTATAGAATCATTTTAGACGTCCGCTGAAGTTCCGCCTGTATGGCCGAGTGGTTACGTCTTCGATTACTGTTTTGAGGGTCTGTGGTTCGAATCCTCGTCGGACGTTTTTTTTTTTTTTTCCTGATGAAGGTTGTACTACCTCTTCTTTTTTAAAACCATAGTAAGCGCCTGTTCCTTGCTTTCAATCACACCGACGTTTCCCACCCTCTTCTTAAACCCAAAGTAGTTCGTTTTCTCGCACCTCCTCTCTAGAGAAACCCGCCGTGAAAACAAAACCAAAACTAACTTTAAAACCTTCTTTACAATTTAAGTATATATGTCAGTTAGTTTACTTTTATTCGCTTTTGTGTTTAAAAACCTCAAATTCAAGTTATAAACACTTTTAATACTTTAAAAGCAGGAAGTTAATTACCAATAACACAATTTTCGTCAAACACAGAAATGCTGCTATTGCAGTCTGGCAACTATCACTCCCTTTTTGTGTGTTTGTTTATGGAGTTGGTTTTGTGCGGAGTGGTAGCTGGGGCGATTTGTTCAGTTTTATCTATTTCAAGCTTAAATCATAGTTGTAAAAGCTTTATAGGGTGATGATTGCCCTTCCAACCTACGCGTGTGTTGAACACGCGGGAACGGGAAGAACGATCATCGCCTCAACGATCATCGCGCGTCAAAGGTGGATGACATTGCGTCCGAACAAAGTGTCGGTGTCCTTGAAGGGGAAGACGAGCGTGAAGAAGGATTTTAGGCGGGAAACGTCGTTTCTGCTGGGGTGAGTACGCATTTTTTTGTTTTTCTGTTCTTGTTCGGAACGAGTTCTGGTGCTTATGGGTCAGTTATTCGGTAGACCCCCATCTCATTTGCTCTCAGAGCCTATGCGATGTAGCATACTTGTTTGGCGCCTTGGATTTACCAGTCTACCGTTTCCGCAGCCGTCAGCATCAATTTACGCTGAAGCTAGACCTTTGTTGCGATGCTCTCGCTGTAGAACGCGGCAGCTAATTATTTGACATCACGCAAGGCTCTTAAACACCGGGGCGTTTGTTTGTTATGTGTCTCTCAAACAGTGCCTTTGCGGCGACTGTTAATTCCGTGCAGTGCGCTTCGCAGCTATTACGCTCGCGAGACCGGCTGCCGCCGTCGCGACCCGTCTCGTGGTCTTCGGGCCGTACTCGTGAAGCTCACATTCACATACGTGGAAATTGAAGGTGAAATGCGCGCGCGTGGTCTCGCAGGGGCGCCTGCCCACTCAACTCTATTTATATTGGAGAATCGAACTTGCAAAGGCAAGCTAGGCATTGAAATGGAGGAGCCTCAACTAGTACACACCAGTTCCGATTGAAAGCTAGGGATGCATATGGGCTGCTAGCAAGCGTTCCATGCAAATTAGCATAGCAGTGAGCTTTGCATATATCAGGCATACCCCACTCACAGAACCTGCGTGCCTAATAAATACATTACTGTGACCTAAATTTCAGTTTGGGTGTTGCGGGAATGTTCTTATTAGGGCCTTGGAGGTTACTCATTAACGATTAATAATCTGCTTAATGTAAGCATTCGTGGTTTGTGTGTGCTTTTCTTGTATTTCATCAAGTGCCACCACACTCACAGATTATGCACTTTCAGGTGCTGCTGCTGGTTGTCCGGGTTGGCTGGCTGGCTTTCAGTCCAGTTTCAAAGGCTTTGCCAGGGCCCTCCGTGACCAACTGACACTGCACCTGCTGTACCGAAGTACTGCCTGGCCTTTCCTTGGTGCTGGGTACGCTTTGCCGCCAGGAATAGTCAATCCTTCATCCATCATCTGGCCGCTTGGACCACCCGTTCAGAAGCCAGCGCATTTGCTCAACGCATCGGTCCAGGCACCGCTGCCACATCAGTGCACCCACTGATTATGTACTTTCAGGTTAGTTATTTCATGTTGGAACCTGTCATAATGTATACCTGTTAGCAGTGCTCTAGCCCCTGGTTATTTGAAACAGTTTCATGAAGCAGTGTTGTGCATTTTGAGTGTGTCATTGCTTAGCAGGGATATTGAAGCGAATCTGGGGCCAATGGCTAAAGTGCAAGAATAGAAATTGAACTGACTTTGAAGCAAGTATCCGTATGTAATCAAGCCAAGCAAACATTTAGGATTTTCGATATGGTTTTGAATTTGCAATACAAACTGGTGTGGAGCTACTTTCCATTTTAAGTAAGCTTACAATATTATCTACTTCAGATCATACTGTTATTAATCACACTATACCGAAAAGTACATACCGCAGTCTGTAGATTTTGTCGGCACTTTTTTCGCAGTCTCTCATGACAGGCACTATTCTCAGTGATTGGAGGATAGCCGAGGTAGCACCAGTCTTTAAGTCAGGGACGGTACTTCACCATTAACCCCTTAAGTGCTTTGGACGAGCAGAGCTCGTCCTGCCCAAACTGTCACCAAACTGCTTTGGACGAGCAGAGCTCGTCTTAGCGGAATAGGTACTGCCCTATACTGTTCAGGACGAGAAGCGCTCGTCTGCGGCTTAGATTGCGTGCCGTCCACTAGATGGCAGCATTTACTCGACGAATTAGTTTTCTCCTGCGGTAAAGCGTGCTTTTTTTATGAAAATATGGCGTGCGGTGGCGCCGACCCATGCATAGCTGGCCCGTCAACTAGAAAAAGAAGCTGTTCATTTTCGTCATCTTCTTCAAGTGATGCTGATTCGGATACAGACGTTTATCTTGTCTCTGGAAGTGAAGACAGCGATGACGGTGAATTGAGCAGCTCCTCCGGTGATAACAAAGACAGCGGGGAAGCGAACATCGCGACTGCTCGCGAGTGGATCCTGCTTTATGTGGACAATCCTCCTGTGAAGTCTCATCGCTTTCCATTCTTGGCCATTCCAGGCAAGACTTTCATATTGTCATCGCCGGGTGACATTATGGAATATATTCAGCAGTTTCTAGACGATGAACTTATATAATATGTTGTAGACAAAACCAATCGCAAAGCGGCTGAAAAGTTGAAATGCTTTCCTCCCAGTGATCACTCCCGCCTCAAAAAATGGATACCAGTGACAAAGGAAGAGATGTGGGTATTCCTTGCACTCCAGCTATTGCAAAGGTGCTTGCTTAGCCTACACAAGTGAAGAAAGATGTGGCATCTGCAACTGTTCTATTTATAAAGTTTTTAATTTTGTTAGCAGCAGGTACCTGGTTTCCTATGTATTCTTCAGAAATAAACTTTATTGTGTTGATTTGACTAACTGTGGGGTACAAATATTTTTTCAACATCGACTAGCTACTTTTTAGTACAATCAGATTCGAAATCAGCAATAAAAAAAATAGGCACTTTTGGTCGGGAAATTCTAAAAAACATAAAGCACTTAAGGGGTTAAATTTTCCTAACAAGCACCATACGCTAGGTCAGGGAACATTTCATCCACTCTCAAGTTGCTAATTATTTATAATATCACATTCGAATATCAGCACGGTTTTCACAGGGGTTACTTGAAAATTTTTCGCGTACCCAAGCTGCAGCATAAGTGTCCGATTGATTTTCGTCGGCTTCCCGTCGATGAAACGGACCAAACATACCTCCAAAGAACAGAAACGTGCGATAAGGATTGAGCATGAGGGTGATTAAACAGCGCTTCCAAAAGCAGCGTACCACCGGGCTCATTCTGGCAAATTTGCCAGGCTCTAAGTCTGCGATTTAGCGCGACGACCCATTTATGGTGACACTCAAGCGACGCAGGAAATTTGTGCAGCCAATAGACTCCGCACATGCAGACACTTGTTTTGTCATGGTGCACTTCGCACGGTTCTTGCATAAGCACATTGCGCTTACGCTGATTGTTGGTGCAGCCAGTAACGACGTAATCACGCCTGCCCGGACAAGTAGCTTCTGAACATCGCTAAGTAAAAAGCAATGACGGCAATTTTCCCAGAATTCCGAAAATAAACATCAATTGAGGATAAAAAGGTCAGGCGTCCTGCTGGCAGGACGAAACGTGGCCTCACAGGCAATGCCTGTCAGGACAAAGTGGTGTGGACTGGCCCGCCACCTTAGCAGGTTAGGAACAGAATTGATGGGCGAACGGGACACCTCTTGGAAGAATTAAACGTTCTCCTTAGGCACTGCTAAACTTGTTGCTGCTGAAATTCCCAATAAATGACACCGATTTTCGATGCCGTTCGGGGCGTCTGATATTCACGCATGGCACGGAGCAACAGCGTGGGACTCAGCGTCGTCTGCTCGCCCCGCAGTCCGAAAGAATTGGTGGCGCCCAGTGCAGGATGGAAATTCTTGTCTATCATGTCTGCTGCAAAATATGCCCATGTGGTCGAGATTTCGGCGCATGTAAAGATGCGCAGGTTGTCAAAATTAATACGGAGCCCTCTACTATGGCTCACCTCACAGTCTGTGTAGCGTTGGTGCATTAAACCCGAGAATCAATCAATTATAATTTATGCTTCATCTACATTGAAAAGAAAACACTTGAAAATCTTTGTCCCCCAGGTGGAATCTCTGTCACCGCCAGTGTATGTAATTTTATTGCACTCTTACCTCGCAGTTGTTTCCACCCAGATCCTGTGCATAATCGCTCAGCATTGGAAGCTCAGGCGGAGGATGGTCATGCGCTCAACATACCAGAACACTGTCACTAGAGCACCTCTCAAACTCTCGTACTTCTCAAGAAGTGCGCAGCATGCCTGGGGGGGCACAGTAAAAACAGTGCCTCTTATCACACGCCACTACCACATGAAATATCGTTGCAGCTTTAAGTGCATAAATTTTCCTTATTCGAGCCACAGTCATTTGAAGCAATGAAAAAAAAAATAAGGCAATCAGCGCGCGGAGGTGACACAGACAGTGCAAAATTACCTTATCTGAGCCGCTGTCCGCGCCTGTCCAATTGTCACGCTGTGCTAGCTCGCTGTGCTAGCATTCGTCGTGCAGCCTGCTTCGTGTCTGGTTGTAGGAGGCGTGAACAGCGCAGTGCGGAATTTCGAACCAAAAACAATGCTGGGTACTCCTTACGACAAGGCATTCGCAAACCCACAATCCTGCAGAAAGAACACCAGCCACACAAAAAGTTCCTGCTAGCACCACGCCGCAAACCACATTTCGCGTATGACCCTCGTGCACTGCTAGCCAATGAAAAAATGAAGGAGCAAATTGGCCTAGTTGTAACTAGGGTTCACTCTTTTCAATTTAAATAATTTAAAAAATCAATAACAGTCTGCTCATTTTATTTTGCTGAATCGGGTGCTAAAAAAGGTCAGTTTTTTATGGATAGTTGCATGAGTCAGGGCAAGGCATCGTACTGCCTACTTTGTGTGCATTACAGCCATCTGACTATTTTAGCCACATAACCTTTCATCCAGATTGACCTAACAGCACCCAAATGGTTTTTTTTGGCCTTTCTACCACAAAGCAATACACCCACGGTGTACTGCAGTGGGCACTTAGCAAACACTTTAATGAATTCTTGAAACAAGCCGAAAGCATGTTGAGGTATGCATGTTCACCCATAAAAACTAAAAATATACATTTAAATTAAATCTATTCGAAAATAATTTTTAGTGGATCAATGCCAAAATCTGTAAATGAATTACCGTAATATTCTGAGAAATTGTTCATGGGTACTCAAACTCTTCATTGTCTCGATCCTGGAGTTCATGTTGGTTCAACTGTTTCGGTTTTATTTTCTGCTCGCAGGTTGACATTGGGGGCGGTGTGCTAATTGAGAAGGGGTACCTGGATCAGCTGGTGCATGCGTGTGCGAGTGGCCCTGGCAAATTTGCCAGGGCTCTTTTGCGCCATGTCTTCACTCCGGAGGAGCTCAAGGGGAAAACTCTCTTTGGAAGGAAAGGCAAAGCCCAGGGCGACGCTCCTACAAAGCCAGGGTTGGACCAGGTGCGGGTGAAGGCTGTGGTCGGTGAGTGCACATGATTTGCATTTAGAGTGCCAAGAACAAAGCTGTCATCTTTGTCAACTTGTAGCTAATCACCCGTTTTTCTTCATGTGCACAGTGAGATCAGTGCATCCCTTTTATGCTTTTTGGGAAAGTGTCTATTTTTGCACACTTTTATTACTAATTCTGAGAACTTGCTGAACACGTTTTCATTTTTTATAGTAAATCATAAATTCATTCTATCTCTTGCAGGCTACACGGGCCAGAAGTTTCCAGGTGTGAGCGCCGGTTACATAAAAAATAACCTATCATCGCTTTTGAATCGGGAAATAAAGTAAAAAGTGCACGCTGAACACCTTGTTTTTCTTTTTGCATGTCTGCATGAGGCAGAATTTTTAGTCACATGACATGCACTACTGCCACACCATAAGCTCGTGTATTGGTGGTGCGATAAAATGTAGATTCTTGTTCAACCTACAATGATCGCAAAAACCTTTGAAAGAAATCGCAGCAGAAACACATTGAGCATTCGTGTAAAACTCAACAACATATCAACAGAAACGCATGGGGCACTCGTAAAAATCTCAACAAAATATCAACAGAAACTCATGCGGCACTCGTAAAAATCTCAACAAACTATCAACAGAAACACATTGGGCACTCATAAAAACCTCGACAAAATATCAATACGAAATTCAGTAGAGACTCAACGGAAAGGCAACAGAAACTCAATGGGAATTCGACGTAAGAAATTCAACGGAAAATCAATGAAACCACGGTGGCCACTTTTCCTGAAAAACTCAACAAATCCTCAACACAATCTCAACAGAAATTCTTTGGATACTCAACAATGTTTGTTGAGTGAATTCAACAAAATTTCTTATGAAACTCAACAATCATTTTTGTAAGGGCTCCCCCTTCCCTTGATCCCTGAGCTTAAACAACGTTGTTCTCTCTCTCTCTCTCCCTCTCCGCCCCCACCAAGCAAAATCTGCGACACGGAACGACACAGGGCGCCCCCGGCTCAAATTCAGTGGCGAGGTCCTTTGCAATGGAGGCCAAGACGCACTGTAGTCCAGCCCGTGTTTGGGACGGAATATATCGCGTGTTTGCCCTCCTTTGTGTGGTGTTCTCTGCGTTCGCCATTATGAGCACAAAAAAGAAGCGGCAAGGTTCAACACTGATGAACTACTTCAACAAGCTTGCGAAGGTAAGCTTTCTAGATTTGTGCAATTTTACATAAGTGCGGGAACATTATAGAACGCGTATACAATATGCATCAGCATTTCTTATGTCTAGTTTGCTCCGCGATCGCACATCGGCCCATCGTCCGCACTTCGGCTCTGGCAGGCCTTTCTTCAGTGCTTTAAGGAAGAAGGATCTGGCCGCTTTTTCGCAGAGCCGCCTCAAGACCGCCCCACCTCAAAGGAGTGGACACGGTCCCCGTCTTCCACCACCTCAACCCACTTCATTTCTGCCGCAGTGATTTTAACCTGTTATATGCAGAAATAAAAAACGTACAAAAATATTTCTGCTATTCGTAGTTTTATTTTTGGCGCAGAGTAACGTAGTTTTATTTTTATTAGCGGAATTTGTTGAGACATATTGTCCGTATGAAAATATTGCACTATTTGGTAGATTACTTTCCAAACTAAAGATATAGAAGAGTAGAATAGTACTTAAAAACTCAAATAATTTACATACTGCTATTTTTACCGAAAATAATTACTGAAAATAGGTACTTTTTCTTGAAATAGTCAAGGCCTACAGCGAGTGGGCCCCTCCCGAAAAAAATTCCTGGCTACGGCCCTGCCCCCGGGCGTCCGTTGCTGCCGCGAAGGGTTTGAATCGCTCCAATCAGGACTCTCGCTGGCGGAAGTTTGGATCCGACGAATGGAGGCGAAACGATTGCGTCAGCCAAAGCCGCCGCCCCCAGGCGTATAGCGGCGTGTCTGGGGCGGGCCGTTCGTCCGAGCCATGATTCGGCGCAACCGTTGAGAAGAGAAAAGGAGAGGCGACTATGCGGCGCCTGAAAGTTTGGGCATGTCTGCCGCGGGCGGTTTTGTCGTGGCGCGAGTCGGCCCCGTGCAGCGAATTAGGACTGAGCGCTCTGGCTAAACAGCAGGAACTCTCGCTATTTGTTCTCAGTGCGCATGCGCTGCCCGACGCCGGGATACGCAGCCTCCATGGCAGCATGTGCTGAAATCCACGCGTTCCGTTGCCCGTATTTCAGTGTATCTTGATAGTACAGTTGTCTACATTCATTTAGACGAACGAAATGATTTTAGTAGGTGTTTGGAACGCCCTAAATGAAGGGGAAACAAGAGAAAAAGTGAGTCCTAACTCAGTGATGCTGTAAACTTCTCTTAAACCCAAATCGCTCTTTATATTCTGGACCCGCTACACATCATCCGCCCTTACACATTTGATTGATTTGATTGATTGTAGGGTTTAACGCGCCGACGCAACGCAGGCGATGAGGCGCGCCGTAGTGGAGGGCTCCGGATTAATTTTGACCACCTGGGGATCTTTAACGTGCGCCGAAATCTCGTACACACGGGCGTTTTTGCTTTTCGCCTCCATCAGAAAAGCGGCCGCCTCTTACACATTTCTCCTAGCGTCTAAACATATCAACGATTACCTATCGTGTGGGCCTGGGTGGGTCAGCCCTTCGGCACCCTTGCTTTGATGCTATTGCAACACCTTCCGCTGGCCGCCAAAAAACCACGTGACTACAACCAACCTTCTTGCAAAGCACGGGAACACGATATAGGGGGCTAGCCGATGTGTTTTCTTCGCACACGGCCTGAGTCAACCTCTTCCTCCGATATGTCAAATGATACTCAAGTACTCACGGATGTCGTCAAAGGGGAACATCGGTTCCGTCTTGTCATTGCACTGAAGACGCACCTTGGTGAAAGAAGTCCACTGCGTTCCCTTCTCAAGTTGTTTGTGACCGATGTCATTCTGTTCGTGAGGAAGAAAAAAGAAATCCCGAATTGTTTATCTTATTTGGTGAGCGATATTTGCGCGATAAACCACCGTTAACGTGAAACTCTTTTCCAGACAAGGAACGTGACAAATGGATATGCGCCCAACGGTGCTTGATCCCATACGTCATTACGTTTGCGTATTACGAGGTTCGGGTAAGGTCATAGTTTCGTCCGGCCCTTGTTTTGCGCATTAAAATGCGCTGTACTTCAATTCCAACCAAGGCCATAGAACAACCAGCCCAAATTGGTGCTATCTTGGCATTTGCGGTTTCAGTGGTTTGCGTATGAGAAAAAAGAAGCCATCATTTCCAAGCAGGTGTGTACGCACGTGTCTGTGTGCGTGTGTGCACGTGTTGACGTGCTTGGGTGGGCGTGTTTTTACGCCACCCGTAGTAAATAAACAGAGAGATCGCCTGCCAAGGGACGAATCGTGCACATCGCGGACAGGGAGACCAGGACGCAGACGGAAGCAAAAAGAATCAGTAAATACTCCCGAGTTTGGATTGTAAGATAGTGCGTTAGCCCCTTTGGCTAAATAGAGGATCTTTTATAAAAGCGCGTTTTGTAACAAAAGACCCTAGGGCCTCTTATAGGACATTCTATAGGTTGTATTTACTGGCGTGGCGCGCATGGCGGAAACCATGTGTGTGCTCCGCCACGCCAGTGCCTGGCCGTCCCCGTTGCTAAGACGACGTCGTATGCTCAGCCACTTCCCGACAGATGCCACTAGCCTCACAGCTAACAATCCATTCACTGCTACCTCGTCTGCTACGCTACCGTTGTATCTCAATCACCGTGTGAGGGAACACTCACAATTTCTTCGGAAGCATTATTTGGCTTTTGTACTGAACGACTCTGGCGTGGGCAAGGGACTGGCGCACCTGCGTTGATATCCGTGTTCGCAGGCAACTGCGCTGACCCGCGTAGACATTTCTTGCGTCGTGCAGTTTTTGCAACCGCAACTTCATTCACGGGTGGTGATGCGGAGTTATTTAGGGTAAGTAGGGCATCACCACAATGTCACTGCGATTATTCATATCTGTTGACGCCACGACGGAAAATCGGGTGGCAACCGTGCAGACGACAAATCCCGGGGCCTGTTTTTTGTTTTTTTTGTTTTTTTCTGCGAGGTGAGGACGCATATGAGACACGGCGGGCACTGTCCAGGCGGTTTTCACTGTTGCCAAAAGAAGAAATCGCCCGCTAAACTTTTGTGAATTATGTAAATACCATCTGTATGGTCTTCTAAGGAGCGCATTGTGTCACACGTCACAAACGTTCGGACGTATGGACGGACCGACAGATTTCTGGGACGAGGCCGCTAAGAGTGCTTCCATGTTAAAAATAATTTTCTTCCCCAAACGATAGAAGGAAGCTAAGTGCCCTCTAGAACGCAACCAATCGTGCCTCGATGCGGTCGATTGCGGTTCCCATCTTGTTCTTAGTAAGGAATTTAATTAACATGCGTCAATGGGGTCGATCGATTGCGGTCGATTGCAGTTCCCGCCATAGTAAGCATCATAATATCCATGCACTAAAGTACTCGACCCCAGTGATCTGAGCCCAAGGACTCGGGTTCAATTCCCGGCCGCCACTTTTCCGATGGAGGCGATAAGCGAACACACGCGTGTGTTCCGAGATTTCGGCGCACGTTCACGCCACACCGCCCAGAGTATCACATTTGACACGCGGTGTTCTTAAGAAGCTAGAAAGTGGCGATAAATAGACATAGGCTAAGACTAAAGCCCAGAATATCGTTTTTGTCACCCTGACGGAGTTTTTCTTATGCGAGTTGTTAAAAGCGGCGACGCCAAGGGTCTGCTAGCAGCTCGAGAAAATGACCGCACCAGGGAGCTCCGGCGGTGGCGCCTCACCAGCATCATTTTACTTAAAAAACAGTCAGCCTTTCTTTCTTTCGTTCTGCATTTTGCCATTTTTTTCTTCGGAAGATGTTGCGCGACTAAGATCTCTTTGTTGTCGTCTATCAGGCCCGCCCACCTTTTAACGTCGCTTCAAACTTCCGTGCATCATATTTGACACAGTGTGGACCTTCATTGATGGCACAATTAATTGTCGTATCGCTTTCGGAACGCTTCCAATACAACTTTCAACCCTAAACATTTTACTTGTTCGGTATTCCTTTGTTTTTCTTTCATAGTTCTGAAGTTAGGAACATATTCTACCGCATCGTAGCCGGCGAGGATGTCAGCGGTTTTAGTGACTGACGGAAAGTTACGGTTGAGATTACATTCCCCTACCCGTCGCGAACTCCTCCCAGACAAGCGAGATGCGGACAACCAATGGCGAAAGGAATTTCTAAAAAGCAGTCATGCACACAGCCCATCCAACAGGGGAAACGGTATGACCTCATGGCCAAAATCCACGTTGACGTCTCCTTCCATGGTGTGTACAACAGCTTTATGGAGGCATTGACCAGCATAACTATCAGGTGTCGCTGCCGAAGTACACCATTCTCGCGAGGCGCTTGTAAATGTATCTCATGTACCATGCCGTATTCATCTGCATCGTGAATGCGTGGAATATGTCCGTAGAATGTCCGCAGACAACATTTGTCTGTCTGTCTGTCTGTCTGTCCGCAGACGCCAGAGCTACTACTCAAGGAGCGACTACTCAGGCTGAGGACCTCGAGGACGGCCTACCAGTCTGCCTTCGCCTTCTGTGAAGACGACGAAGCCAACGCCGAGAGCAAGGAACACCATCATCATCATCATCTTCGTCGCCGTCAGCCCAGAAATGGCGCTCAAAGAAACGGGGTGGGGCATCTTCGACTTGTGGCGAGCAAGCGACTTCGATTCAGGAGCTGTGTACCAAGCGCTAGCATGCGTAGCACAGTTGTGCGCGTGAAATGTAATGCAACTTTCCACCTGGACAGGCGGCGCCCCTGCTTCTCCGTGTAACACGAGCCAAATGACTGCAGCTGGCAAGTTGGCAGCAGAAGGCCCACTGTATCATAGATGATACGTTTATAAATTTTTGACTGGTTTAACATTCCGTTATTGTTTGTGTATGAACAAGCATATGCCGTAATAAAAGGTGCTCATGTTTCTAGAATTTTTGTTCGTCTGGAAATATGTCTGGGCTTTGTGGGGTTAAACATCCGCAGGTGGTCGGCGCGATAAACCCCCATCTTCAATCAATATGCATCCGTCGATGCATTCGACATCAGTGTTCATCAGGCACTAGTTTTTCAACTGAATCGTGGACCACTGCGAACCAAATGGCGAATCCACTCATTTTAAGAGTGAACTCGCGCCGGGCAGGGTCGGGTGCGCAGTTCGAGGAGGTCCGGGAAGCTAGTCCCGCTATTGACTACCTTGTGAAGATGACAAGTAAGCAAAACAGGACGTTTATGTTCCCCTAGCGATTCACCGGTCTCCTTCTGGTACACTGCAAATGGGAAAAATTTTCTTCCGCCGCTGCTCGCAAAGTGGACGACGGTCGCATTGACGACGCACCTTGCAGAATCTTGCCAGGCCGGAGACGTTCTTGACTCCGCAGGCGCGTCGCTCCACGGCTTCCTCGCGGAAGACGAAGTACACGCGCTCGCCGCGGGAAAAGGCGCCCAGGGCGTGAGGCTCTGCAAGGGAACCACGAGGAACGGCGGAAAGACACTTATACGGAGCTATTCCGTACGCTAACTATTTAGGGTAATATAAAAGCGTCTGTCCACTCCAACTGAGCCAAAGTCGAAAGCCAGAGGCCGCGCTACGAATACAAAAGAAATTCTCGGCGCATGAAAGTGGTGATAGCGCATTCGGATAGATGGAGCTGTCATAACGCCAGTGACCCAGGTTACATTACCACCACGGGAATCGTTTTAAGTGCAGAGAACTTTAGGCGCTCGCCTTGTCGTCCTAGCTCGTTCGCTGGAACCAAGCATACCGCCATGGCGTTACGGTGTAGCCTGTTAAGGTCCCTTCGCCGCGGCGTAACCCAGAGGCTTACCAAGCGGCTATGCCAGGATATACGTAGCGTGAGCTACAGTTCAGCTGGTTATTCTTAGTTTTCCTGGTTGTCTAGGATTAGCTGATTATCATGCTTACTGCTGCTTATCATCGAATCGAAATCCAAGCCAATCCAATTTAAGCCAGAACTCCCACTGGCGCAGTTTCAGGCAGGGGGCGCGCGAGCACTGCGAAGGCGGGAAATTTGAATTGCATGGGGTGGTAGCAGTAAGCGGATAACGGCGGTACAGCCCATTATGGCGAATCACTGCTCTGCACTTTCGACAGCTTTCACATGGAGTGGAACGGCTTTAATTTTTCTCTTGAGCCGCTCACTCGATCGGACCCTTGCCGTTTTCCCTCACACTTCATAGCCTAGCATTTGCCACCACTCCACTTTGCTGCTCCGAATTTTGAGCGACGCCAGGGACGGATGAAGATCAAGCTTAAAAAGCTCCGCTGTTAAAAGGGAAAAAAGATAAAATACTGTGGGCTTAGATTATTAGGAGTAGGGCACTTAAAGAGCGGATCTTTCGCCATGGTGCAATCGGCTCAGGGCAAATGTGTCAAAGACGTGTGAGTACGGGGTATTCGAAAACGGGGTTTTCAATTACGGGGCCTACAGAGCGGGGCTTCGAGTCCTGCCGCCGCCGCCCTAGCGCACTACTATGACCCCACATCACCTCTGATACCACGTCCAGCTGAGCCGTCACCATGGCAGCGTCCACAGGCCACCGACAACCGGCCTATCGGGCTTATAAAGAGCATTCGCCCAGGGCAGCAGAACAACCCACCCCTCCCGATCGACACACCAGATGGCAGGGGTGGAAAATGGCATCATCCACACGAGCCTAGTTTGCCCTGCTATGCCGTCTGTAAACCAGACATGCACTTGTTACGGAGGCACCACTTCCTTCGGCTTTGGCAGAGCTGCAGGCCCTCGTCTATGTGTTGCCCCACCGTCTTGCCCGATTCAACTGATTCAACACAGGCTACTGATTCAACACAGACATTGATTCAACACAGTCTACTCGCTAGATACGGCGTGTATACAGCACATTGGCCATTACATGCGATGCGCACCGGATACTGCAATCGTTCCCGTGCCCTGTTCCCATCCTCTGGACGCGCCGTAGCACGCCCACCCACGTCGAGGCCGGCTTGGCTGCTCATCCTCCGCAAGTTATGTACACGCTCCCGCTTCTGCAGCTTTCCCTGCATGACGCTCTTTTAATAAAAAATAGTCTCTTCGGCGCTCCACGCGTGGCCTTCTTCCTCCGCGTGGGACTGACCTTCCTGGCGGCTTAACCCGCCGCGAGTGGGTCACGCTTCAGAAAATTCCCCTGGGCGTTGCACTGACGCCTGCTCTTTCTGCACTATGGACTTCATCCCTGAAGTGACTTATGCAACCTGCCCCTACTGCCCCGCTCCCGCTGCGGAAGCGACATTGGACCTCCTCCTCGTGACATGTCCAGGACTCCAACCAGCCAGAATCCGGCACATGGTAGCCCCAGGACATCGCCCAGGCTTGCCGCCCGATATTCATCGGTGGACGCATTGTCCTTTTTACAAGCAGCTGTTGGACTTTATAGTTGGTCTATACGGCATCCTGTAGTTCATGAAGCCGCTTGCATCCCGTCACTTTCATTTTCTTTGATCTTTCCATTCCTTTGATGCCCCGTGGCAAAATAGCGCAGTAAAAAGAAACTGAGACGGCGCTTTTGAAATCGTGGGCTTTCGCGCACAATCCTCACACTGTGTCAGGCGCACACGGTTCTTTTCCGTGAGCCGCGCACTGCGAGTGCGAATACGCACGAGAGTCTCAGCTACAACGAAGTATCGTAGAATTGTGCGTCACCGGCCAGCACTAACATAACGTGTCCTATCGCTGGGCTGGCTTCGCTGCAATGCGCGGAGGCTCCGCGAATGAGCTCGCTGCTGAATAGCTTTGCACGCTATTGAAGTATTCGCGGCCAGTGAACTTGTTCGCAAAACCAGACGTGCAGTGACGCATGCTGACGCATGTAAAGACGATCATAGGAGATGAATCGTGCAGGTAAATGTTAATAAAAACAAGAAACTGGAAAGAAAATCTGAGTGCGCATCCCTGTCTTACGCCCAAAATAGGGGCGCCGCACAAATTGGCATTCCGGTGTCGTGTTTACCAAAGAGACGGCTTTTCCGGTATTCTGGGTCCTTGTTTCTGTACTTTTCTTCGTCCGCCTTCTCCTCCACGCCTCCCCAATACGTGCGAGTCTACGATGACGTGAATCCAAATACTCTTAAGAGAGATTGTAAGGGTTTGCATGCTTTTATAGCGCAGATAGCCAAGGCGCGCTCCGTGATGTTGCCAACAACATGCTACCAACGCACACATTCATGGATAGCTAAAAACCTACGTGCATCAATACCCCGGACTTAATGTACTTCTGGAAGAGACCCCCGCGGCCATCAAGGTATAGAAGGCAACGAAAAAGCCCATGTCCTTGCTCGCGACAGTTCACCGAGCAACCGTCTTCCTAGGCCGGAGGATTACGACCCGAGATGAGTGCTGCCCATCTTAAATGCAGGAGGCAGAAACTGAATTAACTCCTTCACTTCCGCCGCATCCTTCCGCCACTATCGCCGCACTTCCCGCCCCGCCAGGCGGCCTACATCCGTCAAGCACAAACTAACTCTCGACCCTGGGACCTTTTCCAACAGCGAATAATCAACCACCCGGGCCTCCCTTAGTGTAAGTGGTGGGGTGGTTACCCCTACACCCAACACACAATCTGGCCCTGTCCTCGTGTTACTCCTTCGCCACACTACCTATGCCCTTACTCTCCCCCTAAAAGTTCCCGACTACTGAGAGAGCCCGGTCACTCCTCCTGCACACCTTCGTGCAACGTTATGGCCCCAACTCTTAGATCACATAACTTTTCTGTTCAATACGAAGCCGCCTTCTTCGCCGCATGCCAGTGCCGCACCTTCGTTGCACTGCAGTAACCTTACCGCCGCCAACCGAACTTCTACGATTAGGACGAGAACCATGTACAAAAAAGTTCTCTCTCTCTTTCTCTCATTATCTCCGTTAAGACACTTGGTATAGGACGGGATGATGCTCACTGTTGAGAGCGACGGTTATGTCGGCCGTGGTGGTGCGAAGGTAGTTGTGCAGTCTCTGACTCCTGTTCGAGCTGTTGTATGCGGCCGTCCGGTAGAAGGCGTAGTGGTTGGGCAAACTTAAGATGCTTAGCCCAACGACAGATGAAGTTTCTGGCACGGGCACATCGTCTGTACAGAGAAGCCCAGTAAGAGCCGTAAGGTGCATATATTGATTGATTGTAGGGTTTAACGCGCCGACGCAACGCAGGCGATGAGGCGCGCCGTAGTGGAGGGCTCCGGATTAATTTTGACCACCTGGGGATCTTTAACGTGCACCGAAATCTCGTACACACGGGCGTTTTTGCTTTTCGCCTCCATCAGAAAAGCGGCCGCCGCGGCCGGGAATCGAACCCGCGACCTCGTGCTCAGCAGCGCAACGCCTTAGCCACTGAGCCACCGCGGCGGGTGTAAGGTGCATATAAAAGTGCGCTTAAGAACTACATACACAATAGAAGTCGAGATATTTAAGTGGCTTGCGCGCTAGAGTCACGACAGCAAAACAAAATTTTCAACGAACGAATCAAGAGAGCGGTAATTGTCTCTATTTGCCAACCACCAATTTGGCAGTAGAAGCACATTACGACCAGAAACTTCCGGCGAACAAGAAAGCGAACGAACAGCCTTGTGGTCTCTTCTGAAAAGGCTTCCAGTGGACCAAGGCGTTGGACTGGGCTAGATGGTACATGTATGAACGGATGAAAAACTAGCGGTAAACGCAGGACACACAAGAAAAACAGCTTGTCCCGTCGTTTTCTTCTAACTGTGTACTGTGCTTACCGCTGGTTTTTCGTCCCTTCCAGCGGAAGCACCCATTCACCCGTCCACCGGGGCCCGTCTTGGGTGGGTTGCAAGCAGGCTCTCCCGAAGACCTCTCGGTCCTCTCCCGAAGACCTCTCGGAGACACTCGGTTACCTCTTTAACGCCAATGTTTTAAGGAGGTCGCAGAGTGTCCGACTGAGGACAAGACACAGGCGATTTTCTTCATGCGCGTATACGCAGAACGCGCCTGTGCTGTTTTCGGTGGACGGGAGGGGGGGTCGGGAGGGGCGTGATGAAGTGCGTCGATGTGTGTGTGTGGTTTGCTAACAAAATTCGTGCGAAGTTCCACATGGAGAGTTGTCTCGGCGTAGGTGAACCATATTTATTACGGGGCCAGAACAAAAGCGGATATAAAGTTATTCATCGAAACGATGAGTCGATTTGGAACCCTGACCTAAGCATTATTGGAGTCAGGAAAAAAAATACACCCACTGCAGAAACTCTGGCCCTGGTATTTGTTTTTCTTGGAGAGCCTTTCAGTTTGATCATATGCAAATGTTGTTTCAAATCGCGCGCCATCAGCCGCAAAGGGTTCGCACAACATCCGACAGATGGCGACGACTGTACTGGCCAGTAGGAAGACGCATTGAAACATCCCCCTCGCGAGGGGCACGATCAAATGCAGAGCATTTCCAGGGGCACACGACGTTAAGTAGTTTGCGTTACGTTAATGTTGTTGCACTTGTGGCAACTGCTGACGAGAGAGCGCTCGTCAGCAGTAATTTGAATGAGTCAACGATATAAGCCGCGTGCATAGCGTCCCATTCTGTGTCGGCTTTGTGGCGCAGTGGTTAGAGCACCATGTACATTGCATTCCGCCCGCAGGGTCGAGGGATCGAAACCTGGCGCCGGATAGTATTTCTTTTTTTTATATAGTAGGGAGGGGTGCGGTGCGGAGTACGGACGTCAACGCGGGTAACATCGTGAGTTACTGAAATGCTCTGCATTTAAAAACATAGACATAAAAACAAAGGGAACTGTGTCATAAAGCTTCTGAAAAGAACAAGTTTCGAAGCATTTTTCCAGGCATTCTCCAGACTCACTGAAGAAGACCATTTCATCCGGAACATCAGAAGGCTGAAACGTTTCCCATTCACTGGTGTCCATGACTAACTTGAGCGCACAAAAAACGAGGACTGAACAAAAAAGGCGCGATAGACCGGCGCCGACAAACAAAAGGATTTTTCTTCATCACACACCACATATATACCTTCTTTGACAACACCAGCGCATGATAAAATGTGTACGTAACCGTCATACACACAAACACAAGAAAAGGGCACTTAACACTTTTCATTATCTCATGTCGTCTAACAACTTAATTTCCTTATCGGACCGGGCTACTGAAGGTTGAGTTATGCGTGTCCCCTTTATTTCCGCCATTTTACAGGCTTCCATTATGTCTCTTGTAGTCCTATCTTCACGGTGAAACTACGTCGGCTTGGCTTTTGAGCAGATGCCGCCCGCTCAACGTAATCGTGTGTCCACTCCGCGCGGCCAGTGACTTTAGGTTGCAGATGTCTTGCACTTGCTGGTTGGTTGCAACAAAGTGCGTGGGAAACGTACTTGAGTGCATGAGAGAGAGTGTTGTGACACGTGACCGCAGGTGGGGACATGTGTGGGATTCGTTGGCTGTTGTGGCCAATCGACGCTTCATATGAATTATTTTGAAAGGGGTTTTCGCTCTTTCTTGAACGCTCCCTTTGAAGGCGTGGTTTTTGGGATCAAAGCCGGAGTGTTGGGTTTTGTCGGGGGTCGGTCGAGAGGGATCTATTTCAGTATAGATCTTGGCCGAACAGGCTGCTGCTGGCAGAGCGACAATGTAACCGTCATTCTGTCCTGATGTAAATACTTGGAGTAATGTAAATAGTTTAAATAAACCTAATATCTCGCAAGAAAGGCAGTCCTCATCCCTCACCTGCTCTAAGCATCGGACGTCGGTCTTCGGAGCGAGTCGAGATCGTCCTCTCGGCTCGAGCATCAAAAGAACTTCATTATTTCGTGATGGAAAGGTGAAATTTAACTTGTGGTTAGCTAAAACATTGTCAAAAACTTGCATACAATAGAGCGTAGGCCGATGGTTCAGTAATTTTCAGCCTTTTTTACATCGCCCTTCAATTGAATTAGAAATATACTGACATTTTTCATGGCTTGGAGGGCTTTAAACATTACGAGGAATTGTGAGGATAACTGATAGCTGATAGCTGAGGATAGCTGATATATGTTCATTCCTTCGTATACCGAAGAGCGCCTTTTCTATGTCGTCTTTAGTTACTGCTGGAACCACACGAACAAAACTAGCCCTTTACATTGTGTCTCGAGGCCAAACGCTTCTACCTTACAATCCGGCATAGAGGTGCTCAGCTCATGCATGCGTGCCCTCAAATGCGAGTAACGAAAATAACTAAACTAATTCCACTGTAAAAAGCTATATTGCCAGTCATTCAGACTCTGAAATACACTTCCTCCAGCACCAAAAGAAACGAAAGCTTCGCGATAGAATTTGCTCTAAATTCGTTTATAATTCCCCAAAGTGCGCAAGCACTAACGACCTTGTTTGATCACGCGTGTACTGAACCCTTCAGTGACCGTTCAGCTTACACCATGCCTTCTTTACTCGATAAATTATAATTTCGGTACCAATCGGAAGGCGAAATTACGCGCGGTAATTTCACCTTCAAAACTTCATTTAGTTAAGGGGGACGTGAATGAGACGAGGTAAAACCGGTGATAATCATCTGCACTTCCTGAATCGGTCATCTGAGCGATAAAATAAAACGTCGCTTTGTCCTCGCTCTAGGGATCCGGATGAAGAATATACGGACCGAGCCACAAGGAGGTGGTGTCCTGGTGAAGATAGAAGGGGCAGCGACCGATGGCCCCACCGGTCTTGTTGTTATCTCCGATGAAGACCTGCTCGTCCTCAGGCACCAACGTTAGGTCGGCAGCCTGCGATCCACAAGCGGAAAAGAGTGGGATGCGGGATTAAAAAAAAAAAAAGGGAAAAAAATCGCAATCTTTCCGTCGGGGAACCCTGAGTAGGATGCGAAGCAGCGTGGGGTCGACTCAAGTCCCAAGCGGAGCATGCAGCGGCTACCGTCGCGCCTCTATCCCCAAGCTGCTTGGCATTATCGCGCGCGGAGCCGGAGGTGTTGCCATGCGTTGCGCAATCCCGGAGAGGAGAGGAGAGACGGAGAGGAGGGGAGGGGTAGGAGGATGCTCATGCGCAACGGCGGCCGCACAACGGCGGAGAGAAGCTGCTTCGCATCTAAAACTGCAGCCGATCGCGATGTTCCCGTGCGGTAGCTCGGCCTCCGCAGTTAAAAAAACCCAGCACGGCGGGGCCAAAAGGAATTCACGGCGAGAATACTCACGCGCACTTGCCAGTCTGTGGGTTTCCTGGCGTGAGTGCCGCAGATGTAGAGCGTGCTGCCGTCACGAATCGGATGGACCTCGTGAATGTGGTTCCTGCAGTCCACAGCGGTGCCCAACTGCGCGCGCATTGGTGCGAGGGGCATCTCTTAGCACGTCGATCAGGTTAAAGTTGAGAGTGGTTATGGATAAGGACTTTTTTTCTTGGGGGGGGGGGAGTGGTGAAGGGGAATTGCGCTCATTTTGATACAAAAGGACTTGCGTTCCAATATGCTGCGCCCCTTTTCACTACCGTGCTCGCAGAGCATTTCTACATTGTGACTGGGAACGCGTACACTCGCAGTCTCGTGGAGCAATATTTCCCCGATTGTAACTTCATCCTATGCAAGCTCTTTCTGCTTGTATCTGGAGATAAATACCAAGCACAAAATAGGTCAACTTTAGACGTAACTCCGAGATTAGACCGAGATTGCACTAAATGATAGTCTAAACCCCCTGCGAGGCGTCATAGAAGCGTTTACTGGCGTATTCTTTGCTTTCAAGCCGTAATTAGACAAAGGAAAGATTGCAGGAGTTTCACTTCAGAATAAGGCCAAAATCTAGAGAGGCACACAGATTTTCTCCGGGGTCCCTTTAACGCATCTTGATTTCTGAAAATGGCCTCGTTACGAGGTATGGTTTTGTCCTTCTGACCATCTTAAAAGGGCCGGGAAAGCAAAATAAAAGTTTAGTTCACTAAAAATACCCCATGTTTCCCATCAACAATTATAACAATCTCATGGCCAACTTCAAAACAAAAAAAAAATTCATATTTTTTTTTTTTTTTTAATTTTATTTGTCAAATCATACAGTACAAAGGATCATCAGACTGCTTGGACCCATAGCCAATGGCTAGTTCTGGGTCCAAAAAGAAAATGTATGCGATGCAGGATTTCTTCTACAGAAAAAAAGAAACTAACACTCCAACACACAGGCTGTTGTACAGTACTAGTACAAGCATTTTTAAACATGCAGTCTTCGTGCCCAACAACAATAAAATTTATAATCGCGATAGTGTCAAAAGGTGCACCAATGCAGGCAAATCTCTAAAGTGTACATAATAACATAAAAAACAACTAAGAAACATTTAAGTCGCCAACAATACCAGTACCGGTATTCCCAAATACAAAACAAATACAACATTCATTGCTAGGCCACAACAAGATTCACAATCAAGAATAGTGGCACAGATTTTGAAGAATGCACAAACCAAATAACCATCCAGCACGTATGATATTTCTGTGACTGCAACACGACATGCCAGGAAACAAAAAATCGCGAAGTTAGCTCGCATCATTCAAGCTTAGATAAAATTTTTTTATAGAAGTGTTAAAATTTTGGGCTTTCTTTATTTCAGATGGCAAGCTATTCCATATTTTTGCTCCAATAAACGGCAACTGACGTTCTCCATACGCGTTGTTTGTGGGGGGCAGATTGAAATTACCAGACGCAGCATTTCTAGTGGGCCGAGAAGTAGTGTAGAACAAGGATGCATCGAAAGGGTTGTTGTGCCGTATGATATTATTTACACAGCTGGCTGTCTTTGCTTGACGCAATGCATCAAAAGGTAAAATTTGCATATCATTAAACAGTGGTTTACTCGGATGATCATGCCTAGAGTATGTTATTGTTTTTAGAGATCGTTTCTGTAATTTTCGAATAGGTTCTAGGTAAGTCTTATACGTCCATCCCCAAGATTCAATGCAATATGTAATGTGAGAATGAATGAATGCGTAGTATAATGTTCGTAAAATGTCTCTATCGAAGTAGTTACGGGCCTGCAGTAAAGCATAACATCCGGACGCCAACCTAGTACAAACTTCCGTTACGTGGTTTTGCCAGTTTAAGTGGTTATCGAAATAAACGCCAAGGTACTTGTAAGAGGTTGCGTGAAGAAGAGAGTGGTTGTCGATAGCTATATTGATGGAGTTAATGTTTACGGTCTTGTTACGAGAATGAAAAATTGTATATTTAGTTTTCTGGGTATTAATTGTTAGTTTGTTGGCACAAAACCATTTGGAAATTCTTGATAACTCTGAGTTTGTTTTAGATTCAATTTCCTCGATATTGTTACCTGTAATAATTATAGCTGTGTCATCAGCGTACATTAAAATGTCAGAGCAATGTAAGGATAATGGCAGATCGTTTATATACAAAGAGAAGAATAAGGGCCCAAGGACTGATCCCTGTGGAACTCCAGTTTCTATAGGCTGCGGCAAAGAACATACATTGTTAATGCGAACTATCTGGTACCGATCATGAAAATAACTTGAGAATAGGTCGAAAGATGTACCTCTAAAACCGTAGTGCTTCAATTTGCCTAAGAGGATGGAGTGGTCTACGGTGTCGAATGCTTTTTTTAAGTCTAAGTACACGACAGCCACCAGTTTGTTATTGTTTAGGGCCGAGTTAATTGCTTGTGTTAAAGACAGCACCGCGGTTGATGTTGAGCGCTCGGAACGAAAACCGTGCTGTTGTGGGCAAATTATGTTGTATTTATCTAGGAATTTATGTATTCGGGTTGCAAGAATTTTCTCATATAGATTGTTAAGGACGCTTAGCACGGATATTGGCCGATAACTACATGGGTCAGTGGGGTCTCCTTCTTTATAGATCGGTGCGACCCTAGCTTTTTTTAGAGGACATGGGTACGTAGAAGCATGCAGAGAATGATTAAAAATATTACATAAGATAGGGCACAGGATATCTATGTTTTCCTTAAGAAACCGCACCGTGATGCCGTCTGGTCCGGCAGCCTTATTCGTAGACATGTTTAATACAACAGCTTCAATATCCTTGGATTCAATGTCACACATATAGAAAGTGTTGGTTAAACGGTGTCCTTGAAAGGGGTACTCAGTCGAATTGTCAAATTTTGCTGCCAAGGCACGGCCGACGCTCGTGAAATATAGATTAAAGCTGTCAACAATACTTCCGTCTATGAAGTCGGGCAGAACCTGCTCTGTTTTGGGCTGTTGCCAGTAACTTCTTTAACTATTTCCCATATTTTTTTAGTATTACCATTTGCGTGCTGTATAAGACGGCTATAATATTCTTTTTTGCGTATTCTAATAACCGACACTGATTTATTACGCAACATTTTATAATTGCGCAGGTAATACCCATTGTGTTTATTCTTCTTCCATTTATGATACCAGTAGTCTTTTTGTTTTAGGGTGGAGAGGATGTAATCAGTCATCCATGGGCACAGTGGTTCCTGGTAAGACCTAGTAGATATAGTTTTGCTGCTGTTGACAATGATGCTAGTGAGATTGTCAATCAAGTTACATAATTCGACGTTAACGTCGTCGTTGTATATTAAATTAGTGTCTAATGACAAAAGCTTGTTCCGTGCTAAAGCATAGTCGACTTTAGTTGAAGGTGCTGTTTTCTGTGGTTTTGGTTGGATCAGGTCTTTGATAGTCACGGAGATAGGGAGGTGATCAGAAATTGGCACATCATACACGTCAGCCTTGGCATGTGATGGTACATTTGTTAAAACATGGTCTATTAAGGTTCCAGAGTTAGCCGTTTGTCTCGTAGGAATGGTAATTAGGTTCAAGTAATTATAGGACTCTAGCAGATATGTGTATTCATTATGAGTTGTAATAAGGGTGTTAATGTTGACATCACCAACGATAACTACTTGGTTATTGTGATTCGCTAAGTAAAGAAAGATAGCTTCAAGTTTATCTAAGAAGGCAGCTATGGGTGAGTTGGGAGGCCGATAAAGTACGCCAACAACAAGAGAACAGCCGAGTCTGATAAATAAAGATTCAATTTCTGGGAAACTGAATGTGATCGGCGATAGCTGTAAGTACGTGTGGCGATTATGAACAAAGAGGGCTACACCCCCTCCCCTTGATCTGGAAAGCCGTGGATTTGACACGGCAGCGTATCCGGGGATCGTAATGTTCTCGCCTTTTTTTAACCAGGTTTCAGATGTAGCAATAATATCAAAAGAAGTAGTGTGCTGCGACAGATAGGCGATAAGCAAGTTGGCGTTTTTATTTAAGCTACGAATGTTGCTGTGAAAGATGGATATACTATCGTTTGGCTTGTGGTTGTCATGCGCAATTTGTCGAACCGCCATATGGCCGAAGTACTTTTTTAGGGGTTGTTTAGTGCCGACGATCACACAATTTTGGACAGGTCATCCTCACATGTAATCTGCACGACTTTCGAGTTTTCTGATTTCCGCATTAATACTTTGTCGTCTGCAAACCAGGCGAACTTCCAGTTCTTTTCTTTTTTGGCCTGAATGCTCTTGCCGAGCAGGACCTTATTTTCGGGGCATAGGTGGGCATTCACATAGACTGGCTCACTTCCTTGGAACCCAAGGGATCCTACGTTCAGCCTGTTTTTCTTGGCCGCAGTCAGAATGCTGTCTCGTACCTGCTTCGCAACAAACTTCACTACTATGTTGGGGGGCCCGGATCCCTTGGTCGGCACCCTATGTGCGGCATCAACGTCTTGCCCGGAAAGTTCCACCTTGAGAAAAGTGGCATCTTTCAGAACTATATCGGCTACGTTCTCTTCCTCGGTCAATGGTACTCCCTTCAGTTCAATGTTGTTCCGCCTACTATATTGCTTTAACGCTATGATTTCACGCTTGGTATCCCTCAACTCTCTTTCTAGCCTCTGGCAGTCTTTCTGGCTTCCCAGGCTACGGTTAGTAGCCTCGGCGACTTCCTGCCGGAGGGTCGTGATTTCGGCTTTGAAACCTTCAAAGCATTCATTTATGAATCCCATAGACTCTTTAACAGCGGCAAGCTCGTCAGTTATTGTACTGTTTGAAGCAGCAACTTTTTTTATATCTGCCCCCAGGCTTGCAACTGCATCAAGAATCTTTGCTGTCATTTCCCCGAACACCTTAGCTAGTTCCTTAACGGAACCCGGTGCTTTTTCGCTCAAAGCCTTGGAGAAGTTCGCCAACTCGTCCATTGCACCGGGGCAAAGGCACAAAGAAAAGGAAAAAAAAAAAAAAAACACTAGCACATATACACACAAATCGTTCAGAGCAGACTGGCAGTAAGGGAATGATTTAACATAGTGTAGAAAAGTAACCAACCTGCGGTACAGAAGCAGCGGGTTTAGCAGGCGATACGACTGCCAGTCCGCTCTGAAGTGGCAAGCGAAGATTCCGTTCGATTTTATAGGTGTCGGGAACGCCTCCGGATGCTCGGGCGATAATTGTCGTCACGTGCTGCCGAGAAGATCCGCAGCAGTTCCAGGCGCTGAGGGTGCGAGTATCAGTGCGCCTGCGCCTCGTGTAGGATCCGCCGGTTTTAGCCACCGGAGACGAGTTGTTCCCGAAGCCGTGCGTTCTTGATATTCCTGCGGTACAGAAGCAGCGGGTTTAGCAGGCGATACGACTGCCAGTCCGCTCTGAAGTGGCAAGCGAAGATTCCGTTCGATTTTATAGGTGTCGGGAACGCCTCCGGATGCTCGGGCGATAATTGTCGTCACGTGCTGCCGAGAAGATCCGCAGCAGTTCCAGGCGCTGAGGGTGCGAGTATCAGTGCGCCTGCGCCTCGTGTAGGATCCGCCGGTTTTAGCCACCGGAGACGAGTTGTTCCCGAAGCCGTGCGTTCTTGATATTCCTGCGGTACAGAAGCAGCGGGTTTAGCAGGCGATACGACTGCCAGTCCGCTCTGAAGTCCGTAACGGCCTGAAGCCGCGCTTTCGAAGCGCTTTTTCAAAGAAAGTGCTACGAGTTGTGCCGCGCCTCCGCCAGGTGGCGCCACGGGTCCCGCGATCGAGAGAAGACGCAGTGAAACATCCCCCTCACGAGGGGCACGATCAAATGCAGAGCATTTCCGGGGGCGCACGACGTTAAGTAGTTTGCGTTACGTTAATGTTGTTGCACTTGTGGCAACTCCTGACGAGAGAGCGCTCGTCAGCAGTAATTTGAATGAGTCAACGATATAAGGCGCGTTCGTAGCGTCCCAATCTGTGTCGGCTTTGTGGCGCAGTGGGTAGAGCACCATGCACATTGCGTGCCGCCCGCAGGGTCGAGGGATCGAAACCTGGCGCCGGATAGTATTTTCTTGTATATAGTGTAGGGGGAGGGGTGCGGACAACGACGGTGCGGACTACGACGGGACAACGCGGGTGACATCGTGAGTTTCTGAAATGCTCTGCATTTAAAAATGAAGACGTTATTAGATACAGGTAAAGCAGCGTCGTCTTCCCAGCCACTTCCAGGTGATCTGGCTATGATGACACAGAATCTTGCTAGTGCGACCGCCGGCCACCCACCCATGCGTTCGCCAAGGAACAGGACTGGGGCGGTATTCCCGTGTTTTGTCCCTTTCAAAAGTGTCCCTTTTGAGCGAGCCCTGATTGGCTAAAAGCGAACACCCGGATGTGACGTCATGCAAGCACGGCGGAGCTATGAGCCGTGGCATTCTTTCCTCCATGAGCCGTTGCTACTCGGAGCAGACGATTTGGAGCAGACGATTTTTCGTCGCCTTATTGTTTGGTTCGCTCGCGGAGCAATAAACACATAAAAGATACTCTGATACGGTTTCAGTTCTTTAAAATGCGTTTGTAAGAACCGTTACGGTATTTGAATCAAAGGCCCAGCTGCTTAACCGGAAGCACGTCACGATGAAAGGGACGTTTTCAAAAGGGACAGTTACGAGAATACCGCCCCTGGGCGATTGTAGTGGCGTCTCGAGCTCCGTTTGATGGCATCACTTGAGCGGTAGCGTGGAGTTAACAGGCTGATAACTGTGTTTTAGTGCTGCTCCATACTACGTCACTGTAGGGCAACATTTGAACGTTTCTCAATATATCTTCCCTTTTTCTCTCTTGGTTCAAAAACATCTTCCGAGGATGGAATGGAACTTAGTGGGTTACAAAAAGGCTCATTTTCTCATATTTAGGGAAGTTTGTATTTTGTCTGCATGAGCCCCTTAAAGTTCGCTGGCTCTGTCCACCACAACAACGGCTGTCTGACTGACTTTGAGCGAAAAAAGGCAGACCGTTTCAATCCAAAAAAAAATATTGCGCGTACTTTCACGAACGCAGCAACGTGTAAAAGCGTTCACATAGTTAGTATATTCCAAGCTGCATTGACGCATTACGTCACATACCCGATATCCTCCCACGTAGCGTTTGCAGTCGTTGATACTGGACTGTGCTGCAGGCAGGTCGAGCTCCTGCGGGACGTGCGTTGGCCATGCAATAAGTTTTTTTTTTCTATTCGCTCATTCACCCACTTAAAAGAGCGATATATTTTTAACACGAATAGCAAAAATTCCTCGTGTAACCAAAAGTGTGGCTGAGGTATAGATAGGTCGGCGTCATTCTGTTGTTCGATGAATATTTCTCGGTTTCAAGCACTCAAGTCTTGTGCGCTCTCAAGAAGCAAATGAATTGCTGTTGGGGTCACACACGGACGTAACTAAACATTTGTAGCCATAGGTTTGAGCGAGCTTACTCCGTGTCTATTAAAAACGCAGATGTTTTAGGCCGGGTTTTGTCGTCTGTCCGGCGGGGTCACGCAGGGGCAGGTTCTCCAAACCCACAGCCAGAGGGCGCCCCAGTTAGGAAGCAAATCTATTAGGTTAGCTGGGAGTAGGGCAAGTAAGTGTAATAAAATAGACAAGTCGGTGTCTGACAAACGACGCCCCGATTCAAAGGGAGAGCCACTAATCATCATCATCATCATCGACAAATGTTACAAGTGATTGTTACACGTGGCTTTGCTTTTTGAGTAACGTGGACTGCGCGGGAGAACGCAGCAGTGACTAGGTTCGAGTTGGGCACGCCTGGGCACGTGAAGGAGCATGCCACCAAAGAAGAAGCCGGGTGGGGTGTGCACGGGGTGCGAGCGAGAGCACCCGCTCGAAAATACGAGGTTCGAGTCGGACGAAAAGGCGGAGGGCGGGATTTTTTGGGCAGAGTGTGTGTGCTGGCGTTGCACCTCGACCGGATCGAAGCAGAAAAGCAGCAGCTCCGGGTGTAAGTTGGAGAGTTACGACAGGAGCTGAAAGGTGAACGGAAGCAGCGGGAGTCGCTCGAAGAGATGGTAACGCAGATGGATGGCAAGCTAGCGACGAGGGACGCTATTCCGGCCAAGAATGGCGTACGAAGCAACACAGGCGTGCCGTTTGTTCTTGGCCCCGGGAAAAACGATGGCGGACAGGGCAGGGCTGGTCACCGGGGGAGTACCAGTGCGGCCGTAACAAAGGAGGGTAGCGAAGCCGGAGACCCGGTCGAAAAGGATCCGAGCGATGAGGAGGTCCGGCTGACCCACACGCAGCCGGAGCAGGTGACCGCGCCGGGGGGCAGCCAAAAGAAAGGACTGATTGATTGTGGGGTTAAACGCGCCGACGCAGCGCAGGCGATGAAGCGCGCCGCAGTGGAGGGCTCCGGATTGATTTAGACCACCTGGGGATCTTTAACGTTCGCCGAAATCTCGTACACACGGGCGTTTTTGCTTTTCGGCTCCATCAGAAAATCGGCCCCCGCGGCCGGGAATAGAAAGAACCCGCGACCTCGTGCTCAGCAGCGCAAGCCTTAGCCACTGAGCCACCGTGGCGGGTCCAAAAGAAAGGAGATGGGCGCATAGTGATCGTGATTCGAACATGCGCTTCTCTGAGGGGGGATTAGAGGTCGGGTGAGGGGAGACGAGAGAGTGCAGGTAGGCGTGTTTCCTGGCCAGACGGTCAGGGTAGTTACTGAAAAGGCAAAGGACAAGATGTGGGAAAATATGCAGGGGCAGAACCTCGTGGTTATAGCAGGAGGAACCAATGACATTCTGCAGGGAATCGACGCTGGAGTGCGGGAGCAAATAGAAAAGGGGGTGAAGCAGCTTCGGACGCTGCGCCCAAATGTGCAGGTCGTCGTGAGCACAGTACCCGAGATTATTGGGAGAGGGGTTCATGTGGAGGGGGAGGTGATGGCAGTGAACAGGGAGATACGAGAGCTCGGTAACGAGATGGATTTCGCAGTCGTCCAAACACTGATGTCCGACGAGTGGGCTGGAAGAGGGCGTTCCAGCGGGACGGAGTCCGCTTCAGCGGACAGGTGGGAGGAGCCACCGGGCGGCGACACGCGGCGCGAGCAGCGGATTTTTTAGGGGGGCCGCAGGCCTTTGTGAGGAGGGAGTAAGCGGGACATGAAAGGAGATAGCTAGGTCGGCACAGGTGGGTGCAAGTAGAAGAAACGGGAGACGCCGGTGTGTAAATAAGAGGGCGAGAACTGGAGATGGCGTACATGGCAGGGTGGCATGGCATGCAGGGTGGTAGGAAACGAGAGAAATGGATGGAGATCCGTAAACAGCTAGAATAGGAAGATATCCGAGAATATGCAGTGACCGAGAGGCACCTAAGGGACCTGGAAGGACCTCTGGTAACCGGAGAGTATATATGGGAAGGTTGTATTGGACGGCTGGGTCGAGAAAAGGCAGAAGAGAATGGGTATGCTTATACGAAAACGGGCAAATAGGAAAAGAGTGAAAGGAGACTGTAAAGAGAAGCGTGGGTGAAAGGGATGGTACGGAGGTGTCTTTAGGAGTATCGTACCTGCGGACGGGTCAGGAGAGTAAGGACCAAAATGAAAAACCTGGTGGCTTGCCTAAAATGGACGTAGAGGATTTGAAGCGATCCGGGGAAGTACTATTGGCAGGGGATATGGACGCCCACATTGAAGATCTAGACGGGTGCACAAACAACGGACATCTAATGCTGGATATGTGTAAGGAACAGAACCTGATCTTAGTAAATAGGGAACAAAAGCGCGAGGGTGAAATCACGCGGTGTTGTTGCAGGAGACAGTAGAGTACCGACTACTGCCTCCTCTCGGGGCGACTTTATGAATAGTAGGATGGAATAGGCATAGATGAGCATGGGGGTAATAGCCTGGGCAGTGACCACAAGCGTATGCAACTGAATTATGGGAAACTGGTGGGCGCGAAACAGGACCGAGCGGGGAAGTACACAAAGTTAAGCAGTAACCGAATTGCGGCTATAGCTAAAATAATAGACGCCGGCATGGAAAGAAACCCCGGAGAAATATGGGAATATTACAGGCTCATCAAAACTATGCAGGAAAAAATAACCAAGGCAGAAAGGGCAAATCAATGGAAATGAAAAAAAAAGAAACGCCAAGAAGCTGGTGGAACGCAGAAATCAAGGAGGCTATAGGGAGGCGCAAACAAGCATCTAGAGAACACAGGCAGGCCAAGAGGGCAGGGAGGCAGCAGGAAGAGGTGGACATAACATGGGAGCAATATAAGCAAGGAAAAGTGAAACTGCAACTGTTGGTGGCGGCGAAGATAAAGGGCGACAGCGAGCGATGGGTGGCGTAAATACGAGGGGAGCGTATACACGTGCCGAAAACGTTTTGGAAGCATGTGCGGGCATTAGGGAAACGCACGGGACATACAGAAGGTGCTACTATAGAAAACCAAGCGGGGCAGATGCTCATGGGAGAGCAGGCATTGACATATGTTCATGAAATTATCACTAAGAAATTCTGTAAGGTTGATAGAGCGGCCCCGCAGCGCCACAGCGATGTCACGACGGGGAGACCGAAAGTTCTGGAGACAGGAGGGGACAAACTCAAGTGGGGAAAAGAGCAGAGGAAAAGGTCCCTAAAAATACCGCGGTAGGCACGGATAGGATACTAAAGGAGTTGATCAACCAGTTACGATCAAAGATCAAGGGAAGGCTACCACAAGTCATCAGCACACGGATAGAAAAGTAGGCAATACGGGACACGTGGCGTACTATAGCAGGATATGCATAACCTATAAGGGCAAAGGAGACAAGTCTTAAGCCACCGTCACGTCCGTGCTATAGAGGCTGGGAATGCAGGCAGTGGAATTCGAGCTAGAGCAGTGGGTAGAAGAAAATAGGATACTAGGGGATCTTCAAAATGGGTTTCCAAAGAACACAAGACCAGACGAAACATATATGTAGTAAGCCATAGAGGTGGCGAAGATACAAAACCGACCTTTGTGGTTAGCCTTTCTGGACATTGAAGTGGCGTATTATAATGTAGACAGGTAGCGGCTATGGAGTATCCTTGAGGACGAGGGAGTGGGGGCAGAATTTATTAGCTTACTCAGGGAGCTTTACAGGGAGAACCAAGAGCAAATAGTGTTGATTGATTGATTGTAGGGTTTAACGCGCCGACGCAACGCAGGCGATGAGGCGCGCCGTAGTGGAGGGCTACGGATTAATTTTGACCACCTGGGGATCTTTAACGTGCATCGAAATCTCGAACACACGGGCGTTTTTGCTTTTCGCCTCCATCAGAAAAGCGGCCGCCGCGGCCGGGAATCGAACCCGCGACCTCGTGCTCAGCAGCGCAACGCCTTAGCCACTGAGCCACCGCGGCGGGTGAGCAAATAGTGTGGGAGGGGATACAATACAATAGGTCCGTATACACCTACAAGGGTTTGAAACAAAGATGACCTCTCTCTCTCCGCTGCTGTTCAAGATCTACATGGCGTGGTTAGAAAGGCAGCTAGAGGTCAGTACGCTGGGGTTCGACTTATCATACATGAAAAACGGGCATGTGGTGGAACAGCGGGTTCCAGGATCAATGCATGAACACGACATACTGTTGATGCGGACAACTGGACAGGTATGCAGGGCTTGACGGATATATGCGGTGAAGAAGCGACGCACCTAGTGCTATCCTTTAGCGGAGAAAAATCGGGAATCATGGTCTCTAACGACGGCGCGGAGCACAAAACAGTATAAGTGCAACAAATAGAAATATCGTGGGGGAAAAAGTATAAATAACAATATTAATAATACTTTATTGATGGCATGAGTGCAATATTTAAAAGTTTGGCTAACGACGGTGAAGATCACACGCATGCGCATGAGGCTCACTTCAGAGGAGTACTGACACGAAAGTTTCGTGTTACGTTTTTTTCGCTGCTATGCGTGCCTAACAGACCACTAATCATAGAATGACACATTAGACGGTCGAGCGCAGCGTAAACATTCATTTACTCCGTCGTTTATTCGTGTCAGTTTCGGTTTCGACAAAACGAACGCCGAGAGGCCGCCATGACAGGAGGTATCACGTGACGTCCCCATTCTTGCCGTATCGCTGCCGCTCTAGAAGCGCGCGCGAGCGAGCGCACACGCGCGCTCAGACCGGCCGAGGTCTTCACCGTCGACACAGGCCCGGGCAGCACGACGTCAGTCTCAAAACCATGACGTGTACACACGCCGCAGCAGTGCGCGCCAACCACAGCCAGCGCGTCGGCTTCGTCACGGGAGCCCCGACGTCAGCAGTTTGGGGCAAGTAGCAGATGATGTCATGTCGGTCCGCTGTGGGCTTTCTCGTGCGGGCGAAGATTAAAATGGATTCTAAATATGTTTCGCTGAACGGTTGCTGTTGAAACTTGCTGGGAGATATCTCCTGATAAAAAGGAAGAATTTTACGTAGTTATCTCAGCTTTGAAATTTCGTGTCAGTACTCCTTTAATACGAAAGGAAGGTGGAACGCGGCTATAATGAAGCATAGAGCACTCTGGGGCTACAGCAAATACGAGGTGGTAAGGGGAGCCTGGAAAGGGGTCATGGTACCAGGATTCAATTTCGGGAATTCGGTTCTCTGTATAAAACCAGAGACCCAAGCGGTGCTGGAGGTAAATCAGAGGGCGGCAGGCAGACTGAAAAAGAAAAAACAGCGAGCAAACCGAACTTTCTCTTTTTTCCCATTGTGGTTGGCACTCTCAAACTTCCTTCGAGTTTCTGTCTCCTTTGCGTAGCAGAAAGGTCGGGGCGGAGGATTGAAAAAAATAAATATCTTTGCAACACCACAGCGCGAAATCTTCAGTTCTGAACACGTTGACAATGCTTATGGTGGAGCAGGTAAATTTATAAGCGCATTCTTGATGACAACAAAATGGCTGCGGCTTAGCTCACCTAACATTCGATATGCGAAGCGAAAGCTAGGCTTAGTATGGTTGAGTCTTGGTTTCGCTTGCTTAACCTTCGACGTAGCTGTATCGTCGACCACGGCGCAATGCCGTTCGGTCCCGTGCAACGCTCGGCCCGCCTCGCGTTCGTTCACGGCGAACGCGGTGTTCCTTTTCACCGGGCGCAAGACGAGCCACGTAGCCCGAGTCGACCCAGCGGCGCATGCGTGGTAGGGGGCGGGGTTGGTCGGCTGCCGATCAGCTGAGCGCCCGCAACCGCGATGGGCGCCGCCGCTAGCTGAGCAGAACGACTGAAAACGGGGCCTTGTGCGCACCGCCGAAACCGGGCCCAGCGAATAACACGATGCGCTTCAAGGGGTGTGTCGCAGGGGGTGTGTCTGCGGTCAGAAGGTGAACTTGCGCATCCGCGGCGAAACCGCTGGACGAACGTAGTAAAGCTTCGCTTTAAAATCCCGGGCCATCTCCACTAACGTGAAACTTATTGAGGGGCGAAGCATGCAGTGTATAAGTGTATTCTTGGCCCCTTGGTGTTTTTGCCAACGGAGATGAAACCGTTGGGAGGTAGATGTACACAGCTTTGCTGTAGAAGTCCCTTGTCTGTGATGCACGAAGCTCTCTAGCGTGAGGCGTGAACGAGTGTCCCGGTGATTTAGCACCGTGAGTACATGAGACGGCGATTACGACGACGACGACAACCCGCCGCGGTGGCTCAATGGCTAAGGCATTGCGCTGCTGAGCACGAGGTCGCGGGTTGGATTCCCGGTCGCTTTTCTGATGGAGGCGAAACGCAATAACGCCCGTGTGTACGAGATTTCGGCGCACGTTAAAGATCCCCAGGTGGTCAAAATTAATCCGAAGCCCTCCACTACGGCGCGCCCCATCGACTGCGTTGCGTCGGCGCGTTAAACGCTACAATCAATCAACGACGACGACGACAGCAGACGTCAACAGCCCCAGCCCCTAAGGGGCTTCGTACCTAAAACACAGTGTTTCAATTCGATTACCGCGCTGTCGTAAAGCATGTGCATGTGGGTAGCCATGCGGTATAGGTAAAATAACTTACCGTATAGGAAGCGTTGCTTATGTCGTCGAGCGGGAGCTTGAATAACTTGTCCCTGCGATTAAGATTGGGTTATGTGCCGGTTCCGATGTCGAAACGTAAGCATGCAGTGTCGTTTCGATATCTTACCGTCGCTGAAAGTTGTTTGGATATATGTCCTGCCTATCAAGTTCATCACCAGCCTATCTACGCCCATTGCAGGGCAAATGCCTCTCCCATTATTCTCCAATTACCCCGGTCCTGTGCCATCTGTGACCAATGTATCCCCACAAACTTCTTGATCTCATCTGCCCATCTAACTTTCTGCCGCCCCCTGCAACGCTTGCCTTCTCTAGGGATCCACTCTGTTACCCTTAATGACCAGCGGTTATCTTGCCTTCGCATTACATGGCCTGCCCACGTCCATTTCTTCTTCTTAATCTCAACTAATATATCCTTAACACGCGTTTGTTCCCTGACCCACTCCGCTCTCTTCTTGTCCCTTAATGTTACACCCATCGTTTTCTGCTCCATTGCCCACTGAGTTGTTCTCAATTTAATTTGAACCCTCTTAGTGAGCCTCCAAGTTTCTGTTCCGTAGGTGAGTACCGGTAAGATGCAGCTGTCATACAATTTCTTCTTCAGCGACAATGGTAGGCTGCTATTCATTATGTGAGAATGTCTGCCGTATGCACTCCACCCTATTCTGATCCTTCTAATTATCTCTGCCTCATGGTTGGGATCCGGAGTCAACTTGGCCTAAGTAGACATATTCGCTTACCACTTCCACTACCTCGCCACCTATCTCAAGGTGCTGTGCTGTCCCAAGGTTATTGATCATTACTTTGGTTATCTGCATATTAATTTTCAGGCCCACGGTTCTACTCTGTTCGTCCAGTGCGGAAAGCATGCTTTGCAATTCGTCCCCCGAGTTACTTAGCAAGGCAACGTCATCAGCAAATCTGAGGTTACTGAGGTATACTCCATTAACCCTTACTCCCACCTGCTCCCAATCCAACGTTCTGAATACTTCTTGTAAACACGCTGTGAATAACTTTGGAGAGATTGTGTCTCATTGTCTCACGCCCTTCCTTATAAGTATTTTACTGCTCTCCTTATGGAGGATGATGGTAGCTGTGGACCCATTGCAGATATCCTCTAGTATTCTTACATAGTGCTCATCTACCCCCTGGTTCCGTAATGCCTGAATGACTGCTCGGGTTTCGACCGAGTCAAATGCTTTCTCATAATCCATAAATGCTATATATAGGGGTTCAGTATACTCAGCGCACTTCTCTGTCACTTGATTGATCGTGTGAATATGTGCGAGCCGGTAGTGGACGTGGGGAAGCCCCAATGTGGACCATAAAAGTAAAATAGACTTCATATTATGCGATAACCCTGGCGTCGGGAAGGATGTGGAAGTGCTCGGAAGGGTAAGGTGTAGTGACCACAGGATGTTCAGATCTCGAATAAGGCTAGAGTTGAGGAGGGACCGCAACAAGCTAGTACGAAAGAAGCCGATTAATGAACTAACAGTAAGGCGTGAAGTAGAAGAATTCAGCATCGCGCTGCAGAACCGATATTCAGTTCTTACCGAGGAAGCCGAGCTTACGACACAGGAAGCCAGCGACAACCTTACGCGCATGATCACGGAGTGTGCAGTAGATCTAGGGGCACGATGGCTAGACAGGATAGTGGTAAACGTTCCCAGGAGATGAAAGATGTAATTAGGAAACGGCAAACCATGACAATCTCCACCCCAGCTAATAGAATAGAACTAGCGAAGCTTTCGAAGTTAATCAATAAGCGTAAGACAGCTGACATACGAAAGTATAATATGGAGAGGATCGAATACGCTGTAAAGAATGGAGGTAGCCTGAAAGCAATGAAGAGGCGTCTTGGGGTGGGGAAAATTCAGATGTATGCACTTAAAGATAAGCAAGGCAATGTCATCACAAATAGGGATAAAATGTGGCCGAGGAGTTCTATATGGATCTGTACAGTAGCCGGGACATCCAGGATAATGCCGAACGAGAAAGTTGTTCAGAGGAGATAGACATCCCACCAGTAACGACCGAAGAAGTAAGGAAGGCTTTGAAAGAAATGAAAGGGGGCAAAGCACCTGGTGAGTATAAGATAACAGCAGACCTCTTGAAGGATGGCGGAAAAGTTGTACTTGAAAAACTGGCAAACCTGTATACGCAATGCCTAATGACCGCAAGTGTACCGGAATCTTGTAAGAACGCGAACATAATCCTAATAAAAAAGAAAGGTGACATGAAGGACTTGAAAAATTACAGGCCGATCAGCTTACTGTCAGCGGTCTACAAGGTAATCGCTAACACAATTTCTGCAACCTTAGATTTCAGTCAACCTAAAGAACAAGCGGTGTTCCGTAAAGGTTATTCATCAATGGACCATATTCACACGGCCTATCAAGTTACGTGCTTTCAAAGCAAGAAGTGCAAGCAAGTCTACTCAAATCCTCATATATTCCCACTTTTCATTTCAAATTCCCAGAGCTCAATTTTGTCTTTTCTCGGCTGTTATAAGCACGGGCTGGTAATTTTTCCTCCTACTTTAAAGGAGATATTACCAGCATCGCAATTTGGTCTCCCCCACGCATGAAGCCGTCCAAAATGAAGATTTGCTTGGGATTGGGCGAGTTGGTTCATATTAACTTCAAATTTCGGCTTGAACGGAAATCAAGGATGGGAAAAAGGTCACACGGCGGGCACAATGTTGTCCAAAATGTTGTCCAGAATGCTATCCACAAGGCAGTCCAAAATGGCGGCGTCCCAGTGGTTTTACAGCCGAGTTGTAGTAGGCTACCCTGCCATAGAGTTTTTGTCCATCGCGCAAAGCGTCCCTTGGCCAAACAGAAAATTAAAAACAAACGCTTGTGTTATGTGGGCATCGAACCAAGGTCTCCACATTACGAGCCTAGTACTTTACCAAGCCACTATCCCAGGTTTTTTTCCCCTAAATTGATGCCACAGTCCCGGCAGTTGTCCCACTGCACGCCGCGTGACAAGAGAACCTAACGGCACGTCAATAGAATAATTGCAGTCAAGCCACAGGGAGCTGTGATCCAGGAGAAGTCGCTTGAACTGTAAAAAATCAGTAGAAATTCAGAGAATTGTCTACTAATGCGTAGCATTCTTATGGCGCTTGTCTAGAGTGTGATCTCTTTACATCCAAATATGGCTATAAGTAGTGAAAGACATTGCATTATTATATTGTTTTAAGGTTTTCGTTTGTTTCATTTCGCCAATGATGTAAACGTATACCATTACAGCGATGAGGCGCCTTTACTTCACTAATTATGTTTTTTTTGTAAATGCATGGCCTACTGCAGATTTGGGCCGTTTTTGCTTTTTTTATTCGTATTTCCAACGTTCATTTGCGGAATTTTTTGTTTAGTCCTTGGTTCTGTGGGGAAATGTATTAGACGCACAATATTGATTTTCTCAGACCATTGTTTTCGTAAACTTGTGCTGAATACACCCAATTATTCCTCACCAGGAATTTAAACATAATGCACTCTTTATTCACGAAGGCAGTGCGCAGGATCCACTAACCTACAGCTTAGGCAACCTGCACATTCCCCGGGTGCACCTTCCCAGCCGCATAATTACGCATAATCACGGCAGGCGGCGAGTGAGCAGCGGCCTCAGTACAGACAGGTAAGCTCCAACGTTTGAGTTTGTATTGAAGGCATACTCCCCCAACCCCTCCCCCCAAGCCGGTACATGGCGGTGTTAGTCGAAACAAAGTTCTATCATGAGCGAGTGTATCTAAAAAATCAAGACGCTCCCATACGGCGTTTAACAATTTTCGTTTGTGTTTTCCGAAGCTGCAGGGCCTACAGAGGCGTTAACAACAATGCGCTGAAGAAAGTAGTCCGAAGTCGCGTCGGCTTTTCCACCGGGCAGAGGTTCATTGCACTTGATCACCCTCACGCTACAGTGATTCTGGCTAGTCAGTGAGCCGAAGCGGCTCGGCAGCTTGAGGTAAAAAAACTAGGCTGCAGGCTGCTGTCACTTAGCTGTCAGCAGTCCGTCCTGGTTTTTACCCAACAGCCAAACCACTTACGCTTAGTGACTAGCCAGAACCAGTGTAGCGGAAAGTGAGATGAAATGTTTTTTTTTCCTCGCGTTAGATCGAATGGCGCAGGCGCGGAGGAACACCGTGCACTGGCGCACCCACTACATTCAATGGTTGATGCATTAGTCGCGTTTTCCCCATCGGTTCTTGCCGGCAAAAGCTTTGTTAGCGTAGCGCGAGATCAGACGATCAAGGCAAGGGTACGGCCGCTGGCGATAATTTGCCGAGCTTAAAATCTTGGCTAAACATTGTAGAGCGTCTATAAGAACGTACATGGCTCCGACGAACAGGTGACCTCCTTTGTCATCCAGGTGCGCCGATCGGTAGTAGAGTTTGCCCCGACTGAAATTCTTTGCGACTGGGTCCACTGGCTGCAACCGTGGCGATACACCTTCCGCTGTGCGCCCGGACAGGTCTGCAAAAAGAACGGATTATTAGTTCCTCAATCAAATTATTTATTACGAAGGCTGGCCCCTACGATGGGACAATTTGAATCCTAATTAGAACGTCCTAACATAGACAGCCAAGCTTTTCGTTTCTGGTACTTTACATATTGCCTATTAAAGTTGGCGCCATTAAGCTCAGAGCCCCACAACCGAAACAAGTTCATGTCCAGGCAAGAACTGTCCATCGACTCCTACGACGTTGCCAGAAGCCGCGTATGGCGAATATCTCGAGCATGAGGCCATGAATGTTACACTGGCGGTGTTAAAAGAGCACGATGAGACGGGCATATTATCAACCGATATACAAGCGATGCACGACACTGGAGAGAGGGATGAGTACGTTTTTTTGTAAGCTAGGCGAGAAAGAAGGCCGCGGCACGTATTCGGAAATCCCGTAAAACGAAAACGATACACTGCAGAAAACATCTGAACAACAAGGCTCGTGACAACGACAATCGAATTACTAATGTCCAGAACTTCAGAAAGAAGCGCAAGCCTCCAAGACACTATTTTGAGGTCCCCGTGAATGAACCTGAAGAACTTACATCAGGGTACAAGACCGTCGAAGACGAGCTTCGACTTTCGACCTGGCTACGTGGACTGCATCGACAGACTTGGCGTGTGCTCAGAAGACGGCCACAGTGACTGTTTCGCCGTCTGACTGCCACACTGGATCAAACTGGAATGAACATATGTACTCAACGGAGACGGACTGACAAGAGTTTCTCTGTGGCCGGGGAAGATGTAGAAACTTTATAGGGGTCATCATTGCTGCTCCGATGATATGGATTATCATCATCGGTGCCTGCCATCACGCGGGAGCAGCTCTTGCTCGAGCTGCTTCGTCTTCATCTAGTTCGCCATCTTGTAAATAGAAGCACCATCGTACCACCGGGACGTCTCGGCCCTCAGTCTCTCCTCTTATTCTATATATATATTATATATGTATGTATATTACTGCAATTAATAAAACAAAGTTATTTCTCGTCTAAATCATGCACGGGGAAATGCTACGACCGGAATATCACCCCAACATATAAGGTATATATTTGTCCTGCCGTTAATTTCTGGATGCTATATTATATTATATTATATTATATTATATTATATTATATTATATTATATTATATTATATTATATTATATTATATTATATTATATTATATTATATTCTGAAAACATGTACTATCGCGGTGCCCTCAACCCGGTCTGCTCTCCTGTACATGCACAAAATGGTTTAAACGAGGTTGCACTGGCTTTGGGGACCGATTTCCCAGCCAGCATTAGCCATGTAATAGCGCCGTTCAATTCCGGCATATTCACTACTTCGCGCAGCCCATGCAATTATATGCAAAGCGGATGCCCTGCACTACTACTCGGCCTCCCGAAAACTGACCGCAGTTTCGAACGAAAGACCACTCCGCCTCCCGCTCGTCCTCTAGCAGGAAACACAAAGAACGTATTCACATAAATGTTTAGCGGGAGATTTTTTGGTCTTGGCAACACTGCAAACCGCCATGGCAGCGGCCACCGTGCCTGCGCATGTAACCGCATTACTCAGAATTCAAAAAAAAAAAGCCCCGGCGTACGTAAGTCGTCTGCGCCGTTACGATCCGATTCTCGGCCGCGTCATCAACAGATATGAATAGTCGCAGCCATAGATTTAATACGACCAGCGACGTTGTGTGGCGGCAGGACGCACGAAATGCCTACGATGCTGCGCAGTTGCCTGCGAAGATGGATATAGACACGGCTGCGGCCGTACATTGCCCACGGCGGATTGCGGAGTCGTTCAGTACAAAAGCCAAATAATGATTCCGAAGAAACTGAGGTACGCCGATTGAGATACGACGGTGGCGTGACAGTGAGTGCATTGTTAGCTGGTAGAGTAACGACATCTATGGGCAAGCGGCCCAGCGGCCGAAGAAGGAGGCACTCGCCGAGCGCTGAGTAATCGTGGCCGATACCAAAGCACGGCAGCTGGCAATCAGCTGGGGCGGTATTCTCGAGTTTTGCCCCTTTTGCGTCCCTTTCAAAAGTGTCCCTTTTGGCAAGCCCTGATTGGCTAAAAGCAAACAACCGGAAGTGACGTAAAGCAAGCGCGGCAAACCTATTGCCAACTTTTCTCCATGCTGCCAACGTCCACTTCTTAACCGGAAGTACGTCACGATGAAAGGGACGCAAAAGGGACGTTTTCAAAAGGGACAGTTACGAGAATACCGCCCCTGATCTCTGCCGAAGACTTCACTCGTGTCCTCCGACAGGTAGGCTGGATGTAGGACGCTGCGCGAAGGAGTACTTGACGTCGAGGTAATGCTTTTGAGCTCGGTGGGACACAGTAGTGCTGCTGTCCGCACAAACACCGCCGGACAACAGCGATTCTACGGCGCTCACTTAGCAGCCTTTGAGCCACGACCAGCTCGTACTTGCCCCCAACTGTGCGCGGACACCGATGAACAACACCCACTCTCTTCGCGTAACCAAAGTTAACGTGGTACACCCTACGTTATGGAATCACTCTTGAAGCTTGAGCTAAAGGCGCAAGGCTTTAACCATAGCGAAGCTGGAGGATTTCTTTCTATGTAAGCACTGAAGGACACACCACCACGTACCGTAATTACCCGATTCTAACGCGCACCTTTTTTCCGGAAAAATAGGTCGAAAAATCGCATGCGCGTTAGAATCGGATACGAAACCGAAACTGCCGAAACAACGGGAATTTCGTCCAGCCCATCACCATCGCCATCTCAAGCAGGCGCCAAAGCTTTTAGCAACGATTTTTCAGACGCAGGAAGCATAGGTATAGTGCCTAGAATATTCTAGGCACTATAGCATAGGCGCCTAGGCTTTTCTATCGGCGTTCACACAAATCGTCAAATCGTTCCACTTGCGCGCTTGATAACATCAATGGCGGCAGCGGCTCTCACGCGTTCAAAACGAGCGGTCGGCTGTAGCGTGCGCCTCTGGAGAAGCTCGCAGGATGGGCGTGCGAGGCATGGGCCACGATCCCATCGATCATGGTTGAACGTTCGTTATGAAGTGTGGCGTCGCGAACGCGCTTGACGGCACCAAGAACGAGATGTTTTGGTCAGCGGAGAGTGACGAGGAGTGAGATGAGTGAGATTATTTCGAGAAATAAATCGCCCGTTTCTCTCGCATTCGTTTTTCTTGCTCACAAAGTTCCGTGCGCGTTACAATCGGAGGTGCAAATTTTTTCAGTTTTTTTTGCCAGGAAAATCGGGTGCGCGTTAGAATCGGGGGCGCGTTAGAATCGGGTAATTACGGTATTCGGTTTTCTCCGTGTCTAGTACTGGCGTGCCGCTGCCAGCGCGTGGGCTCATTTACGAAACGGAGCGCATGCGCAGTAGTGTTTCAAGACCGCTGGGGCGCGGCCGAGATGCTCAGCTCAAGGTTGAGCTCGGCCTCTGCGCGGCTATCCCGGAGTCGGGTCGAGGTCCCGCGAGAGAGAGAGAAAGTGTTTATTTACAAGGCGAAGTTTTTCCTCTCGTCAGAGGGCAGAGGTCTCGCCGGAGGTAGGGGTAAGGGAGAACCACTTTATTTACGGCTCGGTCAGGGGGAGGGGGAGCGGGGGCCGAGAGGGCCTCAGGGACCTGTTGGGCCCTGAGACGAGGGTGGTCTGGGTCTCCGGGGTGGAACTCCGCAGGGACTGCTCCCAGTGGGTGGGTGTGGGGAAATTAGGAAAGGGGGAGTGCGGGCAGCCGTACAGAGTGTAGTTGAGTGTCCCGGGCGCCGCAGAGTGGCCAGAGTGGGAGGGGAAGCGGGAGGGGTGTGAGGCGCTCTGCAGGGGAAGGAGTGCGTTTGGAGGAGGCGCCAGTTTCTGGCCTCCTCTAGTGTGAGGGTGGGGCGCTGCCCGCGCCAACTGTAATGACCCGGTTTGCAAGCGAAGGGTACTACGACTCCGGGTTTTCGCATTACGCGCCAAACTTAACGGCCAGCTACAACCGCTCCGCTGTGAAAACCAACTCTGTCGCGTGCTCCTGGCAGAGATGGAGAGTGGAGGCCGCCTGTGCTGCGCACGGCCCGTACATACGGCGTCCGTCTCCGGCATGGTGGCTCACACATATGGTTGCTGGCACGCGCGTCACGCAAGTGAGGACAACCTATACCGGACTCTCACCTACGCAACAGTCCGTCGTCTTATGCGGGAAGGGGAGGAAAAAACAACTCTACTAAGACCGCTCCCCGCCGCAGTATGTGCTCACTATGTGCTCACTGGTATGTGTCGTCGACATACGACAAGACGACATACCCTTCGTTCCACGTCCTACTTCTCCCCGCCAGAGACGACACAAACACTACCCTTCGTTCCACGTCCTACTTCTGCTTTCCAAGCAGCCTTACAGGAACACGGCGCTTTCGGGAACGTAACCTTGGCCGTAAAGCCGCTTAAAACTGTAGTTTTGATAAACTCAGCACTGGAAAGGGTTTTCTCATTTGAAGATAGGACTTACGAACGTCCAATGGGTGCGGACCCGACTTCGACTGTGGCTCCGTGGCGATGCCTTGGCCGGGTACGCTTGATCTCGGCCCTGGTCCCCTTGAACTCGGCCCGGTGGTGCCCGCTCCGACGTTATCGCCGTTGGTCAGGCTATCACCAGTCGGTTGAAAAACGATGAGTGCTAGCGCACCGACGAAAAAGCTGAACAGTAGCACGGCGCCCGTGATCAAAACGCACATGAATGACGAACGACCAACTTGCTCATTTTGCTCCGCAGTGCCATGCGGTGACGTCGAATCCGTCCCGGTGCCTGCAACGGGCACTACTACTATATGGGGCGCATCCCTGGCCTGCGGTGACGGAATCTCCACTTCCGGTTGGTCGACCAAAGCCGTTTCCGAGTGGTGGACCGGAACCGTCTCCATCCTTTGTGTTTTCGGGGTCGCGACGCCAGGGAAAAATGGCGGTTGGCCTTCGCACACGCGCTATGGTGGGGGCGTGAGTGACGATGACGACGACGACGGTGATGATTATTATTATGACGCACACGATAAAAATGGCAGGTGGCCGGGTGAGTCGATTTGCCTGCTCAGACCTGGAAAATATTGCCGATACTTTAATATTGCAGGTGAAATCTCCGACCGGCTAATGGGGCTGTTTCTTGTTATGGGTATGTGCTCACTGGTGAACAGAGGAGAAAGAAGTCCAAGTTCGCTTTCTCTAGCTGTGGCATCGCCACGGATTGTAGGCGCAAGTTCGCCCTGTTAAACGCTTTTACTCTCCTTACTGCAGTTCATCGCTACAATGTTTATCTTGGGTGTTGACAGCGGTCATCCCTAACCCACACACACACACACACACGCACATGCGCACGCACACACGCACACACTTTTATTTTGACCCCATTTGTCTTGAAAATCGTGTTTTTTGAAAACTAGTCTATTCAAGAAGTATTTTAAAGTGACAAGACGTATACCCTTGTGCCAGCTGAAATGCGGATGACCAGCGCGGACTGGTGATCCAAGCCGCAGTTGCAGGTCTTCCCCCTCTTGTCGTTCCGCGAAGTCACCCGGAATTACCGTCTGGAACGAACATTATATTCCCCTCCGCCCAAACGCCTCACTAAATAACAACAGCGCCACCTTCGAGGCAAGCAAACAAACACATTGCCCCACCACACTAGAGCCCACACTCTGGTCCCCACCCGGTACTCCTGACCCTGACGACCAGCTTTGGCTGGCGCAGAGAGCCCAAGAAGCCGGATGGACTCAAGGGGTCCTGGAATGAGGACCCTTTTTGATGATAACTCTATTTCGACTCTCGCGGCGTATTTTTACTACTTCTAGCAGCGCGGCTCGTTGCCATCGTCCTGGAAGTCCACCAAAATTACCCTGATTCCCAAGCCCGGAAAACCAATGTCCATCGAGCATCTCAGACCCATTTCCTTGACTTCATGCATGGGGAAGTGCTGGAACACATCCTACTATATCGCCTCACGTCTCACATAAACTCATCATGCGCACTCCCGCATTCCATGATAGGCTTCACAGCTGGGCTATCGACCTATTACATCCCCCTTAAATTATCCCGGGAAATTATAACCCCCCCCCCCCCCCCCCCCCCGTGCAGTAGACACAGCAGCGATACTGGCCCTGGACTTATCCAAGGCGTTCGACAGGGTCTCGCACACAGTGATACTTCACGGGTTAGCGTCTATCAATCCAGGCGAACGCATGTACAACTACATCCTTGATTTATTGACAGATCGCAAGGCTTTCATTAAGATTGGCGATGTTACATCAAGTATCTTTCATCCATGGGAACAACACAAGGTGCGGTGCTATCACCATTTCTTTTCAATCTTGCTTTAATAAACATTCCGAGAAAGCTCGAACAGATCCCACACCTGAAATTTAGTCTGTATACGCGGACGATATTACCCTCTTGGTCGCAGAGGTAGTGACGCTCTCATTGAAGAAACCCTCCAACTTGGAGTCCAGACAGTCGCGGACGAAGCCAAACTCGCTGGACTGACCTGTTCACCTACCAAATCGGAACTACTACTCAAGTCACCAAAACGCGACACTAAAACACCATCCAATATTAGAATCTTCATTGATGATCACCCCAACCCAGATGTACACACTCTAAAGATACTCGAACTGCTCATACAACAAAATAGGGCAAAGACACAATTCCCCACGCAGCTTAACAAGCACGTCACATAGACTATCGGACTGATAAGACGTATAGCTACTCGGCGTCAGGGCTTTCCAGAAAATGAGAGGATACGCTTGATCCAAGCCTTCGTCGTGAGCAGGATCACGTACTCTCTGCCGTACCTCCAGGCCAGCGCTACTGAACTTGAAAAAATCAACTGCCTCATTCAAAAAGCCTACAAAGCGGCGCTGCAACTGCCCCTGCACACATCCACTGCCAGACTCGAACATCTATGCACAGCACGGCAGAAGAGCTAGTAGAAGCACACCTTCCTGCTCAAATAGCCCGTCTAGCGACTACCCCTACAGTATTACACATTCTTGACAGAATTGGCCTTAATATTAGACTTAGACTGGATTAGACTGGAAAGCCTTCACTCCGCATACCACCCACGCTCAACTTATAGTTCGGCCACTACCCCGCAATATGCATCCAACATATAACGCGGGCCGAAGAACACAGAGGACACGAGCACTGGAGATGTATCTTTCAATCCGCCAAGACATCCACTACGTGGACGCTGCTGAATACCGCCACCATGACGCATATGCGATTACCGTGATCAACAGGTCCGACACCTCTCCCATCAACTCCCTCACAGTGAACACCCCTCATCCCGGAGAGGCGGAGGAATCGGGAATAGCGCTAGCGGTGTCACACAGGCCGACCCCCGTGATTATAATCTCAGATTCTAAAACTGCCGTTCGAAATTTCGCTCGTGGCCTTATTTAGCCACCCGCCCTCAAAATCCTTGTTCAAAATTCCCCAACCTCCCCGGTAGAGCCAATTTGGACCCAGGCCCATGCCGGCCTCGGGGAAAATGAGGCAGCCCACGTCGTCGCTCGAGGACTTACAATTCGAGAGGGCTCCAGCCTCGTTTCCTACCATGGGGCCAGATCCGGCAGGGACAGACTTTCAACTTACCACGACATTGTCAGTCATTACCGCCTAGCCCGCCGCAAATACCCCCCTGCCCATTCTCAGCTCACCCACGCGCAGGAACGCACACGGCGACTGCTCCAGACTCACACTCTCCCTTGCCGAGCGGTACTTCACCACATCCACATCCACTGTACCCCACTCCATGTGGGGCTGCCCTAAAAACCCTTTCCCTCTAATTTCCTCCGACGAGCAGTGGGAGGGGGCGCTGGGTAGCTCTGACCTAGGGACGCAACTGTCCCTCGTGGACAGGGCTACACTAGTCGCCGCCAGGCTGGAGCCTGCGGCCACCCCGACCCCTTAAACCTACTGCATATAATAAAGTTTTCTTTCCCCACGGCTAACTGATTTAGCGACACGTTTATTCCTCCTCCTCCGGGCCAGAATAGCAGGTGAGGGCCATGGCTTCCTGGACTAGGGACTCCATCCACTCTGGATGATCAAAAAAAAAAGTTCCTGCGTTTTTGCAGCCGCCCCTTTCCATAGGGGCGATTTCCCGTACAAGCCGGGTGAACTTCCCAAGCGTTGTAGTCCCACACAAGGGCCGAGCGCCAGGCCGGGGAGTCGCTTGTACCTGTTTTACCGGTAGGTGCCCGGCGCCACCAAGGAACACGAATTCATATGGTGCCTTCCACAGCCACGTTGGACGCTCAACTCGCAACCGCCTGTGGCAGGACATGCCGCCAGACTCTTTCACCACCGGCAATGGCGCAACACGGCATGATGGCCGGGGGCCCCGCCAGATGGACAAGGGTCAGGGGCCCCTCGATAGGGTAAAGGCAGCTTTCCAGACGTGGATTCCCCTTTCAACGCTACTACAATGAAGAGCATCCAGCGCTCAATTTTCCTTTTATAGGAATCAATAAACGTTTATTCACATACCCGGCTCGACCTTCCACAGCCACGTCACCCTCCAAGCGCAACCCAACATCAACCTCATCGTGGCTGGTACCTCCGACCCCCACCTGGCCGACCGGATCTCTAAAAAAACCGAACTAACCCTCCGCCAGACCACCAACGCGGTCAACGCCTGCATGAAGCCCCCGCCAGGCACTGCACGTGGCGTGATTCATGGAATCCCTGAAGGCCTCACTCAGGAGCAACTTCTAGAACTCACGGCCACCAACCGCCCCTACCTCATATACATGCCCGCATTATGGGCAAAACCAGGTCAGCACACCTCACCTTCACCGGAACCCGCATTCCTTACTATATTAAGTTTGACTGTGAAATGATCCGCTGCCGACCATACCATCGCGCCCTGCAAATCTGCACATGCTACGGCGATATCGGGCACCTCCAAGATGTCTGTCCGCATCCCAACAAGCCACGGTGCCACAGCTGCGGCACTCCCCATCCAACACCGCAACACCCCTGCACTCCTCGCTGCCAGCTGTGCGACGGACCCCACCCAACGGCCCACCGCGACTGCCCCAGGCGGTACCGTCCCACTCTAAGAAGCGTCCGCTTGTCTTGACTAAGACCTCTAGCCAGCCAAGCATCGATGCCCACGAATTCCCGCCGCTCCCGCCACCGCAGGTATCGCTCCCCCAGCATCCTACCTGGCCTCCCCTGCCACCGGTGAGCTGGTCAGCTAAATTGCTCACGCCTCCCACTGCTCATACACCACCTCCCACTAACCCGTCTTACCCCTCTCCCTCCCCCGACTCACTCACCGCCGCCCTCGAAAAATTCCAACAACACTTCCAGCAACAACTTGACGAACTTAAAAAAAAACATGTTGACGCCCTCATGCAACTCCCCCCTCCTCAGCCCACCCCTCCTCCCCTCTCCGAGGACCGCATCATCGAACGTGTAACTGAAATCGCCAGTGCACGCATGGCCGTCCAAATTGAAGATTCCCTAGCCAAAGTTTTAAACACCCAAGCCCAAATCTATGCTCCCCTGGTCAAGAGCTTCCAGCTTCTCACAGAACGCCAAGCCGAATTCGAACTCGCCCTCCAACGCATCTCGGACAGCCTCTCCCTTTCCTCTAATAGTCCCCCCAAGAAACCCAAGCACCACCGTATCATGCCTAACACCCCCATTGACACCATAACTCTCTATCAATGGAACTGCTGCTCGTTCAACAGCAAGCGTCATCAACTCTCCCTCTTCACCCAAAGCGACCCCCCCCCCCCCCGATGTCATCGCCCTGCAGGAAACCATCTCGACTTGCCCCACACGTCCGAGCGTATACATCCTCAACATCTACAGCCCCCCGAACGACCACCTGAAGACCATAGAACCCCTCTTTCAAGAAGCGGTACAGATAGCTGGATCACACTCCCTTCTTGTCCTTGGTGACTTCAACGCCCCTTACTTGACTTGGGGCTGCCGCTACGCCTCGAAGAAGGGTACCGCCCTGCTCCGGGCCATCCAAAATCATCACCTTGTCTTTCAAAAAGACCTAACCGTCCCGACTAGAACTGGCAATTGCATTAGCCATGACACCATACCTGATCTGACCAAAGTGTCACTTAATAAACCTTATTAATTGACACTAATCTGACCTTTACCAGACACTGCCCCACAGCCCAGTGGCACCGGCTTGGCGAAAACCTCGTCAGCGATCACTACCTCATCACTCTCCGCGTACCCTTCGTTTACAAACCCCTCCGCAGAGGCACCGCACGCATCACGAACTGGTTGATTCCTTGGCGCGATCGTCGTTGGACGGCCCTCCAGTTGACCTATGTCCTATTCCCTTCATTGTAGCAGGAGCAAGGTTTCGTACCTACAGTGCAGGAAGGGATCATCACTAATTTTGAAGATTATGTCCATTTAAAACATAATTGGAATACCCATTTTTTGTGAATCTCGACAATGCGAGGTCACATTGACTACCTTCAGATGTCGAGTCCCCCGACTCAACTTTTTTATGCACCGGGCTGGTCTAGCCTCCTGCTCCCGATGTGCTGTCGGCGGTGATCAGAAGACTTTAGATCACTTCCTGTTGCATTGCCGCGCTTTTTCAATGATGAGGCAACGTCATCTTGCCACGCCATTGCGACGAATTGGCCTGCCTATTTCCATGCCCGTACTACTATCTTTTGGGGCCACATCACTGGGATATTGTCACCGAGGGGTGGCTGCAGCCATTCATGCTTACGTTTCCGAGACCAGGCGCCTGCCCTGTTAGCGGTGATTCTTGCATGTACTTTTTCCGGTCCAAAAAGTTCAGTTGTTCTACTCAAAACTCCACTAACAACTTTCGACCAATTCCATGTTTTCTCTTTCTGCGTATAAATAGCGAGATGTATAATTTTCCGGTGTTTTAAGCGGGCGCATTAGCCCTTCTCACGCCCGATTCCTGGCCAATCCCCCACGTGGGTATGAACCCAGTCACGAGGAACAACAAGCGCGAGCGGCCTCCATCGAACGCAGTTCCATTGCAGTCTTCCGATCTCGGAGTTTTCCTAACTCAGCCGCCACCGAGAGCTCTTAAATTTACGCCTGGGGCCTTTAGCCTACCGCATTTGCGAGGACAACGAAACTGGAAGACCTAAAAGGTAGAACTACCGGCGGAGGAGCCCATTCACTGACATCGACGGCACTTCCAAATGGAGAACAAGATGGATATGCGGCAGTTGTAGGCACCGCGGTGTACGAAGCTCCTATCATGCTTAACTCCTCATTAAGCCACCAGCTCGCCTTCAACGTCGAGAACGAGATCCCGTATACGTCGCTCACGCCTGCCTTGCCGCAGAAGGAACAGCGGCCACCCGGCAGCACCGGTGTGGCTGCGTCACACGGGGGCCCAATGCCCGCCGCAAGCGGAAGACAATGTCCCGTCGTGCCTCGGTTCCCCTTGCTGATTAGCGCCAGTGGCAACCAGCGGCCATTGACAGGGGTCTACGGCGCTCGGCGCTACCAGCGTCGCCCCACACCGCAGGAGTACGTGCCACGGCCACAGCCGCCGCTCCATCTGCGCGAACCTGCCGTGCAACAATGCCCACGAGCAGCTGAGTGGGGCCTCTTCTCCGCTGCAAAGGCGTGGCCGCACCACGACCTCACGTTCCCTATCTCGCGGGTAGTCGAGGCGTACAGGTCGAGTCCGAACGACCGCGGCGACGCTGTGTGCGTGTACGACCTTCCGCGCGCCTGGGGACGAGGAGAGCCTCGGACGCGTTGCGACTGTTGCCTGACCAATGCAGATCGCGGGCGTCCACACCGACGCTAGTCCAACCCGGCCAATGCACACAGCAGCCACCAGCCGCCGTTCTTTCCAGCAACGGACAGTAGCCAGTGGGAGGCTGTGGGCGCAATGGCCGCTGCTTCCTTGGAACGCTCGGGCCGAAGCTGTGCATACGAACGGAAATGCGGACGGTGCACGAGCTCACGGTATGGAGGGCGTGAAGAAGCCGTGGGGCGTTTATTAAGAAGCACCTGTCATTGTAAAGCACCAGGCAGCGTAGGAAATTGCTAGCTGGCGACTTCGTGTCTGCCAAATATTGATATACTAATTTTGTTTTTGAACTGATAAAGGTTTCTGGGCCTTGGCCTTTTTGTTGTTTTGCTCCTCCTTCTGCAATGGCTTCTTGCTTGGCCTTTTCTTCACAACGAAAATGGAATGGACGTCATCGGGGAGGTCGCTTCATGTACCAAACATGCCGTACAATAATTGTAATCCGGCAACTACGTTAACATTCGGTATAATGCGTTATAACTAGAGACCGGATTTTAGGCAAATGCCTTTTTTTTTTCCTTGCGTTCCTATCGCCCCATTTCGATATATGAGTACGAATTAGAGGTCAAGGATGGCTTTTATGGTGGTTTTATAGTTCCTATAAATGCCTATTTTGGGTGTTGGTGCCTAAACTCCGATAAATGCCTATAAATGCCTTTTTTTTCTCAAATTGGCGCTAACTCAGCACTATGAAGCGTCAAGTTTCGCTTTCGAGTGCAATTTAATACCTTTATTTATTCTACCTTGAAATATTTACTGTTCTGAATTCTATGGGTTTGAACCTTGCCCTCTGTTTAACACTACCCCCCCCCCCTTTTTTTTTTGCACCGGTGCAACCGGAGCGGCGGCTTCTGCATGCTTTACGGGTGGCTTTCCCGCAGGACTTGGCGGTGGACGCACAACTCTACTCCCCAGGGAAACTATGATACCGTCAGGGGCAAAAGAAGTGATGGGGAAAAATTACGCCCACCTCCCCTCGCGGGAACCCTGGTGTGATGCAACGCATCTGGGTGGGTCGATTCTCTCGTTGGGTTGATTCTCTAAAGGAACCGTCGCATCAAGCAATCGTCGAGTACTGCGAGAGTGTGCAAACGGAGTACGGACGACCGTTGACTGAGACCGCGTTCGCTATCGGAGAGAGGATAGGAGGAGAGGGGAGGAGAGACGCACCTGTGCCGACGCCGCCGCCGCCGCCGCTGTTAGGCGATAGCGTTCGCTATCGGAGAGAGGAGAGGAGGAGAGTGGAGGAGAGACGGACGCTGCCGCCGGACAGACGCAGGAGTGACATAGCCCCGAGCAAGAGATGCGTTGCATCTAAAAACACTGTGACGTACACGCCCTTATCTTGTTTGTAATTTACTAGTTGAAAGGTTCACCATCAGGGGAGAAATTGGCTCCAGGCGATTGGACCCGACCAATAGGAGGCAACCCTTCCCTTCTGGTCCGGTCTTTCAACGTGCACGGTCTGGCTTTCTCCGTTGCCCTTTTCAGCCATGCCGAAACGGAAGACGCCCAGAAGTGCGTTGATCCGACAGTGGACACTTTACTCACCATGCTACAGATTAGACGGAGAGACCGTGTTCTGCCAACCGTGCGGAAAAAAGGTGAGTCGACGAGTTTTTACGTGGCGTGAGTGTTTCATGTGTTATTCGAAACGACGGCCCCTCGCTCAAGTGCGCTTGATCCAGGGGCCATGGTCGAACTCGAAACTATGCAAAGTTGTCCATTGCGGCGCCTTGGTTGGCGCCTACGCGTCATGGCCGCGATTCGCTGTTATTGCTTTCTGTTCATGCTGCCCCTTCTTCTGAGAAAAGAAAGAAGGCCGCTATGTATTTTTAATACGGCAGACAGCGCTCCTTTCGGTGCCTGCATTTTTTCAAACGTTGGCTATTTTGATTGCTAGTGTTGTTTATAAGTTCTAAACTTTCAATACCATTGACATTATTGAAATGAAATATTTTAGATAGCTTGAGAAGGAGATTCACATTTTTATGTACCGTCCCTGTGTGCTGAGTTAAGTGAAAATCCAGAAATTTCTTAATCAAACGATCAATGGATCGGTTGGTACTGAAGGATGATGTTTCAAAACTAGCGCTGATGAACGGAGCGTGTTTTTAAGATATGCACTGGACATCCGTTAAATCGAAGTCCACCTCGTAGCTACTCGGTTAATTACATGCAGACGCTAGCTAGAATTACCGAAGTACGCCACGCTAAGTTAACACGGAATTGAATCTGGTATCTTACTCCCCCGCCGTGCCACCGTGAAATTTAAGGTATTGATGACGCGCGCTGAGTCAGTTGAACAGAACGTCACTGGAATCTCACCTTCTTGTTTTTCAAGTACGTTTTGGTGGTATGACATGCGTAGCAGCCCGGCGCTCAAGTGCAGTTATACCATCAAATAGGACGCAGCAGGGGTGTTCGAGCGCTTCTCTGCTGAAGTTAGAATGTTTATTGATACTTATCGTATTTATTTGTCTTCTGTTAGCATGTCAAGACGCTTAGTATACTAGCATGTTTATCTGCCCTGTGATGTTGAATATACGCTTCGTATTTAAGAAATCCTAACGCATTTGCGCAGATTCCTTGCGAGAAGAAGTACCACCTGGCTCAGCATGAGACGACAGCAGGTCACCTGGCAAACCTTAAGCGGGACAAGCCCTCAACATCCAAACAGTCTTTTTTGACAACAGCGTTGAAGGACGACAGGACGAACGCTTTCAACGTTGATTTGTGCGAGGCCCTGGTGGCCGCAAACATCCCTTGGACCAAAATTGACAATCTCGTGCTGAAACAATTTCTACAGAAATACTGCAATCACAACGTGCCGTCTGAGTCTACTTTGAGGAAGAACTACCTCCGGCCTTTGTATGAACAGACATTAGCAAGAATCAGAGAAGAGCTTGGCGACTCCTGCATTTGGATTTCCGTAGACGAAACAACAGACGTCAAAGGGCGCTTTGTCGCTCACTGTCTTGCTGGGAAGCTTGCGGCGCACGAGAAGACGAGGGCTTTCCTCGCGTGTTCGAAACCTTTGGAGAAAACAAATGGAGAGTCTGTAGCATTCTTTGTAAACGAATCCCTAAAGGTTCTTTACCCTACAGGAGTCGAGGCCACAAAGGTTCTGTTGCTCTACACAGACGCTGCAGCCTACATGCACAAGGCCGCTCATCTCCTGAAGGCAGTGGCGGTCCCAAGGGGGGGGCGAAGGGGGCGGTCGCCCCCCCCCCCCCCCCCCCAAAGAGGTCCTCAGTTTCTTATTTTTAGTTTTTTAAGCATTCCACTTGCGCGAAGTTAAATCCTAGCGGATTGCACCGCATTCGCGCACACGCCTCCATGGTTATCACCACTTCAGCAGAATTGGCGCAAGGACGAGATCGATTCTTTATTCGCCTCGTCCCCCCCCCCCCCTCCAAAAAAAAAAAAAAATCGCCCCCCCCAAAACCAATCTCTGGGACCGCTACTGCCTGAAGGCCTTCTAACCGCAGATGCTCCATGTCACATGCCTAGCGCATGCGCTTCATCGTGTTTGCGAGGAACTGAGGAAGCACTTCACTGACGTCAACGAGCTTATTGGTTCAGCCAAGGCCGTGTTTCTGAAGGCACCCTCTCGCGTGCGCGTCTTCAAGGATATGCTGCCTGATGTGCCCCTTCCGCCAGAACCCGTCGTCACACGATGGGGAACGTGGATAGAAGCTGTTGAGTACTACAACTGCTACTTTTCGGACATCAAGGCCGTGATCAACGGCCTTCCAATTGACGAGAGTGTTGCAGTCACAAAGGCTCAAGCTGTCCTCTCCGTGAATAGCCTTCCAGGAGACCTCGCGTACCTTTGCGCCAACTTCACGTTCTTAGTGGATTCTATCAAAAAACTTGAAAGTGCGGGAGAAACTCTTGTTACGAACGTTGCGGTAATTCTCCACACACAGGAAAGAATCGCCACCGTTCCCGAAGGACCCGTCGCCGAAAAGGCACGTGCGAAGCTGCAATCGCTCTTGGACAAAAACAAGGGGTTTTCTGTCCTTAAAGAAGCTTCATGAGTCCTTGCTGGTGAGCACTATAGGGTCCTAGTGTCAATTAACCCATCGAATCTTCCCAAGTGTAAGTACGCATCAATCACATCTGTCGACGTCGAGCGTTCGTTCTCCGCGTACAAACTCATTCTCAGCGACAAGAGGCACAATTTTGAACCCGGAAATCTGGAGATGCTGGTAGTTACCTATTGTTTCTATAATTTTCATAGTGATTCTTAAACTAGGTTCCGCGTTGTGTCCAAACACAATTCTTAATATTTATATTTCGAATGAGCGTATGTGTATTTGGCAGTGTTGAAAGGTCTTGTCTGTATAATTAAGGTATCTGTAGAAAATTGCTAAAGGGTGTACGTAAGTTCTCACGTAACAACATGTTAATTTCTTAACAAACCTTGTCTATCTTGCATTTATTATTTTCTTGCTTTATTGTAATTTAATTGCGTCAGGCAGACATAACTTTGCGCTTTTATAAATCAGTATTACCATATTTCAAGTATTGTTTCTTCTGCCTGTTTCACAATATGCGACGCTTGAGTGACTTTCGCATCTGAACATGTATGTAAGCAATGCGCTTGTGAAATTAAGCGAATTGATCGCCATTAGCCCAGAGGTATTACGGGGCAATTCCACGTCTAAGGTCAATGTATAGAACTTGTTATGAGAGAAAAATAAAGAATTGAATTGAATTGAATTGAACTGTTACTGCCATTGTGGCCTCATAGCAATGACATTTTTAGATTTCCTGTCGTGCTTACAGTTCGCTCACGTCTTCACTTAAAATTATTAGCGTTTATGTAAAAATTTATTGCGCCTATTTTATTCTTTTTAGTGCCTAAAACGTTGTTTTGGTCGCCTATTTTGGCGCCTAAAAAGTGCTTTTTTAGTGCCTAAAAATCCGGCCTCTAGTTATAACGCTTATAACTCGGTAATACCATTTATAACTGCACTGCTGAAAGCAAATTACTGTTTGAGGGCGGCTCTCGCGCAGCTCTTGATGCTGCCTTCTAAGCAATTTTTAGTTAGCCCGTCGTCTTTGATGTTCAGAAAAATTGTTCTGGAAGGTGTAGGTGATAGTTGGCCCCTAAACTAGCGCATACCCACTCAGGGGGATTGCCCAAAAAAATTTTTTTTCCCTTATAAAGAACCAGATAAGGCAAAACACTACAGTCGAAGAAAGAATTTAGAACGTATATTGGAGATAAATATAAAAAGAAAGAGGAACGAGAAAGCCTGATCGGAATCGTTTTAGCAAGGCAGACGAGCCGTCTTTGAAATGAAGGAATTGATGGCGTTACAAACATCCCCACGGCAGTGGCCTAGCTTCTTGCCTCCAAAAGACAAAAGCACTGAGCCAGCCGCACGTGACTTCCCCAGCAAGCTAGAGCCAACACCGGGTTGTTGATGATGATGATACGATGATGATGATGATGATAGTGTTTGGGGGGGTCCGAAGAAAATGGTGCATGCCTCATTAAGGGGATTGACCAAGAAGCATTGTGTTTAGCCTTCAAATCGTATTAAACAATTGCAAACAGGAGAACGAAAAGAAAGCTGTAGGCTGAATGGTACAGGAACGAGCCGGAATAGAGAATCCAGGGGATGCCACATTCCGGCAGTGCTTTGTGATCGCCTTTTTCTGTGGCAAGACGAAGCCACTCAAGTAGTAGCTACAGTAAACGGCATTTGACCCTGTCGAGCCGATGTCATTTGCTGCTGTAATGCCTCTACGCGTAGGCGGCGTAAAGTCGGCCATCCTGATGGCCAGCATGATTATGATGAGCAGGGTAGGGATCAGTCGCAGGTTAATATCAGAAATAACTGGGGCACTTCATACTCTCTCTGAATGTACCCTCAATGACTGGACCAGGCACAGAACCTGGGTGTTGAACAACCCGACCATGGACAGGACTTCTAGGGCATATAGTGGGCACGCAGTGCGCCACGATCACTGTGCGAATACGGCAGCTACATTGGAATCAGTGCAAGCAGTCACATCTCGAAAAAAAGCGTTTTAAAGAAAAGGTAATAACGACCTCCCACAGCAAAGAGAACTTGAACTCCGCATGACCAACCACCGCCGCAATAATGGGTCTTCACCCATTGTCATCTACCGTATCATCCATAATGCGGTTTCGATGCAGAGAGCTCGGCGACTTAGGCGTTCGTGCCTTCGCGTTTTTTCCCACGGAGATAAAACCGTTGGGGGTAGAGGTATACAGCTTTGCTGTAAAAGTCTCGCGTCTTTGACGCACGAAGCATTCTAGCGCGAGGCGTTGGAAAACTAGTGTCCCGGTGTGTTCTTTTAGTAGGCGCTTTTGCTAAGGGAGAGAAAGAGAGAGAGAGAGAGAGAGAGAGAGAGAGAGAGAAGGAACTTTATTTGAGCCCAAACTGGTAGAAGGAAGGGGGTGACAGGGAGGAAGTCACCTAGCCTTCCCCGTTAGATGGCGGCCACGAGCCCGTGGGCCCTAGCGGCGTCTTCCGCCAGCTGGACGAGTAGTTTTTGTAAGTCTGGGTGAGAGCTGAGCAAGGCGGCCTCCCATTGCTCTTGAGTCCTGATGTTTATTGCTCTATTAGGTGAACTAGGTTTCTGTGGGCATGCTCATATGATGTGTTGTAGGGTGGCTTTGTCTGCACACCACTTGCATCTGTCGGAATACGTGTCTGGGTAATATCGGTTGTAGAGAACAGGGTTGGGGAAGGTGTTCGACTGTATTCGTCTCCACGCAACTGACTGCCATCTGGTGAGGGAAGAGTGTGGTGCAGGGTACTTGAGGCGGCTCGGAGATGAAACGTTCTAGCGCGAGGCTTTGGAAAACGAGTGTACCGGTGAGTTCTTTAATTGTGCACCACTCTCTAGAAACCGCTCTGGCACGAGCAGTTTAGAGACGTAAGCCTGGTATCCTCTTGAACTGTCCCTTTGCAAGATGTCCCAAGTTACAAACACCCTACATTCTACTCCCGCTTCTTCCACTTCACTTAGCGTCTTCCTGCTGCAATAACGGATATCTCTCTCTATACATATATTTTAGTACACGTTACGTTATAGCGCGAGGCGTTGAAAAACGAGTGTCCCGGTATTTTAGCACCCTGACCACGTGAGACGGAAAGACACGCCGACAGCCCAAGCCCCTAAGGTGCTTCGCCCCTAATACACGACCCGAGACAGCGTGGCTATATTTTTCGCATATCATCATCATTACGCTCCTCATGATCATTGTCATCATCGTATGCTGTATGGACACGCCGGTGAGCCCGAGCCGTGCAGAGCTAACGCAGTTCTATCTCTGACATCGGACCTGGAGCTTGTAGAAACTTGGCGGTCATCAGGAGCCTTCTTTCCAGGGAATTGTAAACCGGACGCATCGGTCAAAGCCGGAGATGACTGGACTGTGGCCCCGTGAATCTCAAGGGTGAAACTAGGAAAAGGTGCTGCTCACGGACGTCACCGACGTTGACTCTGGCACGATCGGCCACTTAAAGGCGAGCAGGGCGATGGACGAAGCGGCTGCGGCCACCAGGGTAACATCTGCCGAAGAGTGCGCCGCTCCTCGCAGGCGGTACTTTATCAGCGGAGAGCTGGCCGTCACCTGCGAGTCCGAGATTCGGCACGAGCATCTTCCATACGCAGGTCCGCGGAAGGATCAGCAGGCGCATGGCGGTGCCGCCTGTTTGGCCGTATCGCACCTGTGGCGAACACATCTGTATACCGCAGGCGCAGCACCATACTCCGCCGTGGTTGGGGAGCGCGTGCCTATTCCTGCCATTGACAGCGACCAGCCGTCGTCTGGACTTTACGTCCTTCTACGCTACCAGCGTCGACCACCACAACAATGGTACGCGTCTTGGCCACATCCTCCGCTCGAGCTGCAAAACCCGTTCCTGGCGCGACACTCTAAACCAACCGCCAGGACGACTGTCCACTCAGCGGCCAAACCACAGACGCATCATTATCCAGCTACGCCACCTTGAGGCGCTGCAGCTTCCGGTAACCCTATTGTCAGCAGGGATGCCGAAGAACATATCCTTTGTGACCTTCGCCATGGACGTGCTGGTGCTTGTCGCGTGGCAGCCTTGGCCAACTCAGCGCAAACCGCGGGTGTAGGAAACGACGCTAGTAGAAACTGGCGCATGGACTCATGAATAATTGGGATTTCGCGGAAGACCCTCCCCACTGAAATATGTAGCTAACAAACACTACTCCCAGATTGCCTGCTTCGTTCTTCGAAGGTATTGTGCATAAGCTATAAATGCGGATGGGAATGTAGACAATGGACAAGATCATGCTACACGCGGATAATGCACACACGGAGTAGATTAAAGGAGCCATGAAGAGAAAACACAAGTTTGGTTCATTCAAAAGATTGTCTCGTTAGAATCATACTGACACCACTTTTAACGTTAACTTCGCTCAAATAAGCTACATAATTAGGAAAAACGGGAATGGTCATGCGACCCACCAGCTCATTTCCCGCAACAGAACCTATGTCGTCACATGAGCTAAGCTCTGCGATTGGCGGAGGCTGGCAGAAGCAGACGCAAATTAGGTAGAACTTACAAACTAGACGAACGAGCGATTTGCGCTTAAATTTAGGGCACATTCTTTACAAACCAATAAGAATGATGGGACAAACAGTGGAAGTTACGAAAGCACGTGTAAACATAGAAGTACTGATGCGTTCTGCTGTTCGTACTGCGCACAGCATGCTTGGTTTCGCTGCAAGCACTACGGGGCTTGGGGTTGTCTCAGACGACACTGGCCGATTGACGCAAGCAACGGTGTCTTACGTGACCCCATTTGTCGAGCGAGCACTGTTTCAGGGAACGAATATTTTCTCCCAGAACAAAAACAAGCCAGGTTTAAATGCGGGCAAAAACAAACCAAACGCTTGCCACGGTATGGTGGCGCCATCTAGGTTACGGAACGTAAAGAAACGCGGGAACAAACCAACACCGCTGTACAGGGTGGAGACAACCTATGAACGGTCCCGTGCCGCTGCAATTGGGCCAACGGGCTCAACGCGTTATTCTTTTCGTTTCCCACGAGACCTAGCAACGCGAAACAGACAATATGATTCAAACTTCTTCAGTAAACCGCGTTGCGGCGATAATTTTAGCGCGGTTTTGACACAATGACTTGCTTCGGCGGCGAGCGAGCAACTGAACATGGCGGCGCCAGCGTTACGTATCTCTACCCTGTACGGCGGATGCGTGAATGAAGGTACTCTAGGCTGCAGAGCGGTCGGTTTCAGTGATGTCACTTGGGACCACGAAAACGCACGATTGAGCGGGAAAATCAAAATTTTAACCTAAATTGTTTAATTTCTCAGTGAATAAAGCACCGTTTGTATCCGGACAAGCGCTGGGGGCACTATAAAACACGAAATCTTTCGAATAAAACCAACTTGCATTTTCTCTTCATGGCTCCTTTAAGAGGCTGTACTTTTGGGAATGGCTCTGGTTGCATTGTGAATGGGGCGCGGGCCATTTGATGACAGCGTGAAATATATACTGCTAATTGAATCGAACTTTAAGCGCTTTGTGTCTTCTTTGTCTCGGTTTCTTTCTTTGCTCAAATTTGCTTGAACAGAAGATGCGTGTTGTAATGTCATATTTTTTGTATCAGTGAGGTTGTTTTGCATCCGCCTAAAGACAAGGAGCGTATTTAGGGATTCCGAATGCCCCGAAAGAAATTTTGTTCGGTTCCACATCTCGCGAAGTATCAAAAAGCATTCGTTTTGTCACCTTTACCACAAAGAACCGTGTGCTTTAGTAGCTTGTCGGCAGCTTCAGCATTTCCTACAGGCAGAGGAGCCATCATCTGAGAGCGTGAGTGGATGGTTTTTCTCCCTGTAGTCATTGAAACCTTCAAACATATACGTGCAATGCAAGGAGTGCCGCGACGATTCGAAGAGTAACCAAACAAAGCTCTAAAATCCGCGAAGACGAAACACTTCGAATCACACAAGCCCTTGTCGTCCGCAGATTATCATACTCCGAAAAACCCGTAGAATCGCCTGAACTCCAGGACACGAAGGACTTGACGAAAATGAAGCTACTCACGGACCCGTCCGTGAACTTAAAAAAATTCCCCGCATTTCCCCGAGGGGAAGAATGTGAAAGTGCGAATGCACGAGTTGAATTTGCGCGGTTCGGTAATGTTCGCGAAAGAGAGATCTCACACACACACACAACTACAAAGAAAGAAAGATGCATTTATTCACAGACACCTATTTGTGTTGTCGTTGTACTTGATTGCTAGAGCGGATCTCAGCTTTGAAATTTCGTGTCAGTACTCCTTTAAGCAGGTGCATTAGCCCTTCTCACGCCCGATTCTTGGCCAATCCCCCACGTGGGTATGTGCCATGTCAGCGGCCAGGCAGCGCGCGCCCATCTCCCCCCGTTGCCAAGGAAGACGAGGAGATTCCTGGCCAATCCCCACGTGGGTATGTGCTATGTCAGCGGCCAGGCTGCGCGCGCCCATCTTTACGTGCGCGGACATCGCCGGTGGACGCAGGTTCAGGGTCGCTTAAGAAGTGCATTGCACTTAAAACCGGGCGGATGCCACCTTCCAAGGCATCACGTCTTCCATTCTTTATTTTTATGCCGCCCGGGCTATCACATTCAGATAAGCAGACTGTTTCGCCCTAACGTCGCTAGCCCAGAATAATCTTCTGTGATCTACAATGTTCTGGATGTGAATCAATGGTTCCAGAAACACTCGCGCAGGAAGATAAAAGCCTGCAGAGAAGATGCCGCGGCATTCGATTCGACTCTCGACGCTCGACTATGCACGTCACTTTGTTGACCGCTGCTTCGCCGCCTCTGTATTCTTTTGAGTTGTTAGGGAGCACAAGTTCGCTCCAATAAACTTGTTTCTCCTTCAAGACAACTGCGTCGTCCTTGGCTTCGTGTCAATATCATGCATAATTATCCTAGCCCTACACACCGGCCATCTTCATGGATTTTAAGTCCCTTCACTTTCGTTTTTACTGAGACTGTTTAGTATTTAATTGTACATCTGTGTCAATATAAATAAGAAGTTTGTCTTTGGCGCCGTTGACCCTTGTTGGCCTTGCGCCATTAAAACCAAACCATCATCATTAGCATAATCAAAACTTACTCTGAACACCAGCCATCACCATTGCCTTAAATTGATTTTACTATTTGTCTTGCTTACACGTTTTAATTCCTACTTTTTGTGGTTCACCTTTGTTTGGCCTCTTTGCCCTAGGTCGTCTTGCGCCAAAAAAATCTAGCCAACATTGGGCAGCCCCCAGCACCCCTTCCCCAATCAAAGGGACATATGTGTATTCGGTGCACCGTGTGTTCGATGCACGCATGAAAACCCAGTTCATAGGTGTATCCCGTTCTCGGCACTTGGGGCTGGTGGCTTCTTCCCCAGGGAGATTGCAGTATTGAACGTTTCTTATTCGGCTCCGTACGTATTTCTCCGCGCACTCGCCACGGGTCGCTGTTCTAAATATTCTGCCGCTACTGAAACTAAACAAAATCAGACGCCAGTTAGTCTCAACCCACGGGAAAAAAGAGAGAAGCTTCTGTTCTCGAACGAGCTTGCGGCAACCCAACGGAAAGTCTTCGCCCATATGCTCCATTACCTGGAGATGGCTGGCCTCACGCAGCGGCTGTATCCCGTACTGCAGTGACTGACTGATCTTCCCGGACTGACAGCCCTATCTCTTATTCTGTATTCTCTCTTTATGCCTTTATCTCTCTAGCGCTCTAGTTTTTCCTTTGACTCCCCCTTTACTTCCCTCACACCCACTGGTTTGTATGCAAGTGAGCTCCCTGCAGAGCTGAAATATCCACAGGGCACTTCTTTCCTTTTCCTTTCCCACAAACCACAACCACCACAACCACTATGAGATTTGCGTAACGTCGACTCGTACCTTTGCGTTGGATCCGCCAATTTCTCTCTCGTTTCAATAAATACTCCCCCTCCTCAACCCACATGTTTTCGCATTGCTATATACCTGTGCAGCCTTTTCGGCAATGGACCCAGCGACTGTGCACCCCGTATGTACCCACACGTGCACATTGCACCCAGCTCCATCCAGAGTGAGCTAACATCTCCCTGCATTGCACAAGACGTTTTGTTACGGCGGCTGCGATGAACACGCATCTCTGGCTGGGGAGGCACTGACAAAAAGTATTCTGTTCGTGTTCGCCTGCTGAATTTATTAGCCCAAATGTTGGCACAATACCCCATCGCATTCACAATGTTTGAAGAAAACGGGCAGAAAAAAATGGCTTCGTATCTGCTCCTTTCGTTGCAAATGCAGACGAAAGACGACCGTCAACATTTGCCAAGCAAATGTCTCGCTTCGCTTTCCCGCTCACCTCTCATGCTGTTCCTCTCCCGTCGCGCTCCTCCCAAGGCAAACACGCTTGAGGTTTGCTCAAGTCAATTTAAATTTACCGCGTTCCCCTGCTTCAAGTCGGGTGCCTCTATACCAGCGCTGCCGTACGGCGGAGACGCGCGTGATTGGAGGCGACCTGCTTCAACCTTTATAGAACCACGTTGCCGTATACTCCACGTGCGTTCAAAGCGGAACGTGGAACCCATCTAGTGGAACCTATCGTAACTGTTTCCGTTTGATTTCCTAAAATTCCGCTAGAAGCTATAGTGGCGCGAGCGACAGCAGGCAAACGAGTGAAATTTTTTTGTAGTGGATGCAGTATTTCATTTTGTATCGCAAACGCAGTGTCTATTGTGCCGTCCGACGGCACTCTCGCTGATCGCTGCAGGCATCGCTAGAGTGCCGTCCGAAGATATTCGAATATTTAATGCTAGGCTAGCACCGGCCAAAGCGTCTGTCGTTGTAGTGTAGAGGACTCTGCTTCCGGTAGCGCTAGCGCGCGGACGCAAGATGTCGAGCTCCCCAGTTGGAGCGGTTTCTTTCTCTATGGAGCGGTCGGAGCGGTCGTTGCGGCTTCGGGCCGCGGAAACGGGACAACGGAAAAAGAAGCACAGGACTACCAGATAATTCTGCCTCAACTGCCATCAGGTCGGTTCGTTTTGAACGCAGTATTCTTGCACGCTGACGTCAAGGCGATGACTTATCGAGTAGAATATGTTCGAGACACGCTCGCATGCTTGGAACTGCTCCCCGACGTGATAGCGTTAGGAGCGTCCAAATGAATCACGTGTGGGCAGTAACATTCAAGGACGCAGAAAGGACCAAGAAGTTGCTTGATTTTTGTGACGTAAAAGTAAAAGATCTTCGCTGTATGGTCATCGACCCGAACAACTAGGTTCTTCTTGTTAGGTGGTTCGATGAAAAAGGAAAGGAAATGGACTGGGGATATTATTGAGCCCAGCTGGGGGCTCACCGGCATACAACCCAGTCCGGGGAGTAGGGAATATAGAAGGGGGTGAATAGGATAGGGTAGAGAAAAAGGAGATAGGTAAAGAGAGAAAAGTTAAGGCGCCGCGAGGAAAAGAAACGTTGCCACAGTCACTAGGGGCCACCTAGCACAGTACACACCACAAACACAGGATCTGGCGTCATGCTGCGTCCGGGAGTTCTCGACGGGAGCGGTGGAGCGTAGAGGCGAGGCTGTGCTGCGATGAGTCGTGCGCGGAGGACCGAAGTAAGGGGAGCTTGCTGGGTGATGTTCGTGGAAGACGAGCGGTTATTGGCGAGCGGGAGCAGGCGCTCGACGGCCCCACGCAGCAGAGCGCGCGACGCCCGAACTAAACACCCATGGCTTGCGACGCGTGGCCGGGATAATCGCGATACCGCCCCGGCCGCGCAGGTAGGTGCTGCAAGTGAAAGTGCACTGGATTCTTTATGGTGTGCCCGACGACATGGTGCGAGCCGCGTTTGCGCCGTACGGCGTAGTGACTGACGTCGCAAGAGACCGGTGGCGTGTGTCTGGGGTGCGGCGACAATGCTCGACGACGCGCCTTGTGTCGCTGAAACTCAAGGCTGGCGTCCCCCCCGACGACGATCGCCCCACCAGCTCCGAATCGCCGGGGACAACGCACTCGTAGTCGTTCCGGGGCGCCTACCGCTTTGCCTGCGGTGTCAGTGTTTGGCCGCGTTCGAAGGGAGTGTCGTGTTCCGCGCTGCACTCGCTGTCGCCGTTTTGGCCATGAGGCCTCACAGTGCGTGCAAACTTACGCTGCTGTCACCGGACCAGTGGGGTGTGACGACAATTCTGAGCACCTCATGGATAAGCTGAAGCGGAAGAAGTCGCCGCTGGAGGAGGGGGAGACGAGCCAGCGTCGACGCATGAGCTCAAGGACCTGCCGACGTGCAAGTCACCCGCCGTACAAGATGGCAAAGAGGCCCAGGGAAAAGAAAATGACCGGCCGGGCCTCAACACAGATGAGGTATCACTGCCACCAGTGAACCAAGCTGCCCAAGGAGGAGCCATCCTGGAAACCAACCAAGCGGACGGTGGGAAGGAGCCTGACGATGACACCAATTGATATGGACACGAGCAAGGACCTCGCTAGGAGCACCTACGGAAAGCGTGGACGCGAGAGGAACGCCGAAATGACAGAAGGCGCCAACGCGCCTTCCGACGAGCCACCTTGGAAAGCGGTGCCGGGGCGGCGTTCCACGCAGAAGCCCAAGCGTAGCGTTCCACCGGACAGGAGGGCGACAGCGTCGACGCCGGCGAAGACGCCGACGTAGTCGCGCGAGTGGTGTGCGCCAGTGTGCCAGTGCGCCAGTGTCGGTCATCCTTGTGTCTTTGCGACTCCTGTCCCGTAAGGCAGTCGTTTATTCTGCGCTGCTTTTGAATCCACGCCCCGTACCTGTGGTGCTGTCTGTAGTGTATGTGGGGGCAGGACTACGTAAGGATATTGTCGAGGTCGGCACAGGTGCCATAAATTGGTATGGGGCGCATGACAGCTTCTATGTGATTTCGACGGTGCACTTGGCTGACTATAGCGGTTCGCTCCTCTTGCAGTCTCCTCCTGCAATCTCCTTTCAGCACTAAAGGTGACAACAATTAACGTCAGGGGATTGTCGTCAAAAAGGAGACAGTACCAGCTTAACCGCCTTTTTCAGGAAGACGATATCGACATAATCGCCGTTCAAGAGACGAAAATTGAAAGTCAGGAGAAAACGGACCGGATGGTGCAAACTTTCAGAGCATGATAGAACGTTTGTGTGTTCCACTCGGTAGGCGCGTCGGCTGGATGTGCGCTTTTTCTGCGTAATTCTGTAGGAATTTTTGAAGAAAGTGTCACTGTTTGCGAACGCGGTCGCTTTATTGTGTGCGATTTTTTGTACTCGGAAAAGGCATGAAGAGTGGTTTGTGTATATATATATGCGCCAAATAAGGAAGTGGATCGCCGCCTTTTTTTTTTTTTTTAAAGTTTGAAAGTGTATTTAAACTTCGAAAGCCACGTAATATTTCTTGGACATTTCAACTGCGTCTGTTCAAGCGCTGATAGAGCAAGAAAACCGCCGACACATGATTTGAGTGCGATGGTTTTAAATAGCCTTGTGCATAAGTTAGGCCTGGAGGACGTCGCGTGTGTTCTGTCAAATATGAATGCACCACAGTACACACATTTTCAAAGTGAAAGTCACGCAAGATTGGCAAAAGTTTACGTATCACTGGGTCTTGTGCCTCTGTGCGAGGCCTACAACGTGAAACCGCTGTCCTTCAGCGACCACAGCATGGTGACGTTTACAATAGGTCAGAAGCGAAGAAAAAAATTACACCATCTTCCCGTGGGGAACCCTGATGAGGATGCGAAGCATCATGGGGGTTCCGTGTGGTCCCATTGTGTTGGCGTTATGTTGAGTGATCTGGTGTTTAGTAGCGCGAGAGGGAATTCCACGTCCGGGTACACACCGGTGGCAAAGGCACGGAGTAGGTAACACCGTAACACCGCCTACTCAGGGTGTTACGGTGAGTAGGCGGTGGTTCTCGAGGCGCCGAAACTCGTCCATCATGTTCTTGTCGATGTTGTCGTCTCTGTGGTAGAATCGGTAGCATCAAAAACTCGCTTTAGCTGGGATACCTGGAAATTCAATGTCAAACTACTAAATGATGAACCATTCACAACTGGTGTAAAGAAGAGATTAGAGCAGGCAATCGGAACAGAAAGTGGGTCACTTATCACTGTCTGGGAATAGCTAAAAAGTGACGTTAAGATAAGTGCAATAGAAAGATCGTCCGTCATACGTCATAAAGAAAAGGAGGGAGAAAAATATGAACCCCGGCCCATCAGGGACTGGAAGGGAACGTAAAAGTGGACTCCCTCGCGAGGCAAATCATGGACCGTGGGGAGTCTGAGCATTCATACGCCCTTCCTCCATACAGTGCGGCAGTCGACCGACTCCGGTTATGCCGGCTAACCAGAAAAATTCCCGCGCCTTCCCGCGAGGGGAACACGAGTAAATGCAGAGCATTGGGGCCTCTGTACTGATTGAAGTCAGTGTTGCTTCCATCGCTTCTTCCGTGATGCTGGAGTAGCAGACACGAGTAAACGTGGGCACGAGCGTCAACCAAGGAAGGAAGGAGCAACGCAGTGACTGAAACACGAGCGACCGCTAGCCGCTATATTTGCAGCGCGCGCAGTACAGGGAGAGCAGTACGGGGGGTAGAGCGCGCATGCGCAAGCAGCGCGCGCCCTTCCACGACCCACCGCGCTGCTATCACGCACCTGTTAGGCCGAGACCGCGACGGAGCGAACGGGCTGACTACGACGCATGCGCGCGCCAGCTGCTGTTGAGAGAGAGGAGGGAAGGAGAGGCGCACCTGCTGCGGACGCGATAAGGTCCCTAAAATTACTAAGGTAGCGCCATCTTTAGATCTCGCCGCCTTTCGCCCTCGCCCGCGCTCCTCTCTTACTTCGTTTTTTGCCATTTTCTTTTTCGCCGGCGAACGCCGCGCGCCATTGGCCAAGGGAAAATTCACGTGGTTTTGTTTTTTTTGCTCCGCCGCCGGGTCGCCTCGCCGATGCCTCGCCGGCTGGGACATTGCGCAACGCCGCCGCTGCGACGCCATTGCTGGCTGCCGAGCCACCGTCGCCACCGTGCTTCAGTACCGGAATTAGCTGCTCGCTTCGAAAAAATGTCGCACCGGTGTCGTTTTAGGTTGCTTCTCGGTGTCGATGTGTTGTGCCTTAGGCAGCGCGAATATCGTCAGGCAGGGCACAAGACTTCGTTATTCCGTCCGGGAAACGCGACGCAGAAAGGAGAAAAGTTTGGTTGCATAGATTTGAACGGGCATACTTCAGGCCGACGCTACCATCACTCTTTTGCGAGGTAAGTTTCTGAATGCTTGTTCTTGCTCTGTTAAATTCTGCGCGAGCTTGAGCGGTCACTTACGAAGAAATGCGTATTCCCTCCGCGACCGTCGTCCACGCTTTGTTCTGAGTAGGCATTGCGCGCAGCGCCGAGTTCGTCCCGTCGTAAGCTTTGGTTTGGATAAGAGGCCGTGTATTTGTCATGTGCGCGCTTAACTTCCAGCATCAATATCAGCGGCGTAGCATGTTCAGTCAGTTGTCGTAAGGGTTTCGTGACGCGAGAATTGTTCACCTGAATTCATGCTTGTTTTGGCCGACGGCAGCTTGCGTCTGACCATGTATCGTGTGCGTTCCGAGTGCGTGTACGCTCTTTTTGGCGTGAAGTCATGTTTTGTGTGTTAGCTACCCGGGTGGTATTATAATCCCGTTGTTATGACATCGGAGTGATTTGCTGCGTAATATGGGCTTGGTCGGTGCGGCGCAAATTGAGGCTGTTGCGAGAAAAAAAATTGCGGCTAGGTAAAACAATTTAAGGTCAGCTAATATAGTGACCGCGCCGTTGACGTACGTTTGATGCGCAATTTCTGTTATCGCTTTATTAAATTCGCGCACGTTTGAATGAGCACTTCAAATGCATATTCGCACCGTAACGGCTGTACGCCCTTTCTTCCGTGTATGCACAGATGAACGTTAATTACGACTTACGTTTGCATTACACGTGATGCCGTACATTTGCAGTGTGCGCGCTTACTTCATCTTAGTAGTCAATGGCGCAGCGTATCCAGTCATTGCGATTTGAACCAAAACACACTGGGCGACTATATTATTTTCAGCAGACGTATTTTTGTCCAGCAAAGCGCTTGCTAAACGGGTTTAGTGTAGCGAGTTGAGCGGACGCGGCACTGAGCAGATGCGCGAACACGAACCATGCTACGATAGAACAGTCACTAACTCCCTTCTGCAATGCATTATTGCCTATATTTGCGGAGTGTTTGTGGCGCATCTCAAACTCGGTGGCGACATTTCTTTTCCCTTCTCAATAGGATTATTTCACGGATCAATTTGAGCAACGGATATTGGAGAAGCTTGGCGTTAAAAAAACTAAACCCAAATGCCACTCCCAACATTTTTTCTCACGGGAAGCCACGTCAGCAGCACAAGCCACCTGCACAACGTCATTACGGACGTTTGTTCCAATAAAATATCTATTTGCTGGCACCAATTCATTTTTGTGATTTATTGTTTTCTCTTGATAATCATCGTGACATTGGTCCTCTTTGGAATTTATTTCGGGTGTATCCCTGTGTTAGTGCAATGTACAAATCTGCCAGAATATATCCCAGCACAAAACAATTCTGTCCAGGCGCCTCCATTAATAACGGCTGTAAACGACCGCGCCCGGTGAAAAAACGTATTGCATGATTCATTAACTGCAGTAACTAGTTACATAATTTGTACCTAGGGGGACTGTAATTTCAGTTTACCCGATCGATTGATCGCAGTCTTCTCTGGCGCGTATTCCCAGAATTACAAGTCTGCGTTTTTCACTAGGTTCGCACATGAACGTACGGCCGCGAGTGTAGTTTAGTGTATCCGGCTGCGAAGTCGGGGAAGCAGGGGCTTTTCACGTCGCTGTACGTGCACACACGCACAACAGCATGTGTATGTTTTTAGTCTACTCACAGCAGCCTATAACGACATGAAGGTGAAGGAAACATTTCTACAAAAACGGCAAAGCACTCTAAACTGCGCGTAATTAAGGTAGGCTGTAGGTCGTTAGTAAAAGCGGGCGCAGAGTGAACGCCGCTGAGGATACACAATTATCGCAAGAAAGGCAAGTGCAAGGACGCCAGCGCAGCGCTCGAACTACGGCATTTGCGAATGAAGCGCACTGTATACTGCCGCGAACCGTGCGCAAGACCTCTGTGCAGTGATTGCACGACCACAGTCACGCGAATGCAAGAACGGAACTACCGTAACAGAGCAGTTTGAAATGTCCACGCTCGATCCTTTCGCATTCACGAGCTATCCTGAGGTGTTACAGAATGCCGCACACGTAAACAAAAACCGCGCTGTGCGTATGCGCCAGCGGCATCCGCCCCGCAAATATCCCCTTGTAGACAAAAATATAAAACAAAACACTATCACTCAGTGCCTGTTGGTAAAACGGGGCTCTAGAAATCCTATAAATGCTACCAAAGAGCGATTTCGGCGCGAAAACAAGAGCAAACTGCAGTGAGCGCCCTGAAGCGTAGCGAGGGCGTCTGCTCTCAAGTGGCCAACAAATATGGCGGCCCCGCCGCGGAGTTAAAGGGACGGCGGCGCCGCGGGTGAGGGGAGAGAAAAAAGAGGAGGGCAGCGGAGAAGGAGGGAGCAGTTGGCGCTACCTTAGTTCTTTCAGGGACCTTAGGACGCGAAACTGTTGACACCGTCCGACGCAGGAACAGGCGAGGCTAAGAAATGCTCTGCATTTAAAACAACTGCAAAGCCAGTTGAACTTCTTGCTAGGCATTGAGGCTCAACAGCCTGGAACTTTTTGTAAAAGAAACTTTGAGGTCATTGACATCGAGAAGTACAGGGCTGCCAGAGTGCGCGCACGCGCATAGCGACTCTGGTTGGGCGAAACGCCAACCAAACGTTCCCTGAGTGACGAAAAGGGTTATGCGCAAAAGAATGACATTAAAGCTATTCGATACAATAATGTGGTTCCTAGGGACTCCGAAGTCGAGGAGCGCACGTTTTTTGAACATTATAAGGAACGGCTGGGAACTGAAAAGCAAGACAGTCACGATTACGAGCTAACTTTCTTGCCGTCAATGCCAAAGTTAAGTGATGATGACAGTGCAAGCATGGAGGCGCCGATCAGTTTGCAGGAGATAAAGCCATCGACGAATTATCCATAGGGAAGTCACCGGGGCCAGATGGATTGGGAACCGAGTTTTACAAGTTCTTTAAAGAAGATATAGCATTAATTTTGTACAGGGTAATAACGGAAGCGTATGAATCCAAAAGAACACCGCCTTCGTTCCGGAAAAGCCATATTGTGTTAATTCCTAAAACTGATGATCCTGAAAAGCTGTTGCCGGCAGAGTCGTATCGGCCAATCAGCTTAACGAATGTTGATTACATATTTACGTAATGTTTTGTTCTTGTTCAATAATGCTGACAAGTATGAACATTGTCCCCAGGAGAGGACGATTAGATTTGGCTGTGAGTATGTAAACCTAATGTGCAGCTTCAGTTTCACTTTGGCCGTGTGGCTGAATCGAGTTACAGACAGACCAAAATTTTCGCGTTCAAGCAGCTCAAGAAAGACTATCGTCTTTAAGAGAGGTTCGGTAACAAATGCAGAAACGGCGCCGTTCTTTCCGCGAGCTCAGAGTTTGACCCCCAAAATGTAGTGCTTGCGCTGGTGGAATGCGCTAACTGGTGCTAGTCGCAGTGCACTACAAGGGCAGTAGTATCCAAGCAGCCCGTTTATTCCATGACGTCAACTTTGCTGGCGCGCCCTTCTCAAATTACGCATAATTGAAACTTACGAAAGTAGTTGACTATTTGTCACTAATTTGGCCCCGAATACAACGGACATTGGGCGAAAACATTCAGCTGCCGGTGCTGACTTCGCATACCGAGTGCGAAAGGTCAGCGATTTTTAAGGCAGGTTAACGTGGAAACATACCACTCACGTAGGTTGCCCCCCCCCCCCCCCCCCCCCCCCCCCCCCCCCCCCCATGCTCGAAAACCCTTCCAAGCGGCCAACAAAAGTCGATCTTAGTGGCCCGCGCCCTCCACGACATACACGTCATCAGGGATTTATAAACACACCCCTAACTCCCCCCGAACACCACCTAACACACCCCCGGAAAGATTTGGACACCCCCCAAAAAGATTTCACAACCACCGGCACCTCGCCCAGGGATTTATATACCCCCCAAGAGGCCCCTAACACCTTTCCAGGAAGATTTCGACACCCATCCCCCTCCCCCCAAAAAATAGAAATTCTGGATGAACCCCGGGGCTTCATTCCAGCAGGAAACTTTAAAAAGCTACTCTCAGGGTGTCCACACACGACCGACAGCCGCACATCGATTACTGGGATGTTCTACCAAGCTCATGTCAATCGCATACAGACACTCACCTTCCGATGTCTCATCCCTGTAGCCGATTACCAGAGAAGCCACGCCAAAAACAAAAACAAAAAAAGAATCGGAAGCAGCAGGAGTTCGGTTCGCACCAGTTTCAAAGACTTCGCTCTTGAAAGTGGCAAGGCGAAGTATCCTTTTTGAGTGCAGTGACCGCCAGCGGACGAAAGAGAGCCTGTCATGCAGCGTTTCCTCCACTACACGGAAGAAGAGAATGGCCGACTCCAGTGCAGAAGTATAGCGAGGACTGGTTGCACGGGCAGAGGCAGCCCTGCAGTCGTCCATCCCCAGAGCTCCGGGCTAGAGGCTCATCGTGCAAATAAAGCTACTTGCTTCCCTAAATGCACTATTTTGTTGTTTGCGGGATGCAATCAGCTGAGAGCGGTTCAGAAGACGTTTCTGAGTTCACGTTTTATCTCAACGATACACAATAATATTCAACAATCAGTCGGTGCTTCGGTATTTATATTGCGACGATCGGTTTTTAAATCCCCCGCGGTATTTTGGCAAGAAATTCACGCAGCAGCGTGGCAATGCACGAACGACGGAAGGCGAGAACAGGGAGGAAATGAGAACGTATTATAAAAAAATGTCGCAGAAAAGACTTCTCCGGCGCTCTGTTGTCCCAGAAAAAAAAAAGCTTTGATTCAGGCGCACTGTTGTCCGCGCGCCGTCATGGGATCGCTGGCCGCACACTTGAAGGCTCGTGCAAACTCAGGGGAGAGCTTGAGCGGCATGTTGCAGCGGGCGGGACGCGACACGACCGTTTCGGCCGAACCCCTGGCGTTGTCACGAGGGGTGGTCGCGACTCCGCAGTGGCGGAGGCAGAAGCCGACGAAGAACTCCTGCTCGTCCGAGTGCACGTGTGGGAGGGAACGCCGAGGTCCTGCGCTCGTACCCTGCTCCTTCCACGCCTCCCAAGCCCTGCGTGCGCGAAGCTTGGTCAAGTGCAGCCCGCGGTATGAGCGGACTTTAGAATAATACATTTCTTTTTCGCAGGAATAGGTGTGGTTGTAGGTGCATGCAACCCCACATAAAAATCCCATCATGCATAGGCTAAGGAAATTTCTTTTTCTCATAATTTTTCAAAATTTTCGCTTTCCGAATTATGGTACGGCGTATATCTGTCATAGTACCTGGAAGTTATCATCACATACATTATGATCCAGGAAATTATGGTACAGGACAATACGGTGCCGGGAAAATATGGTCCGGGACTTAATGGTTGCAAATCAATTGTGCGTAAGGGGAAGAACATTTTCCAAAGCCGATACGGCGTACAAGATATTTCGGTACACAGAAATTGTTCTGGGTAACCTGTTCGCCCGCATGACTGGGAAACAAGGTGACCGTTCGAATACGGGGTCTACATTCATCAGTCATTTACTTTTTTGTGACAAGAAAGAGCACTATACATACACAACCTGAGAGGAGGCTACGCACTGCCAAGTTTGGGGGCGGGTATTCGCAACAACGTTACGAATCCGGTGTTCCCGAGGCCTCGACGTTCCCCGCACTGCCTCCCGCGATCCCTCCTGCCTCCACACTTGGGGCAGCTGCAGGATCGCTTCACTAGGGGGAGACGACCTCGAGCCCATACACTTCTCGTTCAAAACATGCGGGGGATCTTGAAGCGGCAGCAAAACACAAGAGATGCTGAGCGGCCACGACACATTAACCAAGCATGCTGCTTCACTAAAACATAAGCACTGTCACTACGCTGGGGGAACAACGCGCGGAATCCGCTAGGCACCCCAGAGCAAGCGGCTCCCGCTGAAGCCTGCAGAAGTACGGTACAGCACTTTTCGAAGGGAGATGCCCGCAATCTATTGTTCCATTAAGGATTTCCGCTACTTCCTCGAAGGTCGCGAGTTCTACATCTTGACAGACCACAAGCCCCTCACCTACGTATTCAACAACAACAGTTTCTCCTACTCACAATGGGAAATTCGTCAGCTCTGATTCATCTCTGAGTTTTCTACAGACATCCACCCCGTTCCCGTGGTCGAAAACGAATCAGCCGACGACTTGTCTCGCGTCAAGTCCTGCTGGGCCCGTTTGCCCGAACGCGATAAGAATGGGAATAAGTTCTCAACTACGACTTAAGCGCTGTCTAGATAATAAGTCGTTTGCCGGAAACTGAAACAAGCGCTCGGGTATGGTGGCGTTTCCGTTGGGTTTTCTGGCAACCGCAATTTTTGTCGTGGCCGACTTCGACTTATTGGCGTCTTAATTCGTAAGCGGGAACTTAAGCGGGAACTTATGCGTACGGGCAAACGGGCCCTGGACTTCGAGGCGATGGCTGCGGCTTAGCGGGAGGACACTGAGTTGACGAGACTGAAAGGTGGGGGATCTTCACTCGTGCTTTCGGAGGTTGCACTTCCCTACGTCCAGGGAACGATAACCTGCGATACCTCCCAGGCCGCGACCTTTCGTCCCACTGAATTTTCGCCGAGTGGTATTCAACACTTTCCACTCCATCAGCCACCCAGGTGTCCGCGCCACCCAGCGGCTGATAACAGAACGCTTCGTTTGACCGGGAGTCAACGCGGACGCGCGCCGTTGGGCTCGGACATGTGAAACTTGTCAGCAAGTGAAGGTGACTCGCCACACTCGGGCTGCACTACAGGAATTTCGGACTCCCGAGTCGCGGTTTGAACACGTTCACCTCGACCTGGTGGGACCGCTACCGTCATGCCAAGGTTTCAGGTACCTGCTGACATGCATCGGCAGATACAGCCGATGGCCCGGAACTATACCAATTGCGGACATATCAGCTGAGACCGTCGCGCAGGCCTTTATTCAGACATGGGTGTCCCGGTTTGGCTGCCCCGCCCGCATGACAACTGACTGTGCACCATGGACGGCAATTCCAGAGCAACCTTCTTTCCCGCGCTTTCGACCCTCCTCGGCCCGAGGCTGCAGCATACAACCGCCTACCACCCCGCCAGCAACGGAATGGTTGAGCGCTTGCACAGGCACCTCAAACCTGCACTTACAGCGAAACTCTATCGCCAACACTAAAGCTACCGCTCGTTCTTCTTGGACTACGCTCAACAGTGAAGGAAGACCTCGGCTTCAGCGCAGCGTAAATGGTGTACGGCTCAACAGTGCGCCTCCCGGGAGAATTCTTCTCCGACCAGACACTTTCCGCCCCAGCAGCCTCCGACCACATCGAGAACATGCGCTCATGTCTTGCGATACTCAAGCCAACAGCACCTCGCATCGCCCGCAACAGAAAGGTTTTCACTTATCGCGACATGGACTCAGCTACGCATGTGTTCGCGCAAAATGACGCAATGAAGCCGCCGCTCACTCCGCCGTACGACGGCCCTTTCAAATTTTTGGGACGTAATAACAAGACCATCGCTATCGACGTGCGGGGCAAACGAGAAGTCGTCGCTGTCGACCGCGCCAAGCCTGCTCATACTGAGGTTTCTGTTCATGCAGCCTCTCACGTACGTTTTCACTGATAACCACTGAACTCTGACATTTCGCCATTCAGCCGGTAACTGCTGCCTTTCTTTAAAAGCTCCGCAATGTAGGGGGTATGGGGGGGAGCCTCTGTAGCAGAACCCGCTCGGCACCCCAGCGCAAGCGGCTCCCGCGAGACGGGGCTTTTCCTTCCTCGCCGGTCTGCCGCCGGCTTGACGACAGTGCGCCTTGGTGAAAGACGCGTATTGGAGACGGCACTGCCTGCTTACTTCGGGGGTCATTCCCCCGCCCTCTTCAACAGTCACAGTCGGGGGAGGCATAATTTGTTGTCCGGCCGACTCCTGCCATTAGTCCTAGCACCGTTGCCGTCTGCTCGCTTGGGGGGCCTTTTTCCTCTCTCTTTTGAAGGGCGCGGGGGTTCCCCTTCTTTCCCTCGTCGGGGGACGCTCTCAGCGTACGCATCTTTTGAAAATAAACAGTCTTGTTTGAAACTGCAAACCAGCTCTACGTCCGTTTTCCCACCTCATTCAGCAGCCGCCATTCCGGGCTGCCACAACAGCAAGAACAGTCCTCGCCATCAGTAGGCGATCATCTACTAACACACTATATTTCAATAGCGACTTTCAAAACCCAAAACTAGGGAAAACCAAATTGTTATTTGGACCGTTTGCTCTGGGATTTGCAAAAGATCACCTCCCACACACACAAACATTTCGGAGAAAGTGCCCCGCAGGAAGCGACAGATGGTGAGAGCGTAAACATTCTTCTAGCGCCTCATCTCTGCGCACACCCTCTGTACCAAAAGAGACGTACATCTACGCTGCAACTCCTCATCTGTGCGCTCCCCTCGCGCAGCACCTGCACCCCACAATCCCACGAACCACCCGCCATCAGGTTACGGGACGGGCTGCATCAGGGTGAAGGTGAGAAGGACGCGTACAACGGCCACTCGTGTGTCCCATCATGTATACCCATTCGTGTCAAGCATTACAGGCAACGTTCGGAAAAAATACAGGGGAAGTAGCCCAAGAACACCTGCGCATAAAGAATGCCTGACACTTTGATGCCCCATACGCAACCCCGCAAAACAGCTGTTGTACTAAATTGAAAGTTTCGAAACAGACCCAAACTGCGAACATTGCACACACAGCAGCTGCTGAGGTGCGGCCACGTATGTCCGTACAGCTACACTGACCTATTTAGTTTCACCCCACCATTGTAGCAGGAAAGCATTATTGCCCTACTTGGTGTGCAAACGTCCTGGCCGACCTTAAAGGCGGTTAGATTTACACCTACCCAAAAATAGCGCATCACTCGCGCATTATTTGGCCAGGTCGAATTAAGAAGAAAGGCAGTGCTCACTTGTACGCGACCCGGAGGCCAATGAGGCTGCTGAGTTGGCCGGCCGCCATTTCGACGTCTAGCAGCTCCTGTTCCCCCTCCAGGTATCGACGACGGACACAGTCGACAGCCTCCATATACTTGTCCTGGTAAGTCGGCGAAAAGGACAGCTTCGCCGGATTCCCGAACAGGCTCCGGGGCTCTGTGGCCTGCGCGAGGGCTTCAGCCACGGATGTGCCGAGGTGGCCGAAGCTGAAGGCGGATGGGCTGAGGCTCGCGCCAAAAGGTGGAAGCAGCTGGGCCGGCTGCACCCGTAGCGAGTACTCTGAGGCGTCGTAGAGGACGCCAAGATGAAGGTCCAGTCCGCCTGCGCGGACGGGAGGAATTCCCTTCGTCATCAGAGCCTCGACCTGCAGCTCTGCCTTGGTCTTCAGAGCGTGCCTCGCCCAAGTCACGAAAGAGCCTTTTGGAAATTTGAGTCTGGCGAACCGTGACTGGACGTCTTTGGCGGTGCTGTAGCCGGGATATAGTCCCCGGAAAATGGTGGTTCTCGCCAGCATGGTGGAAAGGTTCGCTCTGCTTGCCTCCTCCATCAGGGCGTAGGGCTTCACTTCAGGCAACTGCTCTAACAGGGTCGTGATCATCATTTCAGAAACGGCAGAGCTGTTTTGACCCAACCACTTCCGGATGAACTGGTACTCCGTGAGTGGCGACAAAAGCCCCAGGGACAAGTCGGTGCATCGCAGCAAGCGGTAGCGGAACGCAACTGCCGGCTTGGGAATATCGTAGATCTCTCCGAACGAAAACATCGACGCCACAAGGAGGGCCTCGCAGGCGAGGAAGCGTGCGCTGTATCCGAGCCACGCGGGGTGCGTGCTCTTCAGGAAGCCCGCCAGCTTTCTCAGCGCCAAGGCGTTGGTCGTAAATACAATATTTCCATAGCCAAAGGACTCGGACGACACCGCGCGGATGACACCCACGAATTCGTGAGGCTTCATTGTGGGCAGAAATCGATCGATGTTGTCAGCCACAATGGCTTGCGGGGCGCTGTCGTTGAGGTGGACCTCACCGAGGGCACCGGCTGCTCCGGTCATCACTTCCAGTATGACGTCGGAGTGACGCAGATAATCTCGCCAGTGACGAAACCCCCAGCGCTGCAAAATGATTTTGTGCAACGTCACTCTGGGCAGAGGCTTTCGTGCTTTCTCAGCTTCCAGTTGGAGCGCGTTCTCCCGCTGTCTGAATGTGTCGCGAACCACGCCCGCCCTTAGGAAGACAGGCGTCCCGAATTTGAGAGACAGGGCTACCAAAAAATAAACGTTTTTAAATAGATAGTTCCCATCGGGAATGTTGTTCAAGGTAGCGTTGAGTAGTCTGTCGTACTCTCGAATCGGTCCGAGGTCGTCCTCCTTGCGGTGAAACTCGTCCATGCACTTGCGGTACGCAACGAGCGGAATGTCTTCCACCTTATCCGAGAAGTCGACGACCAGCTCTCGGATCATTTCGCGGAAAGAGCGCCTGACGCGCTTGCCGACGGCGTCCGCATAGCTGGGCACGCTGCCGTACGCGGCCTCGTAGTTTCCGCAGACGAAGGCGAAGAAGTCGTCGCAAGGTCTCACGTCCTCTCTCATCATGAGTCGCAGGTCGGCGGAGAGGTTCATGCATCTGGGGTCGTTGCAGGCGGGGAAGTGGCCTCTCGTGAAGGCGGGCGCGAAGACGACCACGACGGTGCTCGCGAGCGTGGCCAGCACCACCAGCAGAAAGTTGTTTCTCGAAAGGATGTCTTCCAACGGAGACGCTGCCTCTTTTGTCTCGACTGCGAAGCGACCAAAGTGTACCTTCTGTATCACAAGGTGAAAAGTGCACGCACGACACTTGTCGCAGAAGCGAAGAATGCGTGTATTGTACTTTTAAGTCAAGAGTTCGAGGAAAGTTCGTCTGCTCAGGTAACACGATAAGGAACAAGGTGCGTTTACTGACCACGTCAAGGTGGAAACAGACGTTTCGGGACCTGAACGGATTCCTTGATCACACTAAGCAGGCAAGAGCCGTAAGTCGCTTCTTATTCTAAAATATGACGCAATGAAACTTTTCTGATGCCACATTTTAGAATAAGAAGGGACTTTCATTACGTTACTTCTTACTCTAAAATGTGACGTAATAATCCTTTCATAAAGGTTCATTACGTCACATTTGAGAATAAAAAGCGACTTTCATTACGTCATGATTTACAATAAGAAGCTAGTTACGGCTCTTGCGTGCTTAGTGTGATCAAGGAACCCGTACAGTTGTCGAAACGTCAGTGTTTTCACCTTGACTTGGTAAGTGAACGCATCTTCGTACTCAGTGTATTTTTCAGTAGGGCTCGAAATGATTTAAAAAGAACAGCCCTCTAGTGTTTTAGCCTGTCCAACACTCGATGTCCCGGCACGCACTTCGTGGCTAATTATGCTCTCTTTGTGCACTGTTATTAGAGGGCTATCGCCGAGAGGAGAACCGGTCCCGGTACGGTACGCGGAAGGCGACCGGTGCTACTGAGCGTGCGCAGAGGAGAAGAAAACTGGTACTGCCCACTCGCAGAAGTACTTGGTATGGTACCGGCCCCGGTTATCCATTCTGCTATAACTCTCTCTTACTGCAGCTGATGGTGCTGAGGTACCGTCATCTATGAGGTACAAGTTGTGGAGATTTGTGGCAGTTATAGTTCCACAGTGATAGGAATTTTTTGCAGCGAAGCAATCTTCCGATCCTGATCCCGGTTTCAAAGAAATACCCGGTTTTCTGGCTAAAAAATACATGGCTAAGAAAAGAAATACTTGGGAAAAAATACCTAGCTAAGGAAAGCTTGGCCTTTCGGCTTTCTGTCATAAGTGCACTGGAAAACGTGACAAAGCAGCGTTAGCGTGTAAACAGGCATGCCCATGTACGAACCCACACGCACTAATGGCAGGATTTCCTTTCTGCAAGGATTTGGAGATCCTTACCTATACATTCCAGCGAGGTAATTGGTAGCAATCATCCCAGGCTACAGACTGCTTCGCAGTTAAATACTATAATCGGATAGTAAGCTATCTGGATTTACCTTTTATCAGAACGAACCGGCAGAGACGACTGCATCACAAGACAAGCGCTGACTCACAAAGAAACGTAAAGTCAGAAAAATGGCGCCATCTTAGGGTTTCTAACGAAATGCCGGCATGTGCACAACAAGACTATGGGAGTCAACTAATGCAGATTTGTATAACATTATTCGTATTGTAGCAACCTTAGAGTAAATGAGAGGTGTTTGCTCTTTGGATCATTCTTCGTACGTTTTCTAGATTGATGGGGCGCATTGAAATCCGCAGGTCAAACGCAAGAAAAACAAGAAATGCGACTAAGACTTTTGTCTTCTTTGTGTGAGAAGGGGCTGTAAAAAGCGATGTCTGCGCAGCCAAAACAAGACTTACAGGAAAGGTGGTGGTAAGCCCTGTGTGCATTACTCTTGCGCGGGATCAGATATATTGCGATAGTTGCAGGATTGGCGTGTTTTTTTTTCATCAACACGTAAGCAGCGAGACAATTATGTGCGCAGCTGAAGAAGAAAAGCCTATTGCAGGGAAAAAGGCCATAACGATCTACTGCGCCACTGATATTTGAAGCAGGTGTGTGCTGCTCTGATTATCCAACTACGGGCCGTATGTGAGCCGGTCTGGCAGGTGCCGGCTCACACACGTCCCTAACAGCCCGTTAGCACTTGCTACGACAGGAGCGACAAGAGCGACGCGATTTGTGCCCCTCTATAGCCACCCGGCATCGCTCTTGTCGCGCCATTCGTCACTTGTTAATTGGCCTCGACCAATTTTTGTTGCCGCGAAGAGTGTGCCTGCAGTGTTATTTGCAGTGCCAAACGTGAGTAATTACAGAGCATTAGCATAGCGGCTAGCGCACGCTGCGCTACAGGCGGCGGGTACGGAGACCCGAATGCGCATGCGCGCGCGGACACGGTGAGCGGGGCCACCCCTCAGCGGAACGAATGAGTGGGAATGGCAAGGCAAGCCTCACGTACCCGCGGAACGAATGCGCACATGTCCGCCGTGTCCGCCGACCCTAGCGTAGCGTACTCTAGCCGATATGCTAAAGCTCTGTATTTGAGAGTTTTAGCATAGCGGGTACCGTCCGCTAACGCTACGGCGGCGGGTAGCGGGGCCCGACTGGGATAGTGCACATTCGTTCCGGTAGGGTGGATTAGTTCCGCGGGCCGGCCTTCGCCTTGCCCGCGAATTCGCTCCACTGAGGGGCAACCTCCTCTCCCTCCCCGCACGCGCCTGCACAGTCGGGTCCCGGTAACCCGCCGCAGTAGCCTGAGCCGCCGGTAGCCGCTACGGTAAAGCTCTCTATTAACGAAATCGCGTTACTATCTCGTTAAGCTATATCCCGTGGCCAATTAGCGTCCACAGCTTTGCAGAAACGACATCACGGCCAACCAGAAACGACGGCGAAATCGGGCGCAACGGCAGCTGGGGTGTGGAAGAGGGGTGCGTGCCAGTGGGCTCGTCGATGATAGTACGGCCAGAATCCTTTGATACTGTTTGAAGGACTCCGGTACGACGAAGGAGGGAACCGTACGCAATTTCAGCACGTACCGCGCGTGCGCAGTAAAGGGTTCGCTTTCCCCCAGCATGCGGGGGCCCCTCCTACACCAACTTTACCATCCACCCCTGTCCTACAGTGAAAACTTCGAAATCCTCCCCCTTCACCGCCACATGCATCCTACTCTCCACGCAACCCGACGAAGGGCCTGCGCCTTGGCGCACTTACGCCGATACCCCCATCCCCTGACTCCATTTACGTGGACGCCGCAGAATGCAGGCACCGACCAGCTTTCGCTGCCGCTGTCCTAGTCTTACGCAGCTTTCGCAGCGTAAGACTAGGACAGATAGAACAAGGGACACGAAGACCAGCGCAGACTAACAACTGAAAATTTATTTCTTAAACACACATATATATACACACTATCTAACACCCTTGATCACCGCGCATGAGCAGGTTAGTACACTCTCCATCAAAATGCAAGATAACCGTACATTCAAACTGACTTGATAAGGCGAACTGCCGCCTCGCAACAATATTATACTATCTTGTATTGGTCAGCAACTGTATTTCTTTATCTGACAAAGCTACTGACGGGTGGCTCACGCATGCTCCCTTGATCGCAGCCATGTGCCAAGCTTCTACAATTTCCTTGGTAGTCTGATTAGGGTGACAGAACACAATAGTAGTTTGGTTCAACAAAGGTTCGCACTTGTCTACAGTACATTGCTCACCGTGCTTTGCCAAATGCGTATATGGCCTTCCTTTCAAGCTAGACAAGTGTTCCCTAAGCCTAATATTTACACATCTGCCTGTCTGACCGACATAATGCTGCCCGCAAGTGAAAGGAATCTTGTAAACTACGTTCGTTTTGCATTCTAAAAACCTGGGTTTGTGATTCATCGTGCACTTCCCAGTTTCAGGTCTTTTTCTTCCTTCGTACAATTTATTCACTGCAGGGCACACACTCCCCACTTTGTTCTTTGCTGCGAAAACGACATTTACGTTATACTTGGCTGCAACTTTTTTAAGTTTGTGCGACAGTCCGTGCACGTACGGGATTACTGAAAACTTACTATCTGGGCTATTTTCTTTCGCCTTGCACTCCGACTTTATTCTTTTCAATAGCCTTTCACTCGCAGTCAGCAACACCGATGTCGGGTACCCCGCCTTTTTGAGGCGATGCTCTTGCTCAAGGTATGCTTCACCCATTTTGTGCTTGCAGGTCTTGGTGAGAGCGGCTTTGAAACATTCCATGGCGATACCATTAATCCTTGAATGCCCAGACGTGTAATTTAGGAGTGGTTTTTCCGTGCGTGGAGAGTATTGCCAGCAGACATGGTGCTCTCCAAACATGAACTTCACATCCAGGAACTGTAGCCTGTTTTCCTTCGGCACCTCATACGTGAAGCTTAACCCTTCGCCTCTCACTCTGAAGACGTCCAACACTTGTGCCTTGAACATCTCCAACTCTGTACCCTGGCCCAGTTCTAAATAATCGTCTACATATCTGAAGATTCTCAGCACCCTTCCTTCTAAATCAGTTTTCACTCGACTATCCACCCTACCCAAAAAAATTGTGCTTAACACAGGGGCTACTTTCGACCCAATGCACACGCCCTGTTTCTGAAGGAACAGCTTTTCTTCGTACTTCACGTAAGTACTCTCCAGATACAGAATCAGTAGTTCTAGAAAGGCCTCCATCGACATTCCACTCATATTACGAAACGATACTTCATCATTGTCCTGTTCGACACAATCTCTAACACTCTGCAGTAAGCCCCCCTGAGGCAAAGAATAATATAGGTCCTATACGTCAACACTGAAAGCCATGTAATTCCCTTTGTTCATACCCGAAACAAATTCCACAACTTCTTCGGAATTGTTTACCAGAAATGGGTCATTCACTCTCAATGACGCGACCATTTTTTGAAGGAAGCCTGATACTAGAAACTGCCACGAATTGTGCTCTGAAACAATGGCTCTGAACGGAACTTCTGGCTTGTGTGTTTTTGCTGCGAAAAACACTTCCACCGTTTGCCCTTTTTCCTGTTTTACTTGTGAGGCCAAATTGATTAGATTGCACTTTTCAAGCAAGGCCAAAGCTTTTTTCTTCGCATTCTGAGGCTTTACGGTTACTTCCTTAAAGCACTTGAGCATCACGTTCTGGCCTCTTTCAGAGTACATAGTATCAGGCATCACCACAAGACAGCCTTCTTTGTCTGCTTTTACTACTCTAACCTCATTTGAATGTAACGAGCGAGCCAACGAGGCGATACACGTTTGCCTTTTACACTTGCTTTTGGCTTCAGCTACGACTTCAACACAGTCTCTGACACACGACTCTTTCTCCGCTTCACTCAGGCTCCTGGAGATGTCCCTTGCCAATGCCAGCCTCTCCGGTGTTTTTAGCGTCGGTTCCGTGCAGAACTTGGGCCCCAACCTGAGGATTTTTTGCTGTTCTTCATCCACTTGTGCGTCACCAAGAATCACCAGCTTCCCTGGTTCTGCGTCGACCTTCTCCTTTTTAGGCAAGGCCGTCTACACCTGCCGCCACAACACCTCAGTGAGGTTCACTGCACAGTTGTACCACTCACGGTACGCTTTCCAGTCCTTCTGTGCCTAATAAGCTTTTGTGCCTAATAAGCTTTTTGTGTTTGCCGTAAGCAGCGCTAGTATTAAACCAAGAGTATAAAACATAGGTATATTGGTCCTTTTTGGTAAGACTACATGTCATCAGCCCGCTACAAAGGGGAAACCAATAGCAATCAATCAATCAATCAATCAATCAAAGATGTAGAGGCCCCTCTCCCTTCGTCGGAGATCCGCCTGATGCACATCAAATGGGCCGCTAAAAGGTCTGCATGACTGGCAGGCCAGGATGCGTATTTTCAAACGCTTCGCTGCATAGAGTACCCACGTGGTATGTCTCTTCGCGTGATGGAGAACGGTAATTTAACGTGGTCATTGGCTGTGCCCCAAACCTAAAGCGACCTAAAACATACGAAATCACCATTATTAAAAAAACAGTGCGTAGATTTGGGTTTAGAAAAAAAAAGGTTAGAGAAAATTAAGCAATGAAAAAGAAAAAAGAAATAAACCTGCTGGGGCTCGAACCCAAGCCGTCAGCGCCAGTGCACAGTACGTACTCTACGCCGAGACCACGGAGCCTTTTTTTTTTCTTTATTACATGGGAGAATATGCTCAGACGTTGCAGTACGAGGAATACAAGCAAACAAAAGAATACTGAAGTTATGAGAAGCACATATACATCAAAATTCAGGCAAACACACACAAGAGTTCAAAAGAGGGAACCAGTCAGGTGGTTGGTCAAGCGAACTATACACACTATGTACAAATGGCACAGTTTCTCGGAAATATGACTTAGTTGATCTTGGTGGCTCAGCATGCCTATCACATAAGCGGCATCGCTACAGACTGTACAAACCGAGCAACACAAACATGTCATAAGGTGGCTCACCAGGATAGTCGAATGGTAAAAATCGGATTGAGAAAGGCGTAATATCCATGTCTTTTCTGAGCGTTCGCTGTAAAATGTCCCAGAAAAAGACAGCATAGCTGCAGTCTACAAAGCAGGGATCAATTGTCTCTGGTCGAGTACAGAGCCGACAGTCTGTCGAACAAGCTACAAACAGACCCCGGACTTTCATCCGTTTTAACAGGGAGCGTGCCAGTGCGTAATTTAAAGAAAAACGATTTAATACCTGGCGGAACACACATTTTACACACTCTATTGAGGACATCCTGGTACGGACACTGCAGGTACGGAACACGATATAAAGGTGTGGGAAAAAGCCCACAAACCAGGGAATCAGACATAGACTCGCACGAAGCAGTAAGTATGTACTCAAGGCTAACCCGAGCCTGTAAGAAGCGAAACGTGTCAACCACTTCTTTGAGGAAACCTCGCGGGCTTCTGGCTGCGTATTTGCAGTACAGCTTTCAAAAAAGGATGTTGAACATCTAGAAAGTAGAATAAACGAGAAAGAAGCTGCCAAAGAAACAGATGAACAAGCCCAAGTCCCCTTCGCACAACCGAAAAAAAAAGGTTATCGCTATTGGCTATCGCTAAAAAGGCTATCGCTAAAAATATAACGCTATTGAATCGTTTCTTCACGTGATTTGTGAATACACGCTTTTGATATATATTGCCTAGTCATGACGGAACTGTCATGAAGAGTACTACAACTATGTGTTTTCTGCATTCGCAAAATCAGGCCCTTCTTTGTACTTCAAAACTGACGTGCCTGCAATCACGCACCATAGCAAAAGCGTGTATTTACAAATCACGTGAAGAAACGATTCAATGGCGTTATATTAGATATATACGGTGACATTACGTGTGACGTCATAAGCCTCATGGCATGTCATATTACATTTTTATGACAATTAGGAGTCATGTCATATCATGCGTAATCATGTGCACTACAAGAAAAAAAAATTCCATCGTAAGCAGCAATTCAACAGCATTTATTTCATACCTACGATGTGATTTCTGGTGGAGTTGTTTTCCTCCAATTCTATTGAGGATGCCACTAAAGAAGCCGACATCGCAGTAAAAAAAAGTGCATCATTGGTCTGAAAATAAAACCTAAAAATAAATGCACAAAATCAAAAGAAGTGTTTTTTCGACCGCGAAACACACCAGGTGTGATTCCTACTCATGTACGGTTAGGTCGTGACACCATGGAAGTTGTGGAAAAATTAAAGTGTTGGGAGTAATCTTCAATAGCCGCTTAACCTGGGAAGAACATGTTAATGAAGTTGTTTGCAAGCTTTCAGAAATTGCAGAAATCATCAGCCGGCACCGCTACTTACTACCAAAAGGCTCAAATGCTGTTATATAATTCCTTATTCATGTCTCACCTGAACTATGCTCACTTAGTGTGGGGAACAACTATGGTAAATAAGCACCGAATTTTTTGTTTTGCAGAAACGAGTGCTCCGCTCAATTCACAATCTTGGTTATACGGCGCACACGGCACACTAATTTGAAATGCATAACATTACAAAGATATTTAACATGTACCATGAGAGGCTCATCGACGCGCACACAAAAGAGATAAAAAAGGGGTTTGATAATGTACGAACACTTGCCGGCCTATGTGTGAATGAACCTGGGGCGGTATTCTCGTAACTGTCCCTTTTGAAAACGTCCCTTTTAAATCCCTTTCATCGCGACGTACTTCCGGTTAAGCAATGGGCGTTGACAGTAGGTTTGCCGCGCTTGCGTTACGTCACTTCCGGTAGTTTGCTTTTAGCCAATCAGGGCTTGCCAAAAGGGACACTTTTGAAAGGGACGCAAAAGAGACAAAACTCGAGAATACCGCCCCTGGTTATACTTGTCGTACAGGTTAGGGTTCGCAAAGTATATCGAACATGTTGCCGCGTCTTTTAAATAAATTTCATGCGCAAAATGTTCATCAGAAATAAATTTCCTATAGGAGAGTTTAGAATAGATGCCCATGTTAGTACTTTTCATTTGGTGTCTTTTTCTTCTCGTATTCACCGTTTATAAATGTACGGATTTTTGTTTTCGTTTGTTGTTATGCTCTAAAAATTGTAAGTGTTGCCCTTTAAATCATGCTGTGCCAGAATGGGCCTGACACAGGCCGCTCAGTGGAAAGACAGGTGTGTCTACAGCCGTTTTTTTTATTTTTTCATATAAGTGACCTTTATTATCAACACAGCCTGTCAAGCCAGCTCTTGCGCATAGTTTGGTACCCCCCTTTTTTTCCTTTTTTTCTTTTTCATTTTTCGACCTTCAATGTACTGCGGCGATGTCACGCGAACTATATCATTTTGTATGTGCATGTGTGTAGCAAGGCTACTACAGTTGCCTGCAACTACGTTTCTATATAATTGCCCATTGCTGCCATGTTGTACCCAAGGGGCTGGTGGCCCGTCAAGCTGCTTTGGCAGCATTTTTACTCAGCCCTTTTCATGTTATCAATGTATAAATGGGCAAATAAACTTAATCTTTATCTTTATCGTTATAATAAACCATAAACTCGCATAAACAATTCATGATCAATAGGTGTGATGTGAGTTCTAAGGTAACGTGTTCGCAATTACAGGCTCTTTCCACACATCACGAAAACAAGCCATGATGGACAGCCATGATGCCAATGCCATAGTAAGTCACATGACTATTTCATGATTCATTGGAGTCATGTGTCATCATAAGGAATCATATTCACCATGACAAGGTTCTCGTACACATCTTGAATACAAGGAATTCAACAGCATTTATTTGACACCCACGATGCCAGTATTCGTCGTTTAATAAACCTCATAGTAAGTCACGTTACTAATTCATGATCCATGGGAGTCATGAGATGTCAAAAGGAAACATGTTCACCATGACAAGATGTTCTTGCGCATCACTAAACAACCAAATCAACAGTGTTCTTTTCATACCCATGATACCAATACTCATGATGTAATTAACCACACGATAAGTCACGTGACTAAATTATGATGCATGGAAATCTTGCGACATCTTTGGGAATAATGTTTGCAATGACAAATTCTTCTGCACATACCGCAAACAAGCAAATGAATGGCGATCATTTGATACTTATGATGCTATTACTAGTGAAAAAATAAACGTCATGGTAAGTCACGTGACTGATTAATCATTTGTGGGAGTCACGCGACACCATAAGAAATCCAATTAACAATTTATCAACACACCATCAGTCTCTTTCTCGGATGTGTAACTTTCTTTTAACATTCGGCGGGAGATCACAAGCTCTAGGGCATCACTTTGACTTTTAAGCCAATGTATGACTCACCAGACTATCTCATGCCTATAACCAGGAAGCAATATTTATTTTTTCCCACGTGATCCTCTCATCGAGACCTTTTATTTGATACCTCACAAGCCCTAGCGGCATCACTTTGACTTTTAACCCAATTTATGCCTCACGTAACTATCTCAGGAATATAACCAGGAAGCAATTTTTACTTTGTCCTACGTCATTCCCCTCATCGAGACCTTTAATTTGATACCTCAAAAGCCCTAGTGCCATCACTTTGACTTTTAACCCAATCTAGGGCTCACGTGACTATATCATGACTATAACCAGGAAGCAATTATTAAATTGTCCAACGTAATTCACCTCATCGATACCTTTGTTTGGTACCTCATAAGCACTAGTGGCATCAGTTTGACTTTAAACCAAATCACTCACATGACTTCCTCATGACTATAACTACGAAGCGATTTTTAATTTGTCCCACGTGATTCCCACAATCGAGACTTTTAATTAGATGTCTCACAAGACCTACTAGCATCACCTTGACTTTTAACCCAATCTATGGTTCACGTTACTATCTCATGACTAAAACCAGAAAGTAATTTTTAATTTGTTCCACGTGACTCCCCTCATCAAGACCTGTAATTTGATACCTCACAAGCCCTAGAGGCGTCACTTTCACTTTTAACCCAATTTGAGAATCACGTGACTATTTCATGACTAGAACGAGTAAGCAATTTTTAATTTGTCCCACGTGACTTCCCTCATCGAGACTTTAATTTGATACCTCACAAGCCCCAGTGGCATCACTTTGACTTTTAACCCGATTTGTGAATCACCTAACTATCTCATGACTAAACCAGTAAGGAATTTTTAATTTGTCCCACGTGACTCCCCTTATAGAGAACTTTGATTTGATACCTCACAAGCCCTAGTGGCGTCACTTTGACTTTCAACCCATTTTGCGAATCGCATGAATATCGTATGACTAACCAGGAAGCAATTTTTAAATTGTCCCTCGTGATTTCCCTCATCGAGACTTTTAATTTGGTACCGCACAAGCCCTAGTGCCGTCACATTGACTTTTAACCCAATTTGTGAATAACGTGACTATCATGACTATAATCAGGAAGCAATTTTTAATTTCTACTGCGTGATTCCCCTCATGGAGACCTTTAATTTGATACCTGATAAGCCCTAGTGGCATTACTTTGCCATTTAAAACAATCTATGACTCACGTGACTATCGCATGGCTATAAGCAGGAAGCAATTTTTGATTTTTCCCACGTGATTCCCCTTATCGAGACGTTTAATTTGGTACCTCACAAGCCCAGCTGGTTACATCAATTTGAGTTTTAACCAAATCAATGACTAACGAGTAATGAATGAAGTACCTATATTAGGTAAGTAATTAAACCCAACGCTTGTCGCCCGGACCTAATTTCTGACAAAAAAACTGCGAGTTCCGTATGACTATCATCACGGTAACGAGAGGTTGCCCCTTTAAACAACACGGAAACACGCGTTCGCCACGCGTACACGCCAAGGCATGTCCCGACCATTTTCGCGATTTTATTCCGCTAATGGCGCTGTTGAACGGCGCCAGCAGCTCTACCTGTCCCACGTTCGGGCCCGTATTGGTTTTCGAGAGTTAGGCATTCTGGCAGTTTCCGCTAAAATTTCAAGTAAGTGAGCAATTTCAATGCGATAATTCATACCCATCACACCATCCTCGGATTCAGTATAGTAATTAGGCGAGAGGGCTGGATAGTCACGTTACTGTTTTATTTCGCAGTTTTTAGGTCGTCTGCTCAAACTGGTCACGTAACCTCGTTCATCTAACTTGGATGAAAATACACGGCGCCCGGATTTGTAGTGGTTGCCAACTAAATTACAAAGCGCTGGCTTGTGTTCCGCACTGCGTGGGTCCTGGATTATATTGGGTGGCGCGTGGATTATATTGTTTGGCAGCTGGATTATGCATCCACTGGCGCTGAGATTATATTCACTGGCGTTTGGATTATATTGAGTGGGAAATCCTGTGCAGGTGACTTATAAGCGAAGCAGTGGACCAACGCCGCAGCAGCGGGAACTGTTTGAAATTTTAGGCGATGTGCACTCCGGCGCTATTGAACAATGTCGTCCAGGGTGTTCAACTGCGCCTCAGCTTGTAGGGTCAGAATAGGGGTCTTGCTAGGCAGGCCTGTAATAACCCGCATAGCCTCTCAAGTTAGTTTCCAGGAGATCGTAGCTTTTAGAGTGAGAGGCTGAAGCTTGGTTTGGTATATCAGGAGGGGTTACATGATAGATTAAACTTGGATGCGTGCCATGCGACACACGCAGCTAAGTTCCCCAGACAGAGGGTCGCCGCACATTGTTATAACTCCCACCACTCGTACTGACGACGCCACTTCGGAGTCAAGGCCAACATGGCTGCATCTGTTACCATTAAAGGTATAAAGAAATTCGGCGGGTAGCCGGGATACTCGCCCACATAGGAAGTTTGACAGCCGTCTTTGAGCCCAACGCGATATTTTTTGACTCCCCGGTAGCCTTTGCGAGTGCGATAGCCATTCTTTTTCTACACTCGGGGTGTGTCGTGTCTGAGGTCACTTCGTTTTCTCGCTGGTCCTCCATGCTATTTCCAGCCCCGGACGGCCGCGACAGCCCGCAGGATTAGCACCCACCAAAGAAACTTGCTTTCATCAATTTCTCACGATATGGGAGCAAAATCCGCTACCAGCGGCAAAGCTAAGCGACGGTGTGTCTTATTTACAGCCAGAACGATTGGCCGAGGCTCTTAATAACAGAGAAAGGATTGTAAAAAAACGGAAAGGAAAAGGTTAACACCAAATCCATTCCGTATAACGAAAACAATGGTTGGAACGCGAAGCTTTCCTGCGCGCGAAAATCAAATGACGAAGTGCCAAATTTTTATGGCCGCTGCAATCAAAATCAGAGCGTCAACGATAAAAGTGCAAACTGCACGCGAGTCAAAGTTGAAACTCAAATGACAGCAATCGAATATCTAACAGAAAGCTTAGTGATTCCCCACCCCTTGTCGGATCTAAATGGGGATTTGACCTACATGCAACCTCAGTCAAAGTCAAAGTAGAGTGAACTAGTTCACTCTAGTCAAAGTTTAGAAACCAAACTGCTTCGACTGTTTCGGAATAGCGCAATCGGATAGACGTCGCCTCCACAACGCGAAGGAACCAGGTTGGATTCCGACAACACGAGCTATTTATTTATCGTTTAATATTCTCATCATCAGCATGATGCGCCCTCTCATTGGGTAAAGTCGGCTTTCCTGCAGCGCATCGTTGGTTACGGCGCGGTTATCGGCGAGAAAAGAAAGTTTCGCTTTAAAATGCTGGTGGCGAAAAGGTACACAAACCCGGCAACATAACTAAGCCATAAGTAATGCTTACACCGTCTCACACACACACACAAAAAAAACGCTCAGTGTTGTTCCCGACACTTTCTCAAAACGTAATTTGCACTATATATGCTCTCTAACTTTAAAGGGGCCCTGAAAGGCGTTTTGAGCACACTAAATGAACTAGCGCAATCGTTAGATTGGGTCGTCAACGTCATCTGTGCCAAGTATTAATCTTTTACGCGCAGCGGAAAGCTCACACTTTTGTTGCAAAGTTTGTCGCTTTTTTCTCACCCTTTCCTTCGTGTTTTTGGACGCCGCCATCTTCACATGTCTACATCATCGATTCCCAGATGTTCGTCATGAGCTAGACATCCTGCTATTGGGCGGCTTTTTCACGCACTTCCGGCAAAGAGATGAGTCGTCTGCTCAGCGTCGGCTCGCCGGCTGATCTGCCGGCGGAGTGCCGGAGTGCTTGGACATTTTACGACAAACGAAACAATTGTAAACAAACGTTTAACCGTTTGTATTAAATGCAGCACGGCCATAACACGACATGGATATTCCCTTACCTGAGTACGTTCCGTAAAGAAAGCGTTGAAGCCCCTTGGCACTTCTTTCGTGCAATCGCAGAGAACGCCCTGAGCCGAATGCCCGGGTTTGACGCATACATTTTATTCTACTTCAAAACAATCCAGAGATGGGTTTCGAACGAACACAACGTCACAACATGCGTTGCAAGTCTGAACCGCGATTGAAAGACGATGGGTTGCCTCCTCCTGCCCGTCGTAACTTCGGCACTCACCTCGCGCGCGGTTTGCGGGGACGAACAGCAAGTCACTTAACTCCGGCGCACAAGCCGAGATGGCTTTTAGCCACGCACACTGCACATACCCCATGCGAAGTTGAGTCGTACGTCGCTCGAGGAAGATAACCCAGACCATGGGAAGCACTATCCACCCGCAGAAGCACAACGTCGCATTGCATCGCGAAACAAAGACGTCCACAACACACACACACCATCGCCTCCTGTAATGTCAAACGCATCTCGCACTTCCCAATGGGAGTGGGTGGTACGCCTGCAGTGCCCACATGTCGCGAGGTGGGGTCCCGAGCTGAACCGGGAACACGCAACTGTAACTGAGTTCTACAGTGGTTTGTGCCTTGTTGTCAAGGCAACCGATGTTTGAGATTCTCAAAGAAGTGGCGCTCGCTCCAGCGCTAGAAAGCTCAGAGCCGCGGTGGAGCATGCTTTGCCAACGTTGCCGCTCTCCACCACGCGTCGCCCCAAGCTGAACTGGTCACATGATTGAAGGGTTTTGTGCACGGGTTCTGTATCGATTTAAAATGTCTTTTTCACATGCCGCCGGCAGGAATTACGACCGCCGCAAAATAAGACCCGGCACCAGCGGGGCCACATCTGATACGGCACTTTTTGGATAAACAGTGTCGGTGCATCAAAGGGAACGAGCGCACGATCTTCCCCGTACGGCTGCGAGTTCGCCGCCGATAAAAAGTCACGTGCCGCCGATAGCAACTGCACCAACGAACACCGCGAAAGGGCAAGGCCAGGCCGCCGCACACATGCGGCCAGATTTTTCGTTCGGTTTTCCAGCCTTGAGCGAAGTGCGGGATTCATAGTGTCAACAAAGCTTGCCCGTAGCAGACGACGTAGCAGCGCAATAGCGGAAGTACGTCACCGCTGCGGAGCGCAGCATCATGGGAGGCAAAGCTTGCGCGTCGTCAACAGCGGAGAGTAAGTCGAAAGGAGGAGGAAACGCGGAGCGACGATAATGCGCGGTTTTTGATTTACGATTTCTCAGCTAATACTCATCGCTTTAACAAAATTCTTGCGGGAGGAGATTGCAAATACATTGCTTTATTTGGGTACATGTACATCCATGCATCGGCGGAAGGTATTTCAGGATCCCTTTAAACGTCAGAAATATTGCCCCGCCATCACTGTGACTACTTTTTTCAACCGCTTTGTCCACGCAGGCTTCCCACTCCATCGTGCTTGCAGCGCCGAGAGAAATTTGCCAGCAGCTATCTGGACAGTCCTGAGTTTTTACAAAGAGAGAGAGAGAGAGAGAGAGAGAGAGAGAGAGAGAGAGAGAGAGAGAGAGAGAGAGAGAGAGAGAGAGAGAGAGAGAGAGAGACGGGGAAATTGGAAATTTAGTGACGTGTATTGTTTTTCTTCTACTCGTAAGAGATATACTAGCGAATACAGAGACAAATGAAGTCGAGTGATGGCCGTCAGCATGTTCTTGTAGTGGTCGCCGCACCTCTGGAAAAAGAGTGAGAAGGAAGACGGAGGTCATAAACATGCAAAACAGTTTGAGCATGACATCATACAGATTACACATTCAATGAAGACTAGCACATGCATGAATCCTCTCATGGCTAGCAATGTTTGCGTTCCAGACATTTCAAGTGCTACATAGTACATACGCAACACACATCGACAGTGATATCTTTATCCATTTCGTTGCACTATTTGTTTGAGAGAGTACTAGACTCGTTTACAACTCAAGAACGGCACCACCTCAGGTAGTGTATCACTCCGCCAAAGCGTGACGTCAGTGCGCGCGCGTTTTGAAAGGGGTTTGCTATGAATGCGTGATATCGTCTGCCTTGTCTCACGCAGTTTGTTTGTCGTCACTGGAGTCGTTTATAAGCATTTTGAGTCCAAAAAATCACGGGAACGGCTCACGCCAGGTTCGAAATATTCCTAGTAACGCCCTACTTGCGCCGCGCGGAGAAACATCCGGCTACGGTGATAAGGCACAGCGGCAACTTCCGGTGCCGTTCTTAAGTTGTCACCGTGTATAGACCTACCTTTAGAGCAATCAATGCCGCACTTTGAGGCGTGCTACTCTTTTGCCCGAGTTTTATCCCTTGATTTTCTCTATATTTAAAACAAAGAAAAAAATGGTGCGGTAAAGTACCCTCTGTCCCCGCTTTGAATGTGCAAAACGAGTGAAAGACACAAAACACATTTTACCAAGGCACAGTCCAAACGAGTACATGAAACGAGATACGATTGCTTTTAATTTTAGCTTTATTACAATTCAAACTGAGTTTTCTTAACAACACATGGAAAGTATACCGTCTTAGTCCAGACGAAATTTGGATTCGGTTGTTCGTTTTCAGGTTTTCTATATACATTTTTTTGACAATTGGGGGTAAAAATCGGGTGCCATTTTTTAAACTGATCATCAGGGAGAAATCGTTTTTTTTTTTTCGAAAACCATTCCGAAATTCCGAAAATCTACAGATGTACTAACACACTCGGTTTATTTTATCAGAAGACATGACGAACCTCACAACTCTAACGCTTAGATTTGGTGTTTGTTTCAAGCTATAGTAATCGAGGGGACATCGGTGATTTCTAGCAAACACTCTCCGCGACATTTGGCGTTTGTTTGGAAATGGATCAGTAATGATGACATAAACGAGCATTGATAACTTAGAAGGAATAAACATTATGTTCACGAAAAGCTGGTATTAATCCATTTCTTACACATCCTTGTTTACATACATTGCCCAACACGTCGGTCTTCATTGGAGACTTGTCCGATGATTGAACGTACGTATCTCAGATGTAAGAAAGTTTTCTCAGTATCACCGCTTCTAGTAGCTAGGCGCAACTATGTCACTGCACCACTTTCCAGCCTGGGGTAGCGAGCGATAGAGTCATGCCAGTACTAAATGCGTTCGAAATTACGGATTGTCGGACTTGCTTCCAGCAAATACTAGTTGAGAACGGCGGACCGTCAGCGCAACATTGTGCAGATCGCTACTTTGAAACGGTCCATTCGTCGAGAAATCGAATTTAACCCGATTCTCCCGAAATATGTTCAGGGTATAAAATTCGGTACAAACGGGTTTTACCCGAAGACGAACAACCCTAATTATACAGCAGTTCTATGGTGCTGATGGACTGGAGCAGGAGCGGCGGCTTTATGTTACCTGTATTATAAATGCAACTGGTGAATATTCGGGATACCTGCTGATATAAAACTTCCCACGGTTACGTAGACGTTGGAGTAGTCAAACAGTGCATACATTGTTTTCTAGATAATTTCGATACACACAAGCTACAGTCACTTTCATAAACCATGCTCTTGTGGTTGAAACATTTTTGTTGGTGGCCGACGGGATTTCAGAACGCTTACCACTCCATGACGAACGAACTAAATTTGTGAAGCAAATGAAACTCGGCAAGGTTATAAAGCCAGCCTAGCCGCCCATCGAATTGTTTGTTGTTACCAGAAAATTTCTACATTAAAGGATCCATGAACACAAAACGCAACGCTTCAGTACCCCAGACAGCTCCATTCGAGCCAAGAGAGACGTTTTTAAATGAACAAATGCAAGAAGTGTTAAAAACTTTCAAATTTCGCGCTATGGTGACGCGTTATGACAGAAGTGACGTCATTAGGGCCGACACTAAAAACTACCTTCATCACGTAAAGTACACGTTAGAATTCGAGTGGTGCGATCAAGCGGAACTAAAGGCCCAATAACAATAGCCCAATCATGTGTCTGGTTCCCGTAGGTGGTGGCCAATCGTCCAAGCAATCTTCTGTGTCGTCATTGAAAAGTTACAGGAAAGTGCGTCGGGAGTCGCCACTGCTTCACATGTTTCTTTAATATTTTATATATTTGGTCTAAATTTGCGATAACCTCGGTATCAGTGTTATCGAGACAGTGCAATCCTTCTAATGAACCAAACTCGTGTTTTGTCTTATGGCCCCTTTAAATCAAGAGCTACGTACCACTCGCGAGAAGGTTGGCTTTGCTGCAAAGCGCACTCTGCTGAAGTGCCCCCGAAATTGCCAGAGCCATACACAGCTTCGTTATAAAAAGCAGTGTTGAGAGGGAACGCGTTCGCGGGCTCGCCATTAAAAATCTACCTACAAAGCCATGGATAGCTAAAACGCATTTACTTGGGATTCCTTGGTTGTGGAATTAACGCGGCAGCGTAATTGTTGCAACTTTCAACGCTATCTTGAGTTTGGCAGCTATACACATCGCATGCGATGCGCCAACACCGGAACCCCTGAATGAGCAAAACGTGAAAGTTTGCCGCACTGTATGTCCTAATATGGTAAAGGGCGTCACAAAGAGAGCGCAAAGTCACGCGGTGAGGTGTCTGTAGTAGCGGAGATAAAGTTATTCGGGCACCTGATGCGGGCAAAACGCATCGGGCTGGCTGACGTGAGCGCTGCGACTCAGGTGGCATTAACGGAGCTTGAGAAAGCGGCCCGTGTCCTCGTTCCCAATTCGCGCTGCCAAAATAGGAGTTATGAATTGAACTTAGTTGATGTGGTAATATAATAAAGTTAAACCTGGATGTAACGAACGTCGGTGTTACGAATGCCTGGATTTAACGAAGTTTTTTTCAATTCCGAATTGTCACCGCCATAGACACTCACGTGTCTGCGACTTCTATGCAACGAAACGTCGCGCCGGTTAACTTTGATGTAACGAAGTCGGCGAGATGATGAGTCGTTTTTTGCACTTTTACTCAAAAATCGACAGGCAGAATGAAGTAATTTAGCGAATACCAGCACAATTAACCGGACGGAGCCAGCATGAAAACATCAGGAATCGCAGGAATCGAAATTCATGATGATGATTATGATGGTTGTGGTGGTGGGGGTGGTGATGATTATGATGAACGGATGGGCTAACACCATCCCGTGGCTAACGTAGCAGTCACTTCTGGTTTTGCTTGTGTAGCGTGACACCACATCTTCACATTTTTTTTTCGCCCGCACCGCAAACTACCGTGCGTTTCCACGTGTGAGTGCGGTTTCGGTTCCAGACTGTGTGTATTGAGGTGCTAGGCCGTCCTGTCGGCGTGTAGTCGCGCGTCTACATTGCAGTGCAGCTGCTATAGAAAACGAAAAGTTGCGTCTTTTCAAGAAAATCCCGCAATTTTAACGGCCGTGTCCGCTGGTGAGGAAGAAGAAAGTTGCGCCGCCTGGTATAGTATCCCAGCTGGCACCCTCCCAACAATCTTGACTCTGGTAAAAAGCATCAAGTTCGCATTAAGGCACCCTTTCAGCATAAGTTGGTTCTTGTAACGCGTTAAGGCGTCGAAAAGTGTCAAAAGGCAGAAGTGATTCTTAGGTTACGTTCGCTAATAGGGGGGTGAGTGACCTTGTTTCTTTGTAGCGCCGTGTAGTGCCTAAGCTCGCGCGAAAGCAGGAGGCGCCACTTACGCAGTTTTTCGCTGTGCAATAAATCCGTGAAGGGCGAGTTCACTTTCACTGATGTCCTAGCATTTTGGCTTCGTTTACGCTTCATTACTGCGAGCCTTAAATGAACGGTGAGTTAAACCTTCACTTATGTCTAGCACTTTGCTTCGTTTCTATTTAATTCTCGCGAGCTTTAACTCAAAACCGGCATGTAACGAAAACCTGCATGTTACGAACAATCGCAAACTTTTGTCAATTGCGTAACAGCCAGGTTTAGCTTTACAGGCGATACGTAGTTCAGGGCGAGGCCATTGGTTCCGCAAATAACGCTCGCAGATGACGCCCAAAGCGACCGTTTTTTTCTCTCGACTGTACAGTTCTACCTGACCGTTTGTAGTTCCTTCCATAAGCACTACGTGTGCGAGGAGGAAGTCTCTCATTCAATTTCTTTATTTACCCCGTTCTACCTCCAACCTCACCGACAGTTTCCAAACTATCATTTCTAACACCTGCCCTCACTCAGACTGTGAGCTGGAGGCAGGACAAGGTCATGGCGTTCTCAGGGCTAACGACCAAGGACATGTGCGTGCGGTGCACGTACCCAGTGGTGTGAGGGAGGCACCGATTGCCGTCCCAGCCACAGAAAGGATCCAGCACGCAGGGAGCGCACTCGAAGTGGCGGCCTTCGCACGCGTCCAGCCTGTACTGGAGCACGGCGTCGTCAGAGAACACGTACAGGCTCTTCCTCTGAAAACAATGAAGAAAATTATTTGATTACTCTAAGGGCTGCACATGAGGCGTGAAACATACATCTAGCCGACCTCGCAGAGAGGTATACTCCCTTGTCTCGCTTGATCGTTTGTCTCGCTTGATGAAACAAGGCTTTACAACATAAGGTCGAATTTATTTCCGCAAGCTCCAGCCACCCTCGAGGCGTTTCGGGATGACATGAACAAGGACACACAGCAAGTATAAAAATTTTGCCCTGGTTGAACGCGGTGGAACGAGTTTGTCAAGCGATAGCTCGGTTATCGCGCCGAGAGCGCGCATGGAACGCGCACACTATTGCACCTCAGGACAAAACAAAGACGCTGCTCGACGCAGTCACCGGCCCAGACATATCCTCCCTGTATCGTTTTCTGATGGCACGCGCACTTACTCGTTGCCCCTATCTGCCTTCCCAGTCGAGAAAGATTGATTGATTGATTGATTGTGGGGTTTAACGCGCCGACGCAACGCAGGCGATGAGGCGCGCCGTAGTGGAGGGCTCCGGATTAATTTTGACCACCTGGGGATCTTTATCGTGCGCCGAAATCTCGTACACACGGGCGTTTTTGCTTTTCGCCTCCATCAGAAAAGCGGCCGCCGCGGCCGGGAATCGAACCCGCGACCTCGTGCATTACAAGAAAAATTTCTGTAGTTTGTCGTATTTTCGCGTGTCGTACTGTCGTCTTGTATTCGTGTCGTGTCGTTATGCTGATGTTCTGTCGTGTGTCGTATTCCTGTCCCGATTTTGACGTTCCGTCGTGCCGAATTCCTGTCTTGTCTTGATCCCATGTTGCATCAGAAGTTGCACATGGTTTGAATGCAATTGCCCATTGTGAAGAGTAGCGTAAATGGCAGTTTTGTGACAACATTAATGTTTGTCGTTGAGAAAATTTACTTTATCGTTACGACAGAATTCTGTGTCGTAACAACAGATGGCTTTCTCGTTACAAAAGGACTTCTGTCGTCACGGATAAGTGTTTGTCGTACGACAGGGATTCTTGTTAGGTTTTTGCGGTATTCCTGTTGTGACTTCCGACTGGGTTTCCGCACCCTCCCCCACATGGACGGAACAAGCCATTAGATGCTTTTACTGAGCAAACCGCACTGGGTGCTGGCTTGACCTTGGTGAAGTTCGGAGGTCAGATTGACGGCACGAGACATTTTCCGGCTTTGTACCTGGAGTAATAGAGATTTCACTCTAAAACAGTAAAACGCAGGAAACTGCCGAACAGTGTGCCACAGTTATCGGCGGCTGAGAAGTTATCGGGAGAGTGGGACGGCAGATCCGCAGCTCCTGCAAAAAGTGCGTCTTTCCCTCCGCCACCCCCTCCTTTTTTTAGTTGTGGTTGGAATGCCCGGACTGTGCATGCCTACAGCCTGCGGTTGTTCTTTCGGAGCTCTGGTGCGGACAGCGCATGTCTCAGTGTTTCTTTGTATTTCATTGGTTAGGGAAATGCGGAAATAATCTATTGGCGTTTCTGTCAACCGGATCATCCAGGGATGTTATTGGTAGGTCTGCTGGCTAGTGAGTAAGTGACTCAATGTAAAATTGGTGTGTCACTGGTTACCGATCAGCAGTGACCAATCAGTAACCCGCCCTCGATACGAATAGGACAGGAATGCAGACAGCAGGTTAACACCTTTTGAGGACTAAAACAGGGATACCTATTGAGCACAATACTTCTTATGCTTCCAATGCCAGGGTTAGAAGAGAAACTGAAAGAAAGTCAGTTATGGTTCAATTCAGCGTCCATCTGGCGACGCCAAGTGGTACAACACCGCATTCTGGAAAGGTTCTGCGCAGACGACATTTTTCTGTTAGCGGATAGCAAAAGAGGTATGCAGCTTCTCATAAATATTTTCGGACAGAAATTACGGACCTCAGGTTATATTTCTGCGCGAAAAAAAATGGGGCATAATGGTCGTCAAAGAACCTAGCACTGACGCGGAGTCCGTTCAGCATGGCGAAATATCCAGAGCCAAGTAATGCAATGGTATTTTGGTTGCGTGTGAAAACGAAGGGTAAAACTACTTAAGCACTCACGAGAAACAGCCTAAAGATAAAGGAAAGCGAAATACAGCTAAAGTGAAGCGTATAGCTCTGTAGGGGTACCACAAATATGAAGTAGTCAGAAGAATTCGAAAAGGAGTGAGGGTGCTGGGCCTCACATTTGCGATGGCAGTACTCTGCTTAAAACCAGACGCGCTACCATGCCTAGAAGTAAACAAGTGAACGGTAGGCCGCTTGACTTTAGTTGTGCAAAGTAAAAAAACTAACGAAGCAGGGTATGGAGGCATGGACTGAGTATCGTTTGAAATTAGGGAAGCTGAGAATAAAACATTTTATGAGGACTGGGTAAGAGCAGTGGATCTACGTAAGTGGAAAGCTAATTTCTTCACGTACCTACATATGAAAAGCGTGGGCACGACGTGGCTAAGAAAGACTAGAAGGCTAATGAGCGAATACGTAAAAAACAGAGGGGAATCAAAGACAGCCAAGGAAAATAAAAGAGAAGCAAGCCAGGCAGAAACGAATACCTGCAGGGGAAAATGTAATAAAAAAACGACGCTAGAGATGCACACCGCAGGGACTCCTGACAGCAGAAAGGAAATGTTTATGATAGTTCTAAGGGAAGTGCTTTGCTCTCTGGGGCTGGATCAGGCTGCTTGGTGAAAACAAAGGGCTCTGTGGGGAAGTGTTCACAAAATGGTGGACTGCGGATGGTCTGCGGAAAGGGAACAGGAGCGATTCGGAACATTGTGTCCGAATGTGATCACATCCATTCCAGTCTATATGCGGGAAATATTCGCCTTCCCGAAGCTCGAGGGTTTCAAGGTAGCCCAGAAACTGTAAACATCAAGACTGTAGGGGAGACTAAAAGAAGATTTGAATGCAGGTGCAAGAAGAGAGAGAATGGAATATATTATATGACAGATGCCACCTGTAACGTAGAAAACTTAATTCGAGCCTGCCCTCAACAGCAGCACTAGGATTGAGCCAGTCGTACAACTTGGATGGAGGTTTCGGTGAGAGAGAGAGAGAGAGAGAGAGAGAGAGAGAGAGAGAGAGAGAGAGAGAGAGAGAGAGAGAGAGAGAGAGAGAGAGAGAGAGAGAGAGAGAGAGAGAGAGAGAGAGAGAGAGAGCAAAATTTTATTTTCCGCAGGACCTAAGGCCAGGTCGAAATTTGAAAGTTCAATTCACCGGATCCACGTACTACTCCAGAATGCCCGTGCGGATCCGGTGCACGTGTTTGTAGAGAGCTTCTTGGGCAGCCTGGATGTTTACTGTCGGCGGGGGAGACAGCCGGAGCTCCCATGAGGTGATGGAGGCGAGGGATGGGTCAAGAGATGGCGGGGTGCAGTCCCAATAAGAATGAGGGATGGGTGGGTAGGAAGAGCGGGTGGGACAGGAAGGATGGCCAGGGTGCCGATAGATGCGGTGAAAAATGTGATGGGAGGGGAGTAAAGAGGTTTGAGCCTGCCGAATGAGGCACGCAGCCTCACGATTTAGACGGGAACTGCGGGGTGAGTACAGGGTGCGTGATAGGTGTTGGGCGTGTAATTGGTAACGGCGGGAAGCGCGGTGTTGAGTACGAAACGTCGGCGGGTGGTGCAAGGTCGGCCAGAACATGGGCGGACCCGGGAAAGGTACTCGGGTGAACTCGTTTGCTAAGGCGTTTCGTGGCCACGAACGCAAACCAGTGTGAAGCGTGGCCGAGGATTCGGTGCAAGTATCGGAGTGACGAAGCCAGTGGTGTGTGGGTGGGTGTAATGGTGAGCGAAATTACGGAGGGCTGACTGACAGTCGGAGAAGATATATACTGGCGTGGTGGTAGGAACACTAAGAGTAGCGTGCTCAATCGCAAGGGCAGCGGCGTATTCCTCGAGGGAGGTCGAATCCGGTGGTGACAGGACACACGTCATGACCCGCTACATAAGGAATACCTCCAAAAGTTAATCAATCGGAGGGCCAGGAGAATTAGAGGGGGTAATTGGTGGAGTGATAGGGAGGGGGAGTTACGCTGGCGTGGGGGGAGAAGGTGTAAAAGCTTGTAGGGCGAGGAATAGAACAAGGAAAGTTGAAGGACATGAGGGGGGAGGAGGGAGATGCGGAAGCAGTAAGAGGGGAGGGGTGCTACACTTTATGGGCGGCAGAAGAATCACTATCGTTTCTGTCGGCGTATGCTGCGCAGCAACTATATACGTGGCGATTCCTTTCCCAAGCTATTACACGTCGTCCTGGTATTTTTTTTTTAGATGCGACTGCATCTCATTGACTCGCCTTGTCCCTCCATACGGCGTTGTTGTCCGTCCACACCCCTCCCCCTAAACTATAAAAAAAATAGTTAGCGGCGCCAGGTTTCGATCCACCGACCCTGTGGCCGGAACGCGAGGTACATGGTGCTCTTCCCACTGCGCCACAAAACCGAGACATAATCAAATGCTACGAACTCGCCTTATATCCTTGACTCATTCAAACTACGTCAAGAAGCTACTGATACAACGCATGATGGGGCAATGATTAACACTTGCAATAAAAGAAAAGAAGCTCCCACTTACAGCAACAATGATGGAGTAAAGGTCATTGCGACAGCGAAGCCCCAAGCATACCACTTAGAGAGATTGACCAAGATTGGCCAATAAAAAATAATAATAATCATAAAACATAATAATCATACGCGTTCCCGACACGTTTCACGCAATTTCAGAATCAATCCAACGGAAACACCAAGTGAACCCCACGATGCGTCGCATCTACACAGGGTTCCCCTCGCGGGGAGGTGGGCGCAATTTTTGATTCTTTACACAGTGCGGCTATACACAGCAAACTGTATATTTAATATAAGAACACTCCGGCTGCCCCCTTCAGTTATATACTTGTGTATTGCTTCAAATATGACCAACGTCGACTGGCGCTAGTAGTAAGTAAAGTTGCTTGCCGAAATTTACTGTTCAAAGTAGGTTTGAAAATCGATGTCAAAAACCCCGTCGGAGTTTATTAGGATATCGAAACGGACCCCAGTGCATTCGCCTTTCACAACCGGCGGACTGCATACATAAACGCATGCGAGGATGGGAGTCGGATAAAGCGTTCTTACCTTCAAGGAGACCAGCATCTTCCGTATCGGTTCTCCCGTGATGTTGAACGTGTCCACCATGACGGCCGGGGCCGGAGCAGAGCCGTTGGGCTGGTATTGTTCCGCAATCTTCAACACTGCCCCTTCCGCTGTGAAACCGAGATGTTTTCAAGTCGAGTACACCAGTAGCACAAAATTTACTGCGGACTTTCCTTTGATCGACGGCAGCGTTTGTTGTTTATGTTCATGTGCAATTCGATGAGGAGATATGTCGAAGGTAATAGAAGAGAACAAACGTTCGGTTCATCGCGTTTAAGTTGAAACCGTCACCGATGCCACCGAATTTATATGCTTTCCTAATGACCCATGGTCTATATGCACAGCGGTATGAGTGCAGGCGAACGTAAACGACCTCGGGCGCAGAATCACCATGCCGCCATCAGGGAAGAAGCTAGAACCCACCAGTGCTGCTGAATTAGTCAAATACCGGAAACTAAAAAAAAAAAATGCAAATGATTTTCAGAAGTGTCTACAGTGCGAAAGCATTCTTACGGTGCATCTCCGTCTGATCAAACTTACGTTTTCCTTCTGTTTGAAGAAAGGACATACACCGACTAAGAAATAAAAAGATTGTAATGAAGTTTCGATACTCAGAACGGGAGTATTGTTCACGATTTGAAAAAGGCTCCCGTTTTGGGGGGCGAAGCGTCTGCATATTTTTATTTTACGCCCGGTGTCTTCATCCCTTTTTCAGTGATCCTTCCCTACAAGACGGTTGCCCTTTGACGTCCTGATTTCATGATCTCCCTGCTTAAATTAAAAAAAAATACGTTCCGCTGAATCCGACCTTCACAGATTTCTGTACTAACTGAACCGAAACGTCGTTTGATCGCTGCTATCGGTGTTCCCAGAAAAAATTAGCTGCTTTCATTTCCCCTTTTTGTTGCGACCTTGATGCGGTGACAGTGACGGCCAATTTTTGTAATTTCCGAATGTACGATTACCGCACTGTTATCAAATGTACTCATCAGTTCTCCGTATTTTTTTCACCCAGCATCCCTATACAGAAGGCGTATCTGCGCACACGTCAGCGATTGGGGGCAGTAAGCTTTTAAGCCGTCCCCATGAAAAAATTCTCTTTCCGTTCATTTTTTAGTGCGGAAACATTTTTGGACGAGTACGCTAGCAAGATTTGTTACGCGGAAAGTTTCGTGCCTTGTATCTGCACACGAATGCGTAATTGATGAAACAAAGATATCTAAAGGCTGTAATATTTTTAATGTAGGCTACTGGTGGTTTTAAAATTGATAGAATATTTTTTCTTGTTTTTCAGGGCACCTAAGTCGGCCCATATTCGTGTAATGAGAAATCATAATGGCTTCCCCTGGCGGTGCTTATCAAAGGCTCATTTGGTGTTACATCGCGTTTCCATCTCTTCCTTCGCTTTCTATTCGTCATCTTTTGGCGCGAATTATTTCTACAGGCAGACTGGCGACACAGAATTCTCGAACTTAGAGCTCTCCGTGGCAGGGGTGCACCTTTTCTGTTCACGTGCCGTCACGATCACCCGTCACGCGATATGGCGTCAGCGTTGCACGTACTCGGCTAAACACTGGTTGCGCCGCTGAGAAGGTGGTGATGTAGCGCGATAGTAACGCGGTCAGCTGCTAGCCTAGACACCCGGGTTCGATTCCCACACGTACTCTAATGTACCCTGCTTTTTTTTCCTCACTTACTGGTTCATTTTATCAGAAATAATACACACATGAACTTTAGCACAATTTCTGAGGGTTTGTAAGTGTTTTTAGACCGCAAAGCGGGACATTTAACGTTCTTGATAAGAGGCACGTGAACTACAAGCCGGACCAGATAGCTCCACATCCAACCCGCATTTATTGATTGAACGAGCAGTTCAATTGCGTTTGATCCTATGAATTGGGTATCAACAAAGTCGTAAGGTTCTGCGATTTCATCGGACCATCAGGTGACCACGGAACCGCGACAATAGTGTCACGAGGATCAGGTGTATCTCGTCAAGACACTACGCCTAACATCACCACAACGTCGACGGAATCGGATTTTGCACCGCTGCTTCGGTCACCGCTGATAGGCCGCCGCTGCAGGCAACGCAGCCGCTCGTGCATCCGCAGGAATGCTCCTCTACGTCATCACCTCGTGCTGAATCGGCGCCGCTAGCAATGCCTAGCGTGCCTGTCACCGCCGCTCCATCAAGCAGAGCCACTACGCCGCAAACCGCACCCAACCTGCCCCTAGATGAAGACAGTGCCTATGGATTAAGACAGCTACATAGTGCCAGTGACCCCACCCCAACGAAACCAAACGCAGGCGGACTCTCATCAGACCCCTTTAATCACGTCGCAGAAAGTCGTGCTACCTGAGCAACAATGAAACCACCAGCAGTTTCATGCTCAAGACAAATGACCCGAACTGGCCGGGTAAGTAGGCCTCACTTTGAACTTGTGCTAAGACCACAAGTTAAATGCAACATTAACGACATCCCCAAACATACATTTGCACACCTAATTGGAACAACCACCCACAATCGTACCTAGCGGAACTCTCCTCACACAGATCTGACACCGCAGGGAACTGCATCTACATAACCGTCTACGAGGATACACACGTGTCTCGCCCTCTCACTGCTACATCCATCTCGTTTGACAACCGAGAAACCCGCCAATGTGTCCCTGTTGAAGTAAAACGCTATTCCTTCAAAACAAACACCACCCCAGGTGTCATCACAATCGAGTCACATGAGACCAACGAAGAAACTCGCCAATGGCTACGACGTGAACGGGCCAAAATACTAGCCTGCGCTCGACTTGGTCGCACTAGTGGGGCTGTGATAACATTTGACTCGCCGACATTACCAAAGGTGATCAAATATTACATGGCAATTGTGAAAGTTTCCCTCTACCAACCCAAACCGCTCGTGTGTTATAACTGCCATAACGTTGGGCACATGGCCCGCTCTTGCCCTGCACAGCAGTCCGCAACTTATGTGGAAAGCCGCACCCGGAGAATGAAGGTTTTGGGTTCCAGATCTACGGCGTATCCTGCAAATAGCCCGGGCACATTGCTCCAAACCCCACATGCCCTAGCAGAACACCTAATCCAACAAGCCAAAAATCCACACAGCGGTGTCACGTAGGCAGATATCACTAGGGAACACCGACCTGCTTCGCCCGGCTCAACTGGCCCATCCCTAACTCCGACCAAGAGCAACCCGAACGACCCGACCATAATCGCTGTAATGAATCAGCTTAATGTACTGCGGGAGGATATCTAATAGCTGCGGCCAGAAAATCAACAACTGCACAAAGAAGAAAAGGGAACTCAAGCGTCTCCTGAACAACCAGACACCAACACAGTCTAGTTCAAAGCGCCTCCCGGCTTCCCAGATTCGCTCGAGCCGTAGCAGGAGCACGACACGTACCCCTACCTCCCAACCGATCACCGTATCTCCCGTCCAGTCAGCTCTTAGAAGAGTCCGCACAGACATTCACCACGAAGGTCAAGCACGTCAAGCGGACCGCAAGAAAGATAAGGAATACTTGGACGACCAACTCTCCCAAATAAGTTCCATGATTCAGTGCGTCATAAAAAAGCTGCCCTCGTTTGACGAATCCGAGGAGCCGCCCCGAGAAGTAAGCTTACGAACCTCCAATCAGCAGCAATAGGCACATCCCCAACAGCACTGCAATGAAACTTCAGAAGTTTTTGTAGCGTAAGGTACACTGGCCGAAGTTGAGCAGTTTCGCTTGGACCTTGAAGGGCCGTGCTGCGCAAGCGCGAGGAGCATTGGATTGGACTGGATGGATTGGATTGGATTAAAATGGAATGGATTGGACTGGACTAGAAATACAACCCAATTGGGTTAAGGGTGTTTAGAGAATTGGGTCTGAACAAACGCCGGTCTGCCTATTCCAGAGGAGTGACGTCATAGCCACGGCAGACGCACTGGCACCGGCGCGTGCCCACCTGTGGGCCTCCGTTGCGCAGTAGCCAAGTCTGACGCTGCGCCGGAGCCGCTTGATAGCAGTTTCGCGTGGCTCCCGGATAGCCGTGCTGCGCATGCGCGAGGAGCAGTGACTGGACTGGACTGGACTGGATTGGATTGGATTGGATCTGGAATCGTTTTAGCAGCAGTAGGCACGATAATCAGCTAATTCTAGACAACCAGGAAACCTAAGAATAACGAGCTGAAAGCTAGGCCACGCTACGTATATCCTGGCATAGCCGAGCTAAGCCACTGCTAATTTTTCACAACAAACTATTCTCAAACAGGAAATTAGGCAAATACACCAACTATACATTCCGCAGCAATAAGCCCGCTACACTCCTCAGGACTCAAGATAAGGTTTATCTCTCCAGACCGCACTACACTCGCCGCGGCCCCGTAACAGCCGCTTCTGTACCCGGCTATGCGGCGGTATTAGTGCTCTTATCCTGGGTCAGCGAGCAAGCATGTTCCGCTGAGCTCTACTCGAGCGCCCACGAAGTCGTTGGAGTGCACACTCGCCTCCCCAGTGGAAAAGCAATCAACGTGGCGTCGGCTCATTACAAGCCAGTCGCTTCATCGAAAAAACAACACAACTTTACTTCGCTCTCCACGTTGATTCCCTATTTCCTGGTACTCCGATTTTGCTAGGTGGGGACTTCAACGCGCAAAGCACCACGTGAGGCTACTCTAAAACTCACTCGCGAGGGGAAGCGTTTGAGGGCGCCGCCGACGCATCCAACCTACTGCTTATCAACGATGTGGACATCCCAACCCGTATCGGCCTTCACGCTGCACAACAAGACATCCCCAGACCTTACTTGGGCCACCCCTGGACTCACCAGAAAACGGATTCCTTTCTCCACGAGATGGGGCAGCGATCCCCTACCGGTTCTAATTCACCATACTTTGCAGGAAGCTTTGTCAACGGAAAACAATAAAGAGCATAGATTGGAATATTTTCCGAGAAAGCGTTCCCGGTTCATCTCCGCCGGCTTCACTCAACGACTTCTGTTTACCGATTGTCTCTTCATAAACATATGCACAGGAAGAAATCGATTGCGCTGCAGAAATATCCCATCTGGACAGCCACTTGGCAAACCTCTGGAAGCGAGTTCGCGAGCTCACCTGCGCTTATGGACCAATGGTAAGCGCCATAAAGACTTGTGGATGATCCAAAGGCAATACCGACTAATTACGGCTTACAAAAACAAGTTGAGTCAAATCAATTGCACAACTCTATGCGCTAATATCAGCCATGAGACAGGTATTCAGGCACTATGGCAGCTTCAACGGACCCCACCGAAAAGGCGACGAAACGAATCCCCCTGTTTTCTACACTTGCCTGAACTGAAGATCCCAAGGAAGTGTAACGGCGTCTCATTATCACCTTTTTCACACACGCATCCACATCACCTCCTCGGCCTCTTCCTTGCATCCCAATTTTCTAACCAGACCCAAATCTTGGCCTCCATTCACGATGACTGAACCACGCACAGCTATTAGGCAAGTACGTGGAAATATCCCCGAAATATCTGCCATCTGAAGCCCTCTTGCATCTGCTTGGCCAAATCAATGACCTTTGAAAACAAGGATTCATCCCTGACCATCTCAAACTTACCTTGATCTTCCCTATAACTAAACCGAACAAGCCAAGTGCAACTCTAGGGAACCTAGAAAACTTATGCCACATTTCATTACCCAATTCATAGGCAAATTAATTGAGAATAATTAACAATCGCCTTATGCACTACTTGGAGTATATACAACCATACCTCCACCCCACGCAAACAGTCCCAACGTGGGCACACATGACAGCCTCTGGCTGCTGCGCAGAGTCATCAACCGATTCTATTACGCAAGAGGAAACCCAGGCATACCATGGCCATCGAATTACGCAAGGCGTTTGACATTGTCAACCAAAAAATCATTTTGGAAGAACTTATCCGAGTGTAAGAGCTCAAAAGTGGAGACAAGAGTTCCTACAAGGTCGACCAATAAGGCTACATGGCTCGCATCCTGGCTGGAAACCCACTACCTATTATATAGGCCACGTGGTCCCTCAAGGTTCGATATTGGGACCGATTCTATTTAATCTAGCCATGACTAGGGTGGCACGACGATTGGAAGTCGACACAGCTACCCGCTTTACCATGATGCGACGACGTCACAGTATGGACTGAAGCAACCGACTTCGAATCTCTTCGCAATCAAACAGTGCAACTGTAAGCCGCGGCACATAGTCTCGAGCTGACTTTTACTGACTTGGGACTCCAACTCACTCCTGAAAAGACCCAGCGCTTGGCAGTACACGGTTGCAAACCAGAAGCTCAATCCGATGCCATACAAGTTTTCATCGCGGGTCATGAAATACAAACCACAACAGAGTTCATTCCCATACTCGGCTTATCAATCGGAACAAGGAACAGCCCTGAAATATGGCTCCAGAGATTTAAGCAAAAGTGGATGAGTCCGCTTCACACTATCCGCAGACTTTCGAACAAATATGCAGAGCAAGTCAAATGGACACCCTGACTGTGGCCAGAGCTGTCACAGTGACCACTTTCACGTACGGCGCTCTGGCCTATGAACTCAACAAAAACCACAAAAGAGCCCTCCAAATATTATTGCACAGGGCAACCCTTTGAACCACCGGTTGTTTGCCCAATCATATCTAACCAGAAGCTTGAACAAGCAGTTTCATTTCCGCCCATTCAGGACATCACCAACAAAGCCCACGCGCAGGCCGAATTCAAACGTCCATTAACACAGCAAGGACATGCCCTCACTACATGAAAGTCGAAGAAAATAGCATCAAATTGGTGCAGCTTGCACAAGGCTGGAGAAACAGCAAAGCTTGCGGCTTGTCCGCCTAATAGGTACACGGCAGGACCAAGGCCTCTCCCATCGACCTCCAACCGCTCCTGCGCCGCCCCGATCGAGTCCATTCTTTGAATTCCGAACTTCCTTATTTCGTCCCTCCGAACTTCCTTATTTCGTCCGAACTTCCTTCTTTTTCAAGACCCCTTTCTCAGTATCCACTCTATCACCTAGGTAGTGCAACAATCGTCCTTTCGTCTAATTACGTTGCCAGCCCAAGTTCTTCTTCCGTACACTTTAACTATGATATCTTCTACTTTTATCTCTAAGTGTTACTCCTATCATTATTCGTTCCATGGCCTGTTGAGCAGATGTAATTTTGCTTTCAAGTTGTTTAGTAAGGCACCAAGTCCGTATGTCGTCACCTCACATTCATTTCTGAACTTGCCGCTGAAAGTTCTCTATCACTGGCCGAATCATTTCGTCCGCAGACTTTCACATCTCTCCCAAAGTGGACCGAGTTAGGACGCGCTAGAAACCGCGCCTAAGTGTAATCCGATGATAGCTCAATCGGAACGACTCTAGTTTCATAGTGCAAGCGACCCAGGTTCGATTCCAACCACTGGAATCGTTTGTTTTTCCAATTGACTGCACATGTTATTGCTCCCACAGCTGCTAACCCGCACCCCTAGCGCCTTCGGGGTGGCCCAGTGGTTAGGGTGCCGGTTTCACGGGCTAGGGGTCACGGGTTCAATGCCAGGAACCTCTCTAAGCACATTTCTTTTCTTGCAACGTCGGGGTTCTCAGTCTACGAGTGACTGAGTTATGTCGGCCTAAACAGCTCTGCCGTTCAAAGAAACAGATGTATCGGGCTGTCTCGGAAAAAAAAATAAAGCCGTTCCACTCAATGTGAAAGCTGTCGGAAGTGAAGAGTAGTGATTCGCCATAATGGGCTGTACCGCAGTTATCCGCTTGCTGCTACCACCCCAGGCAATTCAAATTTCCCGCCTTCGCAGTGCTCGCGTGCCCCCTGCCTGAAACTGCGCCAGCGGGACTTCTGGATTGGATTGGATTGGTTTTGAATTGGATTGGATTGGATTACATTTGGATTGGATTTGGACTGGATTATAAGCAGCAGTAAGCATGATAATCAGTTAATCCTAGACAACCAGGAAAGCTAAGAATAACCAGCTGAACCTTAGCTCACGCTATCCTGATACGTATAGCCGCTTGGCTTTCGAAGCCCCTGGGTTACGCCGCGGCGAAGGCACCGTGACAGGCTACACCGTAACACTGTGGCGATATGCTCGGTTGTAGAGAGCGAGCTAGGACGACAAGACGAGCGCCCAAAGTGCTCTGCACTTAAAAGCGGCGGCAGCGATCGCACGGCGTTCTGTCTCAGTTGATACGATCGCTGCGAAGGGCGGTCGCATGCGGCGATGCGCGTTCCTTCGATGCCACCAACAAAACTTCAAGTTGGTGAAACGGAGAAGCACCGTAACCATTCTAAGGCCGTCCCGGGATTTTCAATTTCACGTTAATACACTCGGCTTACCTATTCATGCTGCTTACAAAGCAATTTGGGCGAAGGGCCGTAACTCGCATTCCATTTGACGCGAAAATGTGATATGTGCTGCGGCATTAAGCGATGCAGGGCGCCGTGCTTACATTTCGTGATGCCACAGAGTAAACAGAACTTGCGAGTAGAATCGTATGCTCGACATCGTCTTTTCCGAAATTTCATCGTTGGCTCCATCTATTGGTCAGAAAGGTGCACTGAGGTGAAGCCGAACTTCGCGACTGCCGTAGAGTTTAAGCATATATAATATATAGCCAATGAATGTACTTCAGGCAGTAAAATAGGCAGTTTAAAAAGTGATTGTCACTTTTCCCGACCTTTTCATACAGAGCATACTCAGAAAACGCAGAAACTTTATATATATGAAGAAATTTAGCAGTTCCCAACCCAACTAGAAGTTTGTTTTCGAGCGTGCATGCTTGCGTGGGAACTTCAGAAAAGATGGCAAAAACAAAACACTCCTCCGTACCGTGCAACGAACCGCCGGTTCGTTGGCTCCCAAGCTGAGTCCTATCCAATCGACAACGACTCGCAGGCCTTTACGTAAGCACCTCTGCAGCGGCTTTTGCGTACAAGAGTTTTTAGCCGCCAGGAAGAGCAGAAGCCGAGAAAGTAGTTCATCCACGTTTGCGGAATTAGCCTCAACTGCAGCTAGCCAGATGAATGTGCAGAATCATCTGCTGTCAAAAAAACTTGCCGAGGGTCTTGCGCCCTTATGTCACATACCAACGTTGGGGACTGGCGACGTAAGTGTAGGCCAATCCGCTGTTGCATGCGAAAACCGCAGGTGCGATTAAAACAAACCGGTCTCGAGATATTGTGCGCATGCTATCATGCGTTGCGGGGGGACTGCGAAAGTAGTGTAAAAACTGTCTTCCCTAGGCCACACATTGCCTGCTTGCCATCTGGCTCGCTCGGCCAGCTGTCAACGTGTCATGCAATCTACACTTTCTCGGGGAAAGGTTAAGGCCGTTTTCGCCTAATGTTTCCTATGTTTAGAAGCATCCCCCCTTGAAGCCACCCAGAGAATCGTCGACGTAGTCACTCACCCGTGGCCACGTAGCAGACAACCCAGGAGCCCCAGCTCTCGGTCAGCACGAATGCGGCCAGGCTTTCGAATTCGAGGCCACGGCGAGCGTAGAAGGGCCGGCCGTGGCGAGGTTTAGCCGGACCGATGAGCAAAGGGTGACCATGCAGGAAATGGACTGGCTTTACTGCGCGCACATTGGGGTCTGGAGGACAGTCGCCTCCTGGACGCGTGAAATTGACTTCGTCTGCAGGAAAGGGGTGACCCAGCTCGTACTCGTCGTTGTTCGGCAGTTTGACGAAGGAGCTGTTGAACGCCTCCTCGACGCCCTGCCACCGGAATGCACAGATGGCAGAGTCGGTTGACCCATGACTGCACCACAAGGAGCCGCGAGGAAGGAAAATTCAGGGCGACACTTAAGACTGCTTACGTGAGGGAGCGGCAAAGAATTACATTTAATTTCAAGCTGTGCAATCTTGTGTCTAGTGGTAAGCCTGCCTTGATTGAGTCCTTTTCTCTTGCGGCAATGCCTTCGTCGAGAGAGGGGTGCACATGTATGTCTGGCGTGTAATCTTTGCACGTGCATTTCTACCCAGACCCCTTAATAACATGCATGCTGATTCACAAGAAGCATGCGCCAGCATAATACCCAGTATTGTCGCGTATACAGGAAGTTTGAAGAGGACAACGACGATGGGAACGCCTCCAGCCACCTCTTTTCAGCGCGTGCTGACGGACTGACGACGACGACGACGAGGAGAGTGTCTCGGGCAGTTGTGCGCGAGATCACGTGCAGCGAGCTGGGAAATCTATTGACTGATTGAAAATATCTTTATTCCCCCAACAGGCCAAAGTGCCATCCTTTCTATAATAAATTTATTCATTCATTCATTCAAAAGAAAAGAAAAAAGATGGAGGAAAGAAGGTGGCTACCCCGATTCCGTGATTCCAATGGTCTCCATCGCCGCTATGGCCCTGCCTGCCGATGACCTTGCCTGCCATCGCTGGCAGGCAGGGTCATCGCCACGCAGGATGGCCTCCCACTGCTCCCTTGGCGTGTTTGGGAGTGAGTGTACTGTTGGTATGTACTGACATGCCCACACTGTGAGCTATAATGCCAGTCTAGCGCGTGGTGTGCGGCAGCAAGGGAATGCTTCGCTGAGTCATTGCAGGCACAAGTTCGCCTTATTAAATTAGCTTCACTAACCCGGACTATGTCGTCCTCATTCTGGCTACGTGGCAATATAATCCCTAAGCAAAGTGCAGTATTGGGCGAGTTGGTTATCCATCATTACTAAACAGCGCAACAAAAACACGGACTATAGCTGAGGTACACAGGACGAGCGCTGACTTCCAACTGATCTTTTATTGAAAAAACACTTATTTATACCCCACACACCTACACACACGTGCCATAAATGCACACAACAAAACAAGCAATTCATCACAGCGGTGCTATGACGCGCCACACACGCTCTAAAAATTTCCCCAGTTTGCGAGGGGCCCTTTGCAAAAAGACGTACCTCCCGAGAAAGGATTCCCACAAGGATTCCCTCCGCGCAAGAAGAGCGCGGAGAGATCAGGGGCTCAGGTACAAAAGGTTAACTTCTATCACATGTGCGTCAGCTTCCCCAGCGCCGCAGGCCAGCCCTGCCCACGGAGCGAAACCATCGAAGCCAATCCAGAAGCCAATAAGCGACAACCTCAACTTCTCAATTAGCGTCCCACACGCCAGACCCCACAAGCCGAACGGTGGCCATAAAACGAGTTCAAAAATTTGAGCAAACGCTAGTCCCGCCGCTACTCTTGGCGCTTCACCGCAAAGCCGGTGGGCCTGCGTACAGTGTACCCACTTTAATGGGCGAGAGGTCATTGCTCTTTGGGGACCTAGCGACGACACCACGCAGAAAACTTGGCGGAGTCTCTAGACATAACCTCGCACGAACTTACCCGAACCAAGAATACACTTAGTTTTTTCCGTGGTTTCTTCCTTCTCTCTATTACTAGAGCTGCAAAGCGAAGACCACACGGAGCGATATTCAGAAACGACACGACGGTGACCGGCAGCTGTTCCTCCCCGTCACACGCCGGAGCAACCCCCTGAAGAAGACGGTGCGAGCGATCATTGCGACCGAATGAGAAACGTCCTGTCAATGTTACACACTTATAGGACGGTTGTTTACAAGTAGTGCTAGCTCAATAAACGCGACAGCAAGGTTGTTTTGCGTCCATTTATCAAAAAACGAGAACTAAAAGTATGGCGGAGAGCTGAGAGACTTGCTTCTCTACGAAGCACAGTGTACGCAGTACTCCTCCTATTTTCATCTTGCTCTCTTCCTAGGCCAGAAGTTTGGCCCCTTCGACGGCTCCCACATTGGCTACAATGGCTAATCACTCACGCTACTACCATGTGTATCTAAGAGGTGGAAACAAAAATGTAATAACATCAGTCACCGCGTCTCAGCAGCTTTCGCCGAAACACGACAAATTTTGACAATATTTTAATAGCACCATTTTTACAAAAGGAAAACCTACACAGCAGTCTCAAAAAAAGAAAGGAGAGGGAAAGTGCGCGGGATGTATCAGATAACTCACGCTTTGAAAACGAAAGTACCGAACAGCACGCCATCATCCATGTCAGGAACATAGGCCGAGCCGTCTGCAATACCGGAAGAGAAAACAAGGGTGGTGAGAGCAGCGGCTACAGTTTATGCACACGGATGTGAAGAAGTACATTAGAAATTGCATATCACTGAAACGTCTGGCTAAATCGCAATAATGTTACCACCGATGCAAAAGTGGCTCTGAGATCTGTGTGTGTGTGTGTGTGTGTGTGTGTGTGTGTGTGTGTGTGTGTGGGCGCGTGCGTGCGTGCGTGCGCGTGCGTGCGTGCGCGTGTGCGTGTGCGTGTGTCAAGGCATCACAATCCACCGACATCAGGAGCAATAGAAACCTTTTATATCTTTCAACGCTTGGTTATGAAACATAAGAAACAAGATTGTGTAAACCATCTATATTGTTACATCACGATGGGGCCGCATATCATGACAGCAGTCTGTAATCGCGACGATGTGCCTTCACAGTAGTTTTCGATACTGTCGCCTTTGTGAACATATATCTCTTGGCTAAGGCGTTGGGCTGCTGAGCACGAGCACGAGGACCAATCAATCAACATTGGTCTCTTGTGTACTCGCGAGCTTTTGTTCTACAGTTTTCCACTATATATGTGTGCTGCAACCTCTATTAAACATCAGGTATTTGAGTGCATGTCCGTCCCTTACTCCCCCTATTGTTACTCCCCCTCGTTTCACGCCGGTATCGATTACACCTTCATACCAACTTGCCCAACGTTCAATGTCTCTGAAAATTAGCCAAAGTGGCCTTGCGACACTTTGTACCCAGCCTCCATTTCAAACGTGCAAGATGTGCAAGCTCGTGCGTGGCAGATACCGACACTGCTTCACTGCCGGCCGGGAGTGTGATGTGCTTGTCGGGTAAAGTACTATCAAGATAGACTGAAATACAAACAACGGAGCACGTAGCTTTCAGTACATGCTGCGCATCTTGGCGACGGGCAGCGCATGCGCAGTACGAACAAGTTACGAGTGTTCCTGCCCAACCTAGGTATAGAAAAAGCATAATCGGGGTGTGAGCATGTTGAGTAGACCACCGCCACGTTTGACCTCTGTTCATGCTGGAGCTATCTGGTTCTCTCAATGGAGAATTCCTCTGAGAGAACAGGAGCAGCAGCGTCGTGCAGTGAGGAGTAGGGGACAGAACACTTCGGAGCAGGTCCACTGCACCTGACAAAGGAATACGGCATGCTCCAGGAGATCATGTGGGAGAGTGGAAAACAACGATAGAGGAGGCCTTTCAGCGACCTAGGTCGACATCGTCTTTCTAACAAATGCCTCCACTTTCAGCATTTGTTCCGGCATCGACAACAGGTGACGAAACGTTGCTGCGTACACTTCGTCGTCATCGTCGCTGCTGATGCTGCTGCTGCTTGAACTTTAATCTGGCGCTGAGCTCCAGCAGCTATCGCTGCTGTCATTCTCTAATTCGTCAAGCACTTCGGCAAGGCGACGTACAGACAAGGTGAACGGGGACTGCCGGAACCTACCGCAACGACGTCAAAAACCTTAGAGCCCGAGCCCCAAACAAGCTTTGCCGCCGCCACTGCCTCCGTACCATGCACCGCCACCCCTGTGCTCGCCGGGCCACGACAACTCGCGGGAGAAAAAAAAAAACACGAAAAGGGGAGGATATGACGTTAAAAGTCATGCGACTTCCTTCGTACTCTGCGGACTCCGCTTTCCAAACGGGAGCAGATCTGACTCCCCCCGGCGGCTATCCGCGCCACTTCATCCCCTGTCAAGCCTTTTTTGGGCTTTTTGTCCGTGCCCCTAAGCATCCTAGGATGTTTGAATAAAGTGATTTGATTTGAAAGTGATCTCGCTCTACCACTGGATCACAGTGCTCCTACTCCTGCTTGCCCACTGAAATACGCCGGCTCAGAAGAGAGCACTTTCGGAGTGCTTTTAAGTGCTCCTGCACTCCCAATGGAATTCACCATTAGTTCGTCGTGCGCCACTTCATCCCACGCAGCGACCAAGTTCGATAACGGAAACCGGCCCCAAACGCGGCGGCCGGCCAAATCAACATGCTCACACACCGATTATGCTTTTTCCAAACATAGGTTGGACAGTGTTGGAAATCAGCCATCCCAACGCCGTCACCTGTGCTGCTACTGGTCATCCGAGCGCAGTCACCGGTGTAGCGACGTTGCCTTACTCCGTCCGCTATCGACGTGGCGCAGAGCGCTGAAGTTCTCGAGCCGACGAAAAGTTGCAGCAACATTTATGTACAGTACGTACAAGGATAGCAAAAGCGTTACATGGCTCGCACAAAGGCGACAGCACGTATCAACTCGGTGCCACCGAAAAGTGCTGCGCTCGCTGTGCTTCCTGGCGGGTTTTATACCCCCGGGAGTCCGTTGCTGCCGCGAAGGGTTTGAATCGCTCCAATCAGGACTCTCGCTGGCGGAAGTTTAGATCCGACGAATGGAGGCGAAACGATTGCGTCAGCCAAAGCCGCCGCGTGTCTGGGGCGGGCCGTTCGTCCGAGCCATGATTCGGCGCAACCGTTGAGAAGAGAAAAGGAGAGGCGGCTTCTGCGGCGCCTGAAAGTTTGGGCATGTCTGCCGCGGGCGGTTTTGTCGAGGCGCGAATCGGCCCCGCTTGCGGAGTGTCGTCCCGTGCAGCGAATTAGGGCTGAGCGCTCTGGCTAAACAGCAGGAACTCTCGCTATTTGTTCTTAGTGCGCATGCGCTGCCCGACGCCAGGATACGCAGCCTCCATGGCAGCATGTACTAAAATACACGCGTTCCGTTGCCCGTATTTCAGTGTATCTTGATAGTACAGTTGTCTACATTCATTTAGACGAACGAAATTATTTTAGTAGGTGTTTGGAACGCCCTAAACGAAGGGGAAACAAGAGAAAAAGTGAGTACTAACTCAGTGATGCTGAAAACTTCCCTTAAACCCAAATCGCTCTTTATATTCCGGACCCGCTACACATCGTCCGCCCTTACACATTTCTCCTAGCGTCTAAACATATCAACGATTACCTATCGTGTGGGCCTGGGTGGGTCAGCCCTTCGGCACCCTTGCTTTGATGCTATTGCAACACCTGCCGCTGGTCGCCAAAAAACCACGTGACTACAACCAACCTTCTTGCAAAGCACAGGAACACGATATAGGGGGCTAGCCGATGTGTTTTCTTCGCACACGGCCTGAGTCAACCTCTTCCTCCGATATGTCAAATGATACTCAAGTACTCACGGATGTCGTCAAAGGGGAACATCGGTTCCGTCTTGTCATTGCACTGAAGACGCACCTTGGTGAAAGAAGTCCACTGCGTTCCCTTCTCAAGTTGTTTGTGACCGATGTCATTCTGTTCGCGAGGAAGAAAAAAAGAAATCACGAATTGTTTATCTTATTTGGCGAGCGATATTTGCGCGATAAACCACCGTTAACGTGAAACTCTTTTCCAGACAAGGAACGTGACAAATGGATATGCGCCCAACGGTGCTTGATCCCATACGTCATTACGTTTGCGTATTACGAGGTTCGGGTAAGGTCATAGTTTCGTCCGGCCCTTGTTTTGCGCATTAAAATGCGCTGTACTTCAATTCCAACCAAGGCCATAGAACAACCAGCCCAAATTGGTGCTATCTTGGCATTTGCGGTTTCAGTGGTTTGCGTATGAGAAAAAAGAAGCCATCATTTCCAAGCAGGTGTGTACGCACGTGTCTGTGTGCGTGTGTGCACGTGTTGACGTGCTTGGGTGCGCGTGTTTTTACGCCACCCGTAGTAAATAAACAGAGAGATCGCACGTCAAGGGACGAATCGTGCACATCGCGGACAGGGAGACCAGGAGGCAGACGGAAGCAAAAACAATCAGTAAATACTCCCGAATTTTGATTGTAAGATAGTGCGTTAGCATCCTTTCCAGCGGCTTCGCTATGCCCATTTGGCTAAATAGAGGATCTTTTATAAAAGCGCGTTTTGTAACAAAAGACCCTAGGGCCTCTTATAGGACATTCTATAGGTTGTATTGACTGGCGTGGCGCGCATGGCGGAAACCATGTGTGTGCTCCGCCACGCCAGTGCCTTGCCGTCCCCGTTGCTAAGACGACGTCGTATGCTCGGCCACTTCCCGACAGATGCCACTAGCCTCACAGCTAACAATCCATTCACTGCTACCTCGTCTGCTACGCTACCGTTGTATCTCAATCACCGTGTGAGGGAACACTCACAATTTCTTCGGAAGCATTATTTGGCTTTTGTACTGAACGACTCTGGCGTGGGCAAGGGACTGGCGCACCTGCGTTGATATCCGTGTTCGCAGGCAACTGCGCTGACCCGCGTAGACATTTCTTGCGTCGTGCAGTTTTTGCAACCGCAACTTCATTCACGGGTGGTGATGCGGAGTTATTTAGGGTAAGTAGGGCATCACCACAATGTCACTGCGATTATTCATATCTGTTGACGCCACGACGGAAAATCGGGTGGCAACCGTGCAGACGACAAATCCCGGGGCCTGTTTTTTGTTTTTTTTGTTTTTTTCTGCGAGGTGAGGACGCATATGAGACACGGCGGGCACTGTCCAGGCGGTTTTCACTGTTGCCAAAAGAAGAAATCGCCCGCTAAACTTTTGTGAATTATGTAAATACCATCTGTATGGTCTTCTAAGGAGCGCATTGTGTCACACGTCACAAACGTTCGGACGTATGGACGGACCGACAGATTTCTGGGACGAGGCCGCTAAGAGTGCTTCCATGTTAAAAATAATTTTCTTCCCCAAACGATAGAAGGAAGCTAAGTGCCCTCTAGAACGCAACCAATCGTGCCTCGATGCGGTCGATTGCGGTTCCCATCTTGTTCTTAGTAAGGAATTTAATTAACATGCGTCAATGGGGTCGATCGATTGCGGTCGATTGCAGTTCCCGCCATAGTAAGCATCATAATATCCATGCACTAAAGTACTCGACCCCAGTGATCTGAGCCCAAGGACTCGGGTTCAATTCCCGGCCGCCACTTTTCCGATGGAGGCGATAAGCGAACACACGCGTGTGTTCCGAGATTTCGGCGCACGTTCACGCCACACCGCCCAGAGTATCACATTTGACACGCGGTGTTCTTAAGAAGCTAGAAAGTGGCGATAAATAGACATAGGCTAAGACTAAAGCCCAGAATATCGTTTTTGTCACCCTGACGGAGTTTTTCTTATGCGAGTTGTTAAAAGCGGCGACGCCAAGGGTCTGCTAGCAGCTCGAGAAAATGACCGCACCAGGGAGCTCCGGCGGTGGCGCCTCACCAGCATCATTTTACTTAAAAAACAGTCAGCCTTTCTTTCTTTCGTTCTGCATTTTGCCATTTTTTTTTCTTCGGAAGATGTTGCGCGAATAAGATCTCTTTGTTGTCGTCTATCAGGCCCGCCCAACTTTTAACGTCGCTTCAAACTTCCGTGCATCATATTTGACACAGTGTGGACGTCGTATCGCTTTTGGAACGCTTCCAATACAACTTTCAACCCTAAACATTTTACTTGTTCGGTATTCCTTTGTTTTTCTTTCATAGTTCTGAAGTTAGGAACATATTCTACCGCATCGTAGCCGGCGAGGATGTCAGCGGTTTTAGTGACTGACGGAAAGTTACGGTTGAGATTACATTCCCCTAGCCGTCGCGAACCCCTCCGAGACAAGCGAGGATGCGGACAACAAATGGCGAAAGGAATTGCTAAAAAGCGGCCATGCACACAGCCCATCCAACAGGGGAAACGGTATGACCTCATGGCCAAAATACACGTTGATGTCTCCTGCCATGCAAATGGTGATGTGTACAACACATTTATGGGGGTATCGACCAGCATAACTATCAGGTGTCGTTGCCGAAGTACACAATTCTCTCGAGGCGCTGGTAAATGTATCTCATGTACCATGCCATATTCATCTGCGTCGTGAATGCGTGGAATGTGCGCAGACGCCAGAGCTATCGGTCGAAGGAGCGACTACTCAAGCTGAGGACCTCGAGGACGGCCGACCAGTCTGCCTTCGCCTTCCGTGAAGACGACGAAGGCAACGCCGAGAGCAGGGAACATCATCATCATCATCTTCGTCGTCGTCAGCCCATAAAAGGCGCTCAAAGAGACGGGGTGGGGCATCTTCGACTTGTGACGAGCAAGCGACTTGGATTCAGGAGCTGTGTACCAAGCGCTAGCATGCGTAGCACAGTTGTGCGCGTGAAATGTAATGCAACTTTCCACCTGGACAGGCGGCGCCCCTGCTTCTCCGTGTAACACGAGCCAAATGACTGCAGCTGGCAAGTTGGCAGCAGAAGGCCCACTGTATCATAGATGATACGTTTATAAATTTTTGACTGGTTTAACATTCCGTTATTGTTTGTGTATGAACAAGCATATGCCGTAATAAAAGGTGCTCATGTTTCTAGAATTTTTGTTCGTCTGGAAATATGTCTGGGCTTTCTGGGGTTAAACATCCGCAGGTGGTCGGCGCGATAAACCCCCATCTTCAATCAATATGCATCCGTCGATGCATTCGACATCAGTGTTCATCAGGCACTAGTTTTTCAACTGAATCGTGGACCACTGCGAACCAAATGGCGAATCCACTCATTTTAAGAGTGAACTCGCGCCGGGCAGGGTCGGGTGCGCAGTTCGAGGAGGTCCGGGAAGCTAGTCCCGCTATTGACTACCTTGTGAAGATGACAAGTAAGCAAAACAGGACGTTTATGTTCCCCTAGCGATTCACCGGTCTCCTTCTGGTACACTGCAAATGGGAAAAATTTTCTTCCGCCGCTGCTCGCAAAGTGGACGACGGTCGCATTGACGACGCACCTTGCAGAATCTTGCCAGGCCGGAGACGTTCTTGACTCCGCAGGCGCGTCGCTCCACGGCTTCCTCGCGGAAGACGAAGTACACGCGCTCGCCGCGGGAGAAGGCGCCCAGGGCGTGAGGCTCTGCAAGGGAACCACAAGGAACGGCGGAAAGACACTTATACGGAGCTATTCCGTACGCTAACTATTTAGGGTAATATAAAAGCGTCTGTCCACTCCAACTGAGCCAAAGTCGAAAGCCAGAGGCCGCGCTACGAATACAAAAGAAATTCTCGGCGCATGAAAGTGGTGATAGCGCATTCGGATAGATGGAGCTGTCATAACGCCAGTGACCCAGGTTACATTACCACCACGGGAATCGTTTTAAGTGCAGAGAACTTTAGGCGCTCGCCTTGTCGTCCTAGCTCGTTCGCTGGAACCAAGCATACCGCCATGGCGTTAAGGTGTAGCCTGTTAAGGTCCCTTCGCCGCGGCGTAACCCAGAGGCTTACCAAGCGGCTATGCCAGGATATACGTAGCGTGAGCTAAAGTTCAGCTGGTTATTCTTAGTTTTCCTGGTTGTCTAGGATTAGCTGATTATCATGCTTACTGCTGCTTATCATCGAATCGAAATCCAAGCCAATCCAATTTAAGCCAGAACTCCCACTGGCGCAGTTTCAGGCAGGGGGCGCGCGAGCACTGCGAAGGCGGGAAATTTGAATTGCATGGGGTGGTAGCAGTACGCGGATAACGGCGGTACAGCCCATTATGGCGAATCACTGCTCTGCACTTTCGACAGCTTTCACATGGAGTGGAACGGCTTTAATTTTTCTCTTGAGCCGCTCACTCGATCGGACCCTTGCCGTTTTCCCTCACACTTCATAGCCTAGCATTTGCCACCACTCCACTTTGCTGCTCCGAATTTTGAGCGACGCCAGGGACGGATGAAGATCAAGCTTAAAAAGCTCCGCTGTTAAAAGGGAAAAAAGATAAAATACTGTGGGCTTAGATTATTAGGAGTAGGGCACTTAAAGAGCGGATCTTTCGCCATTGTGCAATCGGCTCAGGGCAAATGTGTCAAAGACGTGTGAGTACGGGGTATTCGAAAACGGGGTTTTCAATTACGGGGCCTACAGAGCGGGGCTTCGAGTCCTGCCGCCGCCGCCCTAGCGCACTACTATGACCCCACATCACCTCTGATACCACGTCCAGCTGAGCCGTCACCATGGCAGCGTCCACAGGCCACCGACAACCGGCCTATCGGGCTTATAAAGAGCATTCGCCCAGGGCAGCAGAACGACCCACCCCTCCCGATCGACACACCAGATGGCAGGGGTGGAAAATGGCATCATCCACACGAGCCTAGTTTGCCCTGCTATGCCGTCTGTAAACCAGACATGCACTTGTTACGGAGGCACCACTTCCTTCGGCTTTGGCAGAGCTGCAGGCCCTCGTCTATGTGTTGCCCCACCGTCTTGCCCGATTCAACTGATTCAACACAGGCTACTGATTCAACACAGACATTGATTCAACACAGTCTACTCGCTAGATACGGCGTGTATACAGCACATTGGCCATTACATGCGATGCGCACCGGATACTGCAATCGTTCCCGTGCCCTGTTCCCATCCTCTGGACGCGCCGTAGCACGCCCACCCACGTCGAGGCCGGCTTGGCTGCTCATCCTCCGCAAGTTATGTACCCGCTCCCGCTTCTGCAGCTTTCCCTGCATGACGCTCTTTTAATAAAAAATAGTCTCTTCGGCGCTCCACGCGTGGCCTTCTTCCTCCGCGTGGGACTGACCTTCCTGGCGGCTTAACCCGCCGCGAGTGGGTCACGCTTCAGAAAATTCCCCTGGGCGTTGCACTGACGCCTGCTCTTTCTGCACTATGGACTTCATCCCTGAAGTGACTTTTGCAACCTGCCCCTACTGCCCTGCTCCCGCTGCGGAAGCGACATTGGACCTCCTCCTCGTGACATGTCCAGGACTCCAACCAGCCAGAATCCGGCACATGGTAGCCCCAGGACATCGCCCAGGCTTGCCGCCCGATATTCATCGGTGGACGCATTGTCCTTTTTACAAGCAGCTGTTGGACTTTATAGTTGGTCTATACGGCATCCTGTAGTTCATGAAGCCGCTTGCATCCCGTCACTTTCATTTTCTTTTATCTTTCCATTCCTTTGATGCCCCGTGGCAAAATAGCGCAGTAAAAAGAAACTGAGACGGCGCTTTTGAAATCGTGGGCTTTCGCGCACAATCCTCACACTGTGTCAGGCGCACACGGTTCTTTTCCGTGAGCCGCGCACTGCGAGTGCGAATACGCACGAGAGTCTCAGCTACAACGAAGTATCGTAGAATTGTGCGTCACCGGCCAGCACTAACATAACGTGTCCTATCGCTGGGCTGGCTTCGCTGCAATGCGCGGAGGCTCCGCGAATGAGCTCGCTGCTGAATAGCTTTGCACGCTATTGAAGTATTCGCGGCCAGTGAACTTGTTCGCAAAACCAGACGTGCAGTGACGCATGCTTACGCATGTAAAGACGATCATAGGAGATGAATCGTGCAGGTAAATGTTAATAAAAACAAGAAACTGGAAAGAAAATCTGAGTGCGCATCCCTGTCTTACGCCCAAAATAGGGGCGCCGCACAAATTGGCATTCCGGTGTCGTGTTTACCAAAGAGACGGCTTTTCCGGTATTCTGGGTCCTTGTTTCTGTACTTTTCTTCGTCCGCCTTCTCCTCCACGCCTCCCCAATACGTGCGAGTCTACGATGACGTGAATCCAAATACTCTTAAGAGAGATTGTAAGGGTTTGCATGCTTTTATAGCGCAGATAGCCAAGGCGCGCTCCGTGATGTTGCCAACAACATGCTACCAACGCACACATTCATGGATAGCTAAAAACCTACGTGCATCAATACCCCGGACTTAATGTACTTCTGGAAGAGACCCCCGCGGCCATCAAGGTATAGAAGGCAACGAAAAAGCCGATGTCCTTGCTCGCGACAGTTCACCGAGCAACCGTCTTCCTAGGCCGGAGGATTACGACCCGAGATGAGTGCTAACCATCTTAAATGCAGGAGGCAGAAACTGAATTAACTCCTTCACTTCCGCCGCCTCCTTCCGCCACTATCGCCGCACTTCCCGCCCCGCCAGGCGGCCTACATCCGTCAAGCACAAACTAACTCTCGGCCCTGGGACCTTTTCCAACAGCGAATAATCAACCACCCGGGCCTCCCTTAGTGTAAGTGGTGGGGTGGTTACCCCAACACCCAACACACAATCTGGCCCTGTCCTCGTGTTACTCCTTCGCCACACTACCTATGCCCTTACTCTCCCCCTAAAAGTTCCCGACTACTGAGAGAGCCCGGTCACTCCTCCTGCACACCTTCGTGCAACGTTATGGCCCCAACTCTTAGATCACATAACTTTTCTGTTCAATACGAAGCCGCCTTCTTCGCCGCATGCCAGTGCCGCACCTTCGTTGCACTGCAGTAACCTTACCGCCGCCAACCGAACTTCTACGATTAGGACGAGAACCATGTACAAAAAAGTTCTCTCTCTCTTTCTCTCATTATCTCCATTAAGACACTTGGTATAGGACGGGATGATGCTCACTGTTGAGAGCGACGGTTATGTCGGCCGTGGTGGTGCGAAGGTAGTTGTGCAGTCTCTGACTCCTGTTCGAGCTGTTGTATGCGGCCGTCCGGTAGAAGGCGTAGTGGTTGGGCAAACTTAAGATGCTTAGCCCAACGACAGATGAAGTTTCTGGCACGGGCACATCGTCTGTACAGAGAAGCCCAGTAAGAGCCGTAAGGTGCATATATTGATTGATTGTAGGGTTTAACGCGCCGACGCAACGCAGGCGATGAGGCGCGCCGTAGTGGAGGGCTCCGGATTAATTTTGACCACCTGGGGATCTTTAACGTGCGCCGAAATCTCGTACACACGGGCGTTTTTGCTTTTCGCCTCCATCAGAAAAGCGGCCGCCGCGGCCGGGAATCGAACCCGCGACCTCGTGCTCAGCAGCGCAACGCCTTAGCCACTGAGCCACCGCGGCGGGTGTAAGGTGCATATAAAAGTGCGCTTAAGAACTACATACACAATAGAAGTCGAGATATTTAAGTGGCTTGCGCGCTAGAGTCACGACAGCAAAACAAAATTTTCAACGAACGAATCAAGAGAGCGGTAATTGTCTCTATTTGCCAACCACCAATTTGGCATTAGAAGCACATTACGACCAGAAACTTCCGGCGAACAAGAAAGCGAACGAACAGCCTTGTGGTCTCTTCTGAAAAGGCTTCCAGTGGACCAAGGCGTTGGACTGGGCTAGATGGTACATGTATGAACGGATGAAAAACTAGCGGTAAACGCAGGACACACAAGAAAAACAGCTTGTCCCGTCGTTTTCTTCTAACTGTGTACTGTGCTTACCGCTGGTTTTTCGTCCCTTCCAGCGGAAGCACCCATTCACCCGTCCACCGGGGCCCGTCTTGGGTGGGTTGCAAGCAGGCTCTCCCGAAGACCTCTCGGTCCTCTCCCAAAGACCTCTCGGAGACACTCGGTTACCTCTTTAACGCCAATGTTTTAAGGAGGTCGCAGAGTGTCCGACTGAGGACAAGACACAGGCGATTTTCTTCATGCGCGTATACGCAGAACGCGCCTGTGCTGTTTTCGGTGGACGGGAGGGGGGGTCGGGAGGGGCGTCATGAAGTGCGTCGATGTGTGTGTGTGGTTTGCTAACAAAATTCGTGCGAAGTTCCACATGGAGAGTTGTCTCGGCGTAGCTGAACCCTATTTATTACGGGGCCAGAACAAAAGCGGATATAAAGTTATTCATCGAAACGATGAGTCGATTTGGAACCCTGACCTAAGCATTATTGGAGTCAGGAAAAAAAAAATACACCCACTGCAGAAACTCTGGCCCTGGTATTTGTTTTTCTTGGAGAGCCTTTCAGTTTGATCATATGCAAATGTTGTTTCAAATCGCGCGCCATCAGCCGCAAAGGGTTCGCACAACATCCGACAGATGGCGACGACTGTACTGGCCAGTAGGAAGACGCATTGAAACATCCCCCTCGCGAGGGGCACGATCAAATGCAGAGCATTTCCGGGGGCACACGACGTTAAGTAGTTTGCGCAACGTTAATGTTGTTGCACTTGTGGCAACTGCTGACGAGAGAGCGCTCGTCAGCAGTAATTTGAATGAGTCAACGATATAAGGCGCGTGCATAGCGTCCCATTCTGTGTCGGCTTTGTGGCGCAGTGGTTAGAGCACCATGTACATTGCATTCCGCCCGCAGGGTCGAGGGATCGAAACCTGGCGCCGGATAGTATTTCTTTTTTTTATATAGTAGGGAGGAGTGCGGTGCGGACTACGGACGTCAACGCGGGTAACATCGTGAGTTACTGAAATGCTCTGCATTTAAAAACATAGACATAAAAAATTCCCCCGCATTTCCCCGAGGGGGAGAATGTGAAAGTGCGAATGCACGGTTGTCGGCCCGCTTGCGGCGCTTGCGCTCGGCCCCCGCAGCCCACCGCCTCGCCGCCTTCTCTTCCATCGGGTTTGTAGTATCACGTGTACACCACGCAGTTATCAAGCCGCTATAACGCCGCTGAGTCGCCAACGCACGCCGCTGACGACGTAGTTTGAATGCGTTAAAGATATAAGGCGCGTTACTCACACTGATATCAGCGTGGCTTCCGTGGCTTAGTCGGTAGCGCGTCGCGCTGCGGCCGCAAAGTCCTCGGATCGAAACCTGGCGCCGGATGCTGCTTCTTTTTTAAATATAGAGGAGCACTGCGGACGCCGCCGCCGCCGCCGGCGGTGGATGGTTTGGGGTCGCTTATAAAGTGCATTCGCACTTAAAACAAAGGGAACTGTGTCATAAAGCTTCTGGAAAGAACAAGTTTCGAAGCATTTTTCCAGGCATTCTCCAGACTCACTGAAGAAGACCATTTCATCCGGAACATCAGAAGGCTGAAACGTTTCCCATTCACTGGTGTCCATGACTAAGTTGAGCGCACAAAAAACGAGGACTGAACAAAAAAGACGCGATAGACCGGCGCCGACAAACAAAAGGATTTTTCTTCATCACACACCACATATATACCTTCTTTGACAACACCAGCGCATGATAAAATGTGTACGTAACCGTCATACACACAAACACAAGAAAAGGGCACTTAACACTTTTCATTATCTCATGTCGTCTAACAACTTAATTGCCTTATCGGACCGGGCTACTGAAGGTTGAGTTATGCGTGTCCCCTTTATTTCCGCCATTTTACAGGCTTCCATTATGTCTCTTGTAGTCCTATCTTCACGGTGAAACTACGTCGGCTTGGCTTTTGAGCAGATGCCGCCCGCTCAACGTAATCGTGTGTCCACTCCGCGCGGCCAGTGACTTTAGGTTGCAGATGTCTTGTACTTGCTGGTCGGTTGCAACAAAGTGCGTGGGAAACGTACTACGAGTGCATGAGAGAGAGTGTTGGGGCACGTGACCGCAGGTGGGGAAATGTGTGGGATTCGTTGGCTGTTGTGGCCAATCAATGCTTCATATGAATTATTTTGAAAGGGGTTTTCGCTCTTTCTTGAACGCTCCCTTTGAAGGCGTGGTTTTTGGGATCAAAGCCGGAGTGTTGGGTTTTGTCGGGGGTCGGTCGAGAGGGATCTATTTCAGTATAGATCTTGGCCGAACAGGCTGCTGCTGGCAGAGTGACAATGTAACTGTCATTCTGTCCTGATGTAAATACTTGGAGTAATGTAAATAGTTTAAATAAACGTAATATCTCGCAAGAAAGGCAGTCCTCATCCCTCACCTGCCTCAAGCATCGGACGTCGGTCTTCGGAGCGAGTCGAGATCGTCCTCTCGGCTCGAGCATCAAAAGAACTTCATTATTCCGTGATGGAGAGGCGAAATTTAACTTGTGGTTAGCTAAAACATTGTCAAAAACTTGCATACAACAGAGCGTATACGCCGATGGTTCAGTAATTTTCAGCCTTTTTTACATCGCCCTTCAATTGAATTAGAAATGTACTGGCATTTTTCATGGCTTGGAGGGCTTTAAACATTACGAGGAATTGTGAGGGTAACTCTGCAAGCTTTTCTGGTACACTGCATCCTTTATCCTTTAGCTGATATATGGTCATTCCTTCGTACCGAATAGCGCCTTTTCTATGTCGTCTTTAGTTACTGCTGGAACCACGCGAACAAAACTAGCCTTTTACATTCTGTCTCCGGGCCTAACGCTTCTACCTTACAACCCGGCATACAGGTGCTCGGCTCATGCATGCGTGCCCTCAAATGCGAGTAACGAAAATAACTAAACTAATTCCACTGTAAAAAGCTATATGGCCAGTCATTCAGACTCTGAAATACACTTCCTCCAGCACCAAAAGAAACGAAAGCTTCGCGATAGAATTTGCTCTGAATTCGTTTTATCATTCCCCAAAGTGCGCAAGCACTAACGACCTTGTTTGATCACGCGTGTACTGAACCCTTCAGTGACCGTTCAGCTTACACCATGCCTCCTTTACTCGATAACTTATAATTTCGGTACCAATCGGAAGGCGAAATTACGCACCGTAATTTCACCTTCAAAACTTCATTTAGTTAAGGGGGTCGACGTGAATGACACGAGGTGAAACAGGTGATAATCATCTGTACTTCCTGAATCGGTCATCTGAGGGATAAAATAAAACGTCGCTTTGTCCTCGCTGTAGGGATCCGGATGAAGAATATACGGACCGAGCCACAAGGAGGTGGTGTCCTGGTGAAGATAGAAGGGGCAGCGACCGATGGCCCCACCGGTCTTGTTGTTATCTCCGATGAAGACCTGCTCGTCCTCAGGCACCAACGTTAGGTCGGCAGCCTGCGATCCACAAGCGGAAAAGAGTGGGATGCGGGATTAAAAAAAAAGGGAAAAAAATCGCAATATTTTCGTCGGGGAACCCTGAGTAGGATGCGAAGCAGCGTGGGGTCGACTCAAGTCCCAAGCGGAGCATGCAGCGGCTACCGTCGCGCCTCTATCCCCAAGCTGCTTGGCATTATCGCGCGCGGAGCCGGAGGTGTTGCCAAGCGTTGCGCAATCATGGAGAGGAGAGGAGCTTCGGAGAGGAGAGGAGTAGGAGAGGAGGAGAGGGGTAGGAGGATGCTCATGCGCAGTGGGGGTGTGGACGTCGCACAACGGCGGAGGGAACAGGCGCGATCATAAGCTGCTTCGCATCTAAAACTGCAGCCGGTCGCGATGTTCCCGTGCGGTAGCTCGGCCTCCGCTGTTTAAAAAACCCGTGCTGTTTAAAAAACCCAGCACGGCGGGGCCAAAAGGAATTCACGGCGAGAATACTCACGCGCACTTGCCAGTCTGTGGGCTTCCTGGCGTGAGTGCCGCAGATGTAGAGCGTGCTGCCGTCACGAATCGGATGGACCTCGTGAATGTGGTTCCTGCAGTCCACAGCGGTGCCCAACTGCGCGCGCATTGGTGCGAGGGGCATCTCTTAGCACGTCGATCAGGTTAAAGTTCAGAGTGGTTAGTGGATAAGGACTTTTTTTCTTCGGGGGGGGGGGGGGGGGGGTGAAGGGGAATTGCGCTCATTTTGACACAAAAGGACTTGCGTTCCATAATGCTGCGCCCCTTTTCACTACCATGCTCGCAGAGCATTTCTACATTGTGACTGGGAACGCGTACACTCGCAGTCTCGTGGAGCAATATTTCACCGATTGTAACTTCATCCTATGCAAGCTCTTTCTGCTTGTGTCTGGAGATAAATATCAAGCACAAAATAGGTCAACTTTAGACGTAACTCCGAGATTAGACCGAGATTGCACTAAATGATAATTTAAACCCCCTGCAAGGCGTCATAGAAGCGTTTACTGGAGTATTCTTTGCTTCCAAGCCGTAATTAGCCAAAGGAAAGATTGCAGGAGTTTCACTTCAGAATAAGGCCAAAATCTAGAGAGGCACACAGATTTTCTCCGGGGTCCCTTTAACGCATCTTGACTTCTGAGAATGGCCTCGTTACGAGGTATGGTTTTGTCCTTCTGACCATCTTAAAAGGGCCGGGAAAGCAAAATAAAAGTTTAGTTCACTAAAAATACCCCATGTTTCCCATCAACAATTATAACAATCTCATGGCAAACTTCAAAACAAAAAAAAAATTCATATTTGCCGCGCTTTCGAGGCACTTTTTCAAAGAAAGTGCTCCGAGTTGTGCCGCGCCTCCGCCAGATGGCGCCACGGGTCCCGCGACCGAGAGAAGACGCAGTGAAACATCCTCCTCGCGAGGGGCACGATCAAATGCAGAGCATTTCCGGGGGCGCACTTCGTTAAGTAGTTTGCGTTACGTTAATGTTGTTGCACTTGTGGCAACTGCTGACGAGAGAGCGCTCGTCAGCAGTAATTTGAATGAGTCAACGATATAAGGCGCGTTCGTAAGCTTCCACTCTGTGTCGGCTTTGTGGCGCAGTGGGTAGAGCGCTATGTACGTTGCGTTCTGCCCGCTGGGTCGAGGGATCGAAACCTGGCGCGGGGTAGTATTTTTTTTTTTATATATATACAGTAGGGAGGGGTGCGGACAACGACGGTGCGGACTATACGACGGGACAACGCGGGTGACATTGTGAGTTACTGAATTGCTCTGCATTTAAAAATGAAGACGTTAATAGATACAGGTAAAGCAGCGTCGTCTTCCCAGCCACTTCCAGGTGATCTGGCTATGACGACACAGAATCTTGCTAGTGCGACTGGCGGCCGCCCACCCACGTGTCCGCCAAGGAGCAGGACTGGGCGATTGTAGTGGCGCCTCGAGCTCCGTTTGATGGCATCACTTCAACGGTAGCGTGGAGTTAACAGGCTGATAACTGTGTTTTAGTGCTGCCCCATACTACGTCTCTGTAGGGCAACATTTGAACGTTTCTCAATATATCTTCCCTTTTTCTCTCTTGGTTCAAAAACATCTTCCGAGGATGGAATGGAACTTAGTGGGTTACAAAAAGGCTCCTTTGCTCATATTTAGGGAAGTTTGTATTTTGTCTGCATGCCCCCTTAAAGTTCGCTGGCTCTGTCCACCACAACAACGGCTGTCTGACTGACTTTGAGCGAAAAAAGGCAGACCGTTTCAATCCAAAAACAAAATTGCGCGTACTTTCACGTTCGCAGCAACGCGTAAAAGCGTTCACATAATTAGTATATTCCAAGCTGCATTGACGCATTACGTCACATACCCGATATCCTCCCACGTAGCGTTTGCAGTCGTTGATACTGGACTGTGCTGCAGGCAGGTCGAGCTCCTGCGGGAGGTGCGTTGGCCATGCAATAAGTTTTTTTTTTCTATTCGCTCATTTACCAACTTAAAAGAGCGATATATTTTTAACACGAATAGCAAAAATTCCTCGTGTAACCAAAAGTGTGGCTGAGGTATAGATAGGTCTGCGTCATTCTGTTGTTCGATTAATATTTCTCGGTTTCAAGCACTCAAGTCTTGTGCGCTCTCAAGAAGCAAATGAATTGCTGTTGGGGTCACACACGGACGTAACTAAACATTTGTAGCCGTAGGTTTGAGCGAGCTGACTCCGTGTCTATTAAAAACGCAGATGTTTTAGGCCGGGTTTTGTCGTCTGTCCGGCGGGGTCACGCAGGGGCAGGTTCTCCAAACCCACAGCCAGAGGGCGCCCCAGTTAGGAAGCAAATCTATTAGGTTAGCTGGGAGTAGGGCAAGTAAGTGTAATAAAATAGACAAGTCGGTGTCTGACAAACGACGCCCCGATTCAAAGGGAGAGCCACTAATCATCATCATCATCGACAAATGTTACAAGTGATTGTTACACGTGGCTTTGCTTTTTGAGTAACGTGGACTGCGCGGGAGAACGCAGCAGTGACTAGGTTCGAGTTGGGCACGCCTGGGCACGTGAAGGAGCATGCCACCAAAGAAGAAGCCGGGTGGGGTGTGCACGGGGTGCGAGCGAGAGCACCCGCTCGAAAATACGAGGTTCGAGTCGGACGAAAAGGCGGAGGGCGGGATTTTTTGGGCGGAGTGTGTGTGCTGGCGTTGCGCCTCGACCGGCTCGAAGCAGAAAAGCAGCAGCTCCGGGTGTAAGTTGGAGAGTTACGACAGGAGCTGAAAGGTGAACGGAAGCAGCGGGAGGCGCTCGAAGAGATGGTAACGCAGATGGATGGCAAGCTAGCGACGAGGGACGCTATTCCGGCCAAGAATGGCGTACGAAGCCACACAGGCGACCCGTGTGTTCTTGGCCCCGGAAAAAACGATGGCGGACAGGGCAGGGTTGGTCACCGGGGGAGTACCAGTGCGGCCATAACAAATAAGGGTAGGGAAGCCGGAGACCCGGTCGAAAAGGATCCGAGCGATAATGAGGTCAGGCTGACCCACACGCAGCCGGAGCAGGTGACCGCGCCGGGGGGCAGCCAAAACAAAGGATTGATTGATTCTGGGGTTTAACGCGCCGACGCAATGCAGGCGATGAGGCGCGCCGTAGTGGAGGGCTCCGGATTGATTTTGACCACCTGGGGATCTTTAACGTGCGCCGAAATCTCGTACACACGGGCGTTCTTGCTTTTCGCCTCCATCAGAAAATCGGCCGCCGCGGCCGGGAATTGAACCCGCGACCTCGTGCTAAGCAGCGCAACGCCTTAGCCACTGAGCCACCGTGGCGGGGCCAAAAGAAAGGAGATGGGCGCTTGGTGATCGTGGCAGGCGATTCGAACATGCGCTACTCTGAGGGGGGATTAGAGTTCGGGTGAGGGGAGAAGAGAGAGTGCAGGTAGGCGTGTTTCCTGGCCAGATGGTCAGGGTAGTTCTGGAAAAGGCGAAGGACAAGATGTGGGAAAATATGCAGGGGCAGAACCTCGTTGTTATAGCCAGAGGAACCAATGACGTTCTGCAGGGAATCGACGCTGGAGTGCGGGAGCAAATAGAAAAGGGGGTGAAGCAGCTTCGGACGGTGCGCCCAAATGTGCAGGTCGTCGTGAGCACAGCACCCGACATTATTGGGAGAGGGGTGCATGTGGATAGGGAGGTGATGGCAGTGAACAGGGAGATACGAGAGCTCGGTAACGAGATGGATTTCGCAGTCGTCGACATCAACACTGATGTCCGACGAGTGGGCTAGAAGAGGGCTTTCCAGCGGGACGAAGTCCGCTTCAGCGGACAGGTGGGAGAAGCCATCGGGAGGCGACACGCGGCGCGAGCAGCGGATTTTTTAGGGGGCCGCAGGCCTTTGTGAGGAGGGAGTAAGCAGGAAACGAAAGGAGATAGCTAGGTCGGCACAGGTGGGTGCAGGCAGAAGAAAGGGGAGACGCTGGTGTGTAAATAAGAGGGCGAGAACTTAAGATGGCGTACATGGCAGGGTGGCATGGCATTCAGGGTGGCAGGAAACAAGAGAAATGGGTGGAGATCCGTAAACAGCTAGAATAGAAAGATATTCGAGTATATGCAGTGACTGAGACGCACCTAAGGGACTTGGAAGAACCTCCGGTAACCGGAGAGTATGTATGGGAAGGTTTTATTGGACGGCTGGGTCGAGAAAAGGCGGAGGAGAATAGGTATGCGTATACGACAGGGGGCAAATAGGAAAAGAGTGAAAGGAGACTGTAAAGAGAAGTGTGGGTGAAAAGGATGGTAGGGAGGTGTCTTTAAGAGTGTCGTACCTGCGGACGGGTCAGGAGAGTAAGGAACAAAATGAAAAACCTGGTAACTTGCCTAAAATGGACATAGAGGATTTGAAACGATCCGGGGAAGTACTATTGGCAGGGGATATGGACGCCCACATTGAAGATCTAGACGGGTGCACAAACAACGGACATCTAATGCTGGATATGTGTAAGGAACAGAACCTGATCTTAGTAAATAGGGAACAAAAATGCGAGGGTGAAATCACGCGGTATTGTTGCAGGAGACAGTAGAGTACCGACTACTTACTCCTCTCGGGGCGACTTTATGAATAGTAGGATGAAATAGGCATAGATAAGCATGGTGGTCACAGCCTGGGCAGTGACCACAAGCGTATGCAACTGAATTATGGGAAACCGGGGGGCGCGAAACAGGACCGAGCGGGGCAGTACACAAAGTTAAGCAGTAAACAAAGCGCGGCTATAGCTAAAATAATAGACGCCGACATGCAAAGAAACCCCGGAGAAATATGGGAATATTACAGGCTCATCAAAAATATGCAGGAAAAAATAGCCAAGGCAGAAAGGTCAAATCAATTGAAATGAAAGAAAACGCCAAGAAGCTGGTGGAACGCAAAAATCAAGGAGGCTATAGGGAGGCGCAAACAAGCATCTAGAGAACACAGGCAGGACAAGAGGGCAGGGAGGCAGCAGGAAGAGGCGGACATAACATGGGAGCAATATAAGCAAAGAAACTTGAAACTGCAACTGTTGGTGGCGGCGAAGTAAAGGGCGACAGCGAGCGATGAGTGGCGCAAATACGAGGGGAGCGTATAAAACGTTTTGGAACCATGTGCGGGCATTAGGAAAACGCACGGGACATACAGAAGGTGGTACTATACAAAACCAATCGGGGCAGATGCTCATGGGAGAGCAGGCATTGGCATATGTTCATGAAATTATCACTAAGAAATTCTTTAAGGTTGATAGAGCGGCCCCGCAGCGCCACAGCGATGCCCCGACGGGGAGACCGAAAGGTCTGGAGACAGGAGGGGACAAGCTCAAGTGGGGAAAAGAGCAGAGGAAAAGGTCCCTAAAAATACCGCGGTAGGTACGGATAAGATACTAAAGGAGTTTATCAACCAATTACGACCAAAGATCAAGGGAAGGCTACCACAAGTCATCAGCACAGGGATAGGAAAGAAGGCAATACCGGACACGTGGCGTACTATAGCAGGTTATGCATACTCTATAAGGGCAAAGGAGACAAGACTTAAGCCACGTCACGTCCGTGCTATAAAGGTTGAGAATGCGGGCAGTGGAATTCGAGCTAGAGCAGTGGGTAGAAGAAAATAGGATACTATAGGGGATCTTCAAAATGGGTTTCGAAAAGAGTAGACGAAACCTATTTGTAGTAAGCCATATAGGCGGCGAAGATGCAAAACCGACCTTTGTGGTTAGCCTTTCTGGACATTAAAGTGGCGTAGAATAATGTAGACAGGGAGCGGCTATGGAGTATCCTGGAGGACGAGGGAGTGGGGGCAGAATTTATTAGCTTACTCAGGGAACTTTACCGGGAGAACCAAGTGCAAATAGTGTGGGAGGGGATACAATACAATAGGTCTGTATACACCTACAAGGGTATGAAACAAGGATGTCCTCTCTCACTCCGCTGCTGTTCAAGATCTACATGGCGTGGTTAGAAAGGCAGCTAGAGGTCAGTACGCTGGAGTTCGACTTATCATACATGAAAAACGGGAAGGTGGTGAAACAACGAGTTCCAGGATCAATGCATGAACACGACAAACTGTTGATGGTGGACAACTGGACAGGTATGCAAGGCTTGACGGATATATGCGGTGAAGAACCGACGCACCTAGTGTTATCCTTTAGCAGAGAAAAATCGGGGATCATGGTCTCTAACGACAGCGCGGAGCACAAAACATTATAAGTGCAACAAATAGAAATATCGTGGGGGAAAAAGGATAAATATTAATAATAATTATAATAATAATAATACTTTATTGATGGCATGAGTGCAATATTTAGAAGTATGGCTAACGACGGTGAACATTACGCGGCTATAATGAAGCATAGAGCACTCTGGGGTTACAGCAAATACGAGGTGGCAAGAGGAGCCTGGAAAGGGGTCACGGTACCAGGATTCAATTTCGGGAATTCGGTTCTCTGTATAAAACCAGAGACCCAAGCGGTCCTGGAGGTAAATAAGAGGGCGGCAGGCAGACTGAAAAAGAAAAACAGCAAGCAAACCGAACGTTCGCTTTTTTCCCATTGTTGTCGGCACTCTCAAACTTCCTTCGAGTTTCTGTCTCCTTTTGGTAGCAGAAACGTCGTGGCGGAGGATTGAAAAAATAATCATCTTTGCAACACCACTGCGCCAAATCTTCAGTTCTGAACACGTTTACAATGCTTAATTTTAGAGCAGGTAAATTTGTAAGCGTATTCTTGATGACAACAAAATGGCAGCGGCTTAGCTCAGATAACCATAGATATGCGAAGCGAAAGCTTGGCTTAGTATGGTTGAGTCTTGGTTTCGCTTGCTTAACCTTTGACGTAGCCGTATCGTCGACCACGGCGCAATGCCGTTCGGTCCCGTGCAACGCTCGGCCCGCCTCGCCTACATTCACGGCGAACGCGGTGTTCCTTTTCACCGGGCGCAAGACGAGCCACGTAGCCCGAGTCGACCCAGCTGCGCAAGCGTGGTAGGGGGCGGGGTTGGTCGGCTCTCCCTATCAGCTGAGCGCCCGCAACCGCGGCGGCCGCCGCCGCTAGCTGAGCAGAACGACTGAAAACGGGGCCTTGTGCGCAGCGCCGGAAGCGGGCCCGGCGAATCACGCGATGCGCTTCAAGGGGTGTGTCGCAGGGGGGGTGTCTGTGGTCAGAATGTGAACATGCGCATCCGCGGCGAAACCACTGGACGAACGCAGTAAAGCTTCGCTTTAAAATCCCGGGCCATCTCCACTAACGTGAAACTTATTGAGGGGCGAAGCATGCAGTGCATAAGTGTATTCTTGGCACCGTGGCGTTTTTGCCAACGGAGATGAAACCGTTGGGAGGTAGACGTATACAGCTTTGCTGTAAAAGTCCTTTGTCTGTGATGCACGAAGCTCTCTAGCGTGAGGCGTGAACGAGTGTCCCGGTGCTTTTTAGTACGCGTTACGTTCTAGCGCGAGGCGTAAACGAGTTTCCCGGTGATTTAGCACCGTGACTACATGAGACGGCGATTACGACGACGACGACAACCCGCCGCGGTGGTTCAGTGGCTAAGGCGTTGCGCTGCTGAGCACGAGGTCGCGGGTTGGATTCCCGGTCGCGGCGGCCGCTTTTCTGATGGAGGCGAAAAGCAAGAACGCCCGTGTGTACGAGATTTCGGCGCACGTTAAAGATCCCCAGTTGGTCAAAATTAATCCGAAGCCATCCACTACGGCGCGCCCCATCGACTGCGTTGCGTCGGCGCGTTAAACGCTACAATCAATCAACGACGACGACGACAGCAGACGTCAACAGCCCCAGCCCCTAAGGGGCTTCGTCCCTAAAACACAGTGTTTCAATTCGATTACCGCGCTGTCGTAAAGCATGTGCATGTTGGTAGCCATGCGGTATAGTTAAAATAACTTACCGTATAGGAAGCGTTGCTTATGTCGTCGAGCGGGAGCTTGAATAACTTGTCCCTGCGATTAAGATTGGGTTATGTGCCGATTCCGATGTCGAAACGTAAGTATGCAGTGGTGTGACGATATCTTACCGTCGCTGAAAGTTGTTTGGATATATGTCCTGCCTATCAAGTTCATCACCAGCCTATCTACGCCCACTGGAGGGCAAATGCCTCTCCCATTATTCTCCAATTACTCCGGTCCTGTGCGAACTGTGACCAATTTATCCCCGCAAACATCTTGATCTCATCTGCCCATCTAACTTTCTGCCGCCCCCTGCAACGCTTGCCTTCTGTAGGGATCCACTCTGTTACCCTTAAAGGAGCCATGAAGAGAAAACACAAGTTTGGTTCATTCGAAAGATTGCCTCGTTAGAACCATAACGACACCACTTATAACGCAAACTTCGCTCAAATAAGCTACATAATTAGGAAAAAAGGAAATGACCATGCGACCCACCAGCTCATTTTCCGCAACAGAACCTGTGATGTCACTTGGGAATGCTCTGCGATTGGCGGAGGCCGGCAAAAGCAAACGCATGTTAGGCAGGGCTTACAGTTTGCATAGCGAGCTAAATGCCCGTGAAACATACTGCATATTCTTTTTATGACAAAGAACGGTGGAGTAAACGGTTGAAGGTCCGAACAAACACGCAAGCGTGTGCGCCAATGCATACGAAACTAGCGCCGGCCGAGCTCGACATCTCGCTGTCGCGCAGACGAATTTTCGGGTTCGAGGCTCTTCGGGGCCAACGAACCGTTCCAGCACGCCATGGAGGAAAGAAAAGCTTAGGAGAGGCCCTGACGTCACACCCAGCGCAGCCGGAAACGCCATTTCTGTAAGTCGAATGGCGGACCATTGGCCCTCCATGCCATTGGCGGACTCTTTTTGCCTCTCTCTCTCGGTGCACCTTCTCCGCCTCCTCCGTCCTGTATCGCCTCTCTTGTCGTCTGCATCTGCCAGCGCCGAGCCGGCGGAAATCAGCTGATAGGCAGGTAGAAGGCCGTTTTGCAGCGCGTGACCGTGAACCTAAACGCGCGGTTACACTGTTACACGTCTTCAGTGTGGCCGCAGCAGGTTTGCGAAGCGGCTCGCTCTAACAATGCCGCAATGCTCGGTGCCAGGCTGCAAGTCGCGATCGGTACCCAAGGAATTGGGCGTCACTTTCCACCGGTTAGTGCATCATTCCGCTGGCAAGTATTGCTGTACATTGGTGTGCATTCATCCTTTGTTTGCAATCGCCGCCGTTTATAGGTTCCCAAGCGATGGAGAACGCCGCAAACAGCGGGCGAACGCCGTGCGGCTACCGGACTGGAAAGTGCCCAAGTTTGCGTTGCAGTTTCACTGGCAATCCTAGAGATGACTAGTCAATTAAACGGCCGTTCTATATATATAGGTAAGCAGTACTTCATGCAGATTTCACGCTAAAAAATTGTGGAATGTTTTTACCGTTGTTCGCGTGCCTTCGATAGAATTTTTTGCGAAGGAGGAGGAGGAGGAGGAGGCAAAACGTTTCATTGAGTAAAAAAAATGAGAGGGTGGGTGGCGTCAATAAACTTTTTTTCGCCAAGTTTCAACTTGTCTCAGTGTCAATAAATTCAAGGTGATATCAGTTGAAAACGTTCATACACTAACCTCGCAGTATGAAGCGTTGAAAAGCGAAATCCAGAGCGAGACCACAAAAAGATCCAGATTCCAGATACAGCACTCTTCCAGTCAACAGACGGACACCTACTAAGGTAATAGGACGATGGAATTATATCAACTGGGAATCTACCTTGTAACAGTTGCAAAAGCACTGCCGCGCATTGCCGGCCTAGCAAACTATATATTGCAGCGGCGATAACCAAAAAATTGAGTTGCGAATCGTTCGGTTGCAAGTCGCCTACGTACTGCACACCATGTATCTCTTCCCGAAAATCTACCTGACGGGTGTCCGCGCGTACGACGGGACGGCGCGTTCACGATATGTGCACTTCAATAGGCGCGTCGTGATCGCGACCGGAGCAATAGCTTGACGCGGTACAAGGTGCACTTGCAAGTAGAAATTAAATGACATATTCACATCGGCGCAGCTGTCGCAACTCGCAGCATCCTTTTCGAGTTCCGCAAGACCACAGCGCAGCAAAGCGAAGCAGCAATCTTCGCAATCGGACGACAAGGCAGGCGCTGCCTTTCCTCCATGATTGGCGAACGGCGGGCGGGCTGTTGCTAGGACGCCGTTGCTAACGCGACTTCCAATGGCCGCCGAAAACACGTGACTTCCTCCACACTTTTGCCAATGCGCGGGGATAGCTGGGGGCCTCTCCTAAGCTTTTTTTTCCTCCATGCAGCACGCACAGCCGCGACCTTGATTCGTATCGTAATCCCTTCACAGGAGGTTGGCCGTCATATCGCCAACCAGCAAAGGTAAAAATAGAAACGAGGGGAGTAAGGAACAGCAAGAAGCGACGAGATAGTGCCAGTCGTCGCGTAAGTTTCGAATGGTGTTGGCTTGCTGCTGTCGTTACGAGCTCGTTTCCAGTTTACAATCACTGAAAACTTCAGTTTGTTCGAGTACTTTACAATGAAATTTCGCTGCTGCGTTTTGAAATGCCCATGTAGTACGGGCAAATCGTCGAGGGAGTGCGACATCCCCGCCGGTGAGGAGATCTCCTTTCATGTGCTGCCCAACGACGAACCTAGGCGAAGCAAGTGGCTACGTTTTGTGAACTTTGCAAACGGAGGAGAAAGAGAGCTAAAGGAAGTACGAGTGTGCTCGCTTCATTTCCGAGGAAGTGATTACGGCAGGGACCCTTACGCTAGCTCACTCCTGGGACATGCTGGCGCTCGTCGCCGACTTCGTCAAATCGCTCTGACCTTGGGGAAAAAAATGCCGTAAACACCGCGCATTGACGCTCGTATCTTTCTGGTCGAAGCAGAGAGCTCGCGCGAACGCTTTCCATACACGACACCGGCCAACTGGCATAAGTGATCCTGCTACTGAAATTGAACTATTATTAACCGTAATCAAAATACGGCACATACGTACCAGTCTATATTCGTCCGTCGCGACGGGGCTGACGAGGCAGCGGTGCCGACGGCTGGGCGTTCGTCTGTTGTGGCTATCGCGGAATGGTCGCTTTCCCGTCCACCGCGTATCCCACAACTCTTGCCGCTCGTGCACTTAGAAGCATTGAGCGTTTTAGTGGTGTGAGGTTGTTAAATGCAAGCCCGAGCTCCTCGAGCCGAGCTCCTCGGCGAGAGTTTTGTTCTCCGGATCAGGCGATTCCATGACTAGGGCTGCGGGTGCACTAGGTTTTACTAGTATTTTTAAAATGACCGCCGTCTCGATCGACTCCCGCGTGTGGGTGCTATATGGAGTCGACATACTAAGTATCTGTTTCATGGACCGGCTCTATGACGCCATTGTACACGTCACGGAATGTTCAATTTTAGCGGGAGATTTAAAATTTGGGCTTAAATTGCCTTATTTCTCAGTGAATAAAGCATCATTTGCTTCCGGGAAAGCGCTTGGGGTACTATGAAACACCTAATCTTTCGAATAAAACAAACTTTTGTTTTCTCTTCATGGCTCCTTTAATGACCAGCGGTTATCTTGCCTTCGCATTACATGCCCTGCCCACGTCCATTTCTTCTTAATTTCTACTAATATGTCTTTAACACCAGTTTGCTCCCTGACCCACTCCGCTCTCTTCTTGTCCCTTAATGTTACACCTATCATTTTCCGCTCCATTGCCCGCTGAGTCGTTCTCAATTTAAGTTTTACCCTCTTAGTGAGCCTCCAAGTTTCTGCCCCGTAGGTGAGTACCGGTAAGATGGAGCTGTCATACACTTTCTTCTTCAGTGACAATGGTAGGCTGCTATTCATTATCTGAGAATGTCTGCCGTATGCACTCCGCCCCATTCTGATACTTTATCTGAGAATGTCTGCCGTATGCACTCCGCCCCATTCTGATCCTTCTAATTATCTCTGCCTCATGGTTGGGATCCGGAGTCACAACTTGGCCTAAGTAGACATATTCGCTTACCACTTCCACTACCTCGCCCCCTATCCCAAACTGCTGTGCTGCCCCGAGATTATTGATCATTACTTTGGTTTTCTGCATATTAATTTTCAGGCCCACGGTTCTACTCTGTTCGTCAAGTGCGGAAAGCATGCTTTGCAATTCGTCCCCCGAGTTACTAAGCAAGGCAACGTCATCAGCAAATCTGAGGTTACTGAGGTATTCTCCATTAACCCTTACTCCCACCTGTTCCCAATCCAACGTTCTGAATACTTCTTGTAAACATGCTGTGAATAACATTGGAGAGATTGTGTCTCATTGTCTCACGCCCTTCCTTATAAGTATTTTACTGCTCTCCTTATGGAGGATGATGGTAGCTGTGGACCCATTGCAGATATCCTCTAGTATTCTTACATAGTGCTCATCTACCCCCTGGTTCCGTAATGCCTGAATGACTGCTCGGGTTTCGACCGAGTCAAATGCTTTCTCATAATCCATAAATGCTATATATAGGGGTTCAGTATACTCAGCGCACTTCTCTATCACTTGATTGATCGTGTGAATATGTGCGAGCCGGTAGTGGACGTGGGGAAGCCCCAATGGGGACCATAAAAGTAAAATAGACTTCATATTATGCGATAACCCTGGCGTCGGGAAGGATGTGGAAGTGCTCGGAAGGGTAAGGTGTAGTGACCACAGGATGTTCAGATCTCGAATTAGGCTAGAGTTGAGGAGGGACCGCAACAAGCTAGTACGAAAGAAGCCGATTAATGAAGTAACAGTAAGGCGTGAAGTAGAAGAATTCAGCATCGCGCTGCAGAACCGATATTCAGTTCTTACCGAGGAAGCCGAGCTTACGACACAGGAAGCCAGCGACAACCTTACGCGCATGATCACGGAGTGTGCAGTAGATCTAGGGGCACGATGGCTATACAGGATAGTGGTAAACGTTCCCAGGAGATGAAAGATGTAATTAGAAAACGGCAAACCATGACAATCTCCACCCCAGCTGATAGAATAGAACTAGCGAAGCTTTCGAAGTTAATCAATAAGCGTAAGACAGCTGACATACGAAAGTATAATATGGAGAGGATCGAATACGCTGTAAAGAACGGAGGTAGCCTGAAAGCAATGAAGAGGCGTCTTGGGGTGGGGAAAATTCAGATGTATGCACTTAAAGATAAGCAAGGCAATGTCATCACAAATAGGGATAAAATAGTCACAGTGGCCGAGGAGTTCTATAGGGATCTGTACAGTAGCCGGGACATCCAGGATAATGCCGAACGAGAAAGTTGTTCAGAGGAGATAGACATCCCACCAGTAACGACCGAAGAAGTAAGGAAGGCTTTGAAAGAAATGAAAGGGGGCAAAGCACCTGGTGAGTATAAGATAACAGCAGACCTCTTGAAGGATGGCGGAAAAGTTGTACTTGAAAAACTGGCAAACCTGTATACGCAATGCCTAATGACCGCAAGTGTACCGGAATCTTGTAAGAACGCGAACATAATCCTAATACAAAAGAAAGGTGACATGAAGGACTTGAAAAATTACAGGCCGATCAGCTTACTGTCAGTGGTCTACAAGGTAATCGCTAACACAATTTCTGCAACCTTAGATTTCAGTCAACCTAAAGAACAAGCGGTGTTCCGTAAAGGTTATTCATCAATGGACCATATTCACACGGCCTATCAAGTTACGTGCTTTCAAAGCAAGAAGTGCAAACAAGTCTACTCAAATCCTCATATATGCCCACTTTTCATTTCAAATTCCCAGAGCTTTTCTCGGCTGTTATAAGCACGGGCTGGTAATTTTTCCTCCTACTTTAAAGGAGATATTACCAGCATCGCAATTTGGTCTCCCCACGCATGAAGCAGTCCAAAATGAAGATTTGCTTGGGATTGGGCGAGTTGGTTCATATTAACTTCAAATTTCGGCTTGAACGGAAATCAAGGATGGGAAAAAGGTCACACGGCGGGCACAATGTTGTCCAAAATGTTGTCCAGAATGCTATCCACAAGGCAGTCCAAAATGGCGGCGTCCCAGTGGTTTTACAGCCGAGTTGTAGTAGGCTACCCTGCCATAGAGTTTTTGTCCATCGCGCAAAACGTCCCTTGGCCAAACAGAGAATTAAAAACAAACGCTTGTGTTATGTGGGGATCGAACCAAGTTCTCCACATTACGAGCCTAGTACTTTACCAAGCCACTATCCCAGGTTTTGTTCCCCTAAATTGATGCCACAGTCCCGGCAGTTGTCCCACTGCACGCCGCGTGACAAGAGAACGTAACGGCACGTCAATAGAATAATTGCAGTCAAGCCACAGGGAGCTGTGATTCAGGAGAAGTCGCTTGAACTGTAAAAAATCAGTAGAAATTCAGAGAATTGTCTACTAATGCGTAGCATTCTTATGGCGCTTGTCTAGAGTGTGATCTCTTTACATCCAAATATGGCTATAAGTAGTGAAAGACATTGGATTATTATATTGTGTTAAGGTTTTCGTTTGTTTCATTTCGCCAATGACGTAAACGTATACCATTACAGCGATGAGGCGCCTTGACTTCACTAATTATGTTTTTTTTTTGTAAATGCATGGCCTACTGCAGATTTGGGCCGTTTTTGCTTTTTTTATTCGTATTTCCAACGTTCATTTGCGGAATTTTTTGTTTAGTCCTTGGTTCTTGGGAGAAATGTATAAGACGCACAATATTAATTTTCTCAGATCATTGTTTTCGTAAACTTGTGCTGAATACACCCAATTATTCCACACCAGGAATTTAAACATAATGCACTCTTTCTTCACGAAGGCAGTGCGCAGGATCCACTAAAACCTGCACGTTCCCCGGGTGCATCTTCCCAGCCGCAAAATAACGCATAATCACGGCAGGCGGCGCGTCAGTAGCGGCCTCAGTACAGACAGGTAAGCTCCAACGTTTGAGTTTGTATTGAAGGCGTACCCCCCCCCCTCCCCCCAAGCCGGTACATGGCGGTGTTAGTCGAGACAAAGTTCTATCATGAGTGAATGTATCTAAAAAATCAAGACGCTCCGCCGTTTAACAATTTTTGTTTGTGTTTTGCAAAGCTGCAGCGCCTACAGAGGCGTTAACAACAATGCGCTGAAGAAAGTAGTCCGAAGTCGCGTCGGCTTTTCCACCGGGCAGAGGTTTATTGTACTTGATCACCCCCACGCTACAGTGATTCTGGCTAGTCAGTGAGCCGAAGCGGCTCGGCAGCTTGAGGTAAAAAAACTAGGCTGCAGGCTGCTGTCAGCTAGCTGTCAGCAGTCCGTCCTGGTTTGACCCAACAGCCAAACCACTTACGCTCAGTGACTAGACAGAACCAGTGTAGCGGAAAGTGAGATGAAATGTTTTTTTTTCCTCGCGTTAGATCGAATGGTGCGGGCGCGGAGGAACACCGTGCACTGGCGCGCCAACTACATTCAATGGTTGATGCAGTAGTCGCGTTTTCTCCATCGGTTCTTGCCGGCAAAAGCTTTGTTAGCGTAGCGCGAGATCAGACGGTCAAGGCAAGGGTACGGCCGCTGGCGATTATTTGCCGAGCTCAAAATCTTGGCTAAACATTGTAGAGCGTCGATAAGAACGTACATGGCTCCGACGAACAGGTGACCTCCTTTGTCATCCAGGTGCGCCGATCGGTAGTACAGTTTGCCACGACTGAAATTCTTTGCGACTGGGTCCACTGGCTGCAACCGTGGCGATACACCTTCCGCTGTGCGCCCGGACAGGTCTGCAAAAAGAGCGGATTATTAGTTCCTCAATCAAATTATTTATTACGAAGGCTGGTCCCTACGATGGGACAATTTGAATCCTAATTAGAACGTCCTAACATAGACAGCCAAGCTTTTCGTTTCTGGTACTTTACATATTGCCTATTAAAGTTGGCGCCATTAAGCTCAGAGCCCCACAACCGAAACAAGTTCATGTCCAGGCAAGAGTCTCCAGAATTATCTCACGCAATTATCTCGAGCAAGAAAAACTGTCCATCGACTCCTACGACGTTGCCAGAAGCCGCGTATGGCGAATATCTCGAGCATGAGGACATGAATGTTACACTGGCAGTGTTAAAAGAGCACGATGAGACGGGCATATTATCAACCGACATACAAGCGATGCACGACACTGGAGAGCGGGATGAGTACGTTTTTTCCAAGCTAGGCGAGAAAGACGGCCGCGGCATGAATTCGGCAATCCCGTCAAACGAAAACGATACACTGCAGAAAACATCTGAACAACAAGGCACGTGACAACGACAATCGAATTACTAATGTCCAAAACTTCAGAAAGAAGCGCAAGACTCCAAGACACTATTTTGAGGTCCCAGTGAACGAACCTGAAGAACTTACATCAGGGTACAAAACCGTCGAAGACGAGCTTCGACTTTCGACCTGGCTACGGGGACTGCATCGACAGACTCGGCGTGTGCTCAGAAGACGGCCACAGCGACTGTTTCGCCGTCTGACTGCCACACTGGATCAAACTGGAATGAACATATGTACTCAACGGAGACGGACTGACAAGAGTTTCTTTGTGGCCGGGGAAGATGTAGAAACTTTATAGGGGTCATCATTGCTGCACCGATGATATGGATTATCATCATCGGTGCCTGCCATCACGCGGGAGCAGCTCTCGCTCGAGCTGCTTCGTCTTCATCTAGTTCGCCATCTTGTAAATAGAAGCACCATCGTACCACCGGGACGTCTCGGCCCTCAGTCTCTCCTCTTATTCTATATATATATTATATATGTATGTATATTACTGCAATTAATAAAACAAAGTTATTTCTCGTCTAAATCATGCACGCGGAAATGCTACGACCGGAATATCACCCCAACATATAAGGTATATATTTGTCCTGCCGTTAATTTCTGGATGTAATATTTATATTGTATTATATTATATTATATTATATTATATTATATTATATTATATTATATTATATTATATTATATTATATTATATTCTGAAAACATGTACTATCGCGGTGCCCTCAACCCGGTCTGCTCTCCTGCACATGCTCAAAATGGTTTAAACGAGGTTGCAATGGCTTTGGAGACCGATTTCCCAGCCAGCATTAGCTATGTAATAGCGCGCGCTATTACGTAGTGAAAGTGCCGGAATTGAACGGCGCCGTTCAATTCCGTCATTTTCACTACTTCTCGCAGCACATGTAATTATATGCAAAGCGGATGCCCTGTACTACTACTCGGCCTCCCGAAAACTGACCGCAGTTGCGAACGAAAGACCCCTCCGCCTCCCGCTCGTCTTCTAGCAGGAAACGCAAAGAAAGTATTCACATAAATGTTTAGCGGGATATTTTTTTGTATTGGCAACACTGCAAACCGCCAGGGCCGCGCCCACCGTGCCTGCGCATGTAACCGCATTACTCAGAATTCAAAAAAAAAAAAAAAAAAAAAAAGCCCCGGCGTAAGTCGTCTGCGCCGTTACGATTCGATTCCCGGCCGTGTCGTCAACAGATATGAATAGTCGCAGCCATAGAGTTAATACGACCAGCGACGTTGTGTGGCGGCAGGACGCACGAAATGCCTACGCTGCTGCGCAGTTGCCTGCGAAGATGGATAAAGACACGGCTGCGGCCGCACATTGCTCAGGTCGGAGTCGTTCAGTACAAACGCCAAGTAATGCTTCCGAAGAAACTAAGGTACGCCGATTGAGATACGACGGTGGCGTGACAGTGAGTGCATTGTTAGCTGGTAGAGTAACGACATCTATGGGCAAGCGGCCCAGCGGCCGAAGAAGGAGGCACTCGCCGAGCGCTGAGTAATCGTGGCCGATACCAAAGCACGGCAGCTGGCGCTCAGCTGGGGCGGTATTCTCGAGTTTTGTCCCTTTTGCGTCCCTTTCAAAAGTGTCCCTTTTGGCAAGCCCTGATTGGCTAAAAGCAAACAACCGGAAGTGACGTAAAGCAAGCGCGGCAAACCTATTGCCAACTTTTCTCCATGCTGCCAACGTCCACTTCTTAACCGGAAGTACGTCACGATGAAAGGGACGCAAAAGGGACGTTTTCAAAAGGGACAGTTACGAGAATACCGCCCCTGATCTCTGCCGAAGACTTCACTCGTGTCCTCCGACAGGTAGGCTGGATGTAGGACGCTGCGCGAAGGAGTACTTGACGTCGAGGTAATGCTTTTGAGCTCGGTGGGACACAGTAGTGCTGCTGTCCGCACAAACACCGCCGGACAACAGCGATTCTACGGCGCTCCCTTAGCAGCCTTTGAGCCACGACCAGCTCGTACTTGCCCCCAACTGTGCGCGGACACCGATGAACAACACCCACTCTCTTCGCGTAACCAAAGTTAACGTGGTGCACCCTACGTTATGGAATCACTCTTGAAGCTTGAGCTAAAGGCGCAAGGCTTTAACCATAGCGAAGCTGGAGGATTTCTTTCTATGTAAGCACTGAAGGACACACCACCACGTACCGTAATTACCCGATTCTAACGCGCACCTTTTTTCCGGAAAAATAGGTCGAAAAATCGCATGCGCGTTAGAATCGGATACGAAACCGAAACTGCCGAAACAACGGGAATTTCGTCCAGCCCATCACCATCGCCATCTCAAGCAGGCGCCAAAGCTTTTAGCAACGATTTTTCAGACGCAGGAAGCATAGGTATAGTGCCTAGAATATTCTAGGCACTATAGCATAGGCGCCTAGGCTTTTCTATCGGCGTTCACACAAATCGTCAAATCGTTCCACTTGCGCGCTTGATAACATCAATGGCGGCAGCGGCTCTCACGCGTTCAAAACGAGCGGTCGGCTGTAGCGTGCGCCTCTGGAGAAGCTCGCAGGATGGGCGTGCGAGGCATGGGCCACGATCCCATCGATCATGGTTGAACGTTCGTTATGAAGTGTGGCGTCGCGAACGCGCTTGACGGCACCAAGAACGAGATGTTTTTGTCAGCGGAGAGTGACGAGGAGTGAGACGAGTGAGATTATTTCGAGAAATAAATCGCCCGTTTCTCTCGCATTCGTTTTTCTTGCTCACAAAGTTCCGTGCGCGTTACAATCGGAGGTGCAAATTTTTTCAGTTTTTTTTTGCCAGGAAAATCGGGTGCGCGTTAGAATCGGGGGCGCGTTAGAATCGGGTAATTACGGTATTCGGTTTTCTCCGTGTCTAGTACTGGCGTGCCGCTGCCAGCGCGTGGGCTCATTTACGAAACGGAGCGCATGCGCAGTAGTGTTTCAAGACAGCTGGGGCGCGGCCGAGATGCTCAGCTCAAGGTTGAGCTCGGCCTCTGCGCGGCTATCCCGGAGTCGGGTCGAGGTCCCGCGAGAGAGAGAGAAAGTGTTTATTTACAAGGCGAAGTTTTTCCTCTCGTCAGAGGGCAGAGGTCTCGCCGGAGGTAGGGGTAAGGGAGAACCACTTTATTTACGGCTCGGTCAGGGGGAGGGGGAGCGGGGGCCGAGAGGGCCTCAGGGACCTGTTGGGCCCTGAGACGAGGGTGGTCTGGGTCTCCGGGGTGGAACTCCGCAGGGACTGCTCCCAGTGGGTGGGTGTGGGGAAATTAGGAAAGGGGGAGTGCGGGCAGCCGTACAGAGTGTAGTTGAGTGTCCCGGGCGCCGCCGCAGAGTGGCCAGAGTGGGAGGGGAAGCGGGAGGGGTGTGAGTGAAAGGGGAGGCTCTGCAGGGGAAGGAGTGCGTTTGGAGGAGGCGCCAGTCTCTGGCCTCCTCTAGTGGGGCGCTGCGTGCGCCAACTGTAATGACCCGGTTTGCAAGCGAAGGATACTACGACTCCGGGTTTTCGCATTACGCGCCAAACTTAATGGCCAGCTACAACAGCTCCGCTGTTAAGACAAACTCTGTCGCGTGCTCCTGGCAGACATGGAGAGTGGAGGCCGCCTGTGCTGTGCATGGCCCGTACATGCGACGTCCGTCTCCGGCATGGTGGCTCACACATATGGTTGCTGGCACGCGCGTCACGCCAGTGAGGACAACCTATCCCGGACTTTCACTACGCAACAGTCCGTCGTCTTATGCGGGAAGGGGAGGAAAAAACAACTCTACTAAGACCGCTCCCCGCCGCAGTATGTGCTCACTATGTGCTCACTGGTATGTGTCGTCGACATACGACAAGACGACATACCCTTCGTTCCACGTCCTACTTCTGCTTTCCAAGCAGCCTTACAGGAACACGGCGCTTTTGGGAACGTAACCTTGAGCGTAAAGCCGCTTAAAACTGTAGTTTTGATCAACTCAGCACTGGAAAGGGTTTTCTCATTTGAAGATGGGACTTACGAACGTCCAATGGGTGCGGACCCGACTTCGACTGTGGCTCCGTGGCGATGCCTTGGCCGGGTACGCTTGATCTCGGCCCTGGTCCCCTTGAACTCGGCCCGGTGGTGCCCGCTCCGACGTTATCGCCGTTGGTCAGGCTATCACCAGTCGGTTGAAAAACGATGAGTGCTAGCGCACCGACGAAAAAGCTGAACAGTAGCACGGCGCCCGTGATCAAAACGCACATGAATGACGAACGACCAACTTGCTCATTTTGCTCCGCAGTGCCATGCGGTGACGTCGAATCCGTCCCGGTGCCTGCAACGGGCACTACTACTATATGGGGCGCATCCCTGGCCTGCGGTGACGGAATCTCCACTTCCGGTTGGTCGACCAAAGCCGTTTCCGAGTGGTGGACCGGAACCGTCTCCATCCTTTGTGTTTTCGGGGTCGCGACGCCAGGGAAAAATGGCGGTTGGCCTTCGCACACGCGCTATGGTGGGGGCGTGAGTGACGATGACGACGACGACGGTGATGATAATTATTATGACGCACACGATAAAAATGGCAGGTGGCCGGGTGAGTCGATTTGCCTGCTCAGACCTGGAAAATATTGCCGATACTTTAATATTGCAGGTGAAATCTCCGACCGGCTAATGGGGCTGTTTCTTGTTATGGGTATGTGCTCACTGGTGAACAGAGGAGAAAGAAGTCCAAGTTCGCTTTCTCTAGCTGTGGCATCGCCACGGATTGTAGGCGCAAGTTCGCCCTGTTAAACGCTTTTACTCTCCTTACTGCAGTTCATCGCTACAATGTTTATCTTGGGTGTTGACAGCGGTCATCCCTAACCCACACACACACACACACACGCACATGCGCACGCACACACGCACACACTTTTATTTTGACCCCATTTGTCTTGAAAATCGTGTTTTTTGAAAACTAGTCTATTCAAGAAGTATTTTAAAGTGACAAGACGTATACCCTTGTGCCAGCTGAAATGCGGATGACCAGCGCGGACTGGTGATCCAAGCCGCAGTTGCAGGTCTTCCCCCTCTTGTCGTTCCGCGAAGTCACCCGGAATTACCGTCTGGAACGAACATTATATTCCCCTCCGCCCAAACGCCTCACTAAATAACAACAGCGCCACCTTCGAGGCAAGCAAACAAACACATTGCCCCACCACACTAGAGCCCACACTCTGGTCCCCACCCGGTACTCCTGACCCTGACGACCAGCTTTGGCTGGCGCAGAGAGCCCAAGAAGCCGGATGGACTCAAGGGGTCCTGGAATGAGGACCCTTTTTGATGATAACTCTATTTCGACTCTCGCGGCGTATTTTTACTACTTCTGGCAGCGCGGCTCGTTGCCATCGTCCTGGAAGTCCACCAAAATTACCCTGATTCCCAAGCCCGGAAAACCAATGTCCATCGAGCATCTCAGACCCATTTCCTTGACTTCATGCATGGGGAAGTGCTGGAACACATCCTACTATATCGCCTCACGTCTCACATAAACTCATCATGCGCACTCCCGCATTCCATGATAGGCTTCACAGCTGGGCTATCGACCTATTACATCCCCCTTAAATTATCCCGGGAAATTATAACCCCCCCCCCCCCCCCCCGTGCAGTAGACACAGCAGCGATACTGGCCCTGGACTTATCCAAGGCGTTGGACAGGGTCTCGCACACAGTGATACTTCACGGGTTAGCGTCTATCAATCCAGGCGAACGCATGTACAACTACATCCTTGATTTATTGACAGATCGCAAGGCTTTCATTAAGATTGGCGATGTTACATCAAGTATCTTTCATCCATGGGAACAACACAAGGTGCGGTGCTATCACCATTTCTTTTCAATCTTGCTTTAATAAACATTCCGAGAAAGCTCGAACAGATCCCACAACTGAAATTTAGTCTGTATACGCGGACGATATTACCCTCTTGGTCGCAGAGGTAGTGACGCTCTCATTGAAGAAACCCTCCAACTTGGAGTCCAGACAGTCGCGGACGAAGCCAAACTCGCTGGACTGACCTGTTCACCTACCAAATCGGAACTACTACTCAAGTCACCAAAACGCGACACTAAAACACCATCCAATATTAGAATCTTCATTGATGATCACCCCAACCCAGATGTACACACTCTAAAGATACTCGAACTGCTCATACAACAAAATAGGGCAAAGACACAATTCCCCACGCAGCTTAACAAGCACGTCACATAGACTATAGGACTGATAAGACGTATAGCTACTCGGCGTCAGGGCTTTCCAGAAAATGAGAGGATACGCTTGATCCAAGCCTTCGTCGTGAGCAGGATCACGTACTCTCTGCCGTACCTCCAGGCCAGCGCTACTGAACTTGAAAAAATCAACTGCCTCATTCAAAAAGCCTACAAAGCGGCGCTGCAACTGCCCCTGCACACATCCACTGCCAGACTCGAACATCTATGCACAGCACGGCAGAAGAGCTAGTAGAAGCACACCTTCCTGCTCAAATAGCCCGTCTAGCGACTACCCCTACAGTATTACACATTCTTGACAGAATTGGCCTTAATATTAGACTTAGACTGGATTAGACTGGAAAGCCTTCACTCCGCATACCACCCACGCTCAACTTATAGTTCGGCCACTACCCCGCAATATGCATCCAACATATAACGCGGGCCGAAGAACACAGAGGACACGAGCACTGGAGATGTATCTTTCAATCCGCCAAGACATCCACTACGTGGACGCTGCTGAATACCGCCACCATGACGCATATGCGATTACCGTGATCAACAGGTCCGACACCTCTCCCATCAACTCCCTCACAGTGAACACCCCTCATCCCGGAGAGGCGGAGGAATCGGGAATAGCGCTAGCGGTGTCACACAGGCCGACCCCCGTGATTATAATCTCAGATTCTAAAACTGCCGTTCGAAATTTCGCTCGTGGCCTTATTTAGCCACCCGCCCTCAAAATCCTTGTTCAAAATTCCCCAACCTCCCCGGTAGAGCCAATTTGGACCCAGGCCCATGCCGGCCTCGGGGAAAATGAGGCAGCCCACGTCGTCGCTCGAGGACTTACAATTCGAGAGGGCTCCAGCCTCGTTTCCTACCATGGGGCCAGATCCGGCAGGGACAGACTTTCAACTTACCACGACATTGTCAGTCATTACCGCCTAGCCCGCCGCAAATACCCCCCTGCCCATTCTCAGCTCACCCACGCGCAGGAACGCACACGGCGACTGCTCCAGACTCACACTCTCCCTTGCCGAGCGGTACTTCACCACATCCACATCCACTGTACCCCACTCCATGTGGGGCTGCCCTAAAAACCCTTTCCCTCTAATTTCCTCCGACGAGCAGTGGGAGGGGGCGCTGGGTAGCTCTGACCTAGGGACGCAACTGTCCCTCGTGGACAGGGCTACACTAGTCGCCGCCAGGCTGGAGCCTGCGGCCACCCCGACCCCTTAAACCTACTGCATATAATAAAGTTTTCTTTCCCCACGGCTAACTGATTTAGCGACACGTTTATTCCTCCTCCTCCGGGCCAGAATAGCAGGTGAGGGCCATGGCTTCCTAGACTAGGGACTCCACCCACTCTGGATGATCAAAAAAAAAGTTCCTGCGTTTTTGCAGCCGCCCCTTTCCATAGGGGCGATTTCCCGTACAAGCCGGGTGAACTTCCCAAGCGTTGTAGTCCCACACAAGGGCCGAGCGCCAGGCCGGGGAGTCGCTTGTACCTGTTTTACCGGTAGGTGCCCGGCGCCACCAAGGAACACGAATTCATATGGTGCCTTCCACAGCCACGTTGGACGCTCAACTCGCAACCGCCTGTGGCAGGACATGCCGCCAGACTCTTTCACCACCGGCAATGGCGCAACACGGCATGATGGCCGGGGGCCCCGCCAGATGGACAAGGGTCAGGGGCCCCTCGATAGGGTAAAGGCAGCTTTCCAGACGTGGATTCCCCTTTCAACGCTACTACAATGAAGAGCATCCAGCGCTCAATTTTCCTTTTATAGGAATCAATAAACGTTTATTCACATACCCGGCTCGACCTTCCACAGCCACGTCACCCTCCAAGCGCAACCCAACATCAACCTCATCGTGGCTGGTACCTCCGACCCCCACCTGGCCGACCGGATCTCTAAAAAAACCGAACTAACCCTCCGCCAGACCACCAACGCGGTCAACGCCTGCATGAAGCCCCCGCCAGGCACTGCACGTGGCGTGATTCATGGAATCCCTGAAGGCCTCACTCAGGAGCAACTTCTAGAACTCACGGCCACCAACCGCCCCTACCTCATATACATGCCCGCATTATGGGCAAAACCAGGTCAGCACACCTCACCTTCACCGGAACCCGCATTCCTTACTATATTAAGTTTGACTGTGAAATGATCCGCTGCCGATCATACCATCGCGCCCTGCAAATCTGCACATGCTACGGCGATATCGGGCACCTCCAAGATGTCTGTCCGCATCCCAACAAGCCACGGTGCCACAGCTGCGGCACTCCCCATCCAACACCGCAACACCCCTGCACTCCTCGCTGCCAGCTGTGCGACGGACCCCACCCAACGGCCCACCGCGACTGCCCCAGGCGGTACCGTCCCACTCTAAGAAGCGTCCGCTTGTCTTGACTAAGACCTCTAGCCAGCCAAGCATCGATGCCCACGAATTCCCGCCGCTCCCGCCACCGCAGGTATCGCTCCCCCAGCATCCTACCTGGCCTCCCCTGCCACCGGTGAGCTGGTCAGCTAAATTGCTCACGCCTCCCACTGCTCATACACCACCTCCCACTAACCCGTCTTACCCCTCTCCCTCCCCCGACTCACTCACCGCCGCCCTCGAAAAATTCCAACAACACTTCCAGCAACAACTTGACGAACTTAAAAAAAACATGTTGACGCCCTCATGCAACTCCCCCCTCCTCAGCCCACCCCTCCTCCCCTCTCCGAGGACCGCATCATCGAACGTGTAACTGAAATCGCCAGTGCACGCATGGCCGTCCAAATTGAAGATTCCCTAGCCAAAGTTTTAAACACCCAAGCCCAAATCTATGCTCCCCTGGTCAAGAGCTTCCAGCTTCTCACAGAACGCCAAGCCGAATTCGAACTCGCCCTCCAACGCATCTCGGACAGCCTCTCCCTTTCCTCTAATAGTCCCCCCAAGAAACCCAAGCACCACCCGTATCATGCCTAACACCCCCATTGACACCATAACTCTCTATCAATGGAACTGCTGCTCGTTCAACAGCAAGCGTCATCAACTCTCCCTCTTCACCCAAAGCGACCCCCCCCCCCCCCCCCCCCGATGTCATCGCCCTGCAGGAAACCATCTCGACTTGCCCCACACGTCCGAGCGTATACATCCTCAACATCTACAGCCCCCCGAACGACCACCTGAAGACCATAGAACCCCTCTTTCAAGAAGCGGTACAGATAGCTGGATCACACTCCCTTCTTGTCCTTGGTGACTTCAACGCCCCTTACTTGACTTGGGGCTGCCGCTACGCCTCGAAGAAGGGTACCGCCCTGCTCCGGGCCATCCAAAATCATCACCTTGTCTTTCAAAAAGACCTAACCGTCCCGACTAGAACTGGCAATTGCATTAGCCATGACACCATACCTGATCTGACCAAAGTGTCACTTAATAAACCTTATTAATTGACACTAATCTGACCTTTACCAGACACTGCCCCACAGCCCAGTGGCACCGGCTTGGCGAAAACCTCGTCAGCGATCACTACCTCATCACTCTCCGCGTACCCTTCGTTTACAAACCCCTCCGCAGAGGCACCGCACGCATCACGAACTGGTTGATTCCTTGGCGCGATCGTCGTTGGACGGCCCTCCAGTTGACCTATGTCCTATTCCCTTCATTGTAGCAGGAGCAAGGTTTCGTACCTACAGTGCAGGAAGGGATCATCACTAATTTTGAAGATTATGTCCATTTAAAACATAATTGGAATACCCATTTTTTGTGAATCTCGACAATGCGAGGTCACATTGACTACCTTCAGATGTCGAGTCCCCCGACTCAACTTTTTTTATGCACCGGGCTGGTCTAGCCTCCTGCTCCCGATGTGCTGTCGGCGGTGATCAGAAGACTTTAGATCACTTCCTGTTGCATTGCTGCGCTTTTTCAATGATGAGGCAACGTCATCTTGCCACGCCATTGCGACGAATTGGCCTGCCTATTTCCATGCCCGTACTACTATCTTTTGGGGCCACATCACTGGGATATTGTCACCGAGGGGTGGCTGCAGCCATTCATGCTTACGTTTCCGAGACCAGGCGCCTGCCCTGTTAGCGGTGATTCTTGCATGTACTTTTTCCGGTCCAAAAAGTTCAGTTGTTCTACTCAAAACTCCACTAACAACTTTCAACCAATTCCATGTTTTCTCTTTCTGCGTATAAATAGCGAGATGTATAATTTTCCGGTGTTTTAAGCGGGCGCATTCCCTTCTCACGCCCGATTCCTGGCCAATCCCCCACGTGGGTATGAACCCAGTCACGAGGAACAACAAGCGCGAGCGGCCTCCATCGAACGCAGTTCCATTGCAGTCTTCCGATCTCGGAGTTTTCCTAACTCAGCCGCCACCGAGAGCTCTTTACGCCTGGGGCCTTTAGCCTACCGCATTTGCGAGGACAACGAAACTGGAAGACCTAAAAGGTAGAACTACCGGCGGAGGAGCCCATTCACTGACATCGACGGCACTTCCAAATGGAGAACAAGATGGATATGCGGCAGTTGTAGGCACCGCGGTGTACGAAGCTCCTATCATGCTTAACTCCTCATTAAGCCACCAGCTCGCCTTCAACGTCGAGAACGAGATCCCGTATACGTCGCTCACGCCTGCCTTGCCGCAGAAGGAACAGCGGCCACCCGGCAGCACCGGTGTGGCTGCGTCACACGGGGGCCCAATGCCCGCCGCAAGCGGAGGACAATGTCCCGTCGTGCCTCGGTTCCCCTTGCTGATTAGCGCCAGTGGCAACCAGCGGCCATTGACAGGGGTCTACGGCGCTCGGCGCTACCAGCGTCGCCCCACACCGCAGGAGTACGTGCCACGGCCACAGCCGCCGCTCCATCTGCGCGAACCTGCCGTGCAACAATGCCCACGAGCAGCTGAGTGGGGCCTCTTCTCCGCTGCAAAGGCGTGGCCGCACCACGACCTCACGTTCCCTATCTCGCGGGTTGTCGAGGCGTACAGGTCGAGTCCGAACGACCGCGGCGACGCTGTGTGCGTGTACGACCTTCCGCGCGCCTGGGGACGAGGAGAGCCTCGGACGCGTTGCGACTGTTGCCTGACCAATGCAGATCGCGGGCGTCCACACCGACGCTAGTCCAACCCGGCCAATGCACACAGCAGCCACCAGCCGCCGTTCTTTCCAGCAACGGACAGTAGCCAGTGGGAGGCTGTGGGCGCAATGGCCGCTGCTTCCTTGGAACGCTCGGGCCGAAGCTGTGCATACGAACGGAAATGCGGACGGTGCACGAGCTCACGGTATGGAGGGCGTGAAGAAGCCGTGGGGCGTTTATTAAGAAGCACCTGTCATTGTAAAGCACCAGGCAGCGTAGGAAATTGCTAGCTGGCGACTTCGTGTCTGCCAAATATTGATATACTAATTTTGTTTTTGAACTGATAAAGGTTTCTGGGCCTTGGCCTTTTTGTTGTTTTGCTCCTCCTTCTGCAATGGCTTCTTGCTTGGCTTTTTCTTCACAACGAAAATGGAATGGATGTCATCGGGGAGGTCGCTTCATGTACCAAACATGCCGTACAATAATTGTAATCCGGCAACTACGTTAACATTCGGTATAATGCGTTATAACTAGAGACCGGATTTTAGGCAAATGCCTTTTTTTTTTCCTTGCGTTCCTATCGCCCCATTTCGATATATGAGTACGAATTAGAGGTCAAGGATGGCTTTTATGGTGGTTTTATAGTTCCTATAAATGCCTATTTTGGGTGTTGGTGCCTAAACTCCGATAAATGCCTATAAATGCCTTTTTTTCTCAAATTGGCGCTAACTCAGCACTATGAAGCGTCAAGTTTCGCTTTCGAGTGCAATTTGATACCTTTATTTATTCTACCTTGAAATATTTACTGTTCTGAATTCTATGGGTTTGAACCTTGCCCTCTGTTTAACACTACCCCCCCCCCCCCTTTTTTTTTGCACCGGTGCAACCGGAGCGGCGGCTTCTGCATGCTTTACGGGTGGCTTTCCCGCAGGACTTGGCGGTGGACGCACAACTCTACTCCCCAGGTAAACTATGATACCGTCAGGGGCAAAAAAAGTGATGGGGAAAAATTACGCCCACCTCCCCTCGCGGGAACCCTGGTGTGATGCAACGCATCTGGGTGGGTCGATTCTCTCGTTGGGTTGATTCTCTAAAGGAACCGTCGCATCAAGCAATCGTCGAGTACTGCGAGAGTGTGCAAACGGAGTACGGACGACCGTTGACTGAGACCGCGTTCGCTATCGGAGAGAGGATAGGAGGAGAGGGGAGGAGAGACGCACCTGTGCCGACGCCGCCGCCGCCGCCGCTGTTAGGCGATAGCGTTCGCTATCGGAGAGAGGAGAGGAGGAGAGTGGAGGAGAGACGGACGCTGCCGCCGGACAGACGCAGGAGTGACATAGCCCCGAGCAAGAGATGCGTTGCATCTAAAAACACTGTGACGTACACGCCCTTATCTTGTTTGTAATTTACTAGTTGAAAGGTTCACCACCAGGGGAGAAATTGGCTCCAGGCGATTGGACCCGACCAATAGGAGGCAACCCTTCCCTTCTGGTCCGGTCTTTCAACGTGCACGGTCTGGCTTTCTCCGTTGCCCTTTTCAGCCATGCCGAAACGGAAGACGCCCAGAAGTGCGTTGATCCGACAGTGGACACTTAACTCACCATGCTACAGAATAGACGGAGAGACCGTGTTCTGCCAACCGTGCGGAAAAAAAGGTGAGTCGACGAGTTTTTACGTGGCGTGAGTGTTTCATGTGTTATTCGAAACGACGGCCCCTCGCTCAAGTGCGCTTGATCCAGGGGCCATGGTCGAACTCGAAACTATGCAAAGTTGTCCATTGCGGCGCCTTGGTTGGCGCCTACGCGTCATGGCCGCGATTCGCTGTTATTGCTTTCTGTTCATGCTGCCCCTTCTTCTGAGAAAAGAAAGAAGGCCGCTATGTATTTTTAATACGGCAGACAGCGCTCCTTTCGGTGCCTGCATTTTTTCAAACGTTGGCTATTTTGATTGCTAGTGTTGTTTATAAGTTCTAAACTTTCAATACCATTGACATTATTGAAATGAAATATTTTAGATAGCTTGAGAAGGAGATTCACATTTTTATGTACCGTCCCTGTGTGCTGAGTTAAGTGAAAATCCAGAAATTTCTTAATCAAACGATCAATGGATCGGTTGGTACTGAAGGATGATGTTTCAAAACTAGCGCTGATGAACGGAGCGTGTTTTTAAGATATGCACTGGACATCCGTTAAATCGAAGTCCACCTCGTAGCTACTCGGTTAATTACATGCAGACGCTAGCTAGAATTACCGAAGTACGCCACGCTAAGTTAACACGGAATTGAATCTGGTATCTTACTCCCCCGCCGTGCCACCGTGAAATTTAAGGTATTGATGACGCGCGCTGAGTCAGTTGAACAGAACGTCACTGGAATCTCACCTTCTTGTTTTTCAAGTACGTTTTGGTGGTATGACATGCGTAGCAGCCCGGCGCTCAAGTGCAGTTATACCATCAAATAGGACGCAGCAGGGGTGTTCGAGCGCTTCTCTGCTGAAGTTAGAATGTTTATTGATACTTATCGTATTTATTTGTCTTCTGTTAGCATGTCAAGACGCTTAGTATACTAGCATGTTTATCTGCCCTGTGATGTTGAATATACGCTTCGTATTTAAGAAATCCTAACGCATTTGCGCAGATTCCTTGCGAGAAGAAGTACCACCTGGCTCAGCATGAGACGACAGCAGGTCACCTGGCAAACCTTAAGCGGGACAAGCCCTCAACATCCAAACAGTCTTTTTTGACAACAGCGTTGAAGGACGACAGGACGAACGCTTTCAACGTTGATTTGTGCGAGGCCCTGGTGGCCGCAAACATCCCTTGGACCAAAATTGACAATCTCGTGCTGAAACAATTTCTACAGAAATACTGCAATCACAACGTGCCGTCTGAGTCTACTTTGAGGAAGAACTACCTCCGGCCTTTGTATGAACAGACATTAGCAAGAATCAGAGAAGAGCTTGGCGACTCCTGCATTTGGATTTCCGTAGACGAAACAACAGACGTCAAAGGGTGCTTTGTCGCTCACTGTCTTGCTGGGAAGCTTGCGGCGCACGAGAAGACGAGGGCTTTCCTCGCGTGTTCGAAACCTTTGGAGAGAACAAATGGAGAGTCTGTAGCATTCTTTGTAAACGAATCCCTAAAGGTTCTTTACCCTACAGGAGTCGAGGCCACAAAGGTTCTGTTGCTCTACACAGACGCTGCAGCCTACATGCACAAGGCCGCTCATCTCCTGAAGGCCTTCTAACCGCAGATGCTCCATGTCACATGCCTAGCGCATGCGCTTCATCGTGTTTACGAGGAACTGAGGAAGCACTTCACTGACGTCAACGAGCTTATTGGTTCAGCCAAGGCCGTGTTTCTGAAGGCACCCTCTCGCGTGCGCGTCTTCAAGGATATGCTGCCTGATGTGCCCCTTCCGCCAGAACCCGTCGTCACACGATGGGGAACGTGGATAGAAGCTGTTGAGTACTACAACTGCTACTTTTCGGACATCAAGGCCGTGATCAACGGCCTTCCAAGTGACGAGAGTGTTGCAGTCACAAAGGCTCAAGCTGTCCTCTCCGTGAATAGCCTTCCAGGAGACCTCGCGTACCTTTGCGCCAACTTCACGTTCTTAGTGGATTCTATCAAAAAACTTGAAAGTGCGGGAGAAACTCTTGTTACGAACGTTGCGGTAATTCTCCACACACAGGAAAGAATCGCCACCGTTCCCGAAGGACCCGTCGCCGAAAAGGCACGTGCGAAGCTGCAATCGCTCTTGGACAAAAACAAGGGGTTTTCTGTCCTTAAAGAAGCTTCATGAGTCCTTGCTGGTGAGCACTATAGGATCCCAGTGTCAATTAACCCATCGAATCTTCCCAAGTGTAAGTACGCATCAATCACATCTGTCGACGTCGAGCGTTCGTTCTCCGCGTACAAACTCATTCTCAGCGACAAGAGGCACAATTTTGAACCCGGAAATCTGGAGATGCTGGTAGTTACCTATTGTTTCTATAATTTTCATAGTGATTCTTAAACTAGGTTCCGCGTTGTGTCCAAACACAATTCTTAATATTTATATTTCGAATGAGCGTATGTGTATTTGGCAGTGTTGAAAGGTCTTGTCTGTATAATTAAGGTATCTGTAGAAAATTGCTAAAGGGTGTACGTAAGTTCTCACGTAACAACATGTTAATTTCTTAACAAACCTTGTCTATCTTGCATTTATTATTTTCTTGCTTTATTGTAATTTAATTGCGTCAGGCAGACATAACTTTGCGCTTTTATAAATCAGTATTACCATATTTCAAGTATTGTTTCTTCTGCCTGTTTCACAATATGCGACGCTTGAGTGACTTTCGCATCTGAACATGTATGTAAGCAATGCGCTTGTGAAATTAAGCGAATTGATCGCCATTAGCCCAGAGGTATTACGGGGCAATTCCACGTCTAAGGTCAATGTATAGAACTTGTTATGAGAGAAAAATAAAGAATTGAATTGAATTGAACTGTTACTGCCATTGTGGCCTCATAGCAATGACATTTTTAGATTTCCTGTCGTGCTTACAGTTCGCTCACGTCTTCACTTGAAATTATTAGCGTTTATGTAAAAATTTATTGCGCCTATTTTATTCTTTTTAGTGCTTAAAACGTTGTTTTGGTCGCCTATTTTTGGCGCCTAAAACGTGCTTTTTTAGTGCCTAAAAATCCGGCCTCTAGTTATAACGCTTATAACTCGGTAATACCATTTATAACTGCACTGCTGAAAGCAAATTACTGTTTGAGGGCGGCTCTCGCGCAGCTCTTGATGCTGCCTTCTAAGCAATTTTTAGTTAGCCCGTCGTCTTTGATGTTCAGAAAAATTGTTCTGGAAGGTGTAGGTGATAGTTGGCCCCTAAACTAGCGCATACCCACTCAGGGGGATTGCCCAAAAAGATTTTTTTTCCCTTATAAAGAACCAGATAAGGCAAAACACTACAGTCGAAGAAAGAATTTAGAACGTATATTGGAGATAAATATAAAAAGAAAGAGGAACGAGAAAGCCTGATCGGAATCGTTTTAGCAAGGCAGACGAGCCGTCTTTGAAATGAAGGAATTGATGGCGTTACAAACATCCCCACGGCAGTGGCCTAGCTTCTTGCCTCCAAAAGACAAAAGCACTGAGCCAGCCGCACGTGACTTCCCCAGCAAGCTAGAGCCAACACCGGGTTGTTGATGATGATGATACGATGATGATGATGATGATAGTGTTTGGGGGGGTCCGAAGAAAATGGTGCATGCCTCATTAAGGGGATTGACCAAGAAGCATTGTGTTTAGCCTTCAAATCGTATTAAACAATTGCAAACAGGAGAACGAAAACAAAGCTGTAGGCTGAATGGTACAGGAACGAGCCGGAATAGAGAATCCAGGGGATGCCACATTCCGGCAGTGCTTTGTGATCGCCTTTTTCTGTGGCAAGACGAAGCCACTCAAGTAGTAGCTACAGTAAACGGCATTTGACCCTGTCGAGCCGATGTCATTTGCTGCTGTAATGCCTCTACGCGTAGGCGGCGTAAAGTCGGCCATCCTGATGGCCAGCATGATTATGATGAGCAGGGTAGGGATCAGTCGCAGGTTAATATCAGAAATAACTGGGGCGCTTCATACTCTCTCTGAATGTACCCTCAATGACTGGACCAGGCACAGAACCTGGGTGTTGAACAACCCGACCATGGACAGGACTTCTAGGGCATATAGTGGGCACGCAGTGCGCCACGATCACTGTGCGAATACGGCAGCTACATTGGAATCAGTGCAAGCAGTCACATCTCGAAAAAAAGCGTTTTAAAGAAAAGGTAATAACGACCTCCCACAGCAAAGAGAACTTGAACTCCGCATGACCAACCACCGCCGCAATAATGGGTCTTCACCCATTGTCATCTACCGTATCATCCATAATGCGGTTTCGATGCAGAGAGCTCGGCGACTTAGGCGTTCGTGCCTTCGCGTTTTTTCCCACGGAGATAAAACCGTTGGGGGTAGAGGTATACAGCTTTGCTGTAAAAGTCTCGCGTCTTTGACGCACGAAGCATTCTAGCGCGAGGCGTTGGAAAACTAGTGTCCCGGTGTGTTCTTTTAGTAGGCGCTTTTGCTAAGGGAGAGAGAGAGAGAGAGAGAGAGAGAGAGAGAGAGAGAGAGAGAGAGAGAGAGAGAGAGAGAGAGAGAGAGAGAGAGAGAGAGAGAGAGAGAGAGAGAGAAGGAACTTTATTTGAGCCCAAACTGGTAGAAGGAAGGGGGTGACAGGGAGGAAGTCACCTAGCCTTCCCCGTTAGATGGCGGCCATGAGCCCGTGGGCCCTAGCGGCGTCTTCCGCCAGCTGGACGAGTAGTTGTTGTAAGTCTGGGTGAGAGCTGAGCAAGGCGGCCTCCCATTGCTCTTGAGTCCTGATGTTTATTGCTCTATTAGGTGAACTAGGTTTCTGTGGGCATGCTCATATGATGTGTTGTAGGGTGGCTTTGTCTGCACACCACTTGCATCTGTCGGAATACGTGTCTGGGTAATATCGGTTGTAGAGAACAGGGTTGGGGAAGGTGTTCGACTGTATTCGTCTCCACGCAACTGACTGCCATCTGGTGAGGGAAGAGTGTGGTGCAGGGTACTTGAGGCGGCTCGGAGATGAAACGTTCTAGCGCGAGGCTTTGGAAAACGAGTGTACCGGTGAGTTCTTTAATTGTGCACCACTCTCTAGAAACCGCTCTGGCACGAGCAGTTTAGAGCCGTAAGCCTGGTATCCTCTTGAACTGTCCCTTTGCAAGATGTCCCAAGTTACAAACACCCTACATTCTACTCCCGCTTCTTCCACTTCACTTAGCGTCTTCCTGCTGCAATAACGGATATCTCTCTCTATACATATATTTTAGTACACGTTACGTTATAGCGCGAGGCGTTGAAAAACGAGTGTCCCGGTATTTTAGCACCCTGACCACGTGAGACGGAAAGACACGCCGACAGCACAAGCCCCTAAGGTGCTTCGCCCGTAATACACGACCCGAGACAGCGTGGCTATATTTTTCGCATATCATCATCATGACGCTCCTCATGATCATTGTCATCATCGTATGCTGTATGGACACGCCGGTGAGCCCGAGCCGTGCAGAGCTAACGCAGTTCTATCTCTGACATCGGACCTGGAGCTTGTAGAAACTTGGCGGTCATCAGGAGCCTTTTTTCCAGGGAATTGTAAACCGGACGCATCGGTCAAAGCCGGAGATGACTGGACTGTGGCCCCGTGAATCTCAAAAGTGAAACTAGGAAAAGGTGCTGCTCACGGACGTCACCGACGTTGACTCTGGCACGATGGGCCACTTAAAGGCGAGCAGGGCGATGGACGAAGCGGCTGCGGCCACCAGGGTAACATCTGCTGAAGAGTGCGCCGCTCCTCGCAGGCGGTACTTTATCAGCGGAGAGCTGGCCGTCACCTGCGAGTCCGAGATTCGGCACGAGCATCTTCCATACGCAGGTCCGTGGAAGAATCAGCAGGCGCATGGCGACGCCACCTGTTTGACCGTATCGCACCTGTGCGAACACATCTGTACACCGCAGGCGCAGCACCATACTCCGCCGTGGTTGGGGAGCCCGTGCCTATTCCTGCCATTGACAGCGACCAGCCGTAGTCCATGGACTTTACGGCCTTCTACGCTACCAGCGTCGACCACCTCAACAATGGTACGCGTCTTGGCCGTATCCTCCGCTCGAGCTGCAAAACCCGTTCCTGGTGCGACACTCTAAACCAACCGCCAGGACGACTGTCCACTCAGCGGCCAAACCACAGACGCATCATTATCCAGCTACGCCACCTTGAGGCGCTGAAGCTTCCGGTAACCCTATTGTCAGCAGGGATGGCGAAGAAGACATCCTTTGTGACCTTCGCCATGGACCTGCTGGTGCTTGTCGCGTGGCAGCCTTGGCCAACTCAGCGCAAACCGCGGGTGTAGGGAACGACGCTAGAACAAACTGGCGCATGGACTCATGAATAATTAGGATTTCGCGGCAGACCCTCCCCGCTGAAATATGTAACTAACAAACACTACTCCCAGATTGCCTGCTTCGTTCTTCGAAGGTCTTGTGCATAAGCTATAAATGCGGATGGGAATGTAGACAATGGACAAGCTAAGGAGTAGATTAAGAGGCTGATTAAGAGTAGATTAAGAGGCTGTACCTTTGGGAATGGCTCTGGTTGCATTGTGAATGGGGCGCGGGCCGTTTGATGACAGTGCGAAATATATACTCCTAATTGAATCGAACTTTAAGGGCTTTGTGTCTTCTTTGTCTCGGTTTCTTTCTTTGCTCAAATTTGCTTGAACAGAAGATGCGTGTTGTAATGTCATTTTTTGTATCAGTGAGGTTGTTTTGCATCCGCCTACAGACAAGGAGCGTATTTAGGGATTCTGAATGCCCCGAAAGAAATTTTCTTCGGTTCCACATCTCACGAAGTATCAAAAAGCATTCGTTTGGTCACCTTTACCACAAAGAACCGTGTGCTTTAGTAGCTTGTCGGCAGCTTCAGCATTTCCTGCAGGCAGAGGAGCCATCATCTGACAGCGTGAGTGGATGGCTTTTCTCCCTGTCGTCATTGAAACCTTCAAACATATACGCGCAATGCAAGGAGTGCCGCGACGATTCGAAGAGTAACCAAACAAAACTCTAAAATCCGCGAGGACGAAACACTTCGAATCACACAAGCCCTTGTCGTCCGCAGATTATCATACTCCGAAAAACCCATAGAATCGCCTGAACTCCAGGACACGAAGGACTTGACGAAAATGAAGCCACTCACGGACCCGTCCGTGAACTTAAAAACCGGGCGGATGCCACCTTCCATGTCATCACGTCTTCCATTCTTTATTTTTATGCCGCACGGGCTATCACATTCAGATAAGCAGACTATTTCGTCCTAACGTCGCTAGCCCAGAATATTCTTCTGTGATCTACAATGTTCTGGATGTGAATAGACGGTTCCAGAAACACTCGCGCCTAAAGATAAAAGCCTGCAGAGAAGACGCCGCGGCATTCGATTCGACTGTCGACGCTCGACTACGCCCGTTACTTTGTTGACCGCTGCTTCACCGCCTCTGTATTCTTTTGAGTTGTTAGGGAAGCACAAGTTCGCTCCAATAAACTTGTTTCTCCTTCAAGACAACTGCGTCGTCCTTGGCTTTGTTACAATATCATACATAATTATCCTGGGCCTGCACACCGGCCATCTTCATGGATTTTAAGTCACCTCACTTTCGTTTTTACTGAGACTGTTTAGTATTTAATTGTTCATCTGTGTCATCATAAATAATAAGTTTGTCTTTGGCGCCGTTGACCCTTGTTGGCCTTGCGCCATCAAAACCAAACCATCATCATTAGCATAATCAAACCTGACTCTGTACACCAGCCTTCACCATTGCCTTAAATTGATTCTACTATTTGTCTGGCTTACACGTTTTAATTTCTACTTTTTGTGGTTCACCTTTGTTTGGCCTCTTTGCCCTAGGTCGTGTTGCGCCAAAAAAATCCAACAATCATCAATTGAAGTGAGCCAACATTTGGCAGCCCCCAGCACCCCTTCCCCCATCAAAGAGACATATGTGTATTCGGTGCACCGTGTGTTCGATGCACGCATGAAAACCCAGTTCATAGGTGTATCCCGTTCTCGGCACTTGGAGCTGGTGGCTTCTTCCCCAGGGAGATTGCAGTATTGAACGTTTCTCCTTCGCCTCCGTACTTCTCCGCGCACTCGCCACGGGTCACTGTTCTAAATATTCTGCCGCTACTGAAACTAAACAAAATCAGACGCCAGTTACTCTCAACCCACGGGAACAAATAGAGAAGCTTCTGTTCTCGAACGAGCTTGCGGCAACCCAACGGAAAGTCTTCGCCCATATGCTCCATTACCTGGAGACGGCTGGTCTCACGCAGCGGCTGTATCCCGTACTGCAGTGACTGACTGATCTTCCAGGACTGACAGCCCTATCTCTTATTCTGTAACCTCTCTTTATGCCTTTATCTCTCTAACGCTCTAGTTTATCCTTTGACTCCCCCTTTACTTCCCTCATCCCCCACTTGGTTGTATGCAAGTGAACTCCCTGCAGAGCTCAAATATCCACAGGGCACTTCTTTCCTTTTCCTTTCCCACGAACCACAACCACCACAACAACTATGAGATTTGCGTAACGTCGACTCGTACCTTTGCGTTAGATCCGCCAATTTCTCTCTCGTTTCAATAAATAATCCCCCTCCTCAACCCACATGTTTTCGCGTTGCTATATACCTGTGCAGCCTTTTCGGCAATGGACCCAGCGACTATTCACCACGTATGTACCCAAACGTGCATATTGCACCCAGCTCCATCCACAGTGGGTTAACATCTCCCTGCATTGCACAAGACGTTTTGTTACGGCGGCTGCGATGAACACGCATCTATGGCTGGGGAGGCACTGACAAAAAATATTCTGTTCATGTTGGACTGCTGAATTTATTAGCCTAAATGTTGGCACAATACCCCATCGCGTTCACAATGTTTGAAGAAAACGGGCAGAAACAAAATGGCTTCGTATCTGCTCCTTTCGTTGCAAATGCAAACGAAAGACGACCGTCAACATTTGCCAAGCAAATGTCTCGCTTCGCTTTCCCGCTCACCTCTCATGCTGTTCCTCTCCCGTCGCGCTCCTCCCAAGGCAAACACGCTTGAGGTTTGCTGAAGTCAATTTAAATTTACCGCGTTCCCCTGCTCCAAGTCGGGTGCCTCAATACCAGCGTTGCCGTACGGCGGAGATGCGCGTGATTGGAGGCGACCTGCTTCAACCTTTATAGATCCACGTTGCCCTACTCCACGTGCGTTCCAAGCGGAACGTGGAACCTATCTAGTGCAGCCTATCTATAGTGAAACCTTTCGTAACTGTCTCAGTTTGATTTCCTAAAATTCCGTTAGAAGCTATAGTGGCGCGAGCGACACCAGGCAACGGAGTGAAATTTTTTGATGCAGTGGATGCAGTATTTCATCTTGTATCGCAAAACGCAGTGTCTATTGTGCCATCCGACGGCACTCTAGCTGATCGCTGCAGGCATCGCTAGAGTGCCGTGCGAAGATATTCGAATATTTAATACTAGGCTAGCACCAGCCAAAGCGTCTGTCGTTGTAGTGTAGAGGACTCTGCTTCCGGTAGCGTAGCGAGCGGACGCAAGATGTCGAGCTCCCCAGTTGGAGCGGTCGTTGCGGCTTCGGGCCGCGGAAACAGGACAACGGAAAACGAAGCAAAGGACTACCAGATAATTCTGCCTCAACTGCCATTCGGTCGGTTCGTTTTGAACGCAGTATTCTTGCACGCTGACGTCAAGGCGAGGCCTTATCGAGTGGAAGATTTTCGAGACACGCTCGCACGCTTGAAACTGCTCCCCGACGTGATAGCTTCAGGAGCGTTCCAAATGAATCACGTGTGGGCAGTAACATTAGAGAGTTTTAGCTTACCGTTTTTGACGCTCCGCTATGCTCCCGACGTCCCGACGTCTCGCTCAGCACAACCGGAGCGTCAGCAGCCGAAAGGCTTTTAGCTAAGCGATAACCGTATCTCCCTCGACGGGGAATGATTCGCGTGACTGGTCGTTTCGCCTGCGCGTGTAAACCAAAGCTTCATCCTAAAGGAAACATAACAATTTGCATTTCGTCGCCCAAACAAAGCAAAATACCATGTTTCTTGGCCTCATTTAACCTTTTTTTTGTATAACGTAGTCGCTGACATGGTATATTTTTTCTAAATAACAATAAACAAGCCGATAAACTTTGGACTAGCCAAGCCAAGGCTGTCTTTCTCGGTGCTGCATAGAAGCAGCCCCGCGCTTCGGTCGACGTTTTTCGCTTCCGTTCTAACGATCTTTGAGGTGTGTGGCACCATTGCCTATGCGGAAGCACTTTCGCGGCTTTGTCGGTCGTGTTTCAACTGTAGAAACGGAGTTCGCCGTAGCGCGCTCGCATCGCGGGGGCAGCCATGTTAAAATTCCGCACGGTAGCGTAAGCTGCCGCGACGGTCCGCTAACAGGGCCCGGTTAAGGGGTATTCACACGACGGAGCGTTTCAGCGGAGAAATCCGAGGGAGGTCGTGACGTCACCGCAGGCGGACCTCCGCTCGGCTAGCTCCTTCGCTCACACGGAGGATGCGACTTTCGGACGGACGTCACTGTTTGCAGCCGCCTATCTCGAAAGCATAGCTGCCGTAGCACCGCCGATTCCGCGACGGCGGCAATTTCTGTTAAGCGCATACGTACTGATCTTGTCAACCGACTAAAAATTGGTCGTCGACGCGATGCAGGTGCTGCCGCGCGGAGAGAACGGCGCGCGACGTAGTAGCAGCCGACCGGCCCACCTACAGGCCCGCATACTGATGTTAGGCTTAACACGGCGGCGAATATTCGATCGCCGCTCTGGCAAGCGGCTCAGGTGACGATTTTTCAAGCAACTTTCCATCACATCATTACCCCATTTCTCGTATACGCAGCTTTGTTTGCGCCTTGGGGAGCAATAACAAGCTGTCGCTCGAGCTACCGGCGCCGGCCTGCGCCACTTCGCAGCCGCGGCCGCCGCTCGCCAAGTGCCCGTGCTGGTGGTATACGCCTCGAGCGCTGCCTGTAGGGGCGCCACTGAAATCCCCCTAGCGGCTCGTTTCGAAAGCATACGCGGGAGTCGCCGGCCCGCTCACCACTGTCGCCGTTGCTTTTGAGGCACGTTCGCGACCGATATTTCCCGTTTGTATGCGTTGGAAATACATATTTATGTGGAGCAATCACTCTGTTCGCAAATGTGGTGTATTTACGAGAGTGTAAATGCTTTTGACGCGATCTTACTGTGGTACATTTTGTCCGCATAAGCGCCAGGTATGTGTCACAGCCCGGCGTCGCGAAACCAGCCTATGCATGGAGCTTATTGTAATTCCACTGCCCTGAAATTTACTAGCAGTACCAACGTAAGCAGCGTTCGTTCAGATGCTCATGCTACGGCTATACACTACGATGTAAATCGGTTTCGCGTGCTTTCATAATCCAGCGGAGCACTTATACCTGACAGCCCGCCGGTTACGCTTCATATCTCGGGTATTGATCACTACCATGAACAAGCGAATGTGGCATAAATTTCACGGACATCCTACGCAATAAGTACGATGGATAATGCAAAATTACACCCGGCAGTCAGCACAAATAATTTACGGCTGGGTCATCTTGTCGCGAGGTGAGCTTTCCCAAACAGTCATCGGTGCCGTGACTAAACGCTTCTTCGAAACGTCATCAAATGACACAGGGAGCCTGCAGAATTTAGCACAAAAGTGAAATCAGAGGGCCTTATCAGATACCACACTCTTCCAACGACACCTTCAATCGCTTGTAAACTTCCGTACTGTATACTTCAAAAAATGTGTCCGCCGAGTGATCAGCTGTTCGTTAAAGTCGAAAAACAAAATAAAGGTGAACGCTCAGCTTGTGTGTGATTACTAAAACTGCCATTCCTTGATTTCGCTCCGCATTTGTACACAACGATAGTTAAGCGCCCCCTCCTTCCCCTCCCTGTCTTGGAAATATCAGTGCATTTCGCATCTAGTTGGTCCAGTGAGTTCAACCTTGCTTAAGGTAAGACGAACGTCGCTAGGATTTCCGAAGCTGTACTGGGTTTTTTCATTCCCGCTGCTTCCGGACTTGGCAGACCATTTATTTTTCCGTGGTTTCATTAACTCTCCTTGGTCCATGCTATCCGGCGGGAGTGGGCACGTATTTAATGACCCACAGACTTGGAATATACTTAACATGTTCGCGTGGCTTCTATTTCTATAAGGGCACAAGCTATTGTCAGGTATTAGGTAGTCACCTCCCCGAATGATATTTTTCTACGGCGTATACATTCAAAACAAGGCCGAATTCTTTGTCCGCGCTGCAAAACAATACCAACCTCTCACTGTGGCAATATTAGGACTAAACGAGGAGTCAATAGAATTCACTTGCGCCTGAGATTTTCGGAGGTGACAGTGGTGATATGCCGCTGCCGTCGCCGACTGCCGTAAGGGCAGCGAAGAAGCGCGCAGTATACCGCGTCCCCGGTTAGCTCTTGTTGGCGTTCGAGCACTCTCTAATCAGGACGCAGCTGTTTTTTGAAGAGCCCTAAACATACTATTTGCTTACAGACATCACCATAACAAGATGTTCAGGGCGCGGAAAGGCAAAAAAGAAGCGAAAGAGAACCAAAACATTGCATGATCCGCTATCAGCTGCGCAGCGGACATCCCGTAAGCGCCGCGGAGAAGCGGCGGCAGGCGGCGCAGCGATCACGAAGCTCGAGGCGTATACGCGGCTCCCTCAGTGCGCCTGTCATGTGCGCCACGCATTTTCGCGTCCAATGTATTAAGAAGCGATAAAAATAAAGTGCCTGCAACCGCTCTAGAACTTCAGTCGCGGCCAGCTGCCCGACGAGCAGACGAAATCCCGCCGCCTCCACCGCGGAGCGTCGGAGTAGAGTGTACTAGAAGTTTTAGAGTGGTCCGAGCGGCGGCCTCTCCCATTGCTCCGCCGGGTCGACTTTCGCGCAGAAAATAAAACCGGTATAGCGGCGGCGCTGCTGTCGTGAACAACTGAACAGCCGGCGCTCCCCGGCACTAGCTTATTTCGGATTTATTTCGGATTATGAGGTTTAACGCGCCGGCGCTACACAGGCAATGAGGCAAGCGGTACTGGAGGGCTCCGGATTAATTTTGACCACCTGGGGATTTTTAACGTGCGCCGAAATCTTGAAGACACGGGCGTTTTTCGCTTTATCCTCCATCACAAAAGCAGCTGCCGTGGCCGGGAATGGAACCTGCGCCTTTGGTCAGCTGATTTACAAAGTAGACGCAGAAACGTTATGACTCAGCTTGAGCAAACTTTAAACTAGTACGACCCACCATAAAATTACCGACCTCCCCCCTCCCCCCCCCCCCCCCCCCCCCATCCAACGATAGTTTCTCATTTTTATACGTTTTCTGAAAACGTTGATTGTTGATATACAGTAATATCTCGTAAACTCAAAGGCGAAAAATTAGCTGAAAATTTTTAGATAAGCGCGGAGTTTCGAGTTAAGTCAAATGCAGAAAATTTGTAGCCAGGTCCCTGAAATAACAGCTAGTGCTGCTAACAAAAGCACCATTGCACAGGGGAGATTTCGTAATAAAGGCGAAATAATTCGCAGGAAAAAGAAACGTTTTTTATTGCAGAAGAAACTACTGTGTTGCGCTCGGCTGTTTCGCGTTCGCATCTGCATCCCAGAAAAGCGTACCCGAGAATTCTCAACGCATCGCATGAATTGGTGGTCGCCACCGCTACATTCTACCTTGTTACAAAGCAGACGCAGCATGTATGTTGTTTCTGCCGTTGTATGCACTTCTGGAGGCTCCTCCTCGCCCGCATGATCAGTTGCGTCGTCCACAGCTATTTTAACGATGTACGCGCCAGACCAGGGCCGTACCCAGAGGGGGGTTTTGGGGGTTCGAACCCATCCCGAAATATTTTCCAGGCAGCACGTAAACAATATTTACTGTTGCTTTCAGCAAAACTACCCCCTTCCCAAAATTCATAACCCCCTCCCCCCCTCCGAAAAAAAATGCTGGGTACGGCCCTGCGCCAGACAGCATCAATTCCGGTAACGGGGACGCGTAGTCCGCGTAAACTTGCACTTCACGATCGCGTTCGGTGAGTAGTGGGGGTAATCATTCGAACGGGGACCTTATCAGCTGCCTGCAGCGGACTTTGCCTTGTGTCCTCTCTGCCAGTATTTCGACACATCCGTGGTCCTCCGAAAAAACGTTTGGAGATAAAGCAGGCTAATGCGTAGCGCCTATGGGAGATAAACATACGGCGAGAAAAAGTTTCGAGAAGATATTTTGAGATATAGCAGAGTTCGAGTTAAAGAGGGATTAATTTGACGGACAGGCACCAGGAATGTTCTTCCCTTCCCGTTCTTGACTCTGCGCATGAAGCAAAAGCGGAGGGGCGCACATTCTATGCTGCAAAAAGTTTACTGTTTTTTTTACGTTCCTACTTGGAACGAAAATACCAAAAACCTTCTTCTGGGATACCCCTACCGTTGATGCTTGTACTGTTGTTAGTGGGCTTTCTTATTTTATTAACCTGCTATGTCGCATGCAGGCACTTGGTAAGGAAGTGTGCACTGAAAACGAAGTGCCAAGTCTGCAGGACCAATCCTACATGCCAGGGGACGATGCCGCTGTGTTTACTACCTCTTGTAATTTGGGGGTAATTCTGAATCCTTCCGCTTATTTTTTAAAGTTTATTAGCGATCTCTAGGACGTTTTTACCATTTGCTTCAGCGGCAAGGAGCTTCACCATGACAGCGTTATGGATGTGCTGAAGCCCTTATTCACAACAAACACCTTAACGGCGTTGGTTGCGTCCAGCACGTGAGACCTTGACAGCAAATTTGGTTTGGTCTGTATACATTGTGACACGGATTCATTTCTACATAAAATGTTTAAAAGTTCCGTGATTACATGCGAAGGTGGGAGCAACACCTTAAACTTAGCCGTTGCTAATGATCGAGGGCGAGTTATGAAAATGCGTTGGCCAAGAATGTCAATTCAAATCTCCATGTTAGCGTTATTCCTAAACCTTTACATATGCAGACTTTGCGCATGATTTCCCGCGTTACATTTAATTTGCTGTGCTATTGAAAATGAAAACAAAATGTTTATTTGTTCCAGCTCTGTTTATTTGAACCTCCATGTTAGCGTTCTTGAATCTTTACCTCTATAGTAGACGTGTTATATTTCATTTTTGTCGCGGTCAGTATATTTTCTGATCTATGTTTTGCATTTCTTTTATGTGCGTGTAACTGTATCCTCAGCATACTTGTGAATTAAATTTGTTGATTTGATTCAACTCCTTCTTGATCGAATCAGGTGAAAGGTGGTGCGATTAACAGAACTTTGCGGGAATAGTTCTATGAAAGACGGTCATTGGTACAACTGAGCTAAACACTGGGCTATCCACTTTTTAGTTAAAAAGATAACTCGCTTGCACGTGTCATTTTCTGTTCGGCCACCACGGTGACCCGTAATTATCCCAAGCGGGCCACTGCTTAATACTGCTATAATAACAACTCACGTGATAAAAAAACAAACGCAACTTATGATATTAACCCACATAACTGCAGTCCGAGCGTAAATTGCAAGACAATAACTAAGAAATTCTTCTGAGAAGCTAACATCCCAGTCCTCATATTTTTTTTCGTGTCATGTCCATCAGGCAGCACAATAAGGACATAATCATAAAGCAACCATGAACTGGTTCATATTACGCAATTCAACGCAAAATACTTCTTATGGGAAATTTGAATAGCGAAAATGTCGCTGCAATTACTTGATTTATAATCCGTTACGAATGCTGCACCGAAGGAAAATCCGTAATTTTCCTTGTTGTCGAGCGAGAAAGGCAAAACTAACGCAAAATGAGCTGCAGCGTTTATTTTTCATTTTGTTACCCACAGTCCACTGTACCTACAGTACATTTCAGCAATTGGACGACCGGCAGAACAAATTTCCAGCGCTCCGCGCGTAAAGCGTTTCCTGGCCCGCCCGGCCACGCGTCTACGCGGCCGTGCGCGCGGCCAGCCGCCGCTTTCGCTTTCAATGGTCGTTGACTACAGCGCCGCCGCTATTTTCTGCGCGAAACGAGCACCTCTCCGAGCGCCCGGTCGGGCCACAGTCGGAGGGTTTGTAGCTCGCGAGTAGAAGCTCCGATCTCCCATCGGAGGCGGTGCGCCGGAGAGAAACCGTGACGTAGGGGTCACGTGGTGCGCACTCCTAGGAGCGAAGCGGATTGGCGGTGAGCGCGAACACAGGCGGCGCTGCGAAGCGCGCCTCCGTGACGTCAGCTTAGGGATTCTCGCATTTGTCGTCTGCTTCACTCAGGATCGCTCTCCCTGCTGTTTCTTTGCGCTCGGTCAACGTCGGATGCTTGTCCGCACCAGAATTGGCGTGTGGGTAACTTTTTATCATAATAACAGGCTTAAAATCGCATACACTAGCTCATGGTGTCAATTAAAGTATTGTTTTGGATACCGCTACGGCAGAAACATTGCCGGCGCCAACCCATTCAGTGCGAAGCCGGTCCTGTGCGGAGCGCGAAGAGTCCGAGCTAGGCGTCAGCTTCTCATGTAAGCATTCGAACAAAAGGAACAGTCAGCTGCTAATAACCGACAACAGCGAAAATGGAAGACCAAAACAAATTCTAGGCCTTCAGAGCTGTCGGCTTTGGCAGAAGGCATCACGATTCCCGGTAATCATATGTAAGGTAAAACAGTTTTTTGCGACCTTGCCGAACGCTCGAACGCGTTTTGTCAAATCACTTTACGTTGTCAAGGCATGAAAGTTTGCCGACATGCACTATACACTGCAAAAACTGTAGGTTGAGTTCCAAATAACCCAGTGTGTATATACGCGCGTGCTGATTCTATACCAGGCATCTAACCAGTATGGAGGTTCATTGTGCAAAACAAGTCACGTCTTCGTTAAATTTATAGTAACACATATATGTTTGTTAAGACCTGGACGGATATTTCAGAACATTTTGCACAGCTGTATCTTCCCGATATTCGGATATGCGTTATAGGAAAATTGCACTCAAGAGGAGGGGGAGGAGCAAGGGGAGGAGGAGAAAACTTTAACAATTAAATCGATCTGGTTAGTCGGCCGGGTCCTCAGTCCAGGACAAGAGAGTAAAAATAATTTCCTTCAAATCATAGAACGCCATCCCCAGTAGAATAGGATTTCTTTTCGCGCCTGGAAGGGTTGAAAAGCAATAAAGAGCTACTTGGAATTCTTCTTCGGTTTCGAGTCTTGTAATATATGCAGGTATACTATTTATTACGTTAGTTAGCGAGTATATCATGCCTTCAACACCGTAATCATGTCATCATTGTTCGAGTTGAGAGTCAGTTCGTTATGATAACGATATCGTTGCGATAGAAATTCGCAGTACAAAAGCCGCCTTCGAGTACTGTGGACCACGTTGTTTAGGGCGCGATCGCGGTGGCGTAGCACAAACCTTCTCATTGTATGTGCATATGAATAAACAAAGCACACTGCGGATATGCACCTTCTTGCACGCAGCGGTAATGAAAGCCAATTTGTGAAGAAGGGAATGTATGCCATACAAAATGATGGAAATATCCACACGACCTTTGTGAGGCTCCCAAACATCCCAAAACCTCCTAATAAGAAGTTGGTGGCGGCGCAGAAAAATTAATGCGTTGGGCAGAAAAAAAAAACCAAGAAATATTAATCCGACACAAGACAACAACGAAAGAAGCAGAAGAAAGCCGCTTTATTTCCTGCTGTGCGATGAGCGTGTAGAGGCCGCTGCTTGGTACGTAGTATTAGACTGTTGAGTCTTCATAGGAGCACCTCAAACATACTGCACGGAAGCCTACGTATTTTGAATACTTAACGTGAAGCTCTGATCGCTGATCCTCGCGAATAAGCTAGAAAGGACGAGTTACACACGATCTTCTGACCGATACTCTGAAGAAAGTTGTTCTCTATCTCTTCGTGTGTTGCAAACTTGTGGGGGATACAGCTTCAAATTATTCAGATGCGTCAGAAGCTGGCAAAATAACTGAGTCGCTAGAAATACGCTTTTTAACGCATTACAGCAACGAAGCGGGCGATTTCTAGCCCAGGCACTGTTGCCCCTCACAAGCGGAGTGTAGCAGACGACAGCGGCGCGAATCCCTAAGCCGACGTCAGAGCCAGGGGGCGCCACTCAAAGATCTCACCGCCAATCTCCGGTAGCGCGCTAGCGTGCCATGCATGCGCAATGGCGCTCCCGCTTGCTATCGAAGCGGAGCGGCCCGTCAGAAACGGTCAGCTAAAACTCTAGGACGCAGAAAGTGCCAAAAAGTTGCTTGATTTTAGCGACGTAAAAGTAAAAGATCTTCGCTGCATGGTCATCGACCCTAATAACCAGGTGCTGCGAGTTGAAGTGCACTGGGTTCTGTATGGTGTGCCCGACGACATGGTGCGAGCCGCGTTTGCGCCGTACGGCGTAGTGTCTGACGTCGCAAGAGACCGGTGGCATGTGTCTGGGTGCGGCGACAAGGGCTCGACGACGCGCCTTGTCTCGCTGAAACTCAAGGCTGGCGTCACACCCGACGACGTGCCCCCCCAGCTCCGAATCGCCGGGTACAACGCACTCATAGTCGTTCCGGGGCGTCTGCCGCTTTGCCTGCGGTGTCAGCGTTCTGGCCGCGTTCGACGGGAGTGTCGTGTTCCGCGCTGCACTCGCTGTCGCCGTTTTGGCCATGAGGCCTCACAGTGCGTGCAAACTTACGCCACTGTCGCCGGACCAGTGGGGTGTGACGACAAGTCTGAGCACCTCATGGTTGAAGCTGAAGCGGAAGAAGTCACCGCTGTAGGAGGGGGAGACGAGCCAGCGTCGACGCATGAGCTCAAGGACCCGCCGACGTGCACGTCACCGGCCCAGAGAAAAGAAAATTACCGGCCGCGCCTCAACACACATGAGGTGTCACTGCCACCAGTCAACCAAGCTGCCCAAGGAGGAGCCATCCTGGAAACCAACCAAGCGGACGGTGGGAAGGAGCCTGACGATGACACCATCGATGTGGACATGAGCAAGGACCTCGCTAGCAGCACCTACGGAAAGCGTGGACGCGAGAGCAACGCCGAAGTGACAGAAGGCGACAACGCGCCTTCCGACGAGCCACCTTGGAAAGCGGTGCCGGGGCGGCGTTCCACGCAGAAGCCCAAGCGTAGCGTTCCACCGGACAAGAGGGCGACAGCGCGATGCGCCGGCGAAGACGCCGACGCCGACGAGTGGTGTGCGCCGGCGTGCCATTGCACCAGTGTCGGTCATCGTTGTGTCTTTGCGACTCCTGTCCCGTAATGCAGTCGTTTATTAGATGCGACCGCATCTCATTCACTGCCTTGTCCCTGCATCCGGCGTTGTCGTCGTCGGCGTTTGCCCCTCCCCCATTCTCCTCGCCGCGCCAGCTGCGCTCTCCGCCGCTCACCCCCTCTCCTCTCCGATAGCTAACACTCTCTCGCGAGGGGCATTGGATTGGATTCGCTTGGATTGGCTTGGCTTGGATTAAAGTGGATTGTGTTGGATTGTGTTGCGTCATAGCCGCGGCAGACGCACTGGCGCCAGCGCGTCCCCTCACCGTTATGCGCGTTGTAAAACGCGGTGCCTGCGCCGCTCCGCTCCATCGTTACAGCGGCGTTCCTCTGCAACGTGAACCCCCAATGCGTCGCATCTACACAGGGGTTCCCGCGAGAGGAGGTGGGAGTTTTTCTGCGCTGCTTTTGAATCCACGCCCCGTACCCGTGGTGCTGTCAGTAGTGTATGTAGGGGCAGGACTACGTAAGCATATTGTCGTGGTCGGCACAGGTGCCATAAATTGGTATGGGGCGCATGACAGCTTCTATGTGATTTCGACGGTGCACTTGGCTGACTATAGCGGTTCGCTCCTCTTGCAGTCTCCTCCTGCAATCTCCTTTCAGCCCTAAAGGTGACAACAATTAACGTCAGGGGATTGTCGTCAAAAAGGAGACAGTACCAGCTTAACCGCCTTTTTCTGGAAGACGATATCGACATAATCGCCGTTCAAGAGACGAAAATTGAAAGTCAGGAGCAAACGGACCGGATGGTGCAAACTTTCAGAGCATGATATAACGTTTCTGTGTTCCACTCGGTAGGCGCGTCTGCTGGATGTGCGTTTTTTCTGCGTAATTCTGTAGGAATTTTTGAAAGTGTCGCTGTTTGCGAACGCGGTCGCTTTATTGTGTGCGATTTTTTGTACTCGGAAAAGGCATGAAGAGTGATTTGTGTATATGCGCCAAATAAGAAAGTGGATCGCCGCCTTTTTTTTTTTTCTTTGAAAGTTTGAAACTTCGAGAGGCACGTAATATTTCTTGGTGATTTCAACTGCGTCTCTTCAAGCGCTGATAGAGCAAGAAAACAGCCGACACATGATTTGGGTGCGATGGCTTTGAATAGCCTAGTGCATGAGTTTGGCCTGGAGGACGTCGCGTGTGTTCTGTCAAATATGAATGCACCACAGTACACACATTTTCAAAGTCACGCAAGATTGGACAGAGTTTACGTATCACTGGGTCTTGTGCCTCTGTGCGAGGCCTACAACGTGAAACCGCTGTCCTTCAGCGGCCACAGCATGGTGACTTTTACAATAGGTCAGAAGCAAAGAAAAAAATTACACCATCTTCCCGTGGGGAACCCTGATGAGGATGCGAAGCATCATGGGGGTTCCGTGTGGTCCCATTGTGTTGCCGTTATGTTGAGTGATCTGGTGTCTAGTAGCGCCAGAGGGAATTCCGCGTCCGGGTCCACACTCGCAAAGGCGCGGAAGTACTGTTGTTTCTTTTGAGTCCGACAAGTCGGATCCAACATGTTGGATCCGACTTGTCGGTCCGACACGCGAGTCTGTGTCGGGCGGCCATTTTCTTTTGCATTCGGGAGCCGGACGCCGCCAGCAGTGTCGGGCCAAACACGTCACTTGAATAGAATATTGTGATTGGTTCGTCCGACCTTATAGTACTTTTTGTTTACGCTCAAACAGCTATTGTGGTAATTTGAGAAAATTTGAGTTTATTTCCCTCAGCATGGCGCATATGTTGATCTCGCTAGACTTAATCAGCCAGCAGCCGTAACGTTTATGTAGACGCAAGCGCAATGGAGAGCACCGTGCATGCCCGGCGATGCTGCAGCTTGGCTCGGGTTATGAAGCGGCGACGGCGCAAAATATATTCTTCCCGTTTTTCCGAATATCATGCGGCAAGACTGTTCCTTGAAGCATAACCGCTCTCCCAGCGATGTAACATTCGTCCACGTACGTAGCAGCGCTCTATGATTACGCATAAACAAGCTTTCGATAGTTCAGCGCATGCATCGCATTCTGATACGGTGCGCACGGGCTGTCTATTTGCGTCGTTGCGGCAAATGTTAGCGCTTCTTTCGTCAACTGCAATGAGTGCTGGTATTTTAAATTCTGCGACGCAGGGTACAAAATTTTGGTATGGGAATATCGGCAGCATAGTTGTTACCTTAACATCATGTCCGCATCTCTTAAACACATATTTACGTACTCATTTTGCGATTACTCGCCTGTGGAACTACGGCAGCCAGCGATCGCATTTAGTCACTCGCAAAAACCGGAATAGTTCCACCGACCGGCGCCGCGGTGTTTTCTTTTCTTAGTTTTTTTTTTAATGGCGATGCCGGCTTTGATCTGTGTGTTCTACAACGAGATTACCTTTTCTGGACGACTGTACGAAGGCTCCCATCCAGGTCAACAGTTCTACTTAGTAAATAACTTCCACAGAAAACACAGCTAGGCACATTTAACGCTTTGCTGCATGTTTCAAGTACATTTGTTTACAGTTAATTATGCTGATTCCGACACTACAGATTTTGTTTGCAAATTAGCACAGGGTTAGAACCTGGTCCGGGGTTTGTAAAAACAGGCGTCCATACACGTCTGCATATGCTGGCCATATACCAGAACGCATGAGCGATTCATACAACAGAATGGAAGTTTTTTTTTTTATCCCTCACTGGAGCAGGCCAGTCCCACCACCTGCACTTACTGGGGGGTAACAGCCGTCTGGCCAAATTAATTTCAAAAAATTAATTCACATACTGCCTCCCACCCTCCCCGCTCCTTTCTTTCAGCCTGGGTTACTGCTTGTTCATCGGATTGGAGTGACTAGCTGACATTTTCCTCCTACTTCTAATGGTCCCCATGGTAGTGCCCTTGGTCTTTCCTTTAAATTTTCTGTAATGAATTATTTCCATTGTAAATGAGCCTAGACAGATTTCGCTATATATTGGCAATTTCACTATTTCTTATAATATCCCCTCCTGGAGTCATGTGTGGGCTACGGGGTTAAAACCGGATGACTGCAGTCTCCCTTCATATCGTCAACAAAAAGAATCCACTCACACTTTTTTACCCTTTTTCAGGAAAACTTGCCCGAAGCTCAGAAATGTACTCGTCTAGCTATTGTATAAACTAGCAACTTGAGCTGAAGTCATATAAAAAACAATCTTTCCTCATCTTGTCGTGAAGTCGGTTTAATAAAGCATAAACTCACCAATACTCCAGCAAAAGTTAGATTATTTTTGTACCCTACTTTAATTTGATAGAAACTTCAGTATGCCTGCACAGTCTCAGACCCCTATAGAGGAAATAATATCGAATTGGTTGAAAAGGCTCTAAGAAAGGCTGTTGACTTTATTTATTGTAAATATAATCGCACAAATTCTCTTTGTGAGATCATGTAAGCTTATGGGATTCGAACATTAGTCAAGGAGAAAGTTTTTGCATCTTACGTTTCTTCACTGTTCAGAATTCTAACTATGGTCGCACGGATTCTCTTAACGAGCTCATGCAAACTGGTGCGATTGAAGCACTAGGGAAAAAAGAAGTCTCAATGCCTTCAATTTTTTGTTGTTGTTTTGCTACAAACTTGGCCTAGATACAAGACCACGACATACTTCAAAATAATATTCATCATTACCATTTTCATTCTTTCACCCGTTATACACACCGGTTGAAATTTTTTTTTTCCCACATGTATTATCGACTGGAAAAATACACCTGAACATATGTCTTGATTAATTTGAATAAATAGAAGCAAATGTTTAGTTTATTTTAACCTTTTGTTCTTTCTCATTGCTGCCACGTGTAGTATCCTGAACTGCTGGTATCTCTGATCTTGTTCACACCTTTATGCCCCTCCTTCTTGGGCCTCTGGTTCGCAGTATGCACTTCAACAAAAATTTAAAAAATTAGTGACAAGGGCAGCTCGAGGTGCTGAAGAAAAATTGGCCCCACACTAATTGCAGAAGACTCACGGCAGAACACGACATGTATACCCCACACAAAATAAAACTCGCCGATCAAATTTTATTTCAAAACAAGACAGCTATGCACAAAAACAGATAGGCCCCAGAGATTTATAGATACATGAATTAATAAGCCTTAGTTATAAACAAAGCTGGCTACGTTTTGTTAAGAGCAGTGATGCCTCAATGAGTTACCAAGATCTAGTTCATTTCCGTAATTTCCGCTTATAACGCGGTCTTCTGTTTTGAAATGAAGCCTTTTTCGGCCAAAGTTAGGCAAGTAAAGGCACAGCAAAATGAGTTCCTTTGTTTAATGCTACCAAATGTACTAAGTATTACAGAATTGAAACACACAAGGTTAAGTGAACAACACTACATACAACAATAAGTTAAGTTTATGCAGACAAAAAAAAAAATCAGCACTATATGACGCTAAACTGCAGCACGGTTTATTGACATTTCATCGATAGACACACAACTCGTAATGATCAAATAGTCCCATGCATGTTGAACCCTTTCATTTCGCACCATTCATATTTTTCTTCTCCTGGGTTCCTTAAATATAAATTGATACTTGAGCATCATCACATACACTATGTTCTTGCAATCAGTAAAAATTCTATGCACTCAACACCAATACAATGGCTTAAGAGAGAGAGAGAGAATAACTTTAATGGAGACCAGCGATGTTAGCCGAGCCGTCGGGCTGGCTTGCTACCCTAAATGAGAGAAGAAAAACAAACAAACAAACAAAATAAAACGTGAAGACGAAAAGATGTCTTTTGATGCGGCCAAAATTTTCAATGACAAAACTTTGTCCAGTTCTGTGCTCCGAAGAAACTCCAAAGGAGCTTTGATTGCACGTGCAGCATGACTGGGACTCGACCATAAAGGCAAAAAGCAAAAATGCTCATGTCGAGATTTTGGCATATTTTAAAGATATTTAGGAGGTCAAAATAAATCCGGAGTACTTTAATACGGCGCGCCTCATAGTCCAAGTGTAGCTTTGGTGCATTAAACCCCATAATCAATCAAATCAATGTAACCAGTTGAGAGGTAGAAAACACAGTTCATTTGCAGTGCCTTGCTTTATCTTTTTGCAAAAACACATGCCCGCTGCCAATAAAGCTGCAAGTTACTATAATGCCAATACCATCAAAGTACTCCTCATAAAATCAAACGCTCTTACAATCACAGCTAAAACAGTCAGCTTCCGACCGTTCTAGTGCCCTTTTCCACTTCTCCCTACGCTTGGCGCCAGACAGAAGACAAAAGTGTTACACCCGTTCATTTGTGCCTCTGCACCTGGAATGGCAGGTCGACACACAGCCTAATCTAGGCATTCTCGAGCTCAGGACACCTGTCGGTTACTTTATGCACAAAGCGCAAGCACATGAGCTTAGTGCAACAGGGATGGTGTAGTGGAAGAACCACGTAAGGCAGACCGAGGCCATTGCTGCATGAAATGGGGCTGAAAGCTGTAATTGCGCGGGAGCCTTCCAGATGATGATAGTGATGTTAGATAAATGATTTGGGAAATGAATACTGAAGACATTAGCTCCACAAATGGCGTTGCTTGCTGCGTCAGATAGGGTGAACACAGTAAATGAAAAAAAAAATGTGGAAAGAGTACGTAGAAACAATGAATAAGAGGGAGAATGAAATAAATCAGGAACATTTGAAAAAATGGCAGTAGTAGGATAACAGATCTCAGGATCTCAAAGTTATAGAACGTCGACCAATCTAGAGCCTTTGTCCGTAGAGCAGTGTCAGCATGACTGCTACAGTTCACAAAAGTGATTCAGTTCTGAAAAGTTTTTTCGTAGCAATCGCACAAGAGTTCTTTTCGCTGTCTCGTGTTGGGTTGCATGCTGCGTGCAGTAGCACAAGAAATGACACATGTTCTCTTTCATAGAGTAAGGGCGTTCTGCATTCTGCAGCCCGTCCAGCCTCTGAATAAGCGTTTTGGAAGAGGGTGTTCACTTTGTGGAGTGATTTTTTTAGTTTATTTTTTGATCTTCTGCTGTTGAATGAAGCTGGACCCTCAAGCAGGTGGACAAAAGGCTGAAAGTTGGTACACATAAAAACTGAGTGGAAGAAAAATGAGAAGTGAGCAAATGGTGTGTTAAAGCCAGGGCCTTTGACACTTCTGAAACCTCTACCAGTTGGTATACAGTTGTTCATTTATTTTTAAGTGTGATAGTATGACCACATGTTAAGCTTTTTTGCACAACTTCAGCGTCATGCAAAAAGTCAACGAAAGAGGGCATGCCATGCAGTGAAGCTAGAAAATTTGAATGTCATGCGGCAAAGCCAACTTTTACTGCTCAATTATTCCCAAATTTTCAATACTCAAAAACATTCAGCACTTTGAATGAATAAAGTGCACTGCAAATCAAATAGCAAACAGCATTCGCAAAGTGTTTGAAATTTCAGAAATTTCCACGCCTCTATTGTATTTTTCTGCGTTTGGCGGGACCATCAAATAAATGGATGGACATTAGAAGAAGGCGCTTCCTTGGAAGCCAATGTCACTATACCACTTGATAAGGCACTTTCTAAACTCCCCAGAATTGTGTCAGGACTACTGACGCTGTGATCAAAAACTACGACCAGCTAGGGATAGCAAAACTTACGGACAGTACGAGTGAAGCTGATGCCGTTTACTACATGCTGCACTAGGCTGTTGCAGGTTACTCTCCCAAGCTTCAGGTGGTTTTTGACGTTTCATCGCACAGTAACTCACCGAAATATTTCAACAACTTTGAAAGTGGACTGAACCTGACCTCCGATTTAGTCAGTCTATCGGTGTATGCAATAGGCTTTCGAATGCGTGGTGGTGCTATTTGCTTAGCTGCACCGATGCCATCTGCACGGTTGCATTTCGCCGCATGGGCCGCGGCGTTCCTGATGTGAAATGTGGTTCGCAGTGTTGTGTTGGCAAGAACGTTCATGTGGACAGCGTTTTTTTTTTTCGAGCGATTTGTGGATTTGCGAATGCCTTGTTACAAGTAGTAGTCAGCATTGTTTTTGCGTCGAAATTCCAGACTGTGCTGTGCACGCTTGCTACAACCTAAGATCCGAAGCAGGTCGCATGGCAAAAGCAAGCGTGTCACTTTTTTTTTTTTTTTTGCTGCTTCGGAGCCAAGGATAGAGCAACGCTCGATGACAGTCCGCCTTCATGCGACGAATTTACAATGAAGTTATCGATAATGGGACTAATCAGTACTGAATCTGTTGCACCTGTTTCGTTCCAAGTGGAAACGACGGGTCTTGAAGCTTTCACCTCACACTTTGTCACATTTTTGAAACATTGTGCAGTGCTCTCTGCACCGCTGTCCGCACCTGTCTAACCGTTGGACAGGCGCTGATAACGTAGTCCGCTTTGCACTATCTCCGTGTGATCCCCATGCATTGATTTTCTTATTTTTGGGTTGCTTCAAAGGACCGTGTCTCGAGTTAGGAAAATTTTTCCACCCAAAGCTGCAACGAGGCACTGGCTTTACTGAGCCACCCAGGCATGCTGCGCGCTTCTTGGGGAGTGCGAGAGACGGTGAGGTGCTCTGGCAACAGTGTTATGGTGTGTTGAACGTATGACTGACGTCTACCTAAGCTCCCAATGATGGTGAGCAATTACGCAGAGGTTCTGGGTGGAAGCAATCGTGACATATGCATATAAAATTAGGTGCAGCCACGTCGACAAAGATTCGACCGATAGTTTTCAAGTGCTTTTTTTTTTATGTAGACGAGGTGGAAATTATAAGCAAAACAAGATTATGGAACACGCTTTGAATACTGCAAAAACAGCGCAGAGACAAGCGATAAACCATATTGCTCTAGTTTGCCAATCCATAAGTCGTCATCTCTGCGCTGTTCTTGAAGTAGTCAAATTGTATAGCCAACGTCAAGCTTTAGTGCATAAGCACAGAACGCGCTTGGTCATTAAAGAGCACTCGAAGACGACAAAAGAGTTGGATGCCCACAATTACCTGAAAAAAGGTTGCATTTCATGTACACGTATTCACCTAAAAACACTGGAAGTAGACAAGGCTGCGGCTGGATGCACAGTCGGGTTAGCCTCATTGATAAAGTATGCCGGCTACCTTAACACATCGTGTTACAAGCATGTGCAAGGTATGAGGTGAAAGCTTTGACGGCCGTCGTCTCCACCTGAAATAAAATGGGCACGCCTGATTTGGTACTGATTAAACCCATCATCGATAGCTTCTTTGCGAATTCGTTGCCTGAAGTCAGATCATCTTAAGTACTGCTCTAGCTACCGCTTCAAAACAGAAAAAAAAAAGCGAAACGCTTGCTTTTGTTGTGCGGCCTGCTTTCGGATCTGCGGTTGCAGAAGTGTGCACAGCACAGTCCGAAATTTCGAAACAAAAACAATGCTGACTACTCCTTGTGACAAGGCATTCGCAAACCCACGAATCACGCAGAAAAAAACACTGCCCACGCGAACGTTCTTACCAACACCACGCCGCAAACCACGTTTTGCATCGGGAAACATGCTGCCTGCACGGCAGAATGCAACTGTGGATATGGTGTCGGGGCCGTCGTGTAGGTAGCATTGCTGCACGGCCAAAAGCCCAGTGCATACACCCTATTGCTGAACTCCCGAAGACACCAAGTGGCGCAAGGGTCGGATATCAAACAAACATTTTTAAAGGTTGGCATAAAACCGGTGGACAAAGATGCATTGCGTTTCCTGTGGTTTCAAGCTATACCAAAACCGGGTGTACCACTTTCACCAGTTTTGACTTGCTGTATGACCCGCATCCCTTTCAGAGTGATGGCTAACCCATTTCTACTTCCCGAAATGCTTCAACACCACTTAAACAAAGAGCAGTACCCTCAAACTGTGAGACATACACGGATGACGTGCTCACAGGAGCTGGAAGCGAGAAAGCTGCCGTGAAGCTGTACAAAAATGCCACTGAAATGTTTGAAGCAGTAAAATGCTATTCCAGTGATTTCAACGTGACTCCCGGGCTACCATGCATCTCGGTTATTTGTCGGGTGTGCTGAAGGTTTTGCGACGTACGTGGGACCCGTGTGCCGACCACTTAACATTCTCTCTATGTATGGATTGTATTCATGGCATAGAACCATTCACAAATTGGCCCATGCTACAAACAACGGCGTGGATATGTGACCCACTAGGGCGCAACGTGAAAACTTGGAAGTGTTGGTAAGCATGTTGAACCCTAGCGTAAACGACATGACAAAGCAGCGCTTCGTGTGTCCTGTTGCTATCGTACTGCGTCTTGTCATTTGCGCTGAAGTTCAACATGAACCACTGGGAAGGGAGGGGGAGGGGGGGGCTTTCTTTTTTCATTGTCCATGCCAAGGTCCTGTTCCACGAAGTGTGGCGTAAAAACATCGACTTCAACACGCTACCTACCAACAGCACGGCGGCCTGGAAGGTAGCTAGACGGACTCCCTATCTCCCTGAGGTTCAAGTACCCCGGTACTACAGGTCGCAAACAAATGGAGGGAGGACGGACTGCTTTCACATTTCTCCTGATACCCGTCCAATGCCATATGAGGCAGTTGCCTACCTCACCCTGGAGGGTGAAAACGGTACAAGATCGACAACTCTGGTAAGCAAACAAAGGGTTGCACCAGGCAAGGAAATTACACTGGCGAGACTGGAACTGATGGCATGCCTGCTCGCTGGTCGATTGTGTGGCTATATTTTGGAAGCCCTCAAGCAACAGCCATCAAACATCTACCTGCGGACAGATTCAACAACAGCACTCTATTGGATTCATGAAGATGTTGGCCGCTGAGAGCAGTTCACACGCAACTGAGTCACTAAAATTCAACGCCTCGCGAACAAGTGCGTATGTAGACATTATCCGGGAAGAGAAAATCTAGCTCGCGACATCCCAGCCATGCAGCTGGCCAAAAACGCCCTGTAGCGGAGCAAAGCACTGTGGATTTGTCCCGCATGCATATTGGGAATGAGTGGTTCCGAAAGCGATATACGATGAAATCGAACTAGGGGAAAGGAAGAAAACAAGATCATTGCCAGCGGCAGCATCGCCACCTACTGAGTCGGGCGTGATCGATCTGGAACACTATGGCAAAATCTTAAAGCTAATCAGAGTCACAGCTCGGGTTTTTCAGTTTATCACTAGAACCAAACAACAAAGCAGCAAATTGGGACCCCTCATATCCGACGAGCTTAATCAAGCTGAACGATACTGGATATGTTGGGAGCAAAAAGGGATTCTCAAAAGAAGTCACGTGTGCCGCCCAAGGAACACGAATTACCCCCAACTCCGCTTTAAGAATGTTCACTGATGATTGACAGTGCTGGCATTTTAAGAGTTCAGGGAAGACCACAACATAGCCAACTTTGGTGTGGCTTAAAGCAAACAACTATAACAAAAGCGTAAATGGGCATTTGAAAAGGTTTATGATAGAAACCATTTTGTGAACCCGGTGTGTAAACACTACTCATAGGAATATGTCATGACTGCATGATTACATTACAATAACCATGTGCTTCATTAGTAAAGGTACTTTTTCGGATAGTGGTGCATGGAAGCTTTACCTAGCGCATATATGCGGCATATGTAAACAAGCAACAGCTGCAAGTGAAATGACCACGAAAACTAGTCCCAAACGGAAACAGCATCTCGCATGAAGCACACATCACGTAACCAGGCAGTGCTGAACGCGAAAAAAAAAGCACAGCCTGGACACACACTGCAGTTGCTGCACCAAGCACACTTGCCACCACATCACGCGGCCACTAGAATAGGCGAACTAGCGGAGCACTCACGACGCTGGTTTGGGAACGCCGCAGTCCACCAGCGGCACTAAAGCACTGGGAACACCCTCACATTTCAAAACGCACAAACACCGCCACACATCGCTACCAACTGCGCAGATATACAACGGGAAAGTTATGTAAAAGGTGCACCCCTCGGATGCGATGTGTTTCTTGCAGTATCGGAGCTAGCGGCGCCGCAGCTTCACAGACACACATTCAACTCCGGGAGAACTGCGACGCACCACACACGGCTGATCGCGAGAGCCGAACTTCGACACATCAAACAGATAACAGCACGGCGTACACACTTGATATGAAAAACTTGCACTGTACACAAGCGTTGACCGCCACTGCGCGTTGCTTTCACTCACAGTGACCATATTTTGAACGTTATCGATGATCCAAGCGCGGAGACAGACCTTGACAGCTCGGAGCGCGCGAGAGCGGGGCCACGATGAATTTGGACTTATCAATCGTCTCGCGCTAGCGATGAGCACGACGAGCGTATCTCTACACAGTTGATAAAGAACGAAAACACGGCGAACCACTCTGCAGACGCTGGTACTGGGGCATTTCCTGCCTCGGCTCCACACAAAGCACGAACATTTGAAAAGACGAACGATAAACGCGTATCGCAGTACCGACTCAGGACCGGGGTGGTCTGTCGTGACTTCTGCAAGTCGTTGTCGTTTTTGATATCACAATCAAGTTGTGCGACGTACACCGTCCCCGCAGCTCGCCGCCGCCATGTTGCCGAAGGCCGATGGGCGGAGCCAACTCCAGCCGGACGGCCCAGCCGGATTCGACCTCGGCGTCCAACTTGGCCCGACAGGGCCCCCCCGACGCGTATTCCGGTTTCGGCGATGCATCACCCACGAAAGGGAGAAAAGGAGGAGTGCGAGAGGGAAAGGCGAAGGGTTGCGGGGCTGTTCTGCCGGTGTGCACACTCCCCGCTCTTGGCCCGGCGGCCGGCCGGCAGTGAATACCGAAGCGTGCGCCCTTTTCACTTGCGCGAACCGGCAAGTGTTTCAATCGCGCGTTGGATTTCGCCTTGTGGGACGGCTGCGCTGTGATTCAACCACATTCCTAGATCTGGATATTTTAACGAAGTTAAAAGTGCTTCAACTGTGCCTGTGTTGGATTTCGCGTCCCCTTGTGGTGCCCGCCGCTGTGCATTTCGAAGTGCTTCAACCGGGTCGTTTGATTACGTTTAACGCTGCAACAGTGTTCTAGGTAATATTACCTAAATACTTTGACATCCGTGCTGTTTTGCAATCGCAGTGTAGCGTTCGCAAATCGTCGCGTGAACGGTTGCTACGCAAGCGTGCATCCCCAGTTCACCCTGTGATCAGCCGCCGCTGTGAAAGTCGTCAACCTTTATTATGAATGAATTCCTGGAGTGTGACAAATATAAATTTAGCCTAATGCCCCATAAAGTTGGCCCGAAGTCACGCTAGGAATACGCGATATGTATAATCACTTGTCGCCCACCTTGAACATGTTGTACTCAGATTTTCTGACGATTGCTTTCAACCTTGTCACGATGGTTGGCACTGTGCCCTGCTGCTTTTTATGCGATGGCACAAACCGGGTTGCTTGTTTTGTTTTTTTCTTTATCGTATATCTAGCGCTCCGCCCAGACGAAACGGCAGTTGGCACTAAAGTTTTGCCCAGGCACAATTAAAACTGTCAAATACTCCTGCTCTGATCTTCGCCTCTTAGATTTAGACACGCAGGACTACCTATTTGCACCGGCTCCTCTTCGCGATCGTGTGTTCACGGGTCTTTTTCTTTTTTGCTTGCAAGCCCCAATGGTGCTAGCACCCACATTTATTTACGAGTTGGACTATGAAGCCTCCACTGATGACTTACGTTTGTCCACACACACTGACCAAAACAAGCTACAAGGGGCTTTGGTATCCAGTATTCTTACGCTGGAGCATGCTTCAAGGCATGTGATCACGAAAGCACCTAAGTTTACAGCAAATACAGGTTCTCAAATTGCCTGAAAAACTGGAACATAACATTAAGCCTTATAAATATTTACCTAGTATGTGTGCGAGTTCTGCATCAATTGCTAAAAAAAAAAAAAAATCCCGCAACACATGCTAATGAACTGATCATGAAAAAGTGACGTAGTGAATAGTAAATCTGTCTGCTGAAAACAATTTTTTAATAAAACTACAGATTTGAATATAGATTACATGTTGCAATGTATGGGCATATGAAACAGCAGAAACCAAGTCCCAAAGCTCGAAAATTCTTTATTAAATGCTTTATAACCTCAAATATACATACAATATTTTACATGCCCATCACGGTTTAGGCCAGGAACATCTTGGCTCAAAACTTTCGACAATTTCTCAGTCAGCACCTGCAACACCAAAAGAAACAAATAAACGCTTCCTTTTACAACCACACCGCAAACGTCAAGTGAATCTAAATTCACAATTGATGGTGTATTTTGTCCCATATATGGCTACATTAATATGTACACAAAAGTTAGTTTAGTCTGCTTTTGAACTATTCTAACTGCTTATTCTGAATTTTTTTTCTACGTGACACCAGAGATCCTTTGCTGATGCAGTCTTGTGTCTAAAACCTGCTTTAGTCCCTTCACACCAAATGGTATTTGACTTTTTTGAGAATTTGTACAAGGCCAAATCATGGCTTACACTAGTAGGATTAAAGTTCTGAGCTAGACTGCTTTGATCTCTGATCTCGTTAACAAACTGCACTGCCTTTCCCAATAGCTAAGCAGGTGCTTACAGTGTATCTGACAGAACAGCTGTCACACAATGGCCATACAGGACAACTGGGTCGGTTTATCAGTCAGGAATTATACGAGGGGGCACTAGGCTGAGCCCAACTCATCGCACCACTGCTGCAAAAACAAATTGGAAAAAGATTCTATTTCGGGGGTTGTAGTTGCCGAGGCCACTCTTGGGCTTCATTATGAAGCGTGACACAGTGCTAGGTTCGATCCACGTTAATCCTGACATTTGGGTATCTTAACACGCACTGAAATCTCCACACACGGGTGTTTTCGATTTTTTTCTTTTTGCCTTCACTAAAAAAAAAAAAAAAAGGAAAAGAAAAAGTCCTTGGGCTCAGCTGCACAATGCTTTAGGAACTGCGGCTGCTGCTCAGGCACAAGTTGGAGCCATTACTTGACTAGGCACAAATCCTCAAGAGTTGAAAACTGATTTCAGCGCAAAGCGGCAAAACAGCACTTTATTAAAAACAAGAGAAGTGGGAAAGACCTTATAACAACACGCGCTAAAGAACAACCTTTTTGAATAAACACAGTGTCACTTTGTAAATCGTCAATGCCTGGATAGCATATCCTTCATGCACAAGTATACTTAGTTGCTCCTTTAGACCGACAACGATGGCCAGAAGAAGTCAGGCTGCTGCCTTGCACGCCTTGTACTTGCTGCTTCGCCTTAATATTACCATAAGTTAGGAGCCAAGTATCTGAAATACCCATCTGTTCGATGCTTTGAACGTGCCGTGTAGGTGTTGTCGTGCAGTAATCCTCATTGGACGACGAGAACGAATGCAAATTAAATGACTCGCGAGCGAAAAATGACGTTACCAAAGTTGATCAGTTCACAACTCTGGCACCGCTTTACCATTGAGCCAATGCTGTCGACTTGTTTGTAAACAACCTGTAATTTCTCCGCGCCACGTAACATCATTGATAGTGGTTGCGGACTGAAGTAGCGTAGAAAACCGGGCTAGTTGGTGCAGATTCATATTCGCAGCGCACAAATAACGGGACAAAAAGGAGGATAACAGTGGACAACCAACGAACCAAAACTGAATTTTTGTTCGTTGAGAGACAAACGCTCTCAAGTACTGCTCTCTTCAAGATACGCCAATTCTGCATCTAAAAGTGCTAAAGACGAGCGCTAACACACGAGTCAGACATTTTTTGAATTTTATGTGCTTCCACTATACTTCCCTCACCTTTTGTTCATCGTGCAAGAACAGTACCGTTGTATCATGAAGGAAAAGCGTGCAACCACAATCTTTGCAATGGGTGGGAAGAGGGCCAGAAGGCACTCAGTGAACTGGCCAACATCAAAGCGACCACCATTGAAAGGAATGCAATAAACCACATTTAATCTATAAGGAACAACCTGTTTCTCATGTTTCACACCACAGCTGTTTGCTCGGCCCTTATTACTAATATTCTTTTCGATGGCGGGACAGCTGCAGTTTAACTTAATTTTGGCTGAAAACACCACATTGATGTTATATCTGCTCCCCACTTCTTTCAAGCGGTGAGATACATCGTGCAGGTACGAGATTACAACTATCTCTTCCTTCACAACATCACAAGCAGGAGACAAGTTTTCTTCACCAAATCCAACAACTGAAGACAGGTCGACCCAATGACTCCGTCACCGTAGCCAGCATTTTTGGGTCCAACTAACTGTTCACCAAAGCTAGACTCAATTAGGTGAAAACAAGACTGAAAACAAAACAAGATGGCTGACCTGAGGCAGTTGACAACAATCCCATATTTTGCAATCCTAGAACGTGCTGATGAAGAGTTCAGTAAAGGCTTCTTCGATCGCGGGCTATAGAGCCAACATACATGATTCTGCTCGAATTTTAACAACAGGTCCAAAAACTGGATTGTTCTTTCGTTTAGCGCCTTGGACATAAAGGTCAGCCTAAATGCGTGACGTTTGAATGCTTTTAAAATGTCTACCACTTTTCTTGTAGGGTCATAGTTTCCACAAAGTACTACGTAATCGTCAACATACATGAAAATTTTATTTGCCAAACCCTCCAAGTCACGTTCCAATACACGGTCAACATGAGCCAAGAAAATGTCACTAACAAGGTGAGGAACTTTAGAACGTCTACAGATTCCAGATCTCTGCACAGACACCGTCACACCATCCTACAATAGTTGATGCTAAGTAGAAACGCAGAAGCTCCAAAAAGGATTCCACGGAAATCCCGCAACTTTGCATAAACTTAACCTCGCCGTTGTAGACAGTGATACACTCTTTCACAGAGACCAAAACTTGTTCATGTGGAAGGGAGTAGAAAAGGTTTCCAGCGTCAATGCTGAAAGCAGAGCACCAGCCTGGATTACTGCGCGCGCAGTAACCTCATTTGCGCGCTGTGAAGAGGAAGGGGCTTGCGCAGCGTGCCCTATCCTGGTCCTCTTGCACTGCAACATCTGCTACCTCAAACACGGAGCTGCGCAGTGGACGCCAGGTCGGCACAGAAATTTTGGCACTCCATGGAGCCCTCTGGCCGACTATGCCACTTATGGTCATCTCCCATCCCTGCGACCGCAGCACTTTCTGCGGCACTGACGTTGATGACTGGACAAGCACCTACAAGAGTGCGAGCACTCATAACAGATGGGATGCAACCTTGGGGCTGGCCAACGTAATATTTTACCTCAAGGGCCCAGCCAGACTATTGTTGGTTTGAGACACACGAAGCAGACCTGACAAGCTGGGAAACCTGCAAATTGACATTACGTGAGCTGTTCGGAAAGCTTGTTGGCCACCAACTAGCCGCGAAGGAACTTTCTTCCCATGCCAAAACCTCGATGGAGTCATCCGTCGCCTATATTCAGGATGGTGTTGCTCTGTGTCACAAGATAGATGCCGACACGTCAGAAACTGGCAAAGTAGGCCATGTGCAGAAAGGAATTGCTGATGGCGCTTTCAACCTGCTTGTTTATAAGGACTGCACCAGCACAGACGGCATCATTACAGAGTGCAGACCGTTTAAACATCTTGAAAAGGGCTTCGCAACCTCTGGAAAATGTTTCTTTGGTTATCAACGTAACTAGTTGATGCATTTCTTTTTGTTATTCCCCCCACTGTAATGCCAACAGGCGCTGTGGGTACCAAATAAAGTAAGAAAGAAACAAGCGAAAGCTCACTGTATTGCCCCACAGTTCACTCGACTGCCTAACACGGCTCCCACATCCTATTACGAGTATACCACTCCACTGGAATTTGCCCTTCTTTGTTCGACGACTTAATGAAAATAGTACGCCGTGAGCTGGAGGCTACGGCTATGGCTGGCCTACTAGCCCCGACCCGTGGATGAACGTCACCTTTTACTCCCTAATCCATGCGATATACAGCAAGAGCTCGCAAGCCACACCATTCCACGCATTTGCTCTGTAGCTCACCCGAAAAACGCTTTCACTGTTCCTCGTGTCTTAACTGGTCCCCACCAATATGCCCCACGCCATTTTCAGACACAAAATTCCGAAGAGTGGAGTACTCCTGAAAACAAGCCAATATGCTTCCACTGCTGTCAAAGTGGGCATGTGGCCCGCTACAGCTTTCGACATTGCCACGCTAAGCCTTCGCCTCACCAGAAGACTACCTAATCAATGCAGCTCAAGGAGGTAATACTGCATCTGTGACCTGGACGACAGATCCTCTATTAACCAAGGAGTCTAAGCCCAATTTACTAGACATTACTGTTGATGGTGTTGCAGCCCAGGCTCAAACTGACACAAATGCTCACATCTCTGTAATGAGCTTAACCCTCCGCTGGCATCTCCGCAAAGTTCTGACGCCACCCATGCAAACATTTGTTCGAGTTGCCAATGAGAGCACACCTTCAATTGCCGGAATGCGTACCGCCTGAATATGGATTGCCGACCACGATAGTGTCGTTCTCTTCACCGTCCTTGAAAAATGCCCCCATGACATTATCCTCAACGTCCATTTTTTTTCGAACCGCTCTCACTGACTGTTCTTGCGGGACTTCTCTCTTTTGAATTTTCTTCTGCCAAAAATGCTCAAAAGCACCGTTCTCGTTTCACAGATTATGTCCATTTGCTGTCAAATGCTGTAACATACATGCCCCTGTGATAAAGCCCACCCGTTTCTCACAGTTATTTCTCACCAGATTGTTCGACAAGCCGAGCGGAAGCTACTACAAGCACGTATCCTTGAGTGCCGCCAGAAGCTACGAGCTTTGGAGAAGCAAACCTTCTTTGCACGCCGGCAACTTGAGTATCTTATTCCTGAGGACTTCCCAGATGTGCAGCTGCACACAAACTTCACTGCTAGCATGGCAGAAGGCCGTCATAGAACGTCGCAAGAGAGGAAACTGCAAGCACTCCGGCCGGACGTGCCACAATGCACCCAAGAGGTCATCAACCTATCTCCGTACACACCGAACGAAGAGGAGGCTAAGGTTTTGTCCCGTGGTTTGAATTTTAACACAGAAGCACCCCCGGAGCCAGGAAAGGTGATTTGTGCGGTTGAACGCGCGGTCGGCCAGCGTCCCTCTGAAGTACGGCAAGAAGCGCGCACCCGTGCTATTGGTGTGCTCTCTGGTTTGCGAAGACATTGTGCAAGACTGCATTTATCGGTAGCGGAGAGGCAAGCCATCAGGAGCCTGCGGAATAACAGCAGTATCGCAATCCTTCCTTCTGACAAAGGCAATGCCACGGTCTTGCTAGATAGCAGTGACTACCACACGAAGATGTTGGCCCTTCTCGAAGACCAGCAGACATACGCTCCTCTAGCCCGTGACCCAACTAGCAGGTTACAGTCGAAGCTTCAAGAACTGCTAACCAGGCTTTTCAAGCTAGTCCCTCCGCACCACAAGGGCCTCTACTACAGGTTACTGTGCACGAACGGTTCAGCCCCGGCAATCTACGGTCTGCCTAAAATCCACAAGCCTGGCGTTCCTCTTTAGCCTGTCGTCGACTTCTCGAGGTCACCGCTCTACCGACTATCAGGCTACCTTCACCAAGTGTTGAGCCCTCTAGCCGGTAAGACGCCAACGCACGTCGGAAACTCGTCCTCTTTTGTTTCGAAGCTGAAGGACGTAACTCTAACTGAAGACGACGTCATGGTTTCGTTCGACGTCAAGTCTCTTTTCACTAGTGTCCCAGTGGATCTGGCAGTAGCCATGTGCGAAAAAGCACTAAACGCGGACATTAGTCTTCCCGATCGCACTCCCTTTGACGTCCCCGAGCTCTGTGAGTTGCTTATGTTTTGTCTGAGCAACACCTATTTTTCTTACGGGGGAAGCCCCTATCAGCAGACCCATGGCACGGCGATGGGTGCGTCCATATCAGTTACTACGGCCAATCTAGTTATGGAGGCTTTAGAGGGGAAGGTATTGGCAACCTTCACACCGGCACCAAGGTTTTTCTGCCGCTATGTCGACGACTGTTTTTGTATTTATAAAAATCAAGATGTCCCATGTCTCCTGACAGCCTCAACGCCCAGAATGTGCATATACAGTTCACCGTGGAGTTCGAGCAAGACAACATGCTTCCCTTTTTTGGATGTTCTTGTTCGCCGCGATGCGGGCGCTCTCTCCTTCACACACACGGGTCGTTACCCCAGTTTTGAATCTTGCCACCCTCTCGGCCACAAGACATCCGTTGTGTTGTCCTTGATAAAGCGCGCCGTACGCATCTGCTCAGATGACAGTGTACTGAAACGTGAATTAGGAACGATTCGCCGCAAACTAAGCGCCAATGGCTATCCTAAGCGACTTATTTGCCTGACCAAGTATAAGATACTACAGCCAAGAATGGCCAACAACAGGACATTACGAGCACGCGCAGCCATCCCCTACGTCCCAGGAATAAGCGAAGCATTGTCGCGCGTCTTTTCAAAATACGACATGCGCATTGCCCATGTACCGACCAGCAAGCTCCGCGACGACTGAAAGAGCACCAACGTGATGTAAGAAATCATAATCACATGACGAATGCCATTGCGGAGCACGCGCACAAACATTCCCACAAGATTGACTGGGAGAACACCGCAATTTTAGCTAAGGAAAAGAACACATCATCTTGGCGTCTGCTAGAGTCACTTTTTATCCAATCAACGCCAGCCGCAATGAACCGGACAGATGGGACTTTGCCTCCCGTCTACGCATGCTCTCTACGTCATGTGCTGCCTATGTAATTGACGACGACGGCTTGTCTTACGTAGTGAACAAGGGACCCGTATGTGGTTCTGAAACGTCAATATATTTTTACTCTTGGTCAGTGTTCGCTTTTCTTTTGCAAGTTATTATATGGTCTTCCCTATTACAGACGCGCTGCTTCTGTGAAACGTCACTCTGCCGCACATCATCATTACTGTGGTAGAGAACCAAACCTGCCTTCCCTTTCAGTTTTTCAACTTCAGTTTCACACCTCAAGTCTTTCCCAAGGGGATTTCGCTTGCAATGCTGTGAACTTTCTGCCATGAATGCTAGCACCCCTGCAGATTTACCTCCTGCAGTGCAGGCATCCCATCAATCAAGGCAGTGGCTGCTTCAGACCTCCCACCGGATCATACCGCCGATCTCCCTCGTCTTCTGGATTCCTGCAAGGACATCTTCGACTTAGACAACCATCCACCAACCCAAACTTCTGCAGTCACTCATCATATCAACACCAACGATGCTTCACTAGTGTACAGGTGGCCCTATTGCGTATCACTTGCTGAACGACTCGTCATCCAAAAGGTAAAAAAAAAATGCTCAGTAAGGATACAGTCGAACCATCTTCCAGTCTGTGGCTGTCTCCAGTCATGTTGGTCAGAGAAAAAGATGGGACGTAGTGCTTCTAGATGGATTATGCAAACTTAACTATTATGAAGGAAGGCCTCATACAGTGGGATGTCATTGATACAATTCTGCATAATACATTTTTCTTTTCATTCCAAGCCAAAATCCCTTAGAAATAATGCATTTTCGTGCATTTGATACGATCACATTTTTGCTAAAAATTGGGTAGCACGACCACGAAAGTGAACCTTGACCATTTTTAGAAACCTTACATTTATTCTTCGGTATACTAGCTCAAACCCCATGTCAACAACCCATGACCTGCATGGCAGCGCCAGTCCTGTGACAAAAACACTGCTGCCGGGTGTGGGCGCTCTGTTCAATGAGGATGATATGTGAGGCGAGGCACTGTGCCATCTAGTGAAACATATCATAATCACAGAGTTTCTCAGTTTGATCATAATCGAGGAAGAAAGTTTTAATGCTCTTGGCAGGCGGCGACTTCCCTCCCCAACTTCTCGCCATGCTCTGTGCTTCCCGTTCCGTTCTTTGTTCTCTTTCTGCGCTGTTCCTGTGTTCGGTGGTGTTGCTTATGAGGCCATTTTTGTTCTTGTTCTATTTGACTAGTCTTGTTCTCCTTAGGCTGCCTTGTTGCTGTGCGGGGTGTGCTGCCAGGTTAGTGGCAATGTCGAGGAAATGGAAGGCACTCAGTATAAAAAGAAAAAGTGGAAATTGTACAGAAATTGGAAGAAAACCCGAAGAGGAAATGCGTGGATTTGGCACACAAGCTCGGTTTGCCAGTGTCAACGCTCAACACTATTGCTGGTCAGCAAGAGGAACTTCAAAAGAATCTGCAAGTTTACGGCCCCGATGCGAAACAAGCACAAGGTGCGAAGCATGACCAAATGGAAGACATCCTGCTCACATGGTTGGAGGAAGTTAGAGCGGCAGGATGAACGCCGATAGGTCAGTACTACGCGAAAAAGTTGACAACACTGCGCTCTCCTTGGGCATTGAGGACTCCAAAGCGTCTGGTGGCTGGCTTCACCAATTCAAGGCACAACGTGAAGTGTCATACAGAACAGCGTCCGCCGAAGTGAAAAATACCAGCAGCTTTTTTTTTTTATTTTTACATTTCCGGAGAATTTTCTCCCAGACTTCGAAAAGAAAGTGCAGCACAAATTTACCAGCTACTCCACTGTTGCTCAATAAAATTGAGTTGCTGACGGAGAATGCAGATTTTTCTATTTTTTTTAACAAACTCTTTGGATAATACGATTTTCACATAATGCTTTTTATTTCCCGGTTCCCCTGAAAAACGTATCAACGAGATTTCACTGTACATGATACATAGACAAGATGTGGCAGGCAACTTGTGAAGGGAGGTAACTTCGGGCAACCAAAGCCTGATTAGTCATGCTAATTCCTCCTATATTTCAATATGGTCTAACACCAGCTACTCCACTTCGGCAGAGCCAGTGGGGAACATTTCAACACTACTGTCACTGTGCACTGCAGAACGAACATCCATCCCGCATTTAAAAACCCTGCACACGAAGCTGCATCGCGCAAAGTTGTTCTATGGCCACTGAATGTCCTCGCTGAATGTCAAGGAAGCGTCCTCACCGACGCGCTTTGGCGTCGTCTATCAGCGGATTCGTATGTATACAAGCGTTTACAGCAAGAACGGTAAATATATTACTACGCCCTTCAAGCACATGTCGGCAAAATGCGATTACTTCGCCGCGTTCGCAGGATTGAGCCGCACAGTAGAGAACACAGTCGTAGCATACTAGCAGGAATGAACGCATCGTACGGCTTCTTCCACGTTTCGTCACCCCGTGACTACAGTTTACCTCAACACCAATTTATAACGCACGCCCTTAAAGAGCTTACACTCTAAAAAGCGCTACAACCTTTCTGGTAACCTTGAGTGAATGTAAAAGCGTAGCCACCGCGCACATCACGTCGCAGCTAGCGCCGTCTTCAATGCGAACGCGGTCGTCGACGCGGCTACGTGAACGTGCCGCTGACAGACTCAAGGAAAGTGTATTTGGGGGCTCTAGAACAACGTATTTAAATTTAGCCCATGTTTGCGAATAACAAATGATTCCTTGAGTGCTTTAGTTACATTGTCATTCAGAATGTGCCTAGCCAGTTATGTCCAACATACGGAGAGCGCACGGCGTTTGCAGTACACGGACAGGTATATAATTACCCGTCCCTCTTGACATTAGCCCTTAAAAAATATCTTACCTTTCGTTTATGACGCAAAAAGATGCCGAGGAGAAAGCAGCAGGTTTCGTAATCTACAAGAAATCGATGCTGGCTTGCGCTACTTGCGCTTTGAAACTCGTACACAACAGGCAAGTGGCTTCGGCTTGACATGGCTTGACCAGTGTTGCTTTTGCCTTGCGCAAACTTAATTCAACTAAAATTCTCTGTTACGCGACTTTTATACTCTGTTACCTCCGCAAATAACAAATTACGAGCGGCTATATTTAGCCGGTCGTGTGACAGAGGTTTTTAGTTAAATTAAGTTTGCGCAAGGCAAAAGCAACACTGGTCAAGCCATGTCAAGCCGAAGCCACTTGCCTGTTGTGTACGAGTTTCAAAGCGCAAGCCAGCATCGATTTCTTGTAGATAACGAAAACTGCTGCTTTCTCCTCGGCATCTTTTTGCGTCATAAACGAAAGGTAAGATATTTTTTAAGCGCTGGTATCAAGAGGGACGGGTAATCATATACCTGTCCGTGTACTGCAAATGCCGTGCGCTCTCCGTATGTTGGACATAACTGGCTAGGCACATTCTGAATGACAATGTAACTAAAGCACTCAAGGAATCATTTGTTATTCGCAAACATGGGCTAAATTTAAATACGTTGTTCTAGAGCCCCCAAATACACTTTCCTTGAGGCTGTCAGCGGTACGTTCATGTAGCCGCGTCGACGACCGCATTCGCATTGAAGTCGGCGCTAGCTACGAGGTGATGTGCGCGGTGGCTACGCTTTTACATTCACTCAAGGTTACCAGAAAGGTTGTAGCGCTTTTTAGAGTGTAAGCTCTTTAAGCGCGTGCGTTATAAATTGGTGTTGAGGTAAACTGTAGTCACGGGGTGACGAAACGTGGAAGAAGCCGTACGATGCGTTCATTCCTGCTAGTATGCTACGACTGTGTTCTCTACTGTGCGGCTCAATCCTGCGAACGCGGCGAAGTAATCGCATTTTGCCGACATGTGCTTGAAGGGCGTAGTAATATATTTACCGTTCTTGCTGTAAACGCTTGTATACATACGAATCCGCTGATAGACGACGCCAAAGCGCGTCGGTGAGGACGCTTCCTTGACATTCAGCGAGGACATTCAGTGGCCATAGAACAACTTTGCGCGATGCAGCTTCGTATGCAGGGTTTTTAAATGCGGGATGGATGTTCGTTCTGCAGTAGACAGTGACAGTAGTGTTGAAATGTTCCCCACTGGCTCTGCCGAAGTGGGGTAGCTGGTGTTAGACCATATTGAAATATAGGAGGAATTAGCATGACTAATCAGGCTTTGGTTGCCCGAAGTTACCTCCCTTCACAAGTTGCCTGCCACATCTTGTCTATGTATCATGTACAGTGAAATCTCGTTGATACGTTTTTCAGGGGAACCGGGAAATAAAAAGCATTATGTGAAAATCGTATTATCCAAAGAGTTTGTTAAAAAAAATAGAAAAATCTGCATTCTCCGTCAGCAACTCAATTTTATTGAGCAACAGTGGAGTAGCTGGTAAATTTGTGCTGCACTTTCTTTTCGAAGTCTGGGAGAAAATTCTCCGGAAATGTAAAAATAAAAAAAAAGCTGCTGGTATTTTTCACTTGGGCGGACGCTGTTCTGCATGACACTTCACGTTGTGCCTTGAATTGGTGAAGCCAGCCACCAGACGCTTTGGAGTCCTCAATGCCCAAGGAGAGCGCAGTGTTGTCAACTTTTTCGCGTAGTACTGACCTATCGGCGTTCATCCTGCCGCTCTAACTTCCTCCAACCATGTAAGCAGGATGTCTTCCATTTGGTCATGCTTCGCACCTTGTGCTTGTTTCGCATCAAGGCCGGAAACTTGCAGATTCTTTTGAAGTTCCTCTTGCTGACCGGCAATAGTGTTGAGCGTTGACACTGGCAAACCGAGCTTGTGTGCCAAATCCACGCATTTCCTCTTCGGGTTTTCTTCCAATTTCTGTACAATTTCCACTTTTTCTTTTTATACTGAGTGCCTTCCGTTTCCTCGACATTGCCACAAGCCTGGCAGCACACCCCGCACAGCAACAAGGCAGCCTAAGGAGAACAAGACTAGTCAAATAGAACAAGAACAAAAATGGCCTCATAAGCAACACCACCGAACACAGGAACAGCGCAGAAAGAGAACAAAGAACGGAGCGGGAAGCACAGAGCATGGCGAGAAGTTGGGGAGGGAAGTCGCCGCCTGCCAAGAGCATTGAAACCTTCTTCCTCGATTATGATCAAACTGAGAAACTCTGTGATTATGATATGTTTCACTAGATGGCACAGTGCCTTGCCTCACATATCATCCTCATTGAACAGAGCGCCCACGCCCGGCAGCAGTGTTTTTGTCGCAGAACCGGCGCTGCCATGCAGGTCATGGGGTTTGAGCTAGTATACCGAAGAATAAATGTAAGGTTTCTAAAAATGGTCAAGGTTCACTTTCGTGGTCGTGCTATCCAATTTTTAGCAAAAATGTGATCGTATCAAATGCATGAAAATGCATTATTTCTAAGGGATTTTGGCTTGGAATGAAAAGAAAAACGTATTATGCAGAATTGTATCAATGAGATCCCACTCTATAAGGCCTTTCTTCATAGTAGTAAAGTTTGCATAATCCATCTAGAAGCACTACGTCCCATCTTTTTCTCTGACCAACACGACTGGAGACACCCACAGACTGGAAGATGGTTCGACTGTATCCTTACTGAGCATTTTTTTTTTTTTTACCTTTTGGATGACGAGTCGTTCAGCAAGTGATACGCAATAGGGCCACCTGTACACTAGTGAAGCATCGTTGGTGTTGATATGATGAGTGACTGCAGAAGTTTGGGTTGGTGGATGGTTGTCTAAGTCGAAGATGTCCTTGCAGGAATCCAGAAGACGAGGGAGATCGGCGGTATGATCCGGTGGGAGGTCTGAAGCAGCCACTGCCTTGATTGATGGGATGCCTGCACTGCAGGAGGTAAATCTGCAGGGGTGCTAGCATTCATGGCAGAAAGTTCACAGCATTGCAAGCGAAATCCCCTTGGGAAAGACTTGAGGTGTGAAACTGAAGTTGAAAAACTGAAAGGGAAGGCAGGTTTGGTTCTCTACCACAGTAATGATGATGTGCGGCAGAGTGACGTTTCACAGAAGCAGCGCGTCTGTAATAGGGAAGACCATATAATAACTTGCAAAAGAAAAGCGAACACTGACCAAGAATAAAAATATATTGACGTTTCGGAACCACATACGGGTTCCTTGTTCACTACGTAAGACAAGCCGTCGTCATCAATTATATAGGCAGCACATGACATAGAGAGCATGCGTAGACGGGAGGCAAAGTCCCATCCGTCCGGTTCATTGCGGCTGGCGTTGATTGGATAAAAAGTGACTCTAGCAGACGCCAAGATGATGTGTTCTTTTCCTTAGCTAAAATTGCGGTGTTCTCCCAGTCAATCTTGTGGGAATGATTGTGCGCGTACTCCGCAATGGCAATGGCATTCGTCATGTGATTATGATTTCTTACATCACGTTGGTGCTCTTTCAGTCGTCGCGGAGCTCGCTGGTCGGTACATGGGCAATGCGCATGTCGTATTTTGAAAAGACGTGCGACTATGCTTCGCTTATTCCTGGGACGTAGGGAATGGCTGCGCGTGCTCGTAATGTCCTGTTGTTGGCCATTCTTCGCTGTAGTACCTTATTCTTGGTTCGGCAAATAAGTCGCTTAGGATAGCCATTGGCGATTAGTTCGCGGCGAATCGTTCCTAATTCACGTTTCAGTGCACTGTCATCGGAGCAGATGCGTACGGCGCGCTTTATCAAGGACGACACAACGGATGTCTTGTGGCCGTGAGGGTGGCAAGATTCAAAACTGGGGTAACGACCCGTGTGTGTGGGCTTCCTGTACACTGAGAAGGAGAGAGCGCCCGCATCGCGGCGAACAAGAACATCCAAAAAAGGGAAGCATGTTGTCTTGCTCGAACTCCACGGTGAACTGTATATCCACATTCTGGGCGTTGAGGCTGTCCAGAAGACATGGGACATCTTGCTTTTTTAAAATACAAAAACAGTCGTCGACATAGCGGCAGAAAAACCTCGGTGCCGGTGTGAAGGTTGCCAATACCTTCCCCTCTAAAGCCTCCGTAGTAGCTGATATGGACGCACCCATCACCGTGCCATGGGTCTGCTGATAGGGGCTTCCCCCGTAAGAAAAATAGGTGTTGCTCAGACAAAACATAAGCAACTCACAGAGCTCGGGGACGTCAAAGGAAGTGCGATCGGGAAGACTAATGTCCGTGTTTAGTGCTTCTTCGCACATGGCTACTGCCAGATCCACTGGGACACTAGTGAAAAGAGACTTGACGTCGAACGAAACCATGATGTCGTCTTCAGTTAGAGTTACGTCCTTCAGCTTCGAAACAAAAGAGGACGAGTTTCCGACGTGCGTGGGCGTCTTACCGGCTAGAGGGCTCAACACTTGGTGAAGGTAGCCTGATAGTCGGTAGAGCGGTGACCTCGAGAAGTCGACGATAGGCCAAAGAGGAACGTCAGGCTTGTGGATTTTAGGCAGACCGTAGATTGCCGGTGCTGAACCGTTCGTGCACAGTAACCCGTAGTAGAGGCCCTTGTGGTGCGGAAGGACTAGCTTGAAAAGCCTGGTTAGCAGTTCTTGAAGCTTCGACTGTAACCTGCTAGTTGGGTCACGGGCTAGAGGAGCGTATGTCTGCTGGTCTTCGAGAAGGGCCAACATCTTCGTGTGGTAGTCACTGCTATCTAGCAAGACCGTGTCATTGCCTTTGTCAGAAGGAAGGATTGCGATACTGCTGTTATTTCGCAGGCTCCTGATGGCTTGCCTCTCCACTACCGATAAATGCAGTCTTGCACAATGTCTTCGCAAACCAGAGAGCACACCAATAGCACGGGTGCGCGCTTCTTGCCGTACTTCAGAGGGAAGCTGGCCGACCGCGCGTTCAACCGCACAAATCACCTTTCCTGGCTCCGGGGGTGCTTCTGTGTTAAAATTCACACCACGGGACAAAACCTTAGCCTCCTCTTCGTTCGGTGTGTACGGAGATAGGTTGATGACCTCTTGGGTGCATTGTGGCACGTCCGGCCGGAGTGCTTGCAGTTTCCTCTCTTGCGACGTTCTATGACGGCCTTCTGCCATGCTAGCAGTGAAGTTTGTGTGCAGCTGCACATCTGGGAAGTCCTCAGGAATAAGATACTCAAGTTGCCGGCGTGCAAAGAAGGTTTGCTTCTCCAAAGCTCGTAGCTTCTGGCGGCACTCAAGGATACGTGCTTGTAGTAGCTTCCGCTCGGCTTGTCGAACAATCTGGTGAGAAATAACTGTGAGAAACGGGTGGGCTATATCACAGGGGCATGTATGTTACAGCATTTGACAGCAAATGGACATAATCTGTGGAACGAGAACGGTGCTTTTGAGCATTTTTGGCAGAAGGAAATTCAAAAGAGAGAAGTCCCGCAGAACAGTCAATGAGAGCGGTTCGAGAAAAAATCAACGCCGAGGATAATGTCATGGGAGCATTTTTCAAGGACGGTGAAGAGAGCAACACTATCGTGGTCGGCAATCCATATTCAGGCGGTACGCATTCCGGCAATTGAAGGTGTGCTCTCTTTGGCAACTCGAACAAATGTTTGCATGGGTGGCGTCAGAACTTTGCGGAGATGCCAGCGGAGGGTTAAGCTGTTTACAGGGTGTGAGCATTTGTGTCAGTGAGAGCCTGGGCTGCAACACCATCAACAGTAACGTCTAGTAAATTGGGCTTAGACTCCTTGGTTAATAGAGGATCTGTCGTCCAGGTCACAGATGGAGTATTACCTCCTTGAGCTGCATTGATTAGTCTTGTGGTGAGGCGAAGGCTTAGCGTGGCAATGTCGAAAGCTGTAGCGGGCCACATGCCCACTTTGACAGCAGTGGAAGCATATTGGCTTGTTTTCAGGAGTACTCCACTCTTCGGAATTTTGTGTCTGAAAATGGCGTGGGGCATATTGGTGGGGACCAGTTAAGACACGAGGAACAGTGAAAGCGTTTTTCGGGTGAGCTACAGAGCAAATGCGTGGAATGGTGTGGCTTGCGAGCTCTTGCTGTATATCGCATGGATTAGGGAGATGGAAGGTGACGTTCATCCACGGGTCGGGGCTAGTAGGCTAGCCATAGCCGTAGCCTCCAGCTCACGGCGTACTATTTTCATTAAGTCGTCGAACAAAGAAGGGCAAATTCCAGTGGAGTGGTATCCTCGTAATAGGATGTGGGAGCCGTGTTAGGCAGTCGAGTGAACTGTGGGGCAATACAGTGAGCTTTCGCTTGTTTCTTTCTTACTTTATTTGGTACCCACAGCGCCTGTTGGCATTACAGTGGGGGGAATAACAAAAAGAAATGCATCAACTAGTTCCGTTGATAACCAAAGAAACATTTTCCAGAGGCTGCGAAGCCCTTTTCAAGATGTTTAAACGGTCTGCACTCTGTAATGATGCCGTCTGTGCTGGTGCAGTCCTTATAAACAAGCAGGTTTAAATGGCCTACTTTGCCAGTTTCTGACGTGTCGGCATCTATCTTGTGACACAGAGCAACACCATCCTGAATATAGGCGACAGATGACTCCATCGAGGTTTTGGCATGGGACTTAGCATCAACTATTGTAGGATGGTGTGACAGTGTCTTTGTGCAGAGATCTGGAATCTGTAGACATTCTAAAGTTCCTCACCTTGTTAGTGACATTTTCTTGGCTCATGTTGACCGTGTATTGGAACGTGACTTGGAGGGTTTGGCAAATAAAATTTTCATGTATGTTGACGATTACGTAGTACTTTGTGGAAACTATGACCCTACAAGAAAAGTGGTAGACATTTTAAAAGCATTCAAACGTCACGCATTTAGGCTGACCTTTATGTCCAAGGCGCTAAACGAAAGAACAATCCAGTTTTTGGACCTGTTGTTAAAATTCGAGCAGAATCATGTATGTTGGCTCTATAGCCCGCGATCGAAGAAGCCTTTACTGAACTCTTCATCAGCACGTTCTAGGATTGCAAAATATGGGATTGTTGTCAACTGCCTCAGGTCAGCCATCTTGTTTTGTTTTCAGTCTTGTTTTCACCTAATTGAGTCTAGCTTTGGTGAACAGTTAGTTGGACCCAAAAATGCTGGCTACGGTGACGGAGTCATTGGGTCGACCTGTCTTCAGTTGTTGGATTTGGTGAAGAAAACTTGTCTCCTGCTTGTGATGTTGTGAAGGAAGAGATAGTTGTAATCTCGTACCTGCACGATGTATCTCACCGCTTGAAAGAAGTGGGGAGCAGATATAACATCAATGTGGTGTTTTCAGCCAAAATTAAGTTAAACTGCAGCTGTCCCGCCATCGAAAAGAATATTAGTAATAAGGGCCGAGCAAACAGCTGTGGTGTGAAACATGAGAAACAGGTTGTTCCTTATAGATTAAATGTGGTTTATTGCATTCCTTTCAATGGTGGTCGCTTTGATGTTGGCCAGTTCACTGAGTGCCTTCTGGCCCTCTTCCCACCCATTGCAAAGATTGTGGTTGCACGCTTTTCCTTCATGATACAACGGTACTGTTCTTGCACGATGAACAAAAGGTGAGGGAAGTATAGTGGAAGCACATAAAATTCAAAAAATGTCTGACTCGTGTGTTAGCGCTCGTCTTTAGCACTTTTAGATGCAGAATTGGCGTATCTTGAAGAGAGCAGTACTTGAGAGCGTTTGTCTGTACAGTTGCTTATAGTGGGTTCATGTGTCATGTTTTTATCTGTTTTATACCTTCGATGGCTTTATATTTGTCTCTTCAATAAAAATTCGGTTTTGGTTCAGTGGTTGTCCACTGTTATCCTCCTTTTTGTCCCGTTAATTGTGCGCTGCGAAGATGAATCTACACCAAGTAGCCCGGTTTTCTACGCTACTTCAGTCCGCAACCACTATCAATGACGTTACGTGGCGCGGAGAAATTACAGGTTGTTTACAAACAAGTCCACAGCATTGGCTCAATGGTAAAGCGGTGCAAGAGTTGTGAACTGATCAACTTTGGTAACGTCATTTTTCGCTCGCGAGTCATTTAATTTGCATTGAGGATTACTGCACGACAACACCTTCACGGCACGTTCAAAGCATCGAACAGATGGGTATTTCAGATACTTGGCTCCTAACTTATGGTAATATTAAGGCGAAGCAGCAAGCACAAGGCGTGCAAGGCAGCAGCCTGACTTCTTCTGGCCATCGTTGTCGGTCTAAAGGAGCAACTAAGTATACTTGTGCATGAAGGATATGCTATCCAGGCATTGACGATTTACGAAGTGACACTGTGTTTATTCAAAAAGGTCGTTCTTTAGCGCGTGTTGTTATAAGGTCTTTCCCACTTCTCTTGTTTTTAATAAAGTGCTGTTTTGCCGCTTTGCGCTGAAATCAGTTTTCAACTCTTGAGGATTTGTGCCTAGTCAAGTAATGGCTCCAACTTGTGCCTGAGCAGCAGCCACAGTTCCTAAAGCATTGTGCAGCTGAGCCCAAGGACTTTTTCTTTTCCTTTTTTTTTTTTTTTTTTAGTGAAGGCAAAAAGAAAAAAATCGAAAACGCCCGTGTGTGGAGATTTCAGTGCGTGTTAAGATACCCAAATGTCAGGATTAACGTGGATCGAACCTAGCACTGTGTCACGCTTCATAATGAAGCCCAAGAGTGGCCTCGGCAACTACAACCCCCGAAATAGAATCTTTTTCCACTTTGTTTTTGCAGCAGTGGTGCGATGAGTTGGGCTCAGCCTAGTGCCCCCTCATATAATTCCTGACTGATAAACAGACCCAGTTGTCCTGTATGGCCATTGTGTGACAGCTGTTCTGTCAGATACACTGTAAGCACCTGCTTAGCTATTGGGAAAGGCAGTGCAGTTTGTTAACGAGATCAGAGATCAAAGCAGTCTAGCTCAGAACTTTAATCCTACTAGTGTAAGCCATGATTTGGCCTTGTACAAATTCTCAAAAAAGTCAAATACCATTTGGTGTGAAGGGACTAAAGCAGGTTTTAGACACAAGACTGCATCAGCAAAGGATCTCTGGTGTCACGTAGAAAAAAAATTCAGAATAAGCAGTTAGAATAGTTCAAAAGCAGACTAAACTAACTTTTGTGTACATATTAATGTAGCCATATATGGGACAAAATACACCATCAATTGTGAATTTAGATTCACTTGACGTTTGTGGTGTGGTTGTAAAAGGAAGCGTTTATTTGTTTCTTTTGGTGTTGCAGGTGCTGACTGAGAAATTGTGGAAAGTTTTGAGCCAAGATGTTCCTGGCCTAAACCGTGATGGGCACGTAAAATATTGTATGTATATTTGAGGTTATAAAGCATTTAATAAAGAATTTTCGAGCTTTGGGACTTGGTTTCTGCTGTTTCATATGCCCATACATTGCAACATGTAATCTATATTCAAATCTGTAGTTTTATTAAAAAATTGTTTTCAGCAGACAGATTTACTATTCACTACGTCACTTTTTCATGATCAGTTCATTAGCATGTGTTGCGGGTTTTTTTTTTTTTAGCAATTGATGCAGAACTAGCACACATACTAGGTAAATATTTATAAGGCTTAATGTTATGTTTCAGTTTTTCAGTCAATTTGAGAACCTGTATTTGCTGTAAACTTAAGTGCTTTCGTGATCACATGCCTTGAAGCATGCTCCAGCGTAAGAATACTGGATACCAAAGCCCCTTGTAGCTTGTTTTGGTCAGTGTGTGTGGACAAACGTAAGTCATCAGTGGAGGCTTCATAGTCCAACTCGCAAATAAATGTGGGTGCTAGCACCATTGGGGCTTGCAAGCAAAAAAGAAAAAGACCCATGAACACACGATCACGAAGAGGAGGCGGTGCAAAGGTAGTCCTGCGTGTCTAATCTAAGAGGCGAAGATCAGAGCAGGAGTATTTGACAGTTCTAATTCTGCCTGGGCAAAACTTTAGTGCCAACTGCCGTTTCGTCTGGGCGGAGCGCTAGATACGATAATGAAAAAAACAAAACAAGCAACCCAGTTGTTTGTGCGACCGCATAAAAAGCAGCAGGGCAGAAAGTGCAACCATCGTGACAAGGTTGAAAGCAATCGTCAGAAAATCTGAGTACCAAAATGTTCAAGGTGGGCTACAAGTGATTATACATATCGCGTATTCCTAGCGTGACTTCGGCCCAACTTTATGGGGCATTAGGCTAAATTTCTATTTGTCACACTCCAGGAATTCATTCATAATAAAGGTTGACTTTCACAGCGGCGGCCGATCACAGGGTGAACTGTGGATGCACGCTTGCGTAGCAACCGTTCACGCGACGATTTGCGAATGCTACACTGCGATTGCAAAACAGCACGGATGTCAAAGTATTTAGGTAATGTTACCTAGAACACTGTTGCAGCGTAAAACTTAATCAAACGACCCGGTTGAAGCACTTCGAAACGCACAGCGGTGGCACAGGCGGTGGGTATCACAAGCGGACGCGAAATCCAACACAGACACAGTTGAAGCACTTCTAACTTCGTTAAAATATACAGAACTAGGAGTGTGGTTGAATAACAGCGCAGCCGTCCCACAAGGCGAAATCCAACGCGCGAATGAAACACTTGCCGCTTCACATGGAGGAAAGAAATGGGTATTCACTGCCGGCCGGCCGCCGGGCCAAGAACGGGGAGTGTGTGCGCCGGCAGAACAGCCCCGCAACCCTTCGCCTTTCCCTCTCGCACTCCTCCTTTTCTCCCTTTCGTGGGTGATGCATCGCCGAAACCGGAATACGCCCCCCCGACAGAGCACGACAGGCCCAGCCGGACCATGTTGTGCTCTGTCGGACTCAAAAGAAAACGGGCTTTACGGTGAGTAGGCGGTGGTTCTCGAGGCGCCGAAACTCGTCGATCATGTTCTTGTCGATGTTGTCGTCTCTGTGGTAGAATCGGTAGCATCAAAAACTCGCTGTAGCTGGGATACCTGGAAATTAAATGTCAAACTACTGAATGATGAACCATTCACAACTGGTGTAAAGAAGAGATTAGAGCAGGCAATCTAAACAGAAAGTGGGTCACTTATCACTGTCAGGGAATAGCTAAAACGTGACGTTAAGATAAGTGCAATAGAAAGATCGTCCGTCGTACGTCATAAAGAAAAGGAGGGAGAAAAACAACTACAAAGCCAGTTGCACTTCTTGCTAGGCATTTAGGCTCAACAGCCTGGAACTTTTACAAAAGAAACTTTGAGGTCATTGACATCGAGAAGTACAGGGCTGCCATAGTACGCGCACGCGCATAGCGACTCTGGTTGGGCGAAACGCCAACCAAACGTTTCCTGAGTGACGAAAAGGGGTATGCGCAAAAGAATGACGTTAAAGCTATTCGATACAATAATGTGGTTTCTAGGGACTCCGAAGTCGTGGAGCGCACATTTTTTGAACATTATAAGGAACGGCTGGGAACTGAAAAGCAAGGCAGTCAAGATTACAAGCTAACTTTCTTGCCGTCAATGCCAAAGTTAAGTGATGATGACAGTGCAAGCATGGAGGCGCCGATCAGTTTGCAGGAGATAAAGCCATCGACAAATTATCCATAGGGAAGTAAGTCACCGGGGCCAGATGGATTGGGAACCGAGTTTTACAAGTTCTTTAAACACGATATAGCATTAATTTTGTACAGGGTAATAACGGAAGCGTATGAATCCAAGAGAACACCGCCTTCGTTCCGGAAAAGCCATATTGTGTTAATTCCTAAAACTGATGATCCTGAAAAGCTGTTGGCGGCAGAGTCGTATCGGCCAATCAGCCTAACGAATGTTGATTACATATTTACGTAATGTTTTGTTCTTGTTCAATAATGGTGACAAGTATGAACATTGTCCCCGGGAGAGGACGATTAGATTTGGCTGTGGGTATATCAACCTAATGTGCAGCTTCAGTTTCACTTTGGCCGTGTGGCTGAATCGCGTTACAAACCAAAATTATCGCGTTCAAGCAGCTCAAGAAAGACTATCGTCTTTAAGCGAGGTTCGGTAACAAATGCAGAAACGGCGCCGTTCATTCCGCGAGCTCAGAGTTTGAGCCCTATAATGTAGTGCTTGCGCTGGTGGAACGCGCTAACTGGTGCTAGTCCCAGTGCACTACAAGGGCAGTAGTATCCAAGCGGTCCGTTTATTCCATGACGTCAACTTTGCTGGTGCGCCCTTCTCAAATTACGCATAATTGAAACTTACGAAAGCAGAGTTGACTATTTGTCACTAAGTTGGCCCCGAATACAACGGACATTGCGCGAACATATTCAGCTCCCGGGCTGACTTCGCATACCGAGGGCGAAAGGTAAGCGATTTTTATTTTTAAGCAGGCTAACGTGGAAACATACTACTCACGTAGGTTGCCCCCCCCCCCCCCCCCCCCCCCCCCCATGCTCGACAACCCTTCCAAGCGGCCAAGACAAGCCGATCATAGTGGCCCGCGCCCTCCACGACATACACGTCATCAGGGATTTATTAACACACCCCCGAACACCCCCGAACACACCCCTGGAAAGATTTCACAACCACCGGCACCTCGCCCAGGGATTTATATACCCCTCAACAGGCCCCTAACACCTTTCCAGAAGGATTTCGACACCCATCCCCCTCCCCCCAAAAATAGAAATTCTGGATGAACCCCGGGGCTTCATTCCAGCAGGAAACGTGAAAAAGCTACTCTCAGGGCGTCCACATACGACCGGCAGCCGCACATCGATTACTGGGATGTTCTAGCAAGCTCATGTCAATCGCATACAGACACTCACCTTCCGATGTCTCATCCCTGTAGCCGATTACCAGAGAAGCCACGCCAAAAACAAAAAAAAGAATCGGAAGCAGCAGGAGTTCGGTTCGCAGCAGTTTCAAAGACCTCGCTCTTGAAAGTGGCAAGGCGAAGTACCGTTTTTGAGTGCAGTGACCGCCAGCGGCAGAAAGAGAGCTTGTCATACAGCGTTTCCTCCACTACACGGAAGAAGAGAATGGCAGACTCCAGTGCAGAAGTATAGCGAGGACTGGTTGCACGGGCAGAGGCAGCCCTGCAGTCGTCCATCCCGAGAGCTCCGGTCTAGGGGCTCATCGTGCAAATAAAGCTACTTGCTTCCCTAAATGCACTATTTTGTTGTTTGCGGGATGCAATTAGCTGAGAGCGGTTCAGAAGACGTTTCTGAGTTCACGTTTTATCTCAAAGATACACAATAATATTCAACAATCAGTCGGTGGTTCGGTATTTATATTGCGACGATCGGTTTTTAAATCCCCCGCGGTATTTTGGCAAGAAATTCACGCAGCAGAGTGGCAATGCACGAACGACGGAAGACGAGAACGGGGAGGAAATGAGAACGTATAAAGAAATGTCGCAGGAGAGACTTCTCCTCCGGTGCTCTGTTGTCCCAGAAAAAAAAAAAGCTTCGATTCAGGCGCAATGTTGTCCGCGTGCCGTCATGCGATCGCTGTCCGCACACTTGAAGGCTCGGGCAAACTCAGAGGAAAGCTTGAGCGGCATGTTACAGCGGGCGGGACGTGACACGACCGTTTCGGCCGAACCTGGGGCGTTGTCGCGACGGGTGGTCGCGACTCCGCAGTGCCGGAGGCAGAATCCGACGAAGAACTCCTGCTCGTCCGAGTGCACGTGTGGGAGGGCGCGCCGAGGTCCTGCGCTCGTACCCTGCTCCTTCCACGCCTCCCAAGCCCTGCGTGCACGAAGCTTGGTCACGTGCAGCCCGCGGTATGAGCGGACTTTAGAATAATACATTTCTTTTTCGCAGGAATAGGTGTGGTTGTAGGTGCATGCAACCCCACATAAAAATCCCATCATGCATAGGCTAAGGAAATTTCTTTTTCTCATAATTTTTCAAAATTTTCGCTTTCCGAATTATGGTACGGCGTATATCTGTCATAGTACCTGGAAGTTATCATCACATACATTATGAGCCAGGAAATTATGGTACAGGACAATACGGTGCCGGGAAAATATGGTCCGGGACTTAATGGTTGCAAATCAATTGTGCGTAAGGGGAAGAACATTTTCCAAAGCCGATACGGCGTACAAGATATTTCGGTACACAGAAATTGTTCTGGGTAACCTGTTCGCCCGCATGACTGGGAAACAAGGTGACCGTTCGAATACGGGGTCTACATTCATCAGTCATTTACTTTTTTGTGACAAGAAAGAGCACTATACATACACAACCTGAGAGGAGGCTACGCACTGCCAAGTTTGGGGGCGGGTATTCGCAACATCGTTACGAATCCGGTGTTCCCGAGGCCTCGACGTTCCCCGCACTGCCTCCCGCGATCCCTCCTGCCTCCACACTTGGGGCAGCTGCAGGATCGCTTCACTAGGGGGAGACGACCTCGAGCCCATACACTTCTCGTTCAAAACATGCGGGGGATCTTGAAGCGGCAGCAAAACACAAGAGATGCTGAGCGGCCACGACACATTAACCAAGCATGCTGCTTCACTAAAACATAAGCACTGTCACTACGCTGGGGGAACAACGCGCGGAATCCGCTAGGCACCCCAGAGCAAGCGGCTCCCGCTGAAGCCTGCAGAAGTACGGTACAGCACTTTTCGAAGGGAGATGCCCGCAATCTATTGTTCCATTAAGGATTTCCGCTACTTCCTCGAAGGTCGCGAGTTCTACATCTTGACAGACCACAAGCCCCTCACCTACGTATTCAACAACAACAGTTTCTCCTACTCACAATGGGAAATTCGTCAGCTCTGATTCATCTCTGAGTTTTCTACAGACATCCACCCCGTTCCCGTGGTCGAAAACGAATCAGCCGACGACTTGTCTCGCGTCAAGTCTGGACTTCGAGGCGATGGCTGCGGCTTAGCGGGAGGACACTGAGTTGACGAGACTGAAAGGTGGGGGATCTTCACTCGTGCTTTCGGAGGTTGCACTTCCCTACGTCCAGGGAACGATAACCTGCGATACCTCCCAGGCCGCGACCTTTCGTCCCACTGAATTTTCGCCGAGTGGTATTCAACACTTTCCACTCCATCAGCCACCCAGGTGTCCGCGCCACCCAGCGGCTGATAACAGAACGCTTCGTTTGGCCGGGAGTCAACGCGGACGCGCGCCGTTGGGCTCGGACATGTGAAACTTGTCAGCAAGTGAAGGTGACTCGCCACACTCGGGCTGCACTACAGGAATTTCGGACTCCTGAGTCGCGGTTTGAACACGTTCACCTCGACCTGGTGGGACCGCTACCGTCATGCCAAGGTTTCAGGTACCTGCTGACATGCATCGGCAGATACAGCCGATGGCCCGGAACTATACCAATTGCGGACATATCAGCTGAGACCGTCGCGCAGGCCTTTATTCAGACATGGGTGTCCCGCTTTGGCTGCCCCGCCCGCATAACAACTGACTGTGCACCATGGACGGCAATTCCAGAGCAACCTTCTTTCCCGCGCTTTCGACCCTCCTCGGCCCGAGGCTGCAGCATACAACCGCCTACCACCCCGCCAGCAACGGAATGGTTGAGCGCTTGCACAGGCACCTCAAACCTGCACTTACAGCGAAACTCTATCGCCAACACTAAAGCTACCGCTCGTTCTTCTTGGACTACGCTCAACAGTGAAGGAAGACCTCGGCTTCAGCGCAGCGTAAATGGTGTACGGCTCAACAGTGCGCCTCCCGGGAGAATTCTTCTCCGACCAGACACTTTCCGCCCCAGCAGCCTCCGACCACATCGAGAACATGCGCTCATGTCTTGCGATACTCAAGCCAACAGCACCTCGCATCGCCCGCAACAGAAAGGTTTTCACTTATCGCGACATGGACTCAGCTACGCATGTGTTCGCGCAAAATGACGCAATGAAGCCGCCGCTCACTCCGCCGTACGACGGCCCTTTCAAATTTTTGGGACGTAATAACAAGACCATCGCTATCGACGTGCGGGGCAAATGAGAAGTCGTCGCTGTCGACCGCGCCAAGCCTGCTCATACTGAGGTTTCTGTTCATGCAGCCTCTCACGTACGTTTTCACTGATAACCACTGAACTCTGACATTTCGCCATTCAGCCGGTAACTGCTGCCTTTCTTTAAAAGCTCCGCAATGTAGGGGGTATGGGGGGGGGGGAGCCTCTGTAGCAGAAGCCGCTCGGCACCCCAGCGCAAGCGGCTCCCGCGAGACGGGGCTTTTCCTTCCTCTCCGGTCTGCCGCCGGCTTGACGACAGTGCGCCTTGGTGAAAGACGCGTATTGGAGACGGCACCGCCTGCTTACTTCGGGGGTCATTCCCCCGCCCTCTTCAACAGTCACAGTCGGGGGAGGCATAACTTGTTGTCCGGCCGACTCCTGCCATTAGTCCTAGCACCGTTGCCGTCTGCTCGCTTGGGGGGCCTTTTTCCTCTCTCTTTTGAAGGGCGCGGGGGTTCCCCTTCTTTCCCTCGTCGGGGGACGCTCTCAGCGTACGCATCTTTTGAAAATAAACAGTCTTGTTTGAAACTGCAAACCAGCTCTACGTCCGTTTTCCCACCTCATTCAGCAGCCGCCATTCCGGGCTGCCACAACAGCAAGAACAGTCCTCGCCATCAGTAGGCGATCATCTACTAACACACTGTATTTCAATAGCGACTTTCAAAACCCAAAACTAGGGAAAACCAAATTGTTATTTGGACCATTTGCTCTGGGATTTGCAAAAGATCACCTCCCACACACACAAACATTTCGGAGAAAGTGCCCCGCAGGAAGCGACAGATGGTGAGAGCGTAAACATTCTTCTAGCGCCTCATCTCTGCGCACACCCTCTGTACCAAAAGAGACGTACATCTACGCTGCAACTCCTCATCTGTGCGCTCCCCTCGCGCAGCACCTGCACCCCACAATCCCACGAACCACCCGCCATCAGGTTACGGGACGGGCTGCATCAGGGTGAAGGTGAGAAGGACGCGTACAACGGCCACTCGTGTGTCCCATCATGTATACCCATTCGTGTCAAGCATTACAGGCAACGTTCGGAAAAAATACAGGGGAAGTAACCCAAGAACACCTGCGCATAAAGAATGCCTGACACTGATGCCCCATACGCAACCCCGCAAAACAGCTGTTGTACTAAATTGAAAGTTTCGAAACAGACCCAAACTGCGAACATTGCACACACAGCAGCTGCTGAGGTGCGGCCACGTATGTCCGTACAGCTACACTGACCTATTTAGTTTCACCCCACCATTGTAGCAGGAAAGCATTATTGCCCTACTTGGTGTGCAAACGTCCTGGCCGACCTTAAAGGCGGTTAGATTTACACCTACCCAAAAATAGCGCATCACTCGCGCATTATTTGGCCAGGTCGAATTAAGAAGAAAGGCAGTGCTCACTTGTACGCGACCCGGAGGCCAATGAGGCTGCTGAGTTGGCCGGCCGCCATTTCGACGTCTAGCAGCTCCTGTTCCCCCTCCAGGTATTGACGACGGACACAGTCGACAGCCTCCATATACTTGTCCTGGTAAGCCGGCGAAAAGGACAGCTTCGCCGGATTCCCGGACAGGCTCCGGGGCTCTGTGGCCTGCGCGAGGGCTTCAGCCACGGATGTGCCGAGGTGGCCGAAGCTGAAGGCGGATGGGCTGAGGCTCGCGCCAAAAGGTGGAAGCAGCTGGGCCGGCTGCACCCGTAGCGAGTACTCTGAGGCGTCGTAGAGGACGCCAAGATGAAGGTCCAGTCCGTCTGCGCGGACGGGAGGAATTCCCTTCGTCATCAGAGCCTCGACCTGCAGCTCTGCCTTGGTCTTCAGAGCGTGCCTCGCCCAAGTCACGAAAGAGCCTTTTGGAAATTTGAGTCTGGCGAACCGTGACTGGACGTCTTTGGCGGTGCTGTAGCCGGGATATAGTCCCCGGAAAATGGTGGTTCTCGCCAGCATGGTGGAAAGGTTCGCTCTGCTTGCCTCCTCCATCAGGGCGTAGGGCTTCACTTCAGGCAACTGCTCTAACAGGGTCGTGATCATCCTTTCAGAAACGGCAGAGCTGTTTTGACCCAACCACTTCTGGATGAACTGGTACTCCGTGAGTGGCGACAGAAGCCCCAGGGACAAGTCGGTGCATCGCAGCAAGCGGTAGCGGAACGCAGCTGCTGGCTTGGGAATATCGTAGATCTCTCCGAACGAAAACATCGACGCCACAAGGAGGGCCTCGCAGGCGAGGAAGCGTGCGCTGTATCCGAGCCACGCGGGGTGCGTGCTCTTCAGGAAGCCCGCCAGCTTTCTCAGCGCCAAGGCGTTGGTCGTAAATACAATATTGCCATAGCCAAAGGACTCGGACGACACCGCGCGGATGACACCCACGAATTCGTGAGGCTTCATTGTGGGCAGAAATCGATCGATGTTGTCAGCCACAATGGCTTGCGGGGCGCTGTGGTTGAGGTGGACCTCATCGAGGGCACCGGCTGCTCCGGTCATCACTTCCAGTATGACGTCGGAGTGACGCAGATAATCTCGCCAGTGACGAAACCCCCAGCGCTGCAAAATGATTTTGTGCAACGTCACTCTGGGCAGAGGCTTTCGTGCTTTCTCAGCTTCCAGTTGGAGCGCGTTCTCCCGCTGTCTGAATGTGTCGCGAACCACGCCCGCCCTTAGGAAGACAGGCGTCCCGAATTTGAGAGACAGGGCTACCAAAAAATAAACGTTTTTAAATAGATAGTTCCCATCGGGAATGTTGTTCAAGGTAGCGTTGAGTAGTCTGTCGTACTCTCGAATCGGTCCGAGGTCGTCCTCCTTGCGGTGAAACTCGTCCATGCACTTGCGGTACGCAACGAGCGGAATGTCTTCCACCTTATCCGAGAAGTCGACGACCAGCTCTCGGATCATTTCGCGGAAAGAGCGCCTGACGCGCTTGCCGACGGCGTCCGCATAGCTGGGCACCCTGCCGTACGCGGCCTCGTAGTTTCCGCAGACGAAGGCGAAGAAGTCGTCGCAAGGTCTCACGTCCTCTCTCATCATGAGTCGCAGGTCGGCGGAGAGGTTCATGCATCTGGGGTCGTTGCAGGCGGGGAAGTGGCCTCTCGTGAAGGCGGGCGCGAAGACGACCACGACGGTGCTCGCGAGCGTGGCCAGCACCACCAGTAGAAGGTTGTTTCTCGAAAGGATGTCTTCCAACGGAGACGCTGCCTCTTTTGTCTCGACTGCGAAGCGACCAAAGTGTACCTTCTGTATCACAAGGTGAAAAGTGTACGCACGACACTTGTCGCAGAAGCGAAGAATGCGTGCATTATACTTTTCAGTCAAGAGTTCGACGAAAGTTCGTCTGGTCAGGTATCATGATGAAGACGAAGATGCCGTCACTCAACAGGTCGAGGTGAAAACCGACGTTTGAGGACCTGTACGGGTTCCTTGATCACACTAAGCGGGCAAGAGCCGTAAGTCGCTTCTTAGTCTAAAATGTGACGCAATGAACCTTTCATTACGTGACATTTTAGAATAAGAAGCGACTATCATTACATCACTTCTTACTTTAAAATGTGACGTAAATACCTTTCATAAATTTTCATTGCGCCACATTTTAAAATGATAAGCGACTTTGTCACGTTTTAGAATAAAGCGACTTACAGCTCTTGCCTGCTTAGTGTGATGAAGGAAGCCGTACGGGTCCCGAAACGTCTGTGTGTTTTCACTTTGGCTTCGTAAGTGACCGCATCTTCGTCCTTCCTCGCTGTACATTTCAGTAGTGCTCGAATTTATTTAAAAAGAAAAGCCCAGTTCGTGTTTTAGCCTGTCGAACACTCGATGTACCGGCACGCACTTCGTGACTAATTATTCTCTCTTTGTGCACCGTTATTAGGGATATATGGCAGAGGGGAGAACCGGTCCCGGTACGGTACCCGGTAGGCGACCGGCGGTACTGAGCATTCTAAGAGAAGAAGAAAACTGGTTCTCCTCATGCGCAGAAGTACGGGGTACCGTACCGGCACCGATTCTCCGCTCTGCTATAACTATTACTGCAGCGGACGGCGCTGAGGTACCGTCATCTATGAGATACAAGTCGAGGAGATTTGTGGCGGTGATATATCCACAGTGGTAGGAATTTTTTGCAGCGAAGCCATCTTTCGATCCTGATCCCGGTTTCAAAAAAAATACCTGGCTTTCTGGCTAAAACATACATGGCTAAGAAAAGAAATACTTGGTGAAGAAATACCTGGCTAAAGAGCTTGGCTTTCTGGCTTTCGGTTATAAGTGCACTCGAAAACGACGAAGCTGCGTTAGCGTGTCATCATGCATGCCCATGAACTAACCCACGCGCACTAATGGCAAGATTTCTTTTCTGCAAGGTTTTGGGAATCCCTACCTATTAATGCCAGCGAGTTGATTGGTAGCAATCATACCAGGCCATAGACTGCTTCGCAGTTAAATTCAATAACCTGAAAGTCAGCTCTCTGTATCTTTTATCTCAACCGGCAAGACTACTGCACCACAGAACAAGCGCTGACTCACCAAGAAACGTAAAGGCAGAATAATTACGCAATTTTAGGCTTTCTAACGAACCCTCACATGTACTCAAAGACATATTTGACTACAGGGGTGAAATAACTGAGTCGTGTAAAGCATGAATCATATTTTAGAAACCCTCGAGTAAAAGGGAGGCGTTTGCCCTTTCGAGCACTCTGCACGCATTTTCTAGATTTATGAGGCTCATCTACATGCGCAGGTCCAACGAAAAAAAAATGCGATTCGAACTGTTGTCGTCTTTGTGCCAGAAGGGGCTGCAATAACATCGGTGTATCCGCAACCATGACAAAAGTTACATTCTTGAACGGGATCAGAAATGTCGTGGCAGTTGCAGGATTGGAGTGGTTTTTTTTTTTTTCATCCATACACAAGCAGCGAGACATGTGCGCAGCTGAAGGAGAAAAGCCTTTTGCCGGGAAAAATGCTTATAATGATATACAGCGCCACTAATCTTTGAAGCAGGTGTGTGCCTTCCCGCTGCCCTAGAGCAAATACCCAACCTTCGACATGCCCTTTATGCGGATGATATCACCTTGTGGACGGGCACCGATTCCCTCGGGGGCATTCAAGAAACTCTCCAACGTGCTGCGGACACAGTGAAAGCGTATGCCCAAGCCAATGGCCTCCGCTGGTCTCCTCAAAAGTCCGAATTAATTATAGTTCGTAAGCACAGCCTCAACTCTGACCCTGACCAAATCTCGATTACCCTCGACGGACACACTATCCAACCGGCTAGAGCCCTGAAGATCCTGGGTCTTACTATCCAAGCCAACACTAGAAACGACCAAACACTTTACAACCTCAGTAAAGCTACTGATCAGGTAATACATATGATTCGTCGCATCACCAACCGACACCAAGGCATGAAAGAAAAAGATACTCTTCGGCTCGTTCAGACCTTTGTCATCTCCCGCCTCACTTACCTCGCGCCATATATTGTCCCAACTCGAACCGACAGCGACAAACTCGATCGCCTCATTCGCAAAGCAACAAAACAAGCTTTGGGTCTCCCGATGAGCACGTCTACGGCCAAACTACTTAGCATGGGGCTCCACAATACCATAGAGGAGCTCATCGAAGGACACCTTTCTAGTAAACGCAATCGACTTGCCCAAACCAAAGCAGGCCGCGCGGTCCTTCGAAATATTCAATGGTCATGCCCTGACCACACTCACCTGGTCCCCGTCCCCGCCACTTGGCGCCAGTCCATTTTTGTGCGCCCCATTCCCAGAAATATGCACCCGGACCTCCACCCTGGTCGTAGAGAAGCCCGAAGCAAAGCCCACGAAAAACTTTACAGCAGCCTAACCGACGTAATGTACACAGATGCGGCCAGTTACCCAGATAACCAAACTATGGTGGCAGTGGTAACATCTAAGAACGCCCTCATGACCACCGCTTCAATCCGGACAACTTCCTCCCTGGACGCTGAAGAATTAGCTATTGCGCTCGCCCTTACCCAAACCACCTCCAAGATTATATTGACGGACTCGCAAGCGGCCTGCCGCAGGCTCTTGTCGGGACGGGTGGCCCCCGCCACAAACCGACTTTTGAATGAACATCCGCCTGCCCATCGGGTGGACATTGTGTGGACTCCCGCCCACTCTGCACTGACGGGCAACAATTTTGCTCATCAACAGGCTCGAGACCTCACTCACCGAGCCGCTGAGGCCGGGGCTGTTTCCGCACCTCTCCTCACCTACCAAGAAATCACCAAATACTACCGAACCACGAGACAGACCTTCCCTAGTCCTCACACATCTTTGACCAAAAGCCAAGAAATCACACTCAGACAAATTCAAGGAGGTATACTTTTCCCCACCCCATCCGTATGCATTTACTCTTTCCTACACAGTACTCTGATAAGTGTAAATTCTGCCACGAACCAGGAACTCTGACACACATATTATTCGACTGCACAAAAAACTCGACCTTCCGCCCCTGCACCCGTCCCCTTCCCCTGAGCAGTGGGAGATACTGCTGTCCAGCTGTCGACCTGAGGACCAGCTCCTGCTTGTGACCAGGGCTACGGCAGCCTGGACAGCACATGGGCTCCTGGACTGAGGAACCATGTGGTTGCTGCTTAACGAGATAGCGTTCCTAGGCTCATTTCCCGTGGGCATTAGGCGTCCACAACTCCGCAGCAACGACATCACGGCCAACCAGAAACCATGGCGGCGGCAGCGACGAGTAGCTGGAATCGGACGCAACGGCAGCTTGAGTGTGGAAAGGGGGCGCGCGACAGTGGGCTCGTCGATGATAGTACGGCCAGAGTTCTTCAATACTGTTTGAAGGGCTCTGGTATTGCGAACGAAGGAAGGATACACGATTATCAGCCCGTGCCACGCCAGTGCAGTGCCGGTCGGCGCTCGCGCCGATGACTCAGTTTTAGCACCCCGCATGCTCCGTGTTGTACGGGCGTACCGTGTTGGCAGGGACCCGTCTGGGCAATTGTGCATTGCCGTGGGCCATTCCGCGGGCTGGCCCACGACATGCCCGCGTGTTAGTTACGGTGGGGGGTCGTCCTCCTCTCTTTTCCATCGCCCGCGCAGGCGCTGTCGGTTAACGGTCAACACGGTAACTACAGAACAGACGGATCGTATGGACTGCTAAAACTATTATTTTCCTGTGCCGTGGCGTTTTAAACGAGAAGGCTCAGCTGCGAGTGCGACATTGCGATGTTTTTTTTTTTCGCTTTCAGAATTTTTAGGCCAACTTAAATTTTTAATGCTTTTTTTTACTCCGGTCTTTACTGTATCAAGATATCGACGCACAGGACTTCTAGAATGAGTTGAGTAACGCTTAATATCGGTTGTGTTCTGTGTCGTTGGGCTGGGTTAGATTAGGTTTGCTGCAGTTGGGCTGCATTTGGGTATGTTATGAAGCGTTCGGATAGGTTACGTTAGGTTCGATGAGGTTATATTATGCTAGGTTACGTTGGGACGTAATATTATTCAGCAAATTTTAGGCCAGCCAGCTTTTATGGAAACTGCCGTGGGAATTTCCCGGAGGTAATTCTCACGGCTGCCGCGAGATTAGTCGCAGCCCTGGAAAAAATTTCCGAGGGCATTAAAGCACCTACCCCCCCCCCCTATGGCCACGTCCCTGGTAGTGACCTGACCTAACGTTCTGATCTCAGCACTTTCAGGCCTTAATGCACACGTATACACGGTCGAAAAACGGAGGATGAACCGGTGGCGTCTTACCAAGAGCGTCGCCCATTGCGGCAAAAATAAGGATCCGGCGTACGGCGATATATCGTCGGCTTCGTTCGAGTCCCGGGGTCTCGTGCACACGGACTGCGTGGCTTCTTCTTCGGCTTCGTCTTCGCCCCAGTGGCGTGACCGTGCACGCTCCAGAGTCCAGGCACGTTGTTTTAGATGCAGAGCATCTGATTCACTCGCCTTGTCCCTCCGGCGTCGTCGTCGTTGTCGGCGTTGTCCGCCCCTACCCCATTCTCCTCGCCGCGCCAGCTGCGCTCTCCGCCGCTCACCCCGCCGCTCACCCCTTCTCATCTCCGATAGCGAACACTCTCTCGCGAGGGGCATTGGATTGGATTCGATTCGATTGGCTTGGATTGAATTGGATTGGATTGGCTTGGCTTGGCTTGGCTTGGTTTGGATTTGGATTGGATTGGATTAAAGTGGATTGTGTTGGATTGTGTTGCGTCATAGCCGCGGCACGTTGCGTCATAGCCGCGGCAGACGCGCTGGGGCCGGCGCATGTGCAGTACTCTCTCTTCCGCGGTTTCCTCTCCTTCGGGCGCGCTCCGCATATAACCGGTGTGCCGTTCTCCGGCGAAGCAACATCCACGCTTGGCTCAAACACCTAGAGTCCACGCCGCTTTACAAGTACACCAACGTCGTCATCGACTGGGACCGGCTTACGCAGTCCCCTCAACGTTATGCGCGCTATAAAACGCGGTCCCTTCGCCGCTCCGCCTATGCGTCGCATCTACACAGGGGTTCCCGCGAGGGGAGGTGGGAGTTTTTGTTTCGGCAATGGCGACCCGCTGGCTCCGTGCCCTGCGACGCGCGAAAGTAGCGCAAATCGACGAGCATGCAGTCTCAAAGTCTGTAGGCCCATTCAACAGTGGCTGGATCATGCGCGTGGCCGACCAGGTTAGCTGCATTAGCCGGCGTTTGTTATTTGCGTTCAAATTAAAAATAAAAATTGTTCGCACGCCACGTGCAAACTAAACTAAAATTGCTTGCACAGGGTGCGCGAATGAAGACACTTCCGTCGCCATCTGAAGACGCTTTCGTAAAGATGAAACAAGTTGAGATGGTGCCGTAATCTGACACCGGCGTTTTGGTGTCAGGTGACGCCAATGACGTCATCTGACACCATCCTTACAACGTTGTCTGACACGTTCAAGTGAAACACGGTGCCCAACTATGGCAGCGTGGTCGGCCGAAGCAAAAAAAAAAAAATACCGTACCTTGCACTGGTAGTGCAAGGGCGGAGAAGCTAGCATGTCACAGAAAAAAAAGTATTTTGTGCCTAAAGCTTTTCGTGCCTGCCCTAAGCAGCGCTAGTATTAAACCAAAAGTATAAAACACAGGTATATTAGTCATTTTTGGTAAGATGACATGTCATCACCCCACTGCAAAGGGGAAACCAATAGCAATCAATCGATCAATCAAGGATGTAGGGCCCCTCTCCCTTCGTCGGAGACCGGCCTGTTGCACCTCACATGGGGCGCTGAAAGTTCTCCATGACTGGCAGGCCAGGATGCGTATTTCCAAACGCTTCGCTGCACAGAGCACCCACGTGACATGTCTGTTCGCGCGATGGAGAACGGCAATTTAACGTGGTCATACGATGTGCCCCAAACCTAAAGCGACCTAAAACATACGAAATCACCATTATTAAAAAAAACAGTGCGTAGATTTGAGTTTAAAAAAAATAGAGAAAATTAAGCAATGAAAAAGAAATAAACCTGCTGGGGCTCGAACCCAAGCCGTCAGCAACAGTGCACAGTACTCTACGCCTAGACCACCGAGCCTGTTTTTTTTTTTTCTTTAATGCATGGAAATTTTAGAAAACTTCAACAGACAAGACACTTAACACACAATATAAACACTAATAGACAGCAAAGGGCAAGGACATCAGTCGAACAAAGATCAAAACTCAGGCAAGCAAACACACGCATCCAAAAGAGGCAGCCACTCTGGTGGATCACTCTGCGCAGCATAAACGCTCCGCACCAACGCCGCCTGTTCCCGAAAAATGCACTCGGTCGGCCTAGGGGGTGTTGGGCTCATGCATTTGTTTGTGCACCAACTTGTGTCTCGTTTTTTCTTCTACAAATTGGTTGATCACCCACTTTTACTAACTGTACTTCAGCAGCGCATAAGTTTCCATTTGCCTTTTTTGCTTGTATGTACGGGCGAAGTCAATACGAAGCCTCCATGGGGATTTCTCGAAGAGGTTGTGGAGTCATTTAACTTTCTTACCGCGCGGTTTTCCTTGGAATATCTGTTCAGCATGTCAAGGAAAACTATGACGAACACTCTTATTGAAAGTCTATTCCCGATGCCTGCTTATCGCCAGCCTTACTTAGGCCACCAGAAAAGCATTGTTTTAAAACTAGACCGCCGAGCCTGAACAGCGGGTGCGTATTAGCAGGAGCTCAGAAGAATAGCGCATGCAGTGACATCACACATGTCACGTGGGTGCTCGGTGGAGCGAATCGTTTGGAAACACGCGGCCCCCGGATCGTTTCGTCCGCAGGCTTTCACATCTCTCCGAAAGCGGACCGCGTTAACACGCGCTAGGACCCGCGGTACCATACCCGCGGCAACCGGGTTCGCGAACTCGGCGTCTCTAGCGCGAACTCGGGTCTGTGCCCCCACTTGAGCCCAGAACGCCCGGGAACTGGCGAGTAGAAGAGCACGCGAGAGGTGATGCGTCCACGAACGCTGGGCGCTCGTCACGAGGCGCACGCTCACGTGCGCTTGGTCTTTTAGATGCGGAGCATCTCATGCTCGGGGCTGTGTCCCTCCCTCCCTTGGCCGCCGTCCGCACTCTACTGCGCATGCGCATCTCTTCAGCCCCGTCAGCACTTGGGCTGACGTCAGCGCAGTCAAAAAGAAATCGTTAGGCGGCGCCCGGTTTCGATCCCACGACTCTCTGGCCGCAACGGGAGGTACGTGGAGCTCTTCCCACCGCTCTAAAAACCGAGACGGTAGCTTGTGCTACGAACGCGCCTTATGTCCTTCACTCATTCAAACTACGCCAAGAAGCTACTGATACAACGAAGGCACGCGAAGCTGAACGTCAACGGAAACGACGAACTGAAAACTAATGGGAACTTCAGTCGAGCCCATGGCTGCTTCGCATACTACTCAGGGTTCCCCTACGGGAAGATGGTGCAATTTTTCTTGGTATATTTCCTACTAAAAGCTTAAACAGCGCTGCTATGGTGGCTAACTCTGCTGTTAATAACTGCGCTATGCCAGTTCGCGCAGGTTCACGCAAAATCACCTCGACGAACCTTTTCTAGATGGCGTTAGTTCGCGTGCATCCCGCGCTTTTTTCTAGATACCAGAGGTGGCACCGCACTAGATCCTCGAAATAAACTACGTGACGTTCTTGTTATGGCAAATAGACCACGAAATGCGACCTTAGTGTAAAGTTCAAGAGCAAACGGGGGAACGGTTCACGCAGAAATTCTTTATTTAATCACGGGCATTTATAAATGTAACACCCTGTATCTGCGCATATTGGCGGTGAGCGCGACCAGGGGCAGCGCTGTGAGCGCATCTATGTCATGCCTATTCTTCCTTCTAATAATCTTCTTCCTCTAGTTTCAGTTTGAAGCGACGGCTAGGGTGCAGAACTTGTGCCAACCAATACAAAGGGATAGCCACATCTTTATTATCGCCAAATCATCATCATCACCATGACGTCGGCTAGCATTTTGGCTGCTTTACTCGGGCTCGCTCTCTCTGCAGGCAGTTTCTTTTCGCTGGGTTGACATTTGATGCTTGTCAGCACCAGGTTTTGCGTGTGAGTAACTTTTGATCATAAAAATTTCACCATCTTTCCGTAGGAGAACCCTGAGTAGTATGCGAAGCAGCCATGGGGTCGACTCAAGTTCCCATTACTTTTCAGTTCGATTGCGGCGTTGGGGGTGCAGAATGAGGGGAGCGGAACGCGCGCGCGCGTCATTTATACCGCGGAGCTACAGTGGCGCCCCCAGCGGAGTATGCAGCGGCTACCGTCGCGTCTCTAACCCTAAGCTGCTTCGCATCATCGCGCGTGGAGCCGCAGGTGTTGCCATTCGTTGCGCAATCCCGGAGAGGAGGAGAGTAGGAATGCCGGAGAGGAGAGGAGTGTCGGTTAGGAGAGGAGGAATGCCTCGCATACTACTCAGGGTTCCCCTACGGGAAGATGACGGTGGTTGAACGCGAAGCTATCTCGTGTTGGATTCTTTGGTTGGCCAATCCCTAGGGGCATCCCGCCACAATCATCATCAGCGGTGCCTTGCCAGGCATGCGCAGTGGGTGGGCGGACGGCGGACAACGACGACGAGGGAGGGAGGGACACAGCCCCGAGCATGAGATGCTCCGCATCTAGTAAAGGACTCAAAGGCGTAATTTAAAGTGCAGTTTTTGATACCGCTCCGGAAGAAACAGTGCCGGCGTCACCCCATTCCTTGCGATGCCGGTCCTGTGACGGCGCATAGAGTCCGAACTAGGCTTCAGCTTCTGTATCGAGCAATCTTTCGAACAAAGGGAACAGCTAGCTGCTAATAACCGGCAACAGCGAAAACGCAAGACGAAAACAAATTCCAGGGCTTTTTGGGTTGTCGGCGTGGGCAAAGGCATTACGGTTACCGGTAAGTGTACGAGATGGTAAAACGGTTTTTTAACCTCATCACTTTACGAGGTCATAGCATTGGAGCATACCGGCATGCACTATTGGGCGAAAGAAATGTATTTTATACCTCATGGATTGATTTAGGGTTTAACGCGCCGATGCACTGCAGGCAATGAGGCGCGCCATAGTAGAGGGCTCCGGATTAGTTTTGACCACCTGGGAATCTTTAACGTGCGCCGAAATCTCGTACACACGGGCGTTCTTGCTTTTCGCCTCCATCAGAAAAGCGGCCGCCGCGGCCGGGAATCGAACCGACGTCCCGGTGCTCACCAGCACATCGCCTTAGCCACTGAGGCACCACGGTGGTTCTCGTTTTATACCTAGGCTTCTAACCAGTATGGAGGCTTATTGAGCAAAACATTAGCAATTGAGCACGATACCAATAGCGTGGTCGCTTCAAGCTCGAAGGCTGTGCTCTTATACAGGGCAAGGCGCCTTAACCACTTCATCCAAAAGCAATTGTGGTTTCAACCTCGTGTGATATTTGTAGGTGTAAACCAAATCACAGAGAATAAGGAATGACACGCTCATTTTTCATTACTACTTTTCTGTCCTTATAAAATGCCAGTACACGGAAAAAGTCAGTACGTAAAGGAGCTATGTGCTGTATTCGTTCTCCATACTTTGTGCAGGTGTGCCGTCGGAACATGTTCCCGCCATATCACGCACGCGCACGCGCACACGAACCCACACACACACACACACACACACACACACACCCACACACACACGCGCGCACACACACACGCAATCATGCTCAGCTGTAGATTTCGCTGCACATTTCACTTTCGTGTTTTGCTGATTCCTATGAGAGAGGACTCAACCAGTTTTTTTTATTACAGTGACCGCCAACGGCAGCAAGAGAGCCTGTCATGCAGCGTTTCCGCTACTTCACGGAAGAGGAGGATGGCCGACTCCAGTGCAGAAGTACAGCGAGGACTGGTTGCACGCGCAGTGGCAGCCCTGAAGTCGTCCATCCCGGGAGCTCCGGTCTGGGGATTCATCGCATGCAAATAACGCTACTTGCTTCCCTAAATGCATTACTTTGTTGCTTGCTGGACGCAATCAGCTGAGAGAGGTTCAGAAGACGTTTCTGCGTACACGTTTTATCTCAACGATACACGATAATATTGAACAAACAGTCGGTGGTTCAGTTTATATTGCGACGATTGGTTTTAGAATCACCCCCAGTAATTAGGTAAGAAATTCACGCAGCAGCGTGGCAATTCGCGAGCGAAGGGAGATGCGAAGAAGCGAGAGAAGATGAGCGCAACGTATTATAGAAAATGTCGCAGAAAAAAGCGTCGACTCCTGCGCACTGTTGTCCCAGAAAAAGTTTCGACTCAGGCACACTGTTGTCCGCGCGCCGTCATGGGATCGCTGGCCGCACACTTGAAGGCTCGGGCGAACTCGTGGGAGAGCTTCAGTGGCATATTGCAGCGGGCGGGACGCGACACGACCGCTGCGGCCGAACCGCTGGCGTTGTCGTGTACGGTCGCGACTCCGCAGTGCCGGAGGCAGAAGCCGACGAAGAACTCCTGCTCGTCCGAGTGCACGTGTGGGAGGGAACGCCGAGGACCGGCGCTCGTGCCCTGCTCCTTCCACGCCTCCCAAGCCCTGCGTGCGCGAAGCTTGGTCAAGTGCAGCCCGCGGTATGAGCGGAGAGTAGAATAAAAGAAAAAATGCCTTTCGAGAATACGAGTTGTTGCCGCAGCCAACGGCACAGCATTTTGGCATTCTGTTATTCTGCGAATTGCGTTGTAGCACGAAATGTTAGAAAAACAAATACATAAATCTCCCACCTCCCCTCGCGGGAACCCTTGTGTAGATGCGACGCATAGGGGGTTCACGTTGCAGCGTTGGACAGCGGAGGAACGGCGCTAAAACGATGGAGCGGAGCGGCGCAGGCACCGCGTTTTAGAGCGCGCATAACGGTGAGGGGACGCGCCGGCGCCAGTGCGTCTGCCGCGGCTATGACGCAACAAAATCCAACACATTCTACTTTAATCCAAATCCAATCCAAGCCAAGCCAATCCAAGCCAATCCATTCGAATCCAATCCAATGCCCCTCGCGAGAGAGTGTTCGTTATTGGAGAGGAGAGGGGGTGAGCGGCGGAGACCGCAGCTCACGCGGCGAGGAGAATGGGGGAGGGGCGGACGCCGACAACTCCGACGCCGGATGCAGGGACAAGGCGAGTGAATGAGATGCAGTCGCATCTAAAATTACATTTCTTAACTGCAGGAATTGGCGAGGTTGAACGTGCACACAACCCCACATTAAAATCTCCTCACGCACAGGCTAATAAACTGTTTCTCAGAATTTTTCAAATTGTTTGCCTTCCGGCTAATGGTACGGCATGGTATGGTACGGTATAGTACTCGGACGTTATAATCCCGGGAAATATGGTACAGGATATTACGGTACCGGGAAAATATGTCCCCAGACATAATGGTTGCATATCAATCGGGCCCAAGGGAAAGAACAAAATTTTACAAAGCCAATTGCACGGCATACAATTAATTTCGATACACAGAACTCGTTTTGGATAACCTGTTCACCCGCATGACTCCGAAACATGGCGACAGTCTACATATAATATGGACTGCCACGTTGAAAAGTTTAAGGACCAGAAAAATGGTACTGAACTAATGAGAACTATAACGCACATAGTACTCCGGGCTGTGGTGCGGCAGAGAAATAACTCGAAATTGCTGCTTTCGTGGTCCGTAAACTTCTTCTTTGAGGTGCACATTCATCAGGCAGGTACAGTCACCTTCTTATTTGCGACAAGAGACCACGACATACGCAACCTGAGAGGCAAGCCCAGTGCCAAGTTGTCGGTCGCAGCAGAGTCGCACATAGCCGCAGAAAAGGGTACTTGAGGACGCTCTACGAAAGGAATGTTTGCTGCCTCCACGTGATGCTTAAATGGTGTCAGCATCGCCAAACCGTCTGTCATTTTATGGGGGAAACCCCTTCGGGGCTGGGGATGTTGGCGTATACTGTCGTCGTCGTCGTAATCGTCGTCTCATGTAGTCACGGTACTAAAACACCAGGGAAATTCATTTACGCCTCGCGCTAGAGCGTAACGCGTACTAAAAAAAATTCCCCGCATTTCCCCGAGGGGAAGAATGTGAAAGTGCGAATGCACGAGTTGAATTTGCGCGGTTCGGTAATGTTCGCGAAAGAGAGATCACACACACACACACACACACACACAACTACAAAGAAAGAAAGATGCATTTATTCACAGACACCTATTTGTGTTGTCGTTGTACTTGATTGCTAGAGCGGATCTCAGCTTTGAAATTTCGTGTCAGTACTCCTTTAAGCGGGTGCATTAGCCCTTCTCACGCCCGATTCTTGGCCAATCCCCCACGTGGGTATGTGCCATGTCAGCGGCCAGGCAGCGCGCGCCCATCTCCCCCCGTTGCTAGGGAAGACGAGAGCGCGCGCACCCGCAGCTGTTGCTATGCGGACTACGGCGGCGGACGATTCAGGCTCGCTTAAGAAGTGCATTCGCACTTAAAACAGCGGGACACTCGTTTACGCCTCGCGCTGGAGAGCTTCGTGCTTCGAAGACAAGAGACTTTTGCAGCAAAGCTGTATACCTCTACCCCTTTATGATTTCATCTACATTGACAAAAACGCCAAGGCCCCAAGAATACACTGCATGATTCGCCCCCTCCAGGTTTCACCCTAGTGGAGATGGCCCTGGATTTTTTATAAACCCACCAGGTTTGCAAACACCGGTCACACTACCCGTACCCAACCTTAAAGCTTGTCAGATTTATACCTACCCAAAAATGGTGCATCACTCGCTCACTACTTGGCCAAATTCGACTAAGGAGAAAGGCAGCGCTCACTTGTACGCGACCCGGAGGCCAATGAGGCTGCTGAGTTGGCCGACCGCCGTTTCGACGTCTACCAGCTCCTCCTCTCCCTCCAGGTATTGACGCCGGACACAGTCGACAGCCTCCATGTACTTGACCCCGTAAGCCTGCGAAAAGGAAAGCTTCGCCGGATGCCCGGACAATCCCCGGGGCTCTGTGGCCTGCGCGAGGGCTTCAGCCACGGATGTGCCGAGGTGGCCGAAGCTGAAGGCGGATGGGCTGAGGCTCGCGCCAAAAGGTGGAAGCAGCTGGGCCGGCAGCACCCGCAGCGAGTCCTCTGAGGCGTCGTAAAGGACGCCAAGACGAAGGTCCAGTCCGTCTGTCCGGACGGGAGGAATTCCCTTCGTCATCAGAGCCTCGACCTGCAGCTCTGCCTTGGTCTTCAGAGCGTGCCTCGCCCAAGTCACGAAAGAGCCCTTTGGAAATTTGAGTCTGGCGAACCGTGACTGGACGTCTTTGGCGGTGCTGTAGCCGGGATATAGTCCCCGGAAAATGGTGGTTCTCGCCAGCGTGGTGGAAAGGTTCGCTCTGCTTGCCTCCTCCATCAGGGCGTAGGGCTTCACCTCAGGCAACTGCTCTAACAGGATCGTGATCATCCTTTCCGAAACCGCCGAGCTGTTTTGACCCAACCACTTCTGGATGAACTGGTACTCCGTGAGTGGCGACAGAAGCCCCAGGGACAAGTCGGTGCATCGCAGCAAGCGGTAGCGGAACGCAACCGTTGGCTTGGGAATATCGTAGATCTCTCCGAACGAAAACATTGACGCCATCAGGAGAGCCTCGCAAGCGAGGAAGCGTGCGCTGTACGCGAGCCGTACGGGGTGCGTGCTCTTGAGGAAACCCGCCAGCTTTCTCAGCGCCAAGGCGTTGAACGTAAATACAATATTGCCATAGCCAAAGGACTCGGACGACACCGCGCGCATGACTCCCAGGAATTCGTGAGGCTTCATTGTGGGCAGAAATCGATCGATGTCGTCAGCCACAATGGCTTGCGGGGCGCTGTCGTTGAGGTGGACCTCACCGAGGGCACCTGCCGCTCCGGTCATCACTTCCAGAATGACGTCGGAGTGACGCAGATAATCTCGCCAGTGCTGGAATCCCCAGCGCTGCAGAATGATTTTGTGCAACGTCACCCTGGGCAGAGGCTTTCTTGCTTTTTCAGCTTCCAGTTGGAGCGCATTCTCCCGCTGTGTGAATGTGTTGCGAACAACACCCGCCCTCAGAAAAACAGGCGTCCCGAATTTGAGAGACAGGGCTACCAAAAAATAGACATTTTTAAATAGATAGCTCCCGTCTGGAGTGTTGTTAAGGGTAGCGGTCAGTAGTCTGTCGAACTCTCGAATCGGTCCGAGGTCGTCCTCTTTGCGGTGAAACTCGTCCATGCACTTGCGGTACGCAACGAGCGGAATGTCTTCCACCTTATCCGAGAAGTCGACGACCAGCTGTCGGATCATTTCGCGGAAAGAGCGCCTGACGCGCTTGCCGACGGCGTCCGCATAGCTGGGCACCCTGCCGTACGCGGCCTCGTAGTTTCCGCAGACGAAGGCGAAGAAGTCGTCGCAAGGTCTCACGTCCTCTCTCATCATGAGTCGAAGGTCGGCGGAGAGGTTCATGCATCTGGGGTCGTTGCAGGCGGGGAAGTGGCCTCTCGTGAAGGCGGGTGCGAAGACGACCACGATGGTGCTCGCGAGCGTGGCCAGCACCACCAGCAGAAGGATGTTCCTCGAGAGGACGTCTTCCAACGGAGACACTGTCTCCTGGGTCTCGGCTGCGAAGCGACCAAGTGTACCTTCTGTATCGCAAGGTGAAAAGTGTACGCACGACACTTGTCAGAGAAACGAGAAATGCATGCATTGTATTTTTCAGTCAAGCGTTCGACGAAAGGTTGTCTGGTCAGGTACCATGATGAGGACGAAGACGCGGTCACTGAACAGGTCAAGGTAAAAACCGACGTTTCGGGACCTGTACGGGTTCCTTGATCACACTAAGCAGGCAAGAGCCGTAAGTCGCTTCTTTGTCTAAAATGTGACGCAATGAACCTTTCATTACGTCACATTTTAGAAAAAGAAGCGACTTTCATTACGTCACATTTTAGAATAAGAAGTGACTTTCGTTACTTCACGTTTTAGAATAAGAAGCCACTTACGGCTCTTGCCTGCTTCGTGTTATCAAGGAACCCGTACAGGTCTCGAAATGTCTGTGTTTTCACCTTGACTTGGTCAGTGACCGTATCTTCGTCCTTCACTGTACTTTTCAGTAGGGCTCGAATTGATTTAAAGAGAAAAGCGCTCTTGGTATTTTAGCCTGTCGTACACTCGATGTACCGGCGCGCACTTAGTGCCTAATTATGCTCTCTTTGTGCACTGTTATTAGAGAGCCATCGCAGCGCGGAGAACCGGTCCTGGTACGGTACCCAATAGGCGACCGGCGCTACTGAGCGAGCGCAGAGGAGAAGAAAACTCGGTCTGCCCATAGATTTAGCATAGCGGGTGCCATCCGCTAACGCTACGGTGGCGGGTAGCGCGGCCAGACTGGGAAGGTGCCCATTCGTTACGGTAGGGTGGATTAGTTCCGCGGGCCGGCCTTCGCCTTGCGCGCGCATTCGTTCCGCTGAGGGACAACCTCCTCGCCCTCTGTGCGCGCGCCTGCGCAGTCGGGTCCCGGTAACCCGCCGCAGTAGCGTGAGCCTCCGGTAGCCGCAATGCTAAAACTTCCTATTTACGAGATCGCGTTACTAGGCTCGTTAGGGTATTTCCCGTGGCCAGTAGGGGTCCACAGCTCCGCAGAAACGACATCACGGCCAACCAGAAACGACGGTGGAATCGGGCACAACAGCAGCTGGAGTGGGGAAAAAGGGTGCGTGCCAGTGGACTCGTCAACGATAGTACGGCTAGAGTCCTTCAATGCCGTTTGAAGGACTCTGGCACGGCGAACGAAGGAAGGATGCGCAATTTCAGCACGTGCCGCGCCTGCGCAGTAGGGTTCGCTTTCCCCCGGTCGGCGCTCGCGCCGATGAGATTTTCGTGTGCCGTGGCGTATGTATATACTGCTACGAGTATGTATAGCACTATAAGCTGACCTCCAGCGCTTGGAGTGCATGGATGGTGAATGCACCAGCTTCGCCCCCGGACGCTTCGTCGAGGGCGGACGAAGGCGAGCTCACTGAAATCATAAGCCGACATCTTAAACTGAAGTTTTCCACAAACGGGGATAAAAATCCCGGCTACACAAGTGTCCATTGCAAGCGTTACGTCTGACGTGCAAGCCCACTGAAATCATAAGCCGACATCTTAAACTGAAGTTTTCCACAAACAGGGATAAAAATCCCGGCTACACAAGTGTCCATTGCAAGCGTTACGTCTGACGTGCATTCGAACGCTTGCAACAGAAGCGCACCGCGCATAGCGGTTTTGTATTCTTTCCTTCAAAATGAACTTAAGAGTCCAATAGGGTCCTCACATTCAGACATTGCAATAATACACTAAATAATAAATGGAGGGAAGTACAGTAAAAGCTGGTTAATTCGAACTCTTAGGGGACCATAAAATTGTTCGAATTAAGCGGAGTTCGAATTAGCGGGAGGCCGCTAGAATGAATGGACATCGCAACGCACTGGGCGTGCAGAACACAAAGAAGCCACATCTGGACACGTTATCGCAAACTAGGCGCTACTACAAGTTGGTGGGGCCCGCACCCAGCGACAGTGGCACGAAGAAAACCTGCAACGGCATGCACCGGAGCACTGGGCCGGTGGTGCGGCGCCTATAGTGCGAAACAAAATAAGCTGTCGCAGCAGCGCCGCGTCCGCGCTATGCGGATTCTTTTAAATGCGAATGCATTTTCGGGGGTTGTCGTGCGTTGGCCGGCGTGCGCCTAGCAACTGTGGCGCGCCTAGCAACCGGAGCACGTGGTAGCTCGGGCGGGAGTAGCGGAGGGCAAGGGGGGAGGAGGAGCGCACTCGGCGTGTGAGGGCGCTCGCATCGCGGAGCTCGGGCTGAGTAGCGGAGAGTGAGTGGAGAGGAGGAGCGCGCTCGGGCGTGTGAGGGCGCTCGCATCGCGGAGTTCGGCGGAGAGAGCTCGCGCGCGGGGCGGGCGTGTTGCGCGGGTCTCTCTCTCCTCTCCGCGTACCCTCTCTCCGCTCGCTGCGCTCGGAAAAATATATATAAATGCAGTGGAGCGCGCGCCTCTCTCCGTGACTGCTTGCCCCAGCGCACTCATCGATGCACCCAATGCATTCGCATTTCCGCACGATACCCTTCGCATCTGTTGTAAATTTGGTTCGATATTGACTCGTAACCCATTGTAACTCTGGGCCGAATTCTTCTGCGAGCAGCGATGGAAACCAGTGGATCCCAGTTCGAATTAACCGTTCTGGATACCGACGCGTTCGAATTATCGAGAGTTTCCCGCCGTTGAAATATACAGGGCTGTGCCGGGACCAATGCGTAAGATCGAATTAACCGAAAGTTCGAGTTAACCGAGTTCGAATTAACGAGCGTTCGCTGTACTTAAAGCTTTTTCACGGAATGAAAGTACTCTCCCTATAAAAAAGCGGGGAATCAGGGGCGTTGTATCACATTTTCGGGGGCCTGGCTTCCGCACCTGCGCCAGGCAAGGCTGTAGGCAGTACAGTAGGGACCAGGGCCGCAGACTGAAATTTTTTTTTCAAATGAGGTGATGGGTTATGGGGAGGGAGGAGATTTGCCGAAAGGAGCACTAAGTCTGGCTCACGCGTTGTTTGGAAAAAATTTCGGAGGGCGTTCGGAGCATTCCTCCCTATGACCACGTCCATCGTAGTTACCTGACCTAACGTTCTGATCGCAGCCCCTTCAAGGCTTAGTTTATGCGCCCGTATGCACGCCCGTAAAACGGAGGAAGGACCGCTGGCGTCTTACCCAGAGCGTCACCCATTGCGGCAGAAATGAGGATCCGGCGTACGAAGGTATATCGTCGGCTTCGTTCGAGTCTCGGGGTGGTGGTGGTGGTGGTGCCAAAAGAGATGGCTCATACCCACTCAGGGGGATTGGCCAGGAAAGGGGCGCTCACAGAGAGAAATTACAAAGTAATTAAAGAAAGACATTTAAGGAGGTAAATAAAATATTAGGGAAATATATACAGAAAAAAAAACTGCTCAAACATGAGACGTAGCATCAGGAAGTGTTGAAAACAACATAAAATAAAATAAAAAAAATAAAGGAAAGAAAACATGAAAAGTACGTTCTCGCGTGCACGGACTTCGCGGCTTCTTCTGCTTCGTCTTCGCCCGAGTGGCGTGACCGTCCACGTGCCAGACCAGGGCCGTAGCCAGGAATTTTTTTCGGAGGGGGTTATGGGCTATCGGAAGGGAGCAGATTTGCCGAAAGGAACACTAAGTCTGGTTCGCGCATTGGCTGTTAAAATTTCGGAGGGGGTTCGAACACCCCCCTCTGGCTACGGTCCTGCGCCACACACATTGTTTTGTTTCGGCAACGGCGACACACCGGCTCCGTACCCTGCGACGCGAAATCGACGAGCATGCATAGTCTCGAAGTATGTAGGCCACGGCAACAGTGGCTGGGTCACGCGCGCTGCCGAGCAGGGTAGCTGCATTAGCCGGCGTTTGTTGGTTGCGTATATATTTCGAAATAAAAATTATTCGCACGTCCCGTGCAAACTAACCTTAAAATTGTTTGCACAGTGGGTGCCAATAAAGACACTTTTGTCGCCCTCTCAAGACGTTTTTCTGAAGATGAAACAAGTTCAGATGGCCTCGCATCTGACACCAAAGTTTTGGTGTCGGGTGACGCCAATGACGTCATCTCACATTAACCTAAAAACGTTGTCTGGCACGTTCAAGCGAAGCACGGTGGCTGCAACTACGACAACGTGGTCGGCCAAGGCAAAAAAAAAAAAAAAACAGCAGACCTAGTGGCCCCTCTCCCTTCGTCGGAGACCCGGCTGTTACACCTCACGTGGACTTCCGAACTTGCCTCTGAAAGTTCTCCATGACTGACAGCCCCGGATCGTTTAGTCCGCAGGTTTCCACATCGCGCGTACAGCGTTCGTTCAAATAGGGGACATTAAATCTGACGTGCTGACTCTCTCTTCCGTAGGGACTCCACAAGGCGCCGTTCTTTCTCCTCTATTATTTAATTTGGCTCTCCTCAACATTCCGAAAAAGCTTGAAAATATTCCGCAACTTTATTTTAGCCTATATGCGGATGATATAACGTTATGGGTCACTGGTGGTAGCGACGCATTCATTAAAAACACATTGCAGCAAGACGCACAAGTCGTGAATGAGGAAGCACAGTCTGCGGGCCTGGAGTGCTCTCCCGCAAAATCGGAGCTTCTCCTCCTACCAGCCAAACCGACCTCTCAAAATTCTCGCGACATCAAAATTTACCTGAATGAACATTTGATCCCAGAGGTGCGCAGCCTCAAAGTCCTCGATATTATCATGCAGCATAATCGCAGCAACACAAAATTTATCTCGCAATTAAGCTCACACGTTAATCAGACAATCGGACTCATCCGACGAATTACCGGACGCCACCATGGTCTCAAGAAGACAGAGAATCAGGCTTGTCCAAGCCTTTATCATTAGTCGTATAACACATTCTCTCCCCTACCTTCGTGTTTCAACGCCGAAATTAACAAAATTAATTGTCTCATCAGGAAGGCATATAAAGCTGCACTACAAATTCATCAGAGTTCATCCACTGCCAGACTTGAGGGCCTCGGGGTTCATAAAACTGCCCAGGAGCTGGTCGAGGCACACCATATCAATCAGATCCGTCGCCTCTCAACTACTTCCACTGGACAGCATATACTGGTCTGACTTGGTATCAGGGCCCCAGTCTGTTCCGAACCGGCTATTCCTATCCCCCGGCCTATCCGCGACTGCCTCCGCGTCCGCCCTCTTCCGAGGAACATGCACCCCACCTACCACAGAGGTAGAAGGGAGCAACGGGCACAGGCGCTGGCCAAAACATTTCCCACCAAACCTGACATTGTGTATGTTGATGCGGCAGAATACCGCCATCACGACGCCTTTGCCCTCGCCGTAATTAATAGCCCGAATGACCCCCTCTGTTAACTCTCTAACCGCACGCACAAGCACCCTTGCAGCGGCAGAGGAGGCGGCAATAGCGCTCGCACTAACAACCCGGCCGACACCTACAATTATAATAACCGATTCAAAAACGGCCATCCAAAACCTCGCCCGCGGGTACATATCGTCCGTGGCGTCCAAAATTCTCCTTCGAAATCCCCCGTCCTCCCTGGTAGACATCGGCTGGACCCCGGCGCACACTGGTTTGGGGGGCAATGAGGCAGCGCACAATGCAGCATGAAAAGTGACTATCCGTGCCGGTATCAGCCTCGTCCCCTACCACGGCGCCAGGTCAGCCAGGGATCAGTTAATCACGTACCACGATATAACCACGCATTACCGCCTCTTTCGCCGTCGGTACCCCCCTGCCCACCCTGAGCTAACCAACCATCAGGAGCGCTTATGGCGACTCCTGCAGACAAACTCTTTGGTATGCCGAGCACTACTGCATCGCATTCACCCCTCGCAATTCCCCTCGCCAAACTGTCCACTCTGTGGGGACCTAGCCACACTGGTCCACTCTATGTGGGCCTGCCCTCAAGATCCCTTTCCCTCCATAGTTAGTGACGAGCAGTGGGAGGGAGCACTGGGCAGCTCGGACCCAGAGTTTTAGATACTTCTGGTCACCCGCGCTGACAACGTCGCCGTCGGCCTCAAACCGACGGCCACACCGCTCCTGTGAACCCGGTTAAGGCTCAATAAAGTGATCTCTCTCTCTCTCTCTCTCTCTCTCTCTCTCTCTCTCTCTCTCTCTCTCTCTCTCTCTCTCTCTCTCTCTCTCTCTCTCTCTCTCTCTCTCTCTCTCTCCGAAAGCGAACCGCGTTAGCACGCGCTATCATGCCGCGGTACCCTAGCCGCGCCACCCGGCTTCGCGAACTCGGCGTCTGTAGCGCGAACTCGGCATCTGTGCGCCCACTTTAGGCGAGAACGCATGTGAACTGGCGAATAGAAGAGCACGCGAGAGGTGATGCGTCCACGAACGCTGGGCATAGTGTTCACGAAAGTCGAGCTGGCCGACGCCGAGCGCTCCTCACGAGTCGCACGCTCACGTGCGCTTGGTCTTTTTCTTGGTATTTTCCTACTAAAAGCTTAAACAGTTATTCTGTGGTGGCTAACTCTGCTGTTAATAATCGCGCTATGCCAGTCACGCAGGTTCGCGCAAAATCATCTCGACGAGCCTTTTCACGATGGCGTTGGTTCGCGCACATTGCGTGCTTTGTTCTAGATACCAGAGATGGCATCACACTAGAGCCACGAAGTGAACTACGTGACATGTACGTGACGTTCTTGTTATGGGAAATAGACCACAAAATGCGACCTCACTTCAAGAGCGAACGAGGGAACGGTCCACTCAGAAATTCCTTTTTTTTTTTAAATACGGGCATTTATAAATGTAACACCCTGTATCTGCGCATATTGGCGGTGAGCGCGACCACGGGCGGCGCTGCGAAGCGCATCTATGTCATGCCTAACCTTCTTTCTAATATTATCATTCCTGTAGTTACAGTTTGAAGCGACGACTATTGGGTGCAAAACTTGTGGCCACCCGCATAGCCACCCGATACAAAGGGAATAGCCACATCATCATCATCATCATCATCACCGTGACGTCAACCCGCATTTGTCGTCTCCTTCACTCGCGCTCGCTCTCCCTGCAGTTTCTTTGCGCTCGGTTGACTTTCGATGCTTGTCCCCACCAGATTTCCCGTGTGCGTACCTTTTTACCACAATAAAAGACTCAAAATCGCATACCTCAAGGCGTAATTTATATACAGTTTTTGATACCGCTCTGGAAGAAACATTGCCGGCGTCACTCCACTCTTTGCGAAGCCGGCCCTGTGACGAGCGCGAAGAGTCCGAGCTAGGCGTCAGCTTCTGTATTGAGCAATATTTCGAACAAAGGGAACAGCTAGCTGCTAATAACCGGCAACAGCGAAAACGCAAGACGAAAACAAATTCCAGGGCTTCGGGGTTGTCGGCTTGGGCAGAAGGCATTACGGTTCCCGGTAAGCGTACAAGATGGTAAAACAGTTTTGTAATTTCATCCCTTTACGCGGTCATAACATTGGAGCGTACCGGCATGCACTACTAGGCGCAAAAAATGTAAGTTGAGTTCCAAATAACCAGTACGGATGTTTATTTGGGCGAAACGTTAGCAATTAAGCACGATACCAATAACGTGATCGCTTCAAGCTCGGTGGCTGTGCTCGTATACAGGGCAAGGCGTCATAACCACTTCATTTACAAAGCCATCGTGGTTTCAACCTCGTGTGAACCAAATCATTGAGACTAAGGAATGACACTCATTTTTCGTTACTACGTACTTTTCGGCCCTTATAGAAAGCCAGTACAGAGTGTAAAAAGTTAGTATATAGAGGAGCTATGTGCTGTAGTCGGTTTCCATAATTTCTGCAGGTGCGCCGCCGTAACATGTTTCCGCCATCTCTCTCTCTCTCTCTCTCTCTCTCTCTCTCTCTCTCTCTCTCTCTCTCTCTCTCTCTCTCTCTCTCTCTATCTATCTATCTATCTCTATCTTTCTCTCTCTCTCTCTCTCTCTCTCTATCTTTCTATCTCTCTCTCTCTCTCTCTCTCTCTCTCTCTCTCTCTCTCTCTCTCTCTCACACACACACACACACACACACACACAGAAAATATTGTGCTGGTTTCTGCTGGCCCCAGTTGAAGTGGTTTATGGCCAAATTCCCAGCTGGGACCAGGCCACTGGTCCCGGCTGTTGGTCCCCGTTGGAACCCACAGGCTTGCTGGTCTCATTGGGAATGTAATACTGCTCCCAGCTAGAATTAGAATGGGTATGTAAAATTTATATGGACAGTGGTATGTGCCTCCAGCTAGAACAGCATGACATAAACATTACACATGATGCCCTCGGATGCATTTTATTTACCAGCAAATGTTGCAACTGCCATGCACACTTCCCTTGTCGTTTTTACAGCGACTTAATTCACTGGCGTCTTGAACTCCTCAGGACAAATTCTTATACAACCCCCATTGAATAGCATTCCCATTATGAATTCAGTTACGTCAGAACGGCATTCACCTTTGCACAGCAAGCGATGCAGGTTGCGTCTTTTCGTCGTCATCAGGCATTTGGTACACAAGACCACGGAGCAATTTATCTTGCTCCGTGCACAAGACACAGGAGCTCTAACAAAGACGTGCGACGCGGCAAGTTCTACATACCACACCGCGATATGCGGCTGAGTTCACGTTCACGAAAGTTCGGCGGACAAAAGAACGTATTCGACAACTCTTGATGACATGATGATGCCGACTGTTTGGATGTCGAATTGCGCTACACGACGTTTAGTTTGCACCGCATTCGTCCAGCGCAAACACACGATTACACGTACCGCCACATAGCTGCACTTTGTACCGACGTATCTCCCGAAAGACCGGCGGTGCCTGTAGTCGCATGGCACACATACTTGTTCGATCTGTCTTGCAACCCCGGCTGATAAACCAAGCTCAGTTTCAGCATCTCACACGAAGGGACTGGGACCTACTGGAAAGTGTAAACCGAGAGGCTAGCGAGTTATCACAGGCCAGCCTCGCCTGACACCTGTTCCGACGCTACAAACGGAGGCATGCCAGCTGAACACCCTTGACGAGCTTGTTGAACAGCGGAGGAGGGCACGGCGCCAAAAATTCAAACAGTTCCCGTTGCTGCGGCATTGGCTCACTACTTTGATTACAAGTCACCTGTTATATTACAAAAATCGCCTGACCTTCCCCTTTGGAGCCGAAGCCAATGCACAGACAACCGGCCACTGACCCAGATACGCCGTTTTCATAATCAGTCACTGCACCCCAACCCTTTTCCCTCGGAGTCGGATGACACAGCCGATGTAATACAAGTGTATGTACGTCGACGCAGGAATGGCCCAAAATCTCCTACACACCAGCCTTGTGTGCCCCATTCATCCAGAAGTGCAGCAGACCTGCTCATACCTCACCGATACACCTCTTCCTTCATTGTAAAAGATGCTACAGCGCGAAATAAAACACGGACACAGAAAGACGACGGGACGTGCTGTAGCATCTTTTACAATGAACTACCAACTCGCCCAACCGTACACTTTGTCAAACTCTTCCTTCAATCTTGGCAGAACTTCTGGCCTTCCTTCAATCTTGGCAGAACTTCTGGCCATCCGGGATGGGTTATCCTCATAAAAGCCTCGCCTACACATAAACCCGCCGTCGTGCCTTCACCGGTACACAGACTCCACACAGGCAGTCCGGGAACTCCGACGCGTCGCCAAGTCGCTCGACTTGACCTGCGATGTGCATCGCATTGTGAACTCATTTCCGTGCCCCGTGCGAGTTCTGTGGAATAGACGTTCGACACCTGCCCACACTGACGCTGACGCGGCCTGCCATCCCCAGAGGGTGACTAGGCCGCTACCCCTGCTCCAGTTGTCGCAGAGTGGCACCCTCATCATCCACAAGGAGTCTCTCCGGCGCTCCATGTGTGTTCTTCCTCTGCGTGGGTCGGACCTACCTGGCGGTTTAACGCGCCACGAGGAGGTGGCGCTTCGGAGAATCCGCGTGGGCGCAGCTTTGACCCCGGCGATAAAGGCCTCATGGAGGACGCAAGTTCCCCCAGAAACATGCCCCTTCTGTAAAGCCCCTGCCACTGAAGCGACCCTGGACCACCTCCTGGGAACATGCTCGGGCCTCCAGGCAGCACGAGTTCGTCACATGAGGGCCCTTAGGTACCACCCAGGACGACAACCGGACCTTCGCCGCTGGACGCACGGTCCCCCACACCGGCCCCTCCTGGACTTCAATGTGGAGACGGGGCTGCTGGACTACATTTAGTTTATGCCAAAGGGCGTACTTGCGTAATAAAAAAAATCGTCGCAATGTTGGCTAGGAAACAACTAGCTTGGCACGGCTTCAGTTAGCTTCGCGGCCGGCTAAAAAAGTTGCCTGTACGTCAACAAAAAACAGTAATGTAACCAGCGACAAAAATGCATTACACTCCAGTCCACTTATAACGATGCCGTTTATAACAATATATCGGATATAACGATGAACAGCTATGGCGCCGTCAACTTTTGTGTTCTTTCTATGGTAAAATAAACCGCTTATTACAATGATCCCGTGCCATCGTATCGGATATAACGATTGAATCCAGTTATATACTGCACCAAACGTGCAATAGTGATGACTCTAACGACGCGGTTGCGCAGCCTAATCAGGTAGTGTCTTCGTACGAGGCCCAATGCGTGACACAGTCCCTCGGGGACTGTTTCCGCCAAGGACATTTACCTGAGCTCTTGGAAATGATTTACGCTAGCTCCACACGCAGCAAACAAAGGTGACCGACTGCCGCTTCTTTTTCGCAAATTAGTAGTAGTACGACCTTGCTGGCATGCGAATAAAATGTTTTGAGCTCTGTTCTATCTTTTATTTCGCAACCCGCTTAGAACAATTATATATCGGTTATAACGATGGGATTTCCTTGGCACTTGGATATTGCTATACGTGAACTAGACTGTATTAGGTTTATAGCCTGAAGCTGCAATTCATGTTCAGCGTTTGGGTCCACTCCGATTTGGCGGCTTTATGAAGGGCAGAAGTGTGGGTTAGGGCACGGCCGATTTTTGCAGTGTTGGTGAAATATATGGGCGACAAAGGGGTCCGTTTATGTTATAACGGAATATTCGGCGAGTATATTATGCCTAGAAATAGCTAAAAAAGACATCACTAAAGAAAGGAAGTGGATACACTGCAGTGATCTAATTGTATCATGTTGTTTCGGGAGTATGCTTAAATTTATTCGTGTTATGTGCAGCAAATTGAGCTGTAGTTTCTGCTAATGATTTGCTGGTTCTAGCAGGTCCATATGGCAGAAACCATCTGGGTACTGTGGGAATTCGTGCCTTGCAGTGCACAAAACGACACCCGAAAGGGCAAGGAACAAAAAGATATTTAATACATCTCACTCGAGCGGCGGCAACGTCAGTCCGTCTTCGTGGTCGCGCCGAACAGCCCCCCTTTCCCCGCGCTACACACATACGCACGGGGTCAGGGGAGTCGCCGATAGCGACCGCCATCGTCCCCGACAACGCTCGTGCCGGCAAAGCGCGTGCGCACTTCGTTTGTACGCCCCCAGTACCAAGAATTCCAGGGAGCAACTGTTGATTCCAACAGCCTCCCTGATGGTCCCAACTGCAGCCCAGCTGGTCCCAATAGCTGAAGCCTTGCTGTCCCCAACTGCCGCTTAGTTGGGACCAACAGTGGCCCCTGGGACCACCAGCAGCCCAGCTGGGACCAGCAGAGACCAGCTAAAACAGTTCAAGTATTTTGTCTTGACACACACACACACACACACACACACACACACACACACACACACACACACACACACACACACACACACACACACACACACACACACACACGCACGCACACACGCACGCACGCGCACACGCACACACGCGCACGCACACGCACACGCGCACGCGCACGCGATCGCGCGGGGGGGGGGGGGGGAAGCACCGCACACACAAGCGCACGCACGTACGCACTAAGAGTCACCGAAAATACAGTAACACTATGTTTGTCCAGACCTGGAGCGATATTTACGGTACCGTGATTAATTTCCCACAGCCATATTTTCCCCATATTCAGATATGCGTCGTAGCAGAGTCTCCCAGATGCATTTAGGGACCCTAGTTATAGTAAAACTGCACTAAAGAGAGCAAGATTAATTTCCTTTAAAAAAGCCCTCCCGAGTAGACCATGATTTGTTCTCTACGCCTGCAGGGGTTGGAAAACAACAAGGAGCTTTTTGGACATTTTCATTGCTCTCGATTCTTCTTATACCGGAAACCGGCACGTATATTAGTTATTGCGTTCATTAGCGAGTAAATCACGCCTTCAACACCGTATACTCACTTCATAAATGTTTGGGTTGAGAGTCAGCTCGTTATTACGATAGAAATTCGGGGCACAAAAGCCGCCTTCGACTACTCTTGACAACGTTCTCCTCGCCGTTTCACGGTGCTGTAGCACAAACCTTGTGTTTGCATGTGAATAAACAACGCACTCTGCGGATATGCACCTTCTTGCTATGCACGCACCCATAACGAAAGTCAATTTGTGAAGAAGGAATGTATGCCATACAGCCTGAAGAAAATATCTACACGAACCTTGTGAGCCTCCCAAACGTCCCCAAACCTCCTAATAAGACGTTCGTGACGGTGCAGAAAAAATAATGCATTGGGCACAGAAAAAACATTCATATGATACTAGTCAACAACACCGAAAGAAATAGAATACAGCCGTTTTATTTCTTGCTGTTCAATGCGAGACATCCCCAACTAGCCCTATTCTACGTCATTTTATAATGTACAGACATTTTTAATACACTGAAGCATTAAAACTGGTGATTTCCGGCACAGGCACTGCCAGAGTTACTTGATCGAAGAGCTCTGGGCACTGCTGCCCCGCTGCCCCTCACAAGCGGAGTGTAGCAGACGACAGTGGCGCGAGTCCCCAGGCGGGTAAAGCTGGCTCAAAAATGTGTCTAAACACGAATGCCGCCATGATGCCACGCTGTAGTTGCCAGATCAGTAGTTTAAGATATTGCTAACAATTTTTCTTTAAAATGAGGCACAAATTTAGGGCCCTGCGCTAAAATTAGGCAACTTTTATGGCAATAACTGAGTTTCTTTACGAGTTTGTATGCTTTTTATTAGTTTTCTTGAAGTATTCATGCTTGACGAACAAAAATAAATGAAATTATAAGCAAAAAGAAGACGTCGGGCTGAGGCGCCAAATTCATTTTCGGTATATTGTGAGGAGCGTCAGTCGTGTGGGGCTAATTTACAAAGGTTCACTCTAACACGCCTTAGTGTCTGCTGTGTCACTTCGTTGCTTGCGAAGACACGCTTGCGAAGACTGCCGACGATACGGAATAAAGCCGCCGCCGCCTATCTTCAAGGACACTTTCTCTACATGTCCGTAGTGGCTGCGCTGCCGATTTGAACTTGCCGTCAGCCGGTCATATCATGTTACGCGAAACATGTCTGGGCAGATCGGCTCCTTTTAATCGTATGTGATTCGTAAATTAAAAACAAACAAATGTACGAATCATTTAACCATGCCTAGCGTATAACTAGGCTCTTGTTTACGGGTGCTGTTATACTTTCACTGAACGGTTTTTTACTTGAGTCAGAGATAAAACAACCGCCAACTACTAATAATAATGGTAACTTTATTTGCACGATAAGGTGGTTTTCTAGAGGAGGACAAGGCGAAGCCGAAAGGTAATCCCGAATGTAGGTGCAGAAATCTCCTGTATGGGTGTGTGCGATTGGTGCATGCTCTTTCGATCGCTGAAACACGCAATCTGAAATTTTCGAGAATATATTTGATGCTTTGCATGACACATTTCTTAAATTCGGCGGATCAGCGACGTTGTTTAATTACGTATACTTGCACCTCTGCTCTCATATGGCCCATGTATATACCTGCACAGAGGAGGTGGGGGAGGAGTAAACTTCGTTCATGTGAGATGGGCACCCGTGTGGTGGGGGGTCAAGAAAAATTATTCTGTCATTCCCTGGGTGCCTTCGCCAATGAACGGAAGCGGCCACTTCTGTTCACGCCCAATCATCAGGACCACCCCGCCTGCAGGCGGTTTTGCCTGAAATGCCTGCGGGTTCGGCCGGAAATCTGTCTGTCAACAGAGACCGCCTAGGAAGCATGTTGAGGTAACACACATATGCGCTTTCTTGGGTCGCGATGGGACCGTCATGTATTTTGTGCAAGGCGAAGTCGACGAAGGATATACGTCTCCCTTGAAAAGTAAATTAATTTGAGTGCACCTATAAATTGTTATTGCCGCTCATTAGTTCAATCATAGTGGTTAATTTTGAAACAGCTGCCAAACATAACTATTGCAGGTTAATCAGACTGCCTAGCATGAGACTATCAATCGCTAATATAGAGTATACAGGCACTTAATGTGCATTGCATATGGCAGTCATTAAGAAAGCCGACAATAAATTGAACTCTCAATTTTATTATTTGCGACAGTTACATCTGCACGTATCGGTTGAGCCAGGGCCATCTGGAGACGTTCTTCAGCTGTATACACTAGATAAAAGGAAGGAATGCGATATGCGAATGCGATACGCGATAGAACGAAGGAATTCGATATGTGTAGTACAGCCTTCTCATTTATGCCAACATCAAACCGGTGGCCACAAAGGGGCCACACCAGACCTTGTAAAATTTCCACGCTTCCATTTCAGCGTGCTCACAGCAACAAGGATGATGAAGTTGCATTACCGAAGCTGGGTTCCAGTAATGCTGTAGCTGATTATGAAAGTTCTGGCTAATGCTCATTCAGATTGTGGTCATCAGCATTCTTATTTTCATCAAAAATAATGGGCCATCGCAATGCCATCAGTCCGTGTATCAGAAGCAAAAATAAACACAGAAAAAGCAAGAGGGTTATATGTACAAGCAATTCTTATCCAACAAATTTTATTTCACCACCAGTAATACCACCAGACCTCTAGGGAAGTTTGTGATGGTAAGAGCAAGGCTAAGATGACCTAATGTGCGACTTCAACGAAAGGAACAAACTGTAGAAGAAAGCTAGGGAGGTTAATCAAGGAAAGAAGAAGAAGAACTGTCCAGCTGGCTGTGCTACAAGTGGAAATGGGAACAGTAAGCTTGAAAGGAAAGGACTGGCATAAAATAAAGGATAAAAAATTCGGGAGAAAAAAAAACATGGTGAGGAAATGGCCAGTACAAAGACAGCACCATGGGCGAAAAAAAGATAGGCATAAAAGAAGCAGGCAAAATGACAAAATGGGCAAACGAAGGATGCTGTATGCTGGTAGCACCCTTACAACACCTGTGACTGTTTTTCTCTCTTAATCACTGCAATCTGCTTCTCCAAGGCAAGAACTGATTTGGCTACTTCAGCTCCATCTTGTCTAAAACCACTGAAATATGTCTGATTTTCTGTGTACATAATGTAAATAGGGTACATAATTTCTAATTTTTTAAAATTTCTCCTGAAGTGTCTGCTCCTTCGTGGAAGCTTTCGTGACTAACTGCCTCGTAGAATTGCATTTGCTTTGTTGATTTTTTGCTCTTTTATGCTGCCTCTGCTTGTATTTGTTTATTTCGTTCTTCTCCTCTTCTCCGGTGCTTAAGTTTTTTATCATGAAATTGTTTTTTCTTTAAAAAGGTTTTTTGGCTTTTAACCCTGTCTGTTTATTGACTTTAAACCTGCCATAGCGTTGCTGGAAATAGTTCCTCACACAATTTTCCTCTTTCTTTATTCTGGGAGAGGGGGCATGAAATTTAAAAGGTAAAGAGCCCTGTAGCAACTAATGAACACTTGCACTACTTTCTTTGTAGTTGGAAGTACTGCAAGCTATAGTTCCACAAACCCAGAATGGAAATGCACGTTCTACATGATATCTTCTAGTCTCTAGTTTGCTTTTGTGGAGATTTTGTTTAAGCTGCTATTAAATAGAATTATTGCGACCTAATGTAACCTGACAACATTAATCGTGTAGCTTGTGTGACGTCCCCAAGCATAAAATCAATGACTAATCCTCTAAGCATACCTAGAAAAACGGAAAATCTCTTGAGAGAGTTTCAGTAATATTAGGCTTGGGTATTTCACGGTTGTTGAATCTAAGCTAATGCAAGGGCCACTACCTAAAAGCATTTCAACTGGAGAAAAAAGTTTACACACGTGCTGCAGGGGCCTCGTAGACAGGCACAGGAACAGGCACAGAAAGCATGTTTGTTTAGCATAAAGTGCAGTCAGATTTCCATTTACATGCATTTCTTGGAAGCGTTGTCCAGTTCGAACTTTCATTCGCTAGAAAAGCAAGTAGTTGTAAAGAGCACCTCAATAGATTGCGAAAACAATCAGCTGACGCATACAGGGGGGGGGGGGGGGGAGGCGTGTGAAACATGTTAAAATAGCGCTGTACAGACGGGACAACAAAGAAAAGACTACACAGGACTAGCATTGCATGTCAACTGAACTCTTTTAGCACACACAAAATTATATATACAGAAACAGCGCATGCGCGGATGCAGGGGAAGCCACCAGGAAAAAGATCAGGGGAAAAAAAGCAATCAGGGGGAAGTGATTTCTTTTTAAAGGAAGCAGGAAAATAAATGGACTGGGGATATTATTAAGGTATCATGGGAGCTCACCTGCATTTAACACAGTCCGCAAGCGGGAATAGCTGGGGAAATAGGATAGGAGAAAGAAAAGTAAAGATTATAAAGGTGAGGAAAGAGTAGAGAAGAGTAGTTCCACTGTGGCCGATTCCGTCGCACACAACACACCACAAACACTGTTGGCTGGCGTAATGCTGCGTCCGGGAGACGAGAAACGTCGAAGGGAACAGTGAAGCGCGGAGGCGAGCATGGTGCGACGAAGAGCGAAGTCTGCGGCGGTCCCGACCGCTTTGGAGACGGGTACTGGGAAGGGGGGGGGCGGGAGCTGGCACTCGACCGCCCACACCAGCAGAGCGAAAGCCAGGCGACGTCCAACAGCCCGCGCAAGCGCGGGCCGCCGAAATGAAGCCCCTCCGAAGCACAGGAGCACGAAAAAACACGTCCGCTCAACTCCGAAGCGACGACCGAACTCCCCTGACGCACCCGCAAAAGCTACCTTTCCGAGCGTACGAAGTACCCGCTAATCTAGGCGCTACCCTTCTCAGTTGCGGAGAATGCAAAACTGCATCGAACGCGGCAGCATGGCACAAAAGTTCGCTACCTACCACAGGAAAAACTTCACACAACGTTTCTGCACAGCAAAGTTTTCACGGCGCACTCACAGCGACGGTGGCTGCCATGATGGAATGCGTTGGTTACTAGGTGAATACCGACTTCTGCCGCCAACTCTAGTAGGCAAAAAGGCAGCGGGCAACGCTGTGAGGGTGGCATCATGTCAGCGCCCGGGTGTAGCACGGTTTCAATGCACGGGCTGGCCGGGCAGCTTCCCAAAGCTGACGTCAGGGGCCAGGTGGCGTCACTCAAATATCTTAATTTCAGTTGCTTTCCTAAGCGTTGCGAACTCAATTTTATTTAACTCAATCACAATATTAAACTATAACCCTAACAAAAACATTTTATTTTGAAGAGTGGTCAACAATGCTTACATCGCTGGATTGGCTTAATCGAGCTGTAATCGAGCCACGGCCATAGCCAAGCCGTAACCGCATGCACGTTCGCTCTAGTTGCACCGCACGTGCGTCGTGGATACTTAGTGATGGGTCCAGTAAAGAAAATGCGAAGAAAACAGCTCAGCGAGGTAAGCGTTGAAGAGTTCATGGCAGGAGGCTTTTCATCAGACTCTGGCGATGATCAGGGCGCCAGACCGCAGACAGCGAGTGAGCGAAACCGGCGCTCGAAATCTGCGGATGCCGTCGGCTCTCCCGACTCCCTGCAAACGTCAACTGCGAAGAAACGAAAACGTCTTAATAAGCGAAAGAAAGTAGCACCTGCTCAAGACGCAGAAGAGGATCACGAGGCTAGTTCTGACGAAGACGGCGAAGCAGCTCCAACAAAGCCCCCTAAACAGAAAATGGTTCAGCCGCGCCCGCTGTCAAAGGTAGCCAAGAGAAATGAACGAACATCACAGAGCAGAAACGGCGATGCTGTTGCCGATTCCGAAGAGACGGACAGTGCCGTTGACGGGGAAGACTTTGGGAGCGAGGACGAGTCCGACGTGGACATCGAAAAACACAAGGAGATCGTGCGCAATCTGAAGGATACCGACCCCGATTTCTACAAGTACCTCGAAGAGCACGACAAGGACCTGCTTGACTTTTACACCACTGAAGCGGACGAGGACGAAGACGCAGACCAAGAGGAGCCCGATGCCCATGAGGCGACTCGCAAGAAGCAGGTTCTTAAGCTGCAGGATATCGACAAATTCGAGAGGGACTTGCGGGCGAACCCTGACTTGCACAAAATCACGGAGGTTATCAGCTACTTCAAGGCGGCCGTTTTGCAAGCAGAAGGGGACGAAACCGCTCCCGGCTCCAAGAAGTTCGCAAGTCCGTTTAAAGTTGAAGGACAGGTGGTGTTCAACGCTGTTGTCAAGCTCTGTCTCAGTGAACTTCTGCCTGCTCTGCACAAAGTCCTGCGCCTACCAGAGCCTGCAGTGGTCCAAGACGAGTCGAAATCATTCGACCCGACCAAGAGCCACTCCTGGAAGAAAGCGTCGTACATTGTGAAGACCTACCTTATGAACGTTGTCAAGCTCATCACCGCCGTCACTGAACCGCAGCTCGTGTCGGTTCTGCTGCGACACATCCTGTTTCTGGTCCCCTACTATGTGGCGTTCCCACAGGTGGCCAAGTCTCTTCTCAAGCGCCTCGTCCAGCTGTGGTGCGAAGCCGAGGAAACGGTGCGCGTCGTCGCCTTCGTCTGTCTCGTTCGCACCATACGGGGACTTCCCCGAAACTACCTGGACACCGTCCTCAAGCACATGTACATGTCCTACGTTCGCAACTGCAAGTTCACATCGCCCACCACCTGGCCCCTCATCAACTTCATGAAGCGCTCGCTCGTGGAGGCCTACTCTGGAGACCAGGCCCTGGCCTATCAGCACGCGTTCCTCTACATCCGGCAGCTGGCCATTCACCTTCGCAATGCCCTGACGGTACGCAAGAAGGACACCTGCAAAGCCGTGTATAATTGGCAGTACGTCCATTGCTGCCTGCTGTGGAGTCACCTTCTGGCAACCGTGTCGCCCAGCAAGACCCTCCAGCCGCTCATCTACCCGCTAGTACAGACGATGGTGGGCACGGTACAGCTGATACCGGCGTCCAAGTACGTCCCGCTCCGGTTCCACTTGGTCCGCGGCCTTATGCAGCTGTCGTCTGGAACCGGTGTCTTCATTCCCATCATGCCACACCTCCTCGAGGCCTGCACAGTGGTCAACTTTAACCAGAAGCATTCGGCAACGTCGATGCGGCCCCTGGACCTGAGCTGCGTGTTACGCGTTTCACAGGCCCAAATGAAGGAGAGCGGTTTCCGCGACGCTGTCATCGAGACCTTTTACGAGTTGGTTCTGGAGTACCTGTCCAGCGTGTCTCATTCGATCGCTTTCCCCGAACTGGTTCTCCCTGCTCTCGTCTACCTGAAGGACTTTGCAAAGAAGTGCAAGGTCGCAAATTACACGAAGAAGGTGAAACAGCTCGTCGAGAAGATGGAGGAGAACTATAGGTTCATTGAAGATCGGAGGAAGAACTGCAATGTTGCACTCAGCGATGCGCAGGGGCTGGACAACCTGGAGCAGAGATGGAAGCAGGAAGGAACACCGTGGAGCAGGTTCTACGAGCAGTGGAGCAAGCTGCGGAGCCAGAAGCAGGAGACGGCGGCTCGTGGAAAGACGCTGACAAAGTTGCCCGACTTTGAGTCTGAATCCGACGACGATGGACCAAAACGGAAGAAGGCCGCGAAGAAGAAGGGGGAGTCTGAGAAGAAGGCTGCTGTGAAGAAGCTGAAAAAGACGAAGGCTTTGGCCACGGAGGAGGATGATGAAGCACCCGTCGGTGGTGACACGGACATTGTTCAGGACATGGCCCTCTCCTCGACATCCGAGGAGGAAATGAGCAGTGACGACGAGGATGACCTGGATGAATCCGACTAGTTGACAAATAAAGCGTCTTTTAACAAGCTGGCCTCGGAAAATTTTCTCCAGGAAAAGGATGCACTAATTACACGAAGCGTGGTTGCTGCCACGCCTACTGATTTTGTTGTTTTCAACATCTAATGAAGCTATTCTCGACATCGCACGGATTGGGAATTTGGCTAGGAGGTTTCATGCTCAAGTTCCCCATTTGTGAAATTGACCAGAGAGTGTTTGAAGCCACTCTGTAATACGGAATGCGAGGACACCAGTAGAGGAGTGAGAAAGGAGAACACTTTTGTTATTGGCTTCCTGTGTTTGCCAGTCTATACGCCTCGAGCGCGGCCTGTAGGGGCGCCACTGAAATCCACCTAGCGGCCCGTTTCGGAAGCAGGCGCGGGAGTCTCCGTCTCGCTTCCCACTGTCGCCGCTGCTTTTTCGGCATGTTTACGACTGAGATTTAGCGTTTGCGGGCTTTGGAATTCCATGTTTATGTGAAACACTCATTCTGCTCGCAAATGGGGTGTGTTTACGAGAGTGTGAATGTTTCTGACGCGATCTTAGTGTGGTATATTCGGTCTGTATAAGCGCCAGGTGTGTGTCACAGGCTAAGGTCGCGGAACCGGCGTATGCATGGACCTGATCGTAGTTACACTGCCCTGAACTTACGAGCAGTGTCTCCATAACCACCCGTTCCTCTGATGTTCATGCTACGGGTATACGACTACGATGTAAATCAGTTTTGTGCACGTACATATTCAGTGGAACACCCATACCTGACAGCATGCCAGTTACTTTTGCCAATAATATACCTCAGATATTGGTCACCACCATTTACATGCCAGTGTGTGTTAATTTCGGGAATATTCAACGTAAGTACGACAGATAATGCAGAATTATACTCGGGGATCAGCACATTACTAAGAGTCGTCTTCTGAGGTGAGCGCCCGCAAACATTCGTCTGCTACTTATATCCACTGCGACCAGAGCTCAGAATGGCTTAGAATATAATCGGCGTCCGCGACTGAACGCTTCTTCAAAATATCGTCACATGGCACAGGGAGCCTGCAGAATAAAGGAGAAACTGAAATCAGAGGGCCGCCACATACCCCAATCTTTCATCGCTTGCGAACTGCCTGCCCTGTATACTTCCAAAAATGCGTCCGCCGAATTCGATCAGGTGTTCTTTGAAGAGGAAAAACAAAACGACAGTGAACGCGAGATTTGCGTGTGTCATTACCAAAACGTCCTTTGCTTGATTGCGCTCCGCGTTTGTACAAAGCGTCCTCCTCCCCTACCCCCCCCTACGTCTCGCGAAATAGCGGTGCATTTCGCGTATAGTAGTTGGTCTGGTGAGACCTACCTGGCTTAAGTTTTGACGGATGTCTTTAGCATGTCAGAAGCTGCACTGTATTTTTTTTTATTTCCGTTAGAGCAATTAGTTTTCTTCCGCATTTGCACAGCATGTATTTTTCGGGGGTTTCTTATTAGATTGCATTGGATCTTGCTATAAGGCATGTGCATATTTAACGACGTACAGGCTTGAAATATACTTAACATTTTCGCATGGCTTATATTCTTATAAAATGCATAAGTTATTGTCCGGGATTGGCTAATCACATCCCAGAAACATATTTTTCTGCGACGTATATATTCGAAACAAAGCCGCATTCGTTGTTCACGCTGCAAAATGAAGCCAACCTCTCACTGTGCCAGTATCAGGTCTAAACGAGGCGACAGTAGAATTCATTTGTGACTGACGTATTTGGAGGTGACAGGGATGATATGCTGCTACCGTCGCCGACGCCCGGAAGAGCGGCGACGATGCGCGCAGAACTGCGTCCCCGGGTAGCTCTTGCAGGCGATTGCGTGCTCTACGAAGACGCAGCTGCTTTTTAAGTGACCTAAACGTACTCTTTGCTTATAGACGTCACCATAACAAGTTTTTTTAGGGGGCGGAAAGGCGAAAAGAAGCGAAACAGAACCCAAACACTGCACGAGCCCCCATCAGCCACGCAGCGCACATCCCATCAACGCCGCGGAGAAGCGGCGGCAGGCGGCGCAGCGATCGCGAAGCTCGAGGCGTATAACGGCTTGCGTAGCAAAGCGGGGGGGGGAGTTTGACGTTGGACCCAGCGGCATACTTTGAGGTTTAACGATGCAACTTTGTACCCGAAGCTCAACGTACAGTGAGTGAGTGCAACATTGCTTGACATGTCGCAAAGCTCATCTTAAAGGTTACCTATCAGTTAGGTGTGATCTCTTGGCTCTTGGGTTGCATACAACGTTATGGTAAGTACATTGTCGCTGACTGCCAGCCATTTGGGAAAGTGCTCATTGTACTCTATCTCAACTTGCGCAAACCGGTTCACAATGTGCGACCTAAAAGCACAGCGATCGGCCTAAGGTTCGGCACACAGCTGCAGTTAGCCTGGTAAAGTGACACATACCCATGAAGTTGGTAGAGACAATGCTTGATAAACGGAATGCATGCTGCAGCGCACATTCCTGGGGCGTGCACCCAGCAACCAATGAATCAATTAGGCGGGTCAACCACAAGAAATCTGTGCCTGTTCTCTGAACTTTAGAAAAGTACGGAGCATCGCATACTCTCATTCGTGTATTAGACAATGCTTTATAACAAGGAACGTATGCTGCCTTTGCACGATATTCCACGGTTGGCCTGGCCAAACTGCCATATTAAAATGTTTATAAAACATTCGACATGCTTGTGCATAACCCGCATTCACGAAATGAAACATCACTAACTTCTTGTTTAGATCTAGAATTTGTCTTGTGCTTCCAGTGCTTGCGTTCAGCAGAGAGTCTGCGGGTTTTTCCACAGCATCACGCACCCTGAAAGGCTCCTCCAGCACAACTCAACCTAGAACTAACCTAACCTAGTCTGACTAGTGTCCAATTTCATTTCGCTCAAAATGGCGTCGTGCAACAACATGACCTGCACAAAGACTTCCCGTTTGGTGACTGGAAGCATGTGGCATCTTACAGCCAATGAGACAAAACTTCCACAATTTCTGTTCCCCAATGATTTCATGAAAAGACGAAATGAGGCTTGTATGTGTAAATACTGGGCAGAGCCAACATCAGCCGCTAGTACCAGTCTTGCATGATGCAAAAAAGACTGCGTTTGCACAGAACCATGCCAATTTTAATACAGTAGACTCCCGCCAAGATGAACTTGGTTAAGATGAGCGACAATTTTGCTCTCTTGCAACATCCACAATGCAAAAAAACTCCACGTAAGACGAATTTCTGATAATACGAACAAATTTTTATGGTCCCTCGTTTTGACGGGAGTCTACTGTATACCCAAAAGAAAGCATGTCACAAACTCGGCCAACATAACTTTACTGTCTCTTAATCCTCCATGCTGAACCACTCAGAATTTTTATAAAAAACTAAGGGCATACATCTATAGAATATTGTTCCAGCAAAAGCTCGTTAATTCGAATGCAAGAGGACACCATCTCAGTTTAAATCAATGCAAGGCCGAACTAATGAACATGAAAAACAACGACAGCACACTGCGATTGGGGGGGGGGGGGGAGCAGTAGGGCATGTCAACAATGTTTGAAAAAAGATCGATTGCAGTGTGCCTTTTGTACTTGAAGGCGATAGCCAGAAATTGTTTGCTCTAACTAGCGAATGTAGTGCAAGGCCTTCAAAACTGAAGGGGCGGGCGGCATTCAATCTGGTCACGAGTTTCCAGCAGGTGGTCGCGTTTCATCCTCTCCTTTTCATCGCCACTGGCACCAGCAGCCTCTATATTCAGGTAAATGATGCCAAAATTAGCCACTTCCCAGGCAGTGGCGGGTGCTTCTGACCAGAAGCCCCATATGTCAGCGCACCACTCTCATATAGGTGGTGTTCGTTGAAAAGTTTAGCTGTCAGTTTCTTCGCTTGGCAACACTGGAAGTGGCCACAGACATGGCCGATGCGCCACGAACATGGCGCGGCTTGGGCCACTGCGGCCGCACGCCGAAGAAAAAAAAACACACAGGCCTGCGTCGTCTGCTCCGTTTCAACCCGATTCTCAACGGTGGCGTCAACAGAGATGCTATTAATCGCACTCACATTGGACTGGAGGCAATACTTTGCGTTCGGTGAGGTAGAGCTTGTAACGTGCGACACAGTCATGTCCTTAGCACGGACAAGTACCGCCATCCCGCGGAGCCCAACGTAACGAGTGACGGCACACTGACATGATTGCCTGCATGCGTGCCTCGCGGGTGAATACACGCAATACATCGATGTAGTCCGCGAAGAATACATCTTTCAAAACGTCTGCCACAGGGGTTTTAGATTGATTTTACCTCATTTCACCTTCTCTCTCGATGTAGCCCACAAAGAATACACCTTTCAAAACGCCTGTCATGGGGGTTTTAGATTCCTTTTACCCCATTTTACTGTCTCTCTCCACTCCTCTCTCGGTTCCGCCAGTGATGCAGCCTCGCAAATAGGCAGCGGGTGCGTTCCCCTGTCCATTTGTCACGCACAAAGCAGCCGGTGCGGTGGTGCATAGCTCAAATTATCTGTAGTGGAACCTACTGGTGTTCGAATCAATGGGCTTTTCTTAATACACATGCCTCTATGGAGGTAGGCCGGACCAAATGGTACAGTTCGAATTATTTATAAATAGGAATGATTGAAGTCCGAATTACTCAGCTTTTACTGTATCTGAAAGTTAGTTTCTTTTTGTATCACAACGTTGCTGAATATCAGGAAGGACGATGGTTATTTGTGTGCACTCAAGTTTTAGAGGACGTTGAACAGAACTGCACAACCTGCTAGGACCAGCAACTCTTTGGATAATCACGGTGCCAACTACTTGCTAGCAATACACATGTTCTTAGACTCACGGTCTTATTTTATCATTAGAAATGGCAAGGGACAGAGAGAGAGACATAGGTTTAGGGCATGCTATTGCATTTTTTTTATGTTTCACGCAAACAACAATTTCATCCCGAAAGAGGGAAAACTGTTCCTATCTGTTACAGATTAAACATGGTTTTTTTTTATCAGTAGAAATGGCAAATGAGAGAGAGAGAGAGGTTTGGTGCACGCTATTGCATTTTTTTTAATTTTTCACGCGAACAACATCTTCATCCTGAAACGGGGAAAACCGCGCCCATCCGTTAAAGATGAAACAGCTTGGCACAGAGGTGAGTTCCTGCTTTGAGCACCACTTTCACTTCAATTCCATTTCAGTCCAAGCTCGACTGCCTATCCCCAGGCAGGCGTCACTTCTTTTTTGTCTGCTTCTTGCGGGACTCGGCCATCTGGGCGAGCTGCTGGCCCAGGGCCTTCCGCACCTGCGCCTTCTTCTCGGGCTTGGTGTGCGGGGGTGCCACGGTTCCTCCCCGCGAGCGGTGCCACGCTGCCCGGGCATGCGCCCGGGCCTCCTCCCCGCAGCCGTGCACTTCGGGCAGGGCGTGCTTGAAGCAGAAGCCCCGCCTGCAGAACGGGCACGGCCCGCCCGTGCCGGCCAGCACCGTGTGCAGCTTCTCGCCGCACCGGTCGAAGCCGCACGTCCGGTCGGCCGCTATCACCTTCGAGATCAGCTCGTCAAAGTCCTCCTCTGCCTCCCCCTCACCCTCGGCGGCCTTGCCTTTATCGTTTCCAGGCTTCACCACCTTTTTCTTCTTCTGCTTGGTTGCACCCTGCACTGTCCTTTGCACGGTCGATGGCCCAGCGTCGGTGGCCGAACATTCACTCTCACAGCTCTCCGTCTTGGTTGGCTCGGTTTTCACAGCTGACGTGTCGTCTGTGCTGTCTGGAGGCGCCTTCTGGCTGGGTTTCTGCTGCTCCGTGTTCGAAAAACAAGGGTCGGGCCCCCTCTCTCGCACATGGTGCTTTCGGAGAACGATGTGGCGTTCAGCACCATCACCTTCGCTGATGTGGACCAGGCCAAGTTTTTCAGCAAGCTGAAAGGAGAGAGGCAGAACGTGATCTGGCAACACATACAGTTGAACCCCTTTATAACAGAAACGTATGAGGGAGCCCTTTCTGTATCTTAAGAGGTCTCTTATAAGCAGGGTACCATGTTATCACTAACTGATCAACCCCTAGTTCAATGTGGGCACCGTATGACTAAAATGCGCTCAAAAGATCGCTACAGCATGTTGCAAAAGGTTCATTTGAATTTATGTTCCACCTCCAGAATTCATGAAACAGTTCTGAATCTTTGTTCGCTTCATGACTGCATTTACACTGTTTTTTACAACCGATTCTACAAGCTTTATCTCCTTTCACTGTTTGCACAAGACGAATCGTAGATGTCGAGTTCACAAGCCTGATGAGTAGCCAGAGCGCACGGCTTCTTCCGCTGTGTGCTCGGGCTATTCATTACGCTTGCAGGACTCAACATCTGCGGTGCTTCTTGATTGGGAGCTACGCGATTGAGAGAGTCCACTGCACACTCCCAGCACTCTTGGCTTGCGCAGAAGCCTTCATGCACAGTCACGCTTGTATGCATGGCAGTAAGCTTTAACCACTTTTGTACGTCGCATTTCCATTGGCAAGGCTTCTCGTCATCGTTTCACAGCTGACTGAAACACTGTGTGTTTGCTGAAGTTATAATAAATAGCTACTGCACGCGTCTATCGTCCCCCTGTTTCCACAACGGAAGCAACTGAAGTTAGTGACAGGTGGCATTACATCTGAAGTTAAAATGTATGTTACAAGCGAGATTGTGCACCAAAATTCAGGGATAACTTGTCCCTTATATCCAACTACCTTCTACATTCAATGTCTGTTATAAAAGAGGTAAAATTAATGGGAAAAATAGGGTGGACATTCATGAGAGTGAATAGTGTCTCTTATACCCTATTGTCTTACATCCATGCCTTTTATAACAAGGTTCAACTCCCTGGGGCACATTGAAATTGAGGCTGAGAATCCCTTCCTCTGCAATGTTTAGACACCAAAGTACCACACAAAGGTTGCACTGCTGTACAGAAGCTGAAAGCTAGGGGGAACCACCTGAAGGCATAAAAAGACATTGAATTAAAAACAAGTTGGCCCGTGTCAGCAGAGTACAGTGCGGTCGCAGCTACCGAAGTTTGGCAACAGCAGCTTTTCTGATATGCAGTGTCTAGAATGCCATCCGACGGCACTCTAGCTGATCGCTGCAGGCATGGATAGAGTGCCGTCCGACGACCTTCCAATATTTAACACTAGGCGAGAACGGGCGATAGCGTCTGTTGTTGTGGTGTAGAGTATCCGTCTTAGCTTCTTGTTCTCAAGGACGGTGGTTCGACACCGACTCTTGCTTCAGTTTTTTTTTTTCATCTTGAAATTGAACTATAATTTCTACACCCTAGGTTAGTTTTGGTGTTTGAAATTTTTTCTTTGTGTGCGTTAGGTTATCTTATGTTATGCTTAGGTTAGGTTGCCTAGCTTTACGTTATCTATAGCGATGTAGTGCCAGATGCGGCAGTTTTGTCACAAAACGCGGGTGGACGTCAATATAGTGGAGTGCTTATAATACCGTCGGACGGCACTCTAGACCCGGTCTTTCTGATAACGCAGGAAATGCCAAAAGTGCTGAAACAGGTACCGCTGGAAGGGGACTGGTCCGGCTTGTTTAGCCACCTTTCACAAAGAAAATGCATTGGGCATACGTAACGAGAGCATACGTAAAATAAACAAGTCTTCCACTTTTTGTCAAGCAGATCTTTTATCAAGATTGCAGTGTATAAACCAGTTGAACCGAAAAAAAAAATATACCGGTTCGGTTACGGTTCGGGTTCGAGTGAAATAATTTCATTCCGATTCAGTTCCAGTTCGACGAAATTACACACCGAACTGGTTTGCAAGCCTGAACCGGTTTGTGAACCGGTTCAGAATAATTAATTATAGCTAAGTGAGAAAAAAAAGTCCGTGGATGATCACTAAGCTGATGGTACGTAAAGAAGATGCTCAAAACATTTTATTGTGAACCGGTAAACATTATTTATTTTTTTTTTGTACAGTTCTGGTTCGGGTTGACTGTGCTAGAAAAATGTGATCCGGCTTCAGGTCAGTTCCGCAAAAAATATCGGTTTGGTTCCGGTTTTCGGTTCGGTTGGGTTCTGGTTCAACAATCTGGTATAAACATTATCACAGGGTGAGCCATTTGAGAGCCACAGGTGGTCCCTATGTCTTGGTTGTGGCTTTGGCAATGTTTTTTCTGTTGGTGTGCATGTGTGATCTCAAGAATTTATGAGACTCAACGTGCAAGCTACTGTTGGTTCTTACTGCCAATAATATCCGCTGCTCGTCTGCTGCAAGACACAACAGCCACAAGAAAGAGCATGGAATATTTACAGCAAACATACGACCACAATCAACAAGCCAGTCTAACTAGCCATTAGCTTTACCTACCAACTCAGGTTGACTCAGGTCAGGCCTAGTGACCTTTACCTTTACATCATGAAAAAATAGAAAGAGGCCCCGGGGCAAAAGGCCAGCTCAAAGTCACATACTTATTCCTAAGCAAACTAAGCACCGTTTGTGTCACGCAAAAGCAAAATAGCCATTGTAGGTCTTACATTTCAGCTCAAGCGAACCATTATGCATCCTTCAGTGTCCCGTTTACATCGTAACTTTACATTATAAACTTCTAGGCCTTCGAATCTCCACAAAAGCTGCAGATAAGAGGTCATTTCTGACCTCTTCCTTTTATATTAGAGGGCAACACCAAGGCAAAACAACAACAACAACAAGAAATTAAAGCTGTTCCACTCAATGTGAGAACTGTCGGAAGTACAGAGCAGTGATTTGCCACAATGGGCTGTAGCGCCGTTATCCGCTCACTGCTACCACCCCATGCAATCCAAATTTCCTGCCTTCGCAGTGCTCATGCGCCTCCTGCCTGAAACTGCGCCAGCGGGAGTTCTGTTCTTTTTGTGCTTGCTTTTCCTCCCGCACGTGCCGGCGTTGCACTGCCACTTTTTTTCGCTTACTACTGTAAAAACCAACCCAACGAGTGTTCCTAACTAAATGAACGCGAGCACTCCCGGTTAACAACGTATATCGTGCCCCAAATGTACCACGAGTTTTCTTTGCGCTAAACAACAGGGGAGATGTATGACAAGCACCAGCGGTTCACGAGTTTCGAACGCTTATGACTATATAAACCGCCTGGCTTTCGAAGCCTCTGCGTTATGCCGTGCAACAGCCACTACGACGGAACGCCGCGTAGCTCTACTTGGGTCGAGCGAGCGAGCTACGACAACAAAGTGAGCCCCTAAAGTGCTCTGCCCTTAAAAACTTCCCAGCTCCCAAGCGTATGAGCAGTCACAGTTCGGATAAGGCAAAGGCGCACCTCGTGAACTGTGCGCCTTTCAAAGGCAGTCAGTGAGCTCGGGAACGAGTGCTCCTTGTCTTTGGAGTCTGCAAAATTCCTCACAGCTGCTTCCCACTTGGACTGGGGAGTCCTTTCCCTGCAATGTTAGCGCAAAAGGTCCACATTGACACAAACCGTCCCAGGACAACCCACCAGGCCAAAACAAAAATAAAAAAAAAACGTGGCACTGTCAGAACCCACTCTGCAGATCTCTGTGCACAACTGTTGCTGTTTGCCTTGGCCGGCTGCCTTGGTTTTCCCCCTCGCTCGACCTTCGACGTTTTGTCTGGCTGCAGCTTGGTCTTCGACTTGCTGGCAGACTTCTTTGGCTCCTTCAGCCGTACGCTAGATGGCCTTGCAGTAGACGAGCATAACTCTAGCTCTGAAAAATAACAACAAATGAGATCAAACACACGCCAACCAACAACGTTGGTTCTTTGCTAGAAGCATTAACATGTACTAAAACAAGCGTGCATAGTAGCAATTAACTCCACAGAAAGTACAAATTGCAGGACAACACCACGAGGGTACATGCTAGGGTTGGAACCAAAATTCCGAAAAAGTACCTGCCCGTAAAAACAGGGATAAGCTGTCAAGCCTGCAGAGCTTTAGCCTTTTCTTTTTTGTACCTGCACTATGAGTTTTTGAAAGGAATTTTACATACTAGAAATGTATAATAGCCTATACTTAAACTCTGCCACCGTAGAAATGTGGAAAAAGGAGCGTTTTTGGAAGGGAGGCAGCACTGATTGGTATTCACAGTGTGAAATAAATGCAAGTCAGAAGGGCTTGCATGAAAGCGGAGGCACTTTCCCAGAGTTCAAATGGTGGCCCAACTCGTCTCTGATTTCAAAATTTTCACCATAAGCATAAAGGAATGTCTCGAACTTGTCCAGCAGGTGTTTAAAGCGGCCATGCAGACAAAACACAAGTTTAGCTCATTCAAAACATTGCCTTGTTAGAACCATACTGACACCTCTTTTAACGCACACTTTGCTCAAATAAGCTATGTAGTAATTAGGAAAAAAATGGAACGGCCATGCAACCCACTAGCTCATTTCCCGCAACAGAATTTATGATGTCATATGCCCAGTTATGCGATTGGCTGAGGCCAGCAAAAGTAAACGCAAAGTAGGCAGGGCTTATAAGCTTGTTGAAGGACCTAATTGAACTTAAATGTAATGCATATTCATCTTACAGAAGTAAGAATGGTGGCGTAAGCAATGAAAGTTACAAAACTACACGTAGACATAGCAGCACCGATGCGCACTGCTGTTGGTACTAGGCACATCATGCTTGTTTTAGCTGCCCAGCAGCCTGCTGCTTTGGAGTTGTCTTACACGATACTGGCCGATTGGCGTAAGTGACGTTATCTTACGGGGTCCTGTCTGTCGAGCATACCCCATGTTTCACGAAACTATTACTTTCTACTGTAACAAAACAAGCAAAGTGCAAATGCGGTCAAAAACAAAGCAACGGGGGACAATGGTTCATGGCTGACTATGGTAGTGCCATCTTGGACGACTGATGGTAAGCAAGGCTGCAGAGCATAATGGCGCACTGGAAGTTCGTTTGAATACCCGCCCTTGCAACTTTATAGCAGACGTCACGGAAACACACGATTTGGCGGGAGAATCAAAATTTTAACCCAAATTGATTAAGCGCTAGGGGTACTATAAAGCAAAAAACCATTTGAATAAAACAGACTTGTATTCTGTCTGCATGGCCTCTTTAAGAAATAGAAAGGGCCAAAAAAGCTGCAGCGTTGTGAAAAGAGGTTGGAGCAAGCAAGACAAAGTAAAGCACTGGGCGGCAGTACCACAAAAATCCTCCAACCCCTTACCACACTCACCGAACCAGCTCAGCCTGCACAACATCGGCTACGTTACAACTATCTCGGGGTTTCCTGATGTCACCCACCAGTGCTGTACTCCCGGGCGCTGCGCACCTCCCCTTCTTCGCCAAGGTAGTCCACGAGCGACTTGAGGAAGTCGTGCCGCGACAGGGTGACGCTGTCGCACACCACGGCCAGGTGGCGCCGCGCTCGCGTGACGGCCACGTTCACTCTCCGGTCCTCAGCGAGAAAGCCCACGCTCCCTGGCCAGGAACAGCCCGCAATCAGCAAGGCCACAAAAAGACGGCCCCTGTCCTCACTTATGACTGAGGAATCCAGTTCAACAAACAAGCTACACCTGTTGGAAGTCAGTGTGCAAACACCGAGCTGCTTATAAGAAAGCAAACACTGCTTTTTCGCCACCACACAGAAAATCTGCAGTGGGGACAGAAGCAAATGAATTTAATGACAGCTCAGTGGATTCACAGGACTGATGGCATTTCAGAGAAACAGGGGAATTTAGTAAGAGGTACCAGCAAAGTTTTTACTTTAGTCTTTTGCTACTTCTTTTAAACACAGTCAAACGTCATTATAATGACGTAGCATCGGGACAGTAATTTAGTTCGTTATATCCCATATTTGTTGTAACAGTATAGTAAAAAATTGGTTCAGATCAATCGGTAATCTGGCTGCTGCAAGAAACTCGTGATACGAAAACGCATTACTTTAATTTGCGAACTATAAACAAGGTAATTTTACCTTCCTCCTTGCAGCATTTCAAGCTCAATGAACCAGAAAATGAAACGGGAAACGAGAAATTACAACAGAGCAAAGTTTATTTGACAAAACAGGCCTGCATTCCTATTTTTTCGACGAAAAATGTGATCTTTGCCTGGTGGCTATTCGCAACCCTGAGCTGGGTGAAGTTTTTCAGTGCCCACGAACAAAAGAGCCTTTTCTACATATGCAGTTTCGGATGCTGGGAGTTTTTCCAAGTAGCTTCTCAGCCTACTGGTCAAATATTTCTTCGTTATATCCGATACCGCGCATTGCTCTCACAGTTTCAGTTTCATTATAAAAGAATAAGTGTCATTGAAATGAAGTGTGGTCAACCAAAGTTTGTATTTAGTTTCCTATAGCCGATAATTCACTGTATCAGTGTTCGTTATAAGGAGGTTAACTGTAAATGAAAAAACGAAAAATTTCAATAACTTGAAGCTAACCTTGTAACGTTATGTACTGGAACCAATGCAGGTACGAAGGTACATTAAATATGATCTATTGGAGCATTTTTAAAATGAACAAATCTTACATTCCAAGCAAGTTGTATTTTGCAAAATCGTATTGTATTTTTAAGATTTCAAAAACCCATGCAAGTTCGGCAGCTGCTTGAGGTGATACAAACCAATACTATTAATTTGCTCTGCCTCAAAACCTCTAAGCTTCAAAAACTGAAACATTTTAGAGCTGCTGCGGTCTACAATTTCGCAAGACAAGCCGTTTGAATGTTGAAGCTCCAATTTTTCAGAGTTTCTGGGCTTAGTGCAAAAATTTCAGAATGAAATTCAAAACCAAAGTAAAAAGAGCCAAAAGTCGCTACCGAAATTTCTTCCGCACAACGCCCTACCAATTACAACGGTGAAACCCCGAACTTCCCAGAACGCCCCCAACAGCATCAAAATGATGTCTGTAAGTTAACCATACAGCGCAGTGCATTGGCCCAACACTGCGAAAAATCTGACCACTAGATGGACTTAAGGGGTGCACACATGACTGGCACCAGAACAAATCAGTTACAAAGAATCCTTCTTAAGTGGTGGCACATACAAGGAACTTGGGGAAGGCTGAAGGGATCCCTATGTGCCCCCCATTTATGCTCACTGCCTCCAATGCACACAAAAAAATTAAAGCCGTTCCACTCAACGTGAAAGCTGTCAGAAGTGCATAGCAGTGATTCACCATAACGGGCTGTTGTGCCCTTATCAGCTCACTGCTACCACCCAATGCAATTCAAATTTCCCGCCTTCGCAGTGCTCGCGCGCCCCCTGCCCGAAACTGCGCCAAGGGGATCGAGTTCTGTTCTTTTTGTGGTTGCTTTTCCTTCCGCACGTGCCGGCGTTGCACTGCCACTTTTTTTCGCTTAGTATCGTAAAAGCCAACACAACGAGCGTTCCTAACTAAGTGAATGTGGGTGCTGGCAGTTAATTACGTGTATTTTGTCTTAAATGTACCTGCAGTTTTTTTTTGTGCTAAACAACAGGGAGATGTATGACAAGCGCCAGGGGTTCACGAGTTTCGAACGCTTATGTCTATATAAACTGCTTGGTTTTTGAAGCCTCTGCGGGATGCCCTACAACGGTACGCCAGGCTCTACTTGGGTCCATTATCTTGCTGTGCCACCTGATTCTGGCAGTCACTTGACATCAAGCGTTACACTAAGCTACAACAAGGTGAGCCCCTAAAGTGCTCTGTACTTAAAAAAAAAAAAGCTTCCTTTTAGCTTGTATTCACTGGTGTGGCCTGCATGCGGGCAACCATGTGTGCGCTGTCACTGGTTACGTCAGGCTCCGTGAGATGGCGGTACTTGTCCATGCCAAGCCCACAATGTGTTTGATGTTCCAAACTCTATCCCACTGAACACAAAGTAATGCCTCAACTCCAATCTGAGCGCGATTAATAACACATCTGTTGACACAAGCGTTGCGAATCGGGTGGACACGGGGCAGACGACGGATGCCAGTGTTTTTTGTATTTTTTCCTGCGAGGTACCGGCGCAGCAGCACAAGTCGTGCCTTGACTGTGTTGAAGAGGCACGGACGTGGCCGTTTCTAGTGTGGCCAGGCGAAGACATTGACAGCTAAACTTTTCAGTGAATACCATCTATATGACTGCTGCTAAAGGTTGACCTCAGTCAACCCCTGATGAAGGAGCCGTGTAGGCTTCAAAACAGTAAGACTGCTTTAAATGATGCCTTTGGTTGGAGTGGTTGTGTTTCGTTTAAAAATTTCTTGGTGAAAAACCTCCTTCCTCGGCGAAATTGTAGTTCAGCTGATGACCACCGCGTGCAAAACGCAAAGACATGGTTCACCCACAAGTTGGAGGTGGACTGCGGAAGACCCCCAGGAGGCTGACCTGTGTCGTTGGAGCGCACAAAGGACATGACCACCGCTTCCTTCTCTCGACCCTGGAAGCCGTCCACCGAGCGCACCTCCAGGTCTGGGTGCCGCGAAGACAGTCGCAGCCGTATCAGCTCCACCTGCGCACACCGAATGGCGGGCAATGGGTGGACGGCCACCCATTCTAACGTGGGGAAGGGCAGCATTCAGTACACAATGGGCTTTTTGTCTGTTGCAGGAAAAAAACTCTGACCCATGCAATGAAGGTGGTTGGCCAAGGTAGCCGTGGGTGTCACCTGCAACGATTTCTTTATGCCCTCTACCAAACAGTTAACCCATAGGCGAAAAAACACAGTTTACCCTTTACCAAAACTTGCAAAACTTAAATCACACTGCCGGCTCCTCGCATCTAACTGGCTCTTCTGGAGTCCTCCCCATGCGTAGCCTTCCTATAGTGATGTCACCACACAAACAGCACATCCCACTAGGCAGTGCACTCTTTCATAGCACTACCGTAAAGTTCCAAGCGAACGCCCACCCCCAAAACATCGCCCCACCCCCCTTTAGGGGTGAAATATTCAATTTACTAAAAGACCTTAAAGGAGTACTGACACCAAATTTTGATACCTAAAAAATGATATAATTGGCTTCAGTAGTTTGTACAGATGCCTCACAGAAATTTTTGCAGTGATCCGAGGCCGGAATCACATCTAAAATTGATTTTGATTTTCCAGGCTGCGAGCTTCCACAAATCGGCAGCACTAGCGCAATCGCTTTCGGCGTGACGAAACATTGGCCAGCGTGTCTGGCCGGTTCAGAGTGACGTCATATAGTCGTTTTCAGAACTGGAAACGATATCCTGCGCTGCTGTTGTCGGCGGTATTCGTTTGGGCAGTAGACGTGGGAGTAGCTGTGTGAGCAATGCTTGTAAACGTTGCGTGTTCGACGTCTTTGCTCTTCAGTTCGTTGCCGGCACATGGTGTTCGGCACTGGTGCCGAAAACTGCGCGATGTCGACGGGCACCGCGGCGACGCGGCGGTGCGCGTCACCGAGCTCGCCCAAGTTGTGCTATGGCAAGCTCGCGGTATGCGAAGTACTGCTCGTGGAAGCCTGTCCGAGCAAATCGACGACGATGCCAAGATGCATGACTTTCCACGCGACGACATGCAGCGCTAAACGTGGACTGAGTTCGTGCGCGCCGACGGCCGCGAGAACTGTCGCCCAAGCCAGCGGCCTCGGGGTTGCACGGGTCACCTTGGGTGTTGGGAACTTAGTATCGTGGCGACTGGTATCGCTGGTATCTGTACAACTGCGAATGACCATCCCTTACACAACTTTTCACCAGACTATCATCCCCTTTTTCGCATATGAAGCTTTATTCTGGCAATAATTTCCGTTTCAGCGATCGGTGACCAAGACATCTGCCGCGGCCTGTTTTGATTCTAGCGCGCAGGTGGCGCCATCTTTCGGCCGCTCGCCGCACCGTGGTTCCGGCAGCGCTGGGTCGGAGCGCCGAACCTCCGCTGCCGGTCAGCGTAGGCTTACCATCGCGGCAAATATCTGAACGCCACTTTTAAATTCAGCGCCGATAACAACTCCTAGCACAATTTTCAACACACTAACATCTACTTTCTCGCATGTGGAGCTTCTTTTTCGCGATCAGATTGATTAGAAGAGTGGCGACAAGCTGTTGCTATCACGGTCTGTGCCGGTTCGAGCCGCAGTGATATTAAAAAACGGACGACTGCGAAGACATCGCCGGCCTAATCGCCTGGCCAAATAAAGTTGTTCTGTCTATCGGGTAGCAGTGACTCATCCGAGTCTGACGATTCAGACGACATGTCGACTGCGCGGGCGGATCGCGGACCATGTGAAATCGTAGCAGACGATGCGGCGAACGCATGGAGGAAAGAAAAACGTTTCTGACGTCACGGGTGAGACCGTGACGTAAGGCTGGCCCACTTGCAGGCTGGCCTTCGAACGGCCATTTTCCCGCGCGGCGACCAAATTTGAAATTGGTTGCAATAAACGTGCTATAATTAATTCTGTCTTGGCGGCTGACGGCTTTCGGTTCGATTTTCGTAATTACTGGGCCAATAGGTATTCTTTACAGCATAAAAACTGAAAGCGAGAAATTTAGTGTCAGTACGCCTTTAAAGATCTCCCTACCCTTAAATCCATGGATTTAGCGTCGATGAGTGAACAAAATAAACGCGAATCATCTATTCATGTGTTTATGCAGTCACTTATTTGTCCCCTCCGCACTTGAGCCGAAAGTTCGCCCATCTGGTATTTCTTCTTGATATCTCCGCAGTTTTGGTTGGCGGTGCGGCCGCTTTTTTTCTAGTTTTTCACACCTGACCCGAAAGATTGCCCGTTCTGTATTTTTCACTTGATATCTTTGTACATTGGGTGGGCATTGTTTCGGAACTTTAAGGTATGTAAAAGAGCACCGATGTCAAGTCCTGTGTGCTTGTCCACTTTGCTATCAAAAGACGCACTTTGGTTATGCGTACAGTAAAAACCTCGATACAAGAGACACTCGGTTATAAGAGATATTTAAATATGACTTGGTTGGTTTTCCTACATTTGCCACGTTCGCAACATCACATACAACAGCCCTTGGTTACAAGGGGCATTCTGTCACTAAGGACATCTTTTTGGGTCCCTAGAACAAATTCTTCACTACTTAGAAGAAACATAATAGAAGAAGGGCCTTGCATGAAAAATCTGCCTTGAAGGTGAAGCGTAGGCCTGCATCCCAGAGATTGCAGAGTTTCCAGAATCTGTTAATTAAGGAGTTTGTGTCTGCAGATGCGGTCCTCATATGATCCAAAGGATTTACAGATCGCACGATCTTCATGCAGGTAAAAGATATCCTAGAGGATGAACTAAAGGAAGAGGACTACGAATAATGAGGAGATTTCTGGGCAGAAAGTGTCGATAATTGTGGCTGATAAACACCTAGAAGCACTTTAAAGGAACACTGAAGGCAAGTTGGGGTCAGACGAAAGTTCAACTGCCCAAAGCCTTCTCAGTGTTTATTTGGTGGCGAAGGATGCTTTAATTGCCAAGAAATTACAAATTGAAAAACGCGTCCCATTCCTGGCGCCATTTCATGACGTTTCGTGCGACGTCAACGTTGTCCGGAAGCGAGTGATACAGTGGTGCGATCTTGCAGGAAAACTAAAACCTACCGAGCGAACCATCGCAGCTGCAAGAGCCACTGGTCGCGCACTCGGCGCATGTACAACAAAACAACTTGTCCATCCCACACTTTCGTTACCGGCTACTCTCTGTGCGTCAATCTTAGTACCGCACAGGACGTGGGATAGTAGTTAAAGGAGCCATCAAGAGAAAATACAACTTTGCTTAATTTGAAAGAACTAGCATTCAGTATCTCACTCAGCTCCATTACAGCCACAAAAGATGTTTTTTTAACGAGAAGAAAAGCAAGAAGTATTTAAAAACTTTCAAATTTTGCGCCACAGTGACATGTTATGAGCAAGAATTACGTCATTTGGGTCAACAATAAAACATAATTTTCAGTGCGTTAACTGCACGTTAGCATTCAAGTGATGCGGTCAGATGGAACTAGAGGCCCCATTACAGACGTCCCGTCGTGTGTCGTCGCGACAGCTCAGTTAGGCGGCCGCCAATCGCACAAACAAGGTTCCGTGACGTCATAGAAAAGTAGCGGGAAATTGGCTAGGGGGTCGTGACTGCATCACACGTTTTCTTCAATATGTCCGTTATTTGTTCAAAGATTGCGATGATATTGGTATCATTATTATCGGAACTAAGCAGTCTTTCTAATAAATCCAACTTGTACTTTGTCTTCATGGCTCCTTTAAACAATGTGAATGTACCACGCAGCCTTCTACTTTACCCACAAAATGCCTAGCGGACCGCGCAACCGCAGCGAGAATGACAAAGGTGCCCTTTTGATTTGCATTCTCGTTATGGATATTCGGGTTTCAGTCGCTTCGATGCACTCGGCTTAACAATGTGGCGCCACCTGACCTGTCGGGGAGCAGCGCAATTACTTCGTGTTTTATTCCTGGACTATGGAAGCTGGCCAGATTATTCTACCGAATGGCGGCGGCCATGCTTAGGCAAGTGGATATAAGCTTATCTGATAAATAGCGTGAATAAGAAGGCGATCAACGCGACCATCGTAAATGCGACCAACACTGCGCAAAGGTTGGCCGCAGGCGAAGTGCACGTACGTTCACCCTTTACCAGTGCAAACATCTTTACAAACGGCAACCTGCTACCTCCAGCTCGCATTTGAAACCTCATGCTCCTATTTGGCTTGCTATCATGGTCAAAACATACAGTACCACTGCATGCAGGTGCGAGCGTCCAATCGGCGCGACGTTTGTCTCAGATTTATTATTGTAGAACTGCATGGACCTTGTTTCTAGCAGACTTATCTCTCTTTTAAAAGCGAAGCTCTTTAGCAAATCGTAATTTGTTGTGTCCGCGCAGGTAAAATACCAAGAAATTGCCGAGCGCGCGCACATGAGCGCAGGCCTCGCGGCGACTGCCCGGCAGTTAACAAACCAAGAAAATACCTAGCACTCACGTTCGCTTGCCTCGCGACGACCCCCCAGCATCCGCTGCGCATGTTTGTCATGCCAAGGATACCCAATTAGGGAGGTTGGTCAAGATTGCGGCGACCGCCCGGCAGTTAAAACCAAACAAAACAAAAATGCCGAGCACTCGTGTGTGTGTGTGCCTCACAACCACCCAACATCCAAGCCAAAAATACCCACTTAATTAAGGAGATTGGCCAAGACTGGCCAAAAAAAAGCTTCAGCGTTCGCCGTATTCGCGACAACACTTGCTCGGAACGAGAGAGACACGTCATAGCGTACCCCCCTCCCAAGGTAATGTCCACTTGCTCAGAACGAGAGAGACACGTCATAGCGTACCCCCCTCCCAAGGTGATGTCTAATGATTATCACTTCCGAAAAAATGAAAGATGCTCACACTTATAGCCAACATGATGGAGTAAAAAGTCATTGCGGCAGCAAAGAAGAAGCAAATCGGCTGCAATCGTGGACTTAAACCTTCGTGATGGTCATTGTGCACAGCTTTGCTTCTTCAAGTCTTGTGCATTGGAGTGAGCGTCCTTCACTTTTATTAAGTATTCCTTTTTCATTCTACAATGTCAGCGTCATTTAGTGTTGGCCACCTGTTAATTTCGGCGGTTTTCTGTAAAATAATTTCTGCCTTTCGTTGTGACGGTGTGCTCAGCCCCATATATGTTGCCGCACACTGCCAACTGCTAATGAACACAGATACAACCTTTGCGAAAGTCCCAACCGTTCACGACGTACATGTTTTGTGGCTTTGCGGTTGAGACACCTTCTGAGTACTTTTTTCATAATTTTGAGGGGTTCGAATATTTCCAATAATAAAACTTTCATTCAAATCTAATAGAATATGAAATAATTCGAATCAAATGTTCAAATATTCAGACACCCCTACTTTAATACATCAGCATCAGTGTTTTCGGTTACAAGAGACCTTGGTTATAAGAGACATGTTTCCAGGCTCTCTTGAGTGTCTCTTGTAATGAGTTTTTAGTGTAAACATATTTTCTACAGATGCCTTTTACACTTTGTACATTTTATGTGTATGGGCATTGTTGTCCCTCTCGCGTCAGAAGAGCCTATTGCTTAGCCGTGTACGGCCATAATGACGCCAACACATTCAAAGTGTTACCTGAAAAAATATAGGAAAGACATTTCCTTGAATACAGCATGAGCATGAGACATTTCCTTGAATCAGATTTCCTTGAATCAGATTTCCTTGAATACAGCGTGAGACATTTCCTTGAATCAGATCAAGCATTTCACAAAAAGGCACTACAGTGCCGTTGAAGAATGAAATGATGGCCACAAAACTGAGCACATGTGAAGTTACCTATACTAAATGGTCACCTGCAAGTTGTAAGGCGAAATCACTGCAATTTCCGAAGCTGGCACCCCGCTTGAGACAAGGCGTTCAACGTGAATGGCCACCAGGTCAGCTTCTCCTGCAAGCACAAACAGAAAGCGCATTCTTGGCAACCTTCACTTTCGAAGGCGTAGCTGAACTTCTTTTCTGATCGCAAGTGTCATGCCTTCTCCCAACAGTGCTGTACTTCCTTTGCCATCATGCTTTTGGTGGCAACAGCAGACACGTCACACAATACGTTTACTAACCAAGTCAGTCTGCACCAACCTATTTTCAACATGCAATGAAACAGGATTTAAGGGGGAGGGGAGAAAAGACTCTTAAAGGAGCCATGAAGAGAAAACACAAGTTTGGTTCATTCGAAAGATTGCCTCGTTAGAACCATAACGACACCACTTATAACGCAAACTTCGCTCAAATAAGCTACATAATTAGGAAAAAAGGAAATGACCATGCGACCCACCAGCTCATTTTCCGCAACAGAACCTATGATGTCACTCGAGAATGCTCTGCGATTGGCGGAGGCCGGCAAAAGCAAACGCATGTTAGGCAGGGCTTACAGTTTGCATAGCGAGCTAAATGCCCGTGAAACATACTGCACATTCTTTTTATGACAAAGAACGGTGGAGTAAACGGTTGAATTTCCGAACGAACACACAAGCGTGTGCGCCAATGCGTACGAAACTACCGCCGGCCGAGCTCGACATCTCGCCGTCGCGCAGACGAATTTTCGGGTTCAAGGCTCTTAGGGGCCAACGAACCGTCCCAGCACGCACAGCCGCGACCTTGCTTGGTATCGTAATCCCTTCACAGGAGGTTGGCCGTCATATCGCCAACCAGCAAAGGTGAAAATAGAAACGAGGGGAGTAAGGAACAGCAAGCAGCGACGAGATAGTGACAGTCGTCGCAGTTTCGGAATGGTGTTGGCTTGCTGCTATTGTTAGGAGCTCGTTTCCAATTTACAACCACTGAAAACTTCAGTTTGTTCGAGTACTTTACAATGAAATTTTGTTGCTACGTTTTGAAATGCCCATGTAGTACGGGCAAATCGTCCAGGGAGTGCGACATCCCCGGTGAGGAGATCTCCTTTCATGTGCTGCCCAACGACAAACCTCGGCGAAGCAAGTGGCTACGTTTTGTGAACTTTGCAAACGGAGGAGAAAGAGAGCTCAAGGAAGTACGAGTGTGCTCGCTTCATTTCCGAGGAAGTGATTACGGCAGGGACCCTTATGTTAGCTCACTCGTGGGACATGCTGGCGCTCGTCGCCGACTTCATCAAATCGCCGTCAAAGCGCTCTGACCTTGGGGGAAAAAAATGCCGTAAACACCGCGCATTGACACTCGTATCTTTCTGGTCGAAGCAGAGAGCTCGCGCGAACAGCTTTCCATACACGACACCGGCCAACTGGCATAAGCGATACTGCTACTGAAATTGAACTATTATTAACCGTAATAAAAATACGGCACATACGTACCAGTCTGTATTCGTCCGTCGCGACGGGGCTGACGAGGCAGCGGTGCCGACGGCAGGGCGTTCATCTGTTGTGGCTATCGCGGAATGGTCGCTTTCCCGTCCACCGCGTATCCCACAACTCTTGCCGCTCGTGCACTTAGAAGCATTGAACGTTCAAGTGGTGTGAGGTTGTTAAATGCAAGCCCGAGCTCCTCGGCGAGAGTTTTCTTCTCCGGATCAGGCGATTCCATGACTAGGGCTGCGGGTGCACTAGGTTTTACTAGTATTTTTAAAATGGCCGCCGTCTCGGTCGACTCCCGTGTGTGGGTGCTATATGGAGTCGACATACTAAGTATCTGTTTCATGGACCGGCTCGTATGACGCCATTGTTCACGTCACGGAATGTGCAATTTTAGCGGGAGATTTAAAATTTTGGCTTAAATTGCCTTATTTCTCAGTGAATAAAGCATCATTTGCTTCCGGGAAAGCGCTTGGGGTACTATGAAACACCTAATCTTTCGAATAAAACAAACTTTTGTTTTCTCTTCATGGCTCCTTTAAAACAGCTCCTTTTAATTTAAGTAAACTCTGTGAAACTTGCCAGTCTTGCGGCTTTTTTCCCACTGATTTCGAATATGCCGTTATTTTTGTAGTCAGTCAATTAGTTCCCGAGATAATTAGAGATAATTAGCCATTTTTGGAGGAACACTAAACAAGACAGTGTTAGCTATAAAACTGCAATCCTTATATTTTTCAATACTGTGAACCCTGGTGAATGCAGTAAGGGAATCGGTATTTTGATGCACCGCTTGGAACTAATTTCACAGCTCATTAACCTTTGGTGGCACCAGTGGCAAGGAACCATTTCGAATGCCCATTTCAAACACCAAGGTTTAATGAGCTGTAAAATTCGTTCCAAGTGGTGCATAAAAAAACCGATTCTGCCACTGCACTTACCAGGGTTCAGAGTATTAGAAAATATAAAGATTAGAGTTTTATGACCAACACTGTATTGCCTATTGCTCCTCCAAAAATGACTAATTATCTCTAATTATCTTGGTAACTAATTGACTGACTCAAAAAATAACAGCATATTTGAAATCAGTGGCAAAAAAGCAGCAAGACTGACATGTTTCACACAGTTTACCGTATTTTCACGCGTATAACCCACGCCAAAATGCAAAAATTTCCGTGACAAAGTAGGCGCGCGCATAATATGTGGGGTTCTTCCCTCAGTGCAGCTTCACGGCAATGTGCATCATGCCGTGAAGTTCCTACGGAGTAACACTGACTAAGCCTTCCATGGCAGCGATTGCGCAATACATACAAGGGCAAGGAAGAAAAACCAAGGATGAGCGCACTATAACAACTGAACAACCTTGTGTACAACAGTGAGGACTGCGGCTCAAGTGATAGCTCTAGCGATAGCAGTGACACTGAGTGAATTGTGAATTTCGCCTTGCAGTCAGTGTATTATATGTGCTAAATATACGCTTTTTCCGCCTACATAGTACGTGACATGTTGCTTGAGCAGTAGCTGTGGTACAGCCTTTCCTGTGTCAAATGTGCGGGCAATGCGCGAAGATTGTCATTTTCTTTTCCGGCAGGCTGAAAGTGAGGGTGCAGATTATATGCTGGGGCGGGTTATACGCGCGAAAATACGGTACTTTACAATTAAAGATAACTGTTTTGAGAGCAGCTTCCCCCCCTTGAGAGAGATTTGAGGCTACGCATAGCTAGCGGAAATTTTGATAACAGGCCACAGGTATACAAAGAAGCCGCTTGCTTTGACCAAATAAACCACGTAATGTGCGAGTGACAGCCACACATCAAGAGGTAGAGAATTTTAGATGTCTGACAGCACACGCGGTTAGCTGTCGAGCAACAGCAGCAGCTCCCAGGTGCAAAGTGGGCACCTTCGTTTCCCTTGGACTCCTCATCCGGGGTGTCCAGCTCCGCCATCTCACAGCCCGCTGTGTCAATGAGCAGAAGGGGCAGGGCCGTGTCCTCGTTGTCCTCCACACCAGGCAGGTCCCTGTGGTGCAAGCGCACGCTGGTAAGTTTGTCCAACATCACAGAAAACAGCTAGGAAGAGCTGGAAAGACCACCAGAGCTCACAAACTTGGCTGGAATTTCCCACTGGTGGACACAGTGCAGGACAGGGGGCCAAGTTACCAGAGATGGCTGGTCACAAAGGTGGCACTAGGTGTCACCAGATAAGATACAGAGTACCGTCACCGACGCACGCAAGTGAGCAACGGCGGCCATTTTGGTGTTTATCAGTGTTGCCAGATTGCTGCTTCTGCAGCCTTGATTGATTGTAGGGCTTAAAGCGCCGACGCAACGCAGGCGATGAGGCGCGCCGTAGTGGAGGGCTCCGGATTAATTTTGACCACCTGGGGATCTATAACGTGCGCCGAAATCTCGTACACACGGGCGTTTTTGCTTTTCGCCTCCATGCTTCTGCAGCCGCACTGCTAACTTTGACAAGGTCGTTTGTAAACGCCTCCAAAGATGCAGCAACACGGCATCTTCGGATGCACTTCTGCAGTTGAAACGCCGCGAAGCGCGTCATCTTTAATTCACATTCGGAACGACGTTAGTCGCACGCAGCCGCAGAGCAGGGAGGACAAGCTGAGCCTACAAGAGTTGACCAACTAAAACACAAACAACGAAACGGCGGTGCCCATGAACCATCGCAGCGTAAACAAACGTCGCGTAATGCGAATTGACCAATGACCACGGCGGCGGCATGGAACAATAGGAGAAAAGAGTGCCGATACTCTGCAGCCTTATCTAGTGACATTAGTGGCACTATGTATTCCCTGAGCCTTCGTAACACTCTCAGGAGAAGTTCCCCACACCGACCTGAGAAGGTGTTCAGCGACCGAGGGGTGTGCTCTGAGCCGGCCACCGTAGAGGCGCTGCGAGGGCCACCGCATGATGAGCTCGTGCATGCGGTACTGGGTGGACAGCATGCGCACGGACACGGGCCCGTGCCGTCGTACCACCCGCTCCATCAGCGTCACCTCCAGGCCACCCTTGGCTGCACTGCAAGCACAACACAATACGGGCAAGGGGTCAGGAGAAAGGCCCACCGCAAGCGTCTTCTCTCTCCCTAGGTTTACAAAAGAAAGCAACCAGAAGAGAAGACAAGGAAAGAGCAGAGATTCGCCCCCAGCCCTGAAAACTGGCAATGGTGGACAGGTGTTTGTTGCACGGCACTTCCAGCGAGTCGGAAGTCCCCACTCCTCTGTACACATGAATGCAGCACTGCCCCTTGGCGAGCACAGGACAGCACGAGCGCATGGTGCGCCATTCTACCATGTTCCGCTGTAAGTGGCTCATCCAACTCCTCACCACACTTCCTCTCATGCAGGAATTTTCCGCCTTCCCCTGTTGGCGCCACTAGAGCAGCTTGGTCATACCATCCACCTCTTTAGGGGATGGGACACTGGCCTTGAGGACCAAAAATTTGCCAAAAAATCAATTTTCTGTATTAATTTTATTTGCAGTCTACAGGTACCAAGAAATGTACCTGCAAAATATCATAGCTGTATCATAAGTATTCACAAAGCTGACGCCCTTTGAAGTAGCCTAAATGACCATTTTTGCCTATGTCCCCAAACTTCGTGCCCTGTTTTCTCAGAACAAAATTTTTTCCACATGGTCAGCTGTCGGGTACAATATCTCGGTATGTACTGGTTCGATTTGTATCATTTTTGCTGCATTCGAAAGCTTATGAACTGAACAGTGCAACACAACCAGAAAAGTATGGGATACCTTTTTGCTGCCACAAGATTTTATGCCGTTTTTATGAAGTTTACAGGGTTTGCAGAAACAATGCTAAAATTACTGCTGTGGTACAGTTGCACTCCCTGGTCCTACTAGAGCCCAAAGGGATGAAAGCTATTTGAGTATTTTATACATACATAATGAAAAAACCGCCCAAAACGGAATGGCATAACACGTTGCACAACTGTAAACTTCCGCCCCATAGACGAAAACTGACTGCATATTTGTGCTCAGGATGTTAAAATACACTCAATGTGTAAATCTCAAGCACATAGGTTAAACAAGCACACAGGTTAAAAAATGTCCTCAAGACCAGTCATTTACACTTGCAACAAAAGCAACGCGAGTTCTGTCGCGACGTCAAAAGCTGGTCGAGACCAAACGACAAAAGCAATTTCCATGCGACTAAAGCGACAGAAATCGCATCACTTCGTCACAACTGTGAATGGGCATTTGCACCTCTGCACTCTGGAGAGCCACAAGCAGCACGGCTGCCATCCCATTGGGAACTGAACTGCAACTGCCAGGAGAACACAAAGTGTGACAAGCAGTCAAATCTGCCATGAAACAATGCAACAAAAAAATGTGGTGAAGGCAGCATCTAAGGGCTGCAAAGAAAGTGAGGCAGGGCACCAGAATGCGGAATCTCAGTCTCAGTCGGCACTGGACCAAGCAGCCCACGTGGCTGCACAGGAGGCCCTTCTCACAATAGCCTCCGATGGACCCTCGGCGCCGCCCTTCTCAGACCACCCCTGGCCCAACTGCCCTGACGATGACCCCACTCTCGCTCCCGCAATCAGGCTCCGTAGATTCAAGCAGCTGAAACAACAACGCCTCAAAGCACTCACCCCTTCAGGCCACCTCACCTCCTTCCCCACCCTGACCCAAGCACAAGAGATCTTCTTGAACAAGTTCTTCACCAACACCTGTACGGCACCAGAGACCATTCGACAATGGTATTATCCCCAGCACGCCCCCCGATGTCCCTACTGCCACCACTCCATCGCAGCCGATCTCTACCACCTCATCTGGCAGTGCCCCAAGTTTTCTCGCTTTCGTACATTCACTCCCCCTCACCACGACACCTCAACTTACATCGACCCAACATCCCTCTCACACGACACCCTCTTCAAAACCATCATTTATGCCACAAACAAAAAGCGGCCTAGTGCGGGCAATTTAGCAGTGGTCTGCACGACTTCTGAAGAGATCCCTTGAAAACGATGTCATAAGGACTGTGCTCCGCCCTCCCCATTCCCTGCCTCCCCCCCCCCCCCACCCAGGCCTTCGGCCTTCCTTTCTAATAAAGTTAACAACAACAACTCAGTCTGCAATGGAAACATGCAAACAAATTCGCATCAGCTAAGGGGCGATCCTTTGCCCCAAATCTAAATGTACGCAGCTTGTGGGGACCCTTGCTTCCCTACGCCTCGCCTGCACATGTTTTCGCAAGCTGGGAGCCGCCATTTTGGGTAGCCGGCGCGCCGCGTGAGTCGTGACCTCTTTGTGACCCCATGCGACGCGCCGAACCAGCTCGCCGTGAACGTGTGCGCGAGGGCGCGGGGGAAGGAGGACCAGCTTGTCGCCTTCCTTCACACCACCCTCTTCCCATCCTGTGGAAAACCTCCTCTCCCCTGGGGCCTACCTGCGGGACCATAGAGTTTCTTGGTAAGTATGTATACTAGAGAGGAAACTGCACCTGGGAATCCATGTCATCGTGGGGGGTTATGGGAAGAGCCCCACTTTTTGCTGGGGCTTGGCATGACAATTGGATTCTTAAAGCCGTTTTTGGGATTTGCTATCTTCACTATAGATTAACACATCTACTAGCTACGAAGAAGCCAAAATCCTCCCTGTTCTGTGGTGGCCGTGTTCGGTGAAACGGCAGGCAGTGTGTGGTCGTACCTGACGTTGGTCATGCTGCAGTTGAAGGATGTATGACTGAGCGGGTAATATGCCGCCGCCGCGAAAGTTGTAGCTGACGAAAAAAAAAAAAAAAAAAAGAAACAAAATGTACTTCAACGAAGGCAAGATACGACAGATACGGGCGCCTGTATCCATCCTATCTTCTCTTCTTCCGCGACTGTTTAAGGCCACGTTTTCTTTTTTCTTCAAGTATGAACCAACTTGCTCAGCAACAAGTTTGGTTAAACTGTAGCTGACGGTCGGCGCACCGGTTTCCCACGAAGCCGATGTTTTCATAGGCATGCTCGAAAAGCTTTCCAAACTCTTCAAACAACTTATTATCTGAAATAATGGTAAAGTTAATAAAATCAGAGTCTCTAATTAGTTTCCCCCAAATATTAACATTGTTGTTAACTACCAGCTTGGCCTGCAGATTATTAGGCACAGCCGTTCCTGAAAAAAATACGCTTTCCTTCCTTTTTCCTTAGCTTTAAAACAGCCTGTTTTATTTTCCACTTGTATAATAGCACACCATTCTTTGCATTATTTGTGGCACTGTGTTCAAATATATGGCCACTGGAGTCATTTCAATCAAAGCCAATGATGAAACTAAGGCGAGCGCATGATGTAATGGCTGCCCATGACTACACAGACGGCCTTGATGTGAGCCGCATAGACACCAGCACCAGATTCCTCTCTGGTGTATATTGTAAGAAACTCTATGTGCGGGACGAATGAGCATTCCACCGGGGTGTCCACTGGGCGATTTGGTCGGAATCGGTTGGCTCGGTAGTGCCTACTCCGAATGCCCCGATGACGGTGAACCCAGTTTCCTCCACGGGACTCTGCTAAGAAATTCTGACCTGATTAGTCACACGGGATGCCTCCCCTGCTCCCGCGGCCGTGATGATGGATATTGAGGTCTGAGTCCCGCAGCTTGAGTGAGTGAACGGAGTCACTGTCTCCCCGCAAGCGATAGTCGTGTTGTCTGGTATACGCCCTGTATCTGCCAGGCAATAAAGCCTTACTTTGGGTTGCCGGAGCCTGTCTACCGCATGTGAGTACCCAAACCCATGCGTGAGTCTCCGGATTCCGCAGGGGCTAGTGTACGGCACGTAGCACTTTCTCTAGCGAAGCTAGCCGGGGTCCTCTGCTATCCCGTACGTTAGCTCACAAGCTGAAACCACATTTTATAAAAAAAATCTCGGGCCATCTCCCCTAACGTGAAACCTGGGGAGGGGCGAAGCATGCAGTGTATAAGTGTATTCTTGGCCCCTTAGCGTTTTTGCCAACGGAGATGAAACATTTGTGGGGTAGAGGTATACAGCTTTGCTGTAGAAGTCTCTTGTCTTTGAAGCACGAAGCTCTCTAGCGCGAGGCGTAAACAAGTTTCCCGGTGTTTTAGTACCGTGACTATATGAGACGACAATTACGACGGCGACAGGAGACGCCAACAGCTCCAGCCCCAAAGGGGCTTCGCCCCTAAAACCAGCTGTAACGAGTTTATTGCACTTGCGGACTAATTCTGATTTCCTGATGCTGTTCATTGGGTTTAACATACTTTAGGGCACGGCCCTTTAGCGCCGGAGTCCGCGTAACCAAGTGAGCGAACGAGCCACTCCAGCAGAAAGACTGAGAGGAGCACCTGGCGAGAGTGTGAGGGGGAGGGCGGCATGCACTGCAAAGGCATCCTCTTCCAGTGCGTCACCACGGCTCAGTATGTCTCACTGCCTTCCCCTTCGTGCCAGACACTCCCCGTCGTTTGTGGCTTGTCCTAACCTCGCAAAATTCGCGCAGGAGGTTCAAACTTGATTTGCAACAACATTCTCAGTGGCGGCGAAGCACTGCGAGACAGCGGCAAAGTAGCGCACGCCGTAATGCGTTCGCTGATCACGCGATAGTTTCTGAGACGCAGCAGATATGCACCATGACCAAGAAGACTACAGTCCGCACTGCGCACAAATTTTACATTAGGGAGTATAGTAACCGCCACGTTAATTTTTTCAACTCAACCTAGAAAACAAGGTTGAACATATAATCCCACTGCCCCAGCTTTTCTCAAAAGAAGGAATGGGCAGCAAACAGGACAGAGAGCTGTTTTACGATGTCGTTTGGTGCAACAGACACAGAAAGGGATCCCACTAAGAAAATGTCACGTCAGAAAGACCCAAATAATCTACACAACAACAGAGTGACCCACAAAGCATCACAAAGCAGCAAAGGCAAGGCTGTTGCATGTCATACCTACCGTATTTATTCAAATAAAAGGCGAGGTTTTTTTCCAAAATCTGTAGTCTCAAAGCCATACCCCACCTTAGATTTGAAGTTCAGAAATATACTTTTTTTTTCTTTTTTGACTCTCGAAACTGCACCCTCGCCTTATAATCGTGACCACCTTATAATCAAATAGATACGGTACTATGGAGATGCTGCCCTGAGATGTGGGAAGTGTGTAAGGCAAAGTAACAAACTTTTTCATTGCAAAATACACTTGCTTGTACAAGAGATGCCCTGGAATTGTTTAATTTTACACCGCCTCCAATTTGATGACAGTTTCAGTGATCACTGCTGATGACGCAAAAATGAGATCCAACTATCATGGCAGATGCTAATGAGGGAACCAAGTTTAATTGCTAGCTTCACCTGACACCCATACACTCATGCGACACTGTGCCATAGATTGCTTCATCGCGGTGTCCATCCTCAGCAGTAGCAAGCAGTTCGTGGGCTCTCTCAATAGAAAATCGAAGGGCCAAAAGATTACAAATCTGCTCTGGAGCAGTCAGGGAAAGTTCAAAAGGACATATATAAGAGAGGCAAAAAGCAACACTCTCCTTAGTTCACACTTTTTTCAGACCTGAAAGGAATAGCGACACGAAATTTCAAAGCTGACATAACTTGTAAAATGCTTTCTTTTTGTAGGGAGATATCTCCCAGCAAGTTTGAACAGTAGCCGTTCAGTATTCTGCCCACACAAGAAAGCCCAGAGTGGGCCAGCATGACATCATCTGCTCCTTGCCCCAAACTGCCGACGTTGGGGCTCCCGTGATGAAACCGACGCGCTGGCTGCGGTTGGCGCGCGCTGCTACGCCGTGTGTACACGTCATGGTTTTGGGGCTGACGTCATGCTGCCCGGGCACGCGGGGACGGTGAAGACTTCGGCCGGTCTGGGCAAGCGCATGCGCTCGCTCGCACGCATGTCCAGACTGGCAGCGGTGCGACAAGAATGGTGACGGTGCTACCTCCTGTCATGGCGGCCACTCGGCGTTCGTTTTGTCGAAACCGAAACTAACACGAATAAACGACGCCGTAAATTATTGTTGCCACTGCGATTGACCGTCTCATGTGCCATTCTATGATTAGTGGGCTAATAGGCACCCATAGCAGCGGAAAAAAAAACACGACACGAAAATTTCGTGTCAGTTAAGCCTTTGGGCCGCCATGCCTCCACAGCACAGTAGTCTCTGACCACTTTTTTACCTGGAGGATTCCCAACACCCAAGTGTTGGAAACACACCACTTTTGTGGTCTGTGTCCATTTCGACTGCTGTCACGTCTGTTCCCGAATAGATCACAATTCATCGCCAACTCTCGACTGCAGCACTTCCCCGAAAGTCAGTTTATAACGGCGAAGCTCTTTAGCAAATCGCAATTTTTCGTGCCCGCAGTTAGGGATTGGCGAAGATTGCAGTGACCGCCCGGTAGTTAACAAAAAAAAAATATCAAGAAAATGCCGAGCGCTCAGGTGCGCGTGCCTCGCGGCGACCGCCCAGCGTCCCTGGTGCATGTTTATCAAGCCAAGCTTACGTACTTCAGGAGACTGCCCAAGTTTGGCGGCAAAAAGAAGACTCCAGTGTTCAGCATAATCGGGGCAACACTTGCTCAGAACGAAAAAAACACGCAGTGTACACCCCTCTAAGGTGATGTTCAATGATTGTCGCTTAAAAAAACGAAGGAAGCTCACACTCATAGCAACAATGATGGAGCAAAGGTCGTTGAGGCAGCGAAGAAGAAGCAAATCGGCTGCAATCACGGACTCAAACCGTCGTGATGGTCGTGAAGGTTCTGTACAGCCTCGCTACCTTCAAGTCTTGCGCGTTAGTGTGAGCTTCCTTCATTTTCCTCTTTCCCTTTCCCAAGGGAATCGCCAGGAATGCAGAATGATAGGCAATGGTCATAAGCGCCCTCCTACTCTACCTGCTGCTCCCGCTAATGCAACCACTGGGTGTCACTAGGGTGTCTCGAATCAGAACTCCCGACCACCTCCTGCCGCCTGCACTGAGTCCCGAGTACTGCCAATCAGTCGCCAGGGAGCCGGACATGCCTTCCTCTGCCTGTCCTGCTTGTGACCTGTTCGTGGCCAGGCACAGGCGGTAGCGTACTCACGCCTCCGAGACAATGGTTGGCGGCAGCTGGAGGTGGTCCCCCGCCAGGATGCACTTGGGCGCCCGCAGCAGGGCCATCCAGCAGGCCACTTCCAGAGCCTGCAAGCCCCCGAAACGACTGGTTCAGCCCTCGGGCAACCTCTCACTGTTCTCTGGACGCTGGGACACACCGCTGGACAAACGCCTACGTGGGACTAACAGGCAGGTGCGTAACTGGCAGGGCCTGACGACGCGCCGCTTCATTCTGGATAACGTCGTCCAACCATTTCGTTGCCGCAACTGCTCATGCACTGCGCGCATCGGCGAAATCGACGCTCTTTGGCGAAAATGGCCGCGTATCTGCTTCTTTCGTTGCAAATGTCGACGAAAGACGATAGTAGACAGGCACCCCTGGCAAGTAAAGGCCTCCCTTCTTTTTCCCGCTCACCTCCCATGCTGTTCCTCTCCCGTCTCGTTCCTCCCAAGGTAAACACGCTAAACGTTTGCTCAAGTCAATTTAAATTTACCGCGTTCCACTGCTCCAAGTCTGGTGCCTCGATGCCGGTGCTACCGTACGGCGGAGACGCGCTGATTCGAGGCACCCTACTACAATGTTTATAGAACCACGTTGCCCTGCTCCACGTGCATTCCAAGCGGAACGTGGAACCTATCTAGTGGAACCTTTCGTTACTGTTGCTGTTTGATTTCTTAAAATTCCGCCAGGAGGTAGTGGCGCGGGCAACAGCAGGCGATGATTTTCTGCAGTTGATGTAGTATTTCATTTGCTATGGTGCTTGGTGCTCACTTTGTACCATGCTCTTTTTACATTACAAAAAGAGTGGAAGGGAAACGAGGGCGAGGAATGTCAGCTTTAATTGCTTGTTTGTAAGTAAACAAACCATCGCTTGTGTTTGGTTTGATACAAGTTGCAGCAGGAAGCACAGGTGTGATTCTTCGGTTAAGACGGAATGTTGCTCAGCCTTCATTGTCCCTCCAACAATGTTGATTGATAACAAAGGTTCATGAACATGCTGCCACGAAACATGCCTTCTTATATGTTTGTTTGTAACTAGCATGTGGCCAAACTCAGGTACCTAATCTTGTGCCCCTTGCGAAGCTCGCGTATCACTGTTCCTTTAAAAGCTGCATCGGCAAGCTTTACCAAAAAAGGGTGAAGCTTTTTCAGTCCCTTTCGTAGACTTTTCTTGTCTCATTGCCAGCGTCCTCAACCTAATCCGACGCTTCCAGAAACAAGACCACAACAGATAAATGCGTGGAAAGCAAACACAGTGGTATTCGATTTGCCAACGCTTGTCTGAGCAAGTCACTTTGTTGATTACCGCATTTATTCGAATATAAGGTGAGGTTTTTTTAAAAAAAAAATCCGTAGTCTCAAAGTCATATCCCGCCTTATATTCGAAGCTCAGTATATATATGTGGCGATTTTTTTGACTCTCCAAACTGCACCGTTGCTTTATAATCATGACCACCTTATAATCGAATAACTACGGTACCTCCTCAACGCTTCCGTTTTCTATAAATTTATTACGGAGCACAAGTTTGCGCCAATAAACGTTCATTCTGACCAGAACACTGCTTCCTTCCTCACTGTGCGACAATATCCAGTGAGTAAAAGTCTGTGTTAACATGGTGGACAAAGAAAAGGAGCACCGCCCCTGCCCGCTCGCCCACCTGGGAACACTCGTCGATGACGGCCACATCAAAGTGGCTCTCGGGCAGGTTCCTCAGGGGCCCATCACTGGAGGCCGTGGTGAGGGTGGACAGCACCACGTGGGCGTTGGCCAGGATGCGGCCGATCGCCCGCCGCTCGCGCTCCTTCAGCTCCTTGCGCAGCTCACCAAGCTTGCCCCTCGTCTGGTATCCCTTGTCCTTGGCCTTGCTCTGGGCGGCCGTGCTCTGGCCGGAGGCAAAGAATAATGTGGTCCTCAGATGTCGTGTACCCTCTGCCAACAGAAGGAGGCAATAAGACCAGGAGAGGAACAGAGAGACCAAGAATGCCCCTATCGTTGGAGTCAGCAGCAATAAATTGCATGCTTTGATTTGATTTGATTTGATTGATTGATTGATTGATTGATTGTAAACCTGGGGATCTTTAATGCGCGCCGAAATGTTCAACGCACAAGCGTTTTTGCTTTTCGCCTCCATCAGAAAAGCAGCCGCCGCGGCCGAGAACCAAACCCGCGTCCTCGTGCTTAGCAGCACGACGCCTTAGCCACTGAGCCACCGCGGCAGGTAATAAATTGCATGCGGAGTAACGAAACGCAAGTGGCCATTTACCCGTAGCTTGTAACCCCATTAGCGCGATGACAAAGATGACAAAGATCACACACCTTGATGAAGCCCTGTACTTACCTGGCAGCGATAGAAAAACTTTACGTCCACCTGAAATTCAGCCATGCGACATACAGCTTTCCTCTCATGGCTTCCCTGTCAAGGCTTCCCCAAAATTACTCACCTACCTATCCGGCAGATCAAAAGAATGAGGTACACTGCATCAGGTGGGAAATTGTGAACACCTGTGAGTGAACACCCACTGGGACAATACACTTGTCCAGAAGGCCATGCAGACAAAACACAAGTTTGGTTCATTCGAAAGACTGCCTCGTTAGAACCATACTGACACCACTTTTAACACAGACTTCGCTCAAATAAACTATATAATTAGGAAAAAAGGGAATGGCCATGTGACCAACTAGCTCATTTCTTGTAACAGAACCTATGATTGTCATATGTTCTCAAATATGCAATTGGCCAAGGCCGGCAAAAACAAATGCAAAATTAGGCTGGGTTTATAAGCTTGCCGAACGAGCTATCTCCGCTAAAGTGTAATGCACATTCATTTTACAGCAGTAAGAATGGCGCAGTAAACAATGAAAGTTACGAAAATACATGTAAACGTAGAAGTACCGATGCACACTGCTGTTGGTACTGGGCGCACTACGCTTGTTTTAGCTGCACAGCTGTCCGCCGTTTTGGGGTTGTCTTACACTACACTGGCCGATCCACGTAAGCGATGTTGTCTTACGTGACCCTGTCTGTCGAGGATACCCCATGTTTCACGAAACGATTACTTTCTAGAGTAAATAAAACAAGCCAGGTGCAAATATGTTCAAAAACAAAGAAACGGCGAACAACAGTCCGTGGATGAGTATGGTAGCACCATTTGGGAGGGCTGACGGTAAGCAAGGCTGCAGAGCCGAATGACGCGGTGGAAGTTCATTTGAATACGCTCACCTATGAATTCATTTTTGACGTCACAAAAACACACGATTCGGCGGGAGAATAAAAATTTTAACCTAAATTGAATAATTTCTCAGTAAATACGGCATCGTTTGCTGCCGGACAAGTGCTGGGGCACTACAAAACACAAAACCTTTCGAACAAAACAAACTTGTATTTTGTCTGCATGGCCCCTTTAAAAGGGGGAAGGGGGCCCTACCACGAGGTCATCAATCTCTTTGCGGATGTCTCCGATGATGCCAAAGTCATCCGAGCTGGCCAGGATGGCGTCGAGCGAGTGCCGGGCAATGCCCGGGAGCAGTCGCGCTGGGTGTCCGAGGCGCACAATCTTGAGCGGGGTTGCAGAGAGCCTCTCCACCAGGTTGTCGACAGCAACGTTGGACGGAGCACACACCAGGACCTGAAAACCAACGCCATCGTCAGTCGTTGGTTGCCTCCTGCCTCTCCCTATCACTTGCAATCAGCCCAGCTCATTCCGCCATATCTCTCCACCAAGTGCCCTGCCCTTTCAAAACAGTCTCGCAGTATTCTTAGCTTTAACTATTTTTTTCCACATATTACAGCCTCGGGGGGGCTATAGGTTGTATTCACTGGTGAGGCACGCATGCAGGCAACCATGTGAGTGCGCCATCACTGGTTACGTCGGGCTCCGCGGCATGGTGGTACTCGTTTGTGCTAAGCACGTGATGTGTGTTGGACGTTTCAAACTCTACCCTACCGAACGCAAAGTAATGCCACGACTCCAATGTGAGTGCGATTATTAACATCTCTGTTAACACCACCATTGAGAATTGGGTTGAAAGGGAGCAGACGACGCACGCCGGTGTTCTTTTTCTGCGGCGTGTGGGCACAGTGGCACAAACTGCACCATGTCCGTGGCGCTTCAGCTATGTCCGTGGCCATTTTTCCAATGTTGCCAAGCGTAGAAACTGAAAGCTAAACTTTTCAGTGAATGCCATCTATAGCTGTAGCAGGCATGTACACAAAGAAAAATAAAGATAAACGGGTTGTATGTACATATTTGGCAATGCAGACATGTAAAAAGTAGGCATGAAGAGAAAATGAGGAACTACGAAAGCCTCGAACACGTACTAGATCTTCCTGAAAAGTACCAACATCAAAACATAAAGAGAAAAAAGGTGGGGCATATACACTGTGCCAACAGAAAGGGGTCCAAGTGCTTCTACAATGGGGTAAAAAATTGACTCATGAACAATTACGTGTGTATGTACATGTTTATGGCACAAGGGCATTGAGGCTAAAGAGCGCCATGTCAGAGTGCGTGGCCTTTCAGTCAGTAAAATACTATTTGAAAGGACGTGAGGAGGCTAAAAAAGAAAACATCAATCAATAAAAGGCCCTCAGTCTAAAACGTTGTCAAAAAATGTAAAGATCCTAGCGTATACTTGCTGGAATTACGCACGGTAGGTAATAAGTTAAAAAAAAAAACCCCACCCGCATCTTCCCACGGGGGGAACTCGAGTAAATGCGTCGCAGAGTGGTGGGGGTATCGCGTGAATGTTGCGTAATTGGGTATGGTTTGGGAATGCTTAATTGTTATTTCGTCTTTATTATCCTTATTTATTGAACGAAGGAGAAGCGAAGGCAAGGAGTGTAAGGTTAAAGTCTGTCTTTATTGCTTGGTGCCATCAAGCAAAGCGTCAAGTCAAGCGAAAGCCAAGCAAAGACGCCCTTGACTGAATTCCGAACGCGCGCTCCGCCGCTTATATACACACCGCCCGCGTTCGAGGGAGAGGAGTACGGGGGAGAGACGCGCATGCGCACACTTCCGTACACAAGCGCGCGAACTTTCCACGCACCCACCACGCCGTTATCACATGTACACGCCCTGCCACCATTACTGTTGAGCGCGACGCAGCGCACGGGTAGCTACGACGCATGCGCGCACAGACGCGCTCTTCCCACACCGCCGCAGCTGTTGTTGAGAGCGACGGAGCGCACGGGGTACACGCGCTCCTCCCGCACCGCCGCACCTGTTGTTGAGCGAGGAGGGTACGGGGGAGAGACGCGCACCTGCGCCTCGACGCGACGCGCATGCGCAGTGAGCGTGTGGACGGCGCCGACAACATCGACGAGTGACATCGCGAGCCTAAGAAATGCTCCGAATTTAAAATTCGGTATCTCGAATGTAAGTTAACAGGCGGTTCGTGGGAAACATAGGTTCATCTGCAAAAAATAGCGAGGGGTGTAAGGGTATGGCATACCTATAAATCTCGGGAAAGTGACGACATCTGGCGTCTTCAAATCCTGAACATTCAATTAAGATGTGGAGAACTGAAAGCTGTCCTCCACATCTGTTGCACATTGGTGGCTCGGTGTTTTTTAATAGGTAAGAATGAGGACCATACGTGTGGCCAATTCTCAGTCTGCACATAGATATTTCAGTAAATCTGTTTCGTTTTTCCGTAGTATATCAACTCAACTGTGGTTTTATTAAATGTAATTTGTTAAGGATTTGTTCGTTCCCTTCCTGTTGCCATTGATGCCGGAGTTTTCTTTGTAGGAGTGGTTTCACATCCTGGCATGGGACCTGTGATATGTCTATGCCACTTCGGAGCGCGGCCTTACCAGCCAGTCTATCAGCAATTTCATTCCTCACAATGTCACTGTGTCCAGGCACCTAGCAAACCATTATAGCACCCGGGAGCATGCTCCAAATTTCTATATTACTAGAGAGAAAGAACTGAACATAAAAGTGGTAGTTTTGGACTAGAACGGTACAAGATTCAAGCAATTACAGCCACGTTGGGAATCGTAGCCTTGAGGCTCAAACCACGCCAGCCACTAATTGTGGCTTACACGGTTCTCCACTAACCAGGGGCGGTATTCTCGTGCTTGTCCATTTTGAAAACGTCCGTTTTGCGTCCGTTTTATTGTGTGCACTTCCAGTTGTAGGCGGGCTTTGGGTTGACTTTTGCGCCACTGTTTTTGTAAACACATTTTAAACGACTAAGCCTATTTTAAACTATCTTTTATGTGTTTATTGTTCTGCCAGCAAACCAACAACAAGGCGACAAAAAATCATCTGCTCCAAACCGTCTGCTCCGAGAAGCCGTGGCTCGTAGCTCCGCCGTGCTTGCATGGCGTCACATCCAGGTGTTCACTTTTAGCCAATCAGGGCTTTCTCAAAACGGATACTTTCGAAATGGACACAATACGGACAAAACACGAGAATACCGCACCAGGTGTTGCTGCGTGTTCCAATCACTGCTTGCGAGGGCCCCGCCTCCAACCCACTCATCACTCTGTACGTTGAGAGTCTGTAAACAAACAAGGCCTCCCACCTTGGAGCCTTGCCTGGTGCACTGCAGCACCACTTCCACCAGAGTCGTGGTCTTTCCGGTCCCCGGGGGACCGTGGATGACCGCCAGCTCCTTCTGCCGCAGGGAGAAGGCCACCGCTTCCTGCTGCGACTCGTCCAGCTTCGTGTTGTAGAACTCTTCTTCCGCACACGAGAACAAGAAGGTAGAGGTGGGCATGCGGCCTCTCAGTGTTCACCACCCACTCCCTTGCACATGAAGCAGACCCCTCACTTTTAAAGGGGCACATGGGTCTTGGGGACCGAAAAATTGCCCAAAAAGCATTTTTTTAGGTATCACTTTTCTCTTGATTTGCACAGTTCTTCCTCCAAAAATTCCACGCGTGGAACAGTACCAGCTGTACTTATAAAAGTGATAGAGGACCGATTTCAACAGAGAAATAACAATTTTCCCATAATTTCCCCCTTTTTCGCCACGAGTGGTATGGCAGTGATACAAAATTCTCGAGAGGTACATCCCAGCATGTAGTGCAGCTACGAAGACCATTTTCTTTTGCACTGTGAAGCTGAATGTTTAAACCACCCAATAAGGGAAGCAGGTTTCGCATTTTGTGTTTCAGGAGCTGCTTAATTAGCGTTATTTTTAATTAGTTAGCAGGAATAGTTCAAACAGAGAAGTGAGAATTGGTGTAAATTTGTATGTGATTGCAAAACAAAAAAACTGCTTCCCACATTTCATTCTCCACAACTTCTGGTATCTATTTATGCCTTGCTGGTAATTTTCTGTTGAATAGTTTTTTTAATAGGACAATTTAACTCGGAAACTAGTTACCTCACAATAAAACTAATTAGGTATTTGAAATCAGGTAAAAAAAACTGAACAAGCCCACGAAATTTCGCCAAAATTGGTTGGAAAGCAAAGAAAAAGTTTCTAAGACCAACGTGCAGTTCGCTTTCAGCAGCGCAAGTAAACCTGCACGACGTTTAGGCTACACTGCCAGGAATACCCGAGCCAAATATTACACATGAACGTGAAGCGGTAAGCATGCAGAACGCTATGAAAGACGCGAAAAAACCAACCACACTCACTTCAATTTTCCTCATTATGCACCGCAGTAACGATGTCATAACAGTGGTGGCTTGCAAGGGCGCATGCGCTTGACGCAGCTTGGTAGTGTGGGGTGGCACGCATCTATGACTGTATGTTGTTTCATTCCGTTTGTATGTTTTTTTTCTTCTTTTTAGCCTTGTCTACGAGTGTTATCATATATTACGTGTCCCATGTAAAGCTATTCAGATGAAGTCTAGTGATTGCCCTGTTTGCTTCTCTCTAGGTCCCTGTCTTTTTTTTCGCTGGTAAAATTCATAGTTACTGGCCGTTTGCATCCAACTAGGAGCATAAAAGAAGTTTCGAGGATGTTCGAGTGCTCTTTTCTTGTGTCATCATGTATCTAGAGGCGATACGTCGATATCTCCTCAAACACGAACCAATTTCCGAAGCTAGCACACTCTGCCTCTCATGCCTACGCAACCTTCTTCCTTTGTTCACACACATGCTGTTTGCCCACTGAAGCTCCAATGTTGGTGTAAAAGTACGAACTCACTTGTCCTCGTGTGCGTCGATAAATCTTTTGTCTGAAGTAAACACCCACCTACGGGCTGCTGGGAGGGCAAGGCAGGGGCTTCTGTCGGCGACGACGTTCCGAACAGGATTTCAACGAGGCTGCTGTACCTCACTTCCCGGCACCTTCGAAGAGCCTCCAAAGTCCTTCAAGAAAAAAAAGAAGAGGAAGGGAGAATGCAGTGATGATTTTTTAGCAGTACTGCTACAGAATTCTCCACACGCATCAGACACGAGGCGCAGAATTTCAGTAAACTTTCACAGATCATTCACATAATCTTAGAAATAGAAAGGGCACGTCACACCTTATCTGCTAAGGAGTTTGGGCGAGTTTTAATTACAAAGTATGTGGAGACATTACTGCAAAAACATCCAGGTAAATCCTAATGGCATTCCGTTGAGTGATCAACTAGAACTGCCCAGATCTAATGCTACGTCAGAATACCTTTACCATGGTCAAAGTGTATTAGAAGAAATAGGTGTGTCGTGCGGGGGGAAAGCCAATGAAGAGCGCGGGTTTCTTTTGTGATGAAAAAATTGTATGCAGCACAGGTGTTCCCCAGAGAACTCCTGTTGTAACCAGTGTCACCTATAAGTTTTTAAAACAAACTAAACAGCTATTTGACAGGCTTTAAAAAAATTTTCTATCATGAAATAAAGAAATAAGACTATTCAGGGCAATAAATAAGGATAAATTTAACAAACAAAATTTCTGAAGCTAACTGGCAAATCGCGGATGCCAGGGGTGCTGCCTACAGCAGGAGTTCCTCAGCAGAAATTTTCATCGCAAAAGGGACCCCCCCCTAATCGGCCCCACACGACACACCGCCCTCTTCAAATACACCGTACCATGCCCATTAAGAATGTACTGCCTGTCACAGCATTCTGAGGGGTCTGCTCACCGCTTCAGCCTCCTGTAGGTTACATCGTTGGCAAGTTTGAGCAGATTAAAGATGCGGCCATCGTCAGAGCCCAACACCTCACGACCCTCGTCGAAGGCAAGCGTGATGTTGGCCTGCGCCACACTGGAGACAACCCCGGAGCAGATGACTTCCCTCGCGGGATCGCTGGCCACGGCCACGCCAACAATGTCTCCTAGGGAGGAACAAGAAGATGCACTCGTCACCGAATACCCACACAACAAACTACCTTTACCTCCCCCAAAGCATTTCCTTGATTGATTGATTGTAGGGTTTAATGCACTGACGCAACACACCCGCCGCGGTGGCTAAGGCGTTGCGCTGCTGAGCACGAGGTCGCGGGTTCGATTCCTGGCCGCGGCGGCCGCTTTTCTGATGGAAGCAAAAAGCAAAAATGCCCGTGTGTACGAGATTTCGGCGCACATTAAAGATCCCCAGGTGGTCGAAATTAATCCGGAGCCCTCCACTACGGCGCGCCTCATCGCCTGCATTGCGTCGGCGCGTTAAACCCTGCAATCAATCAAATCTTCTGCGTCGGTTTTTGATTTGATTGTAGCGTTTTAACGCGCTGACGCAGCGCAGGCGATGAGGCGGGCCGTAATGGAGGGCTCCAGATTAATTTTGACCACCTGGGGATCTTTATCGCGCACCGAAATCTCGTACACACGGGCGTTTTTGCTTTTCGCCTCCATCAGAAAAGCGGCCGCTGCAGCCGGGAATCGAACCCGCGACCTCGTGCTGGGCTGGTTGTTGCGAGTGAATGTTTCATACAAACCGAGATGTTCTTTGCAGCTCTTAAACTTGGGAAACAAATGTAGGGTGGGATCTTTCCCGCAGGCCACACCTTCAACTGACTGCAGGCATGCAAAGCGGGAACTTCACCCGCAGACCACACACTGCCTCAAGTACTTAGTAGTGAGATGCTAAGGACTGATGAATTTCCAGTGACGATATTCTGTGATAGCCAGTCCAAATGAAGTAAAAAAGAATGCAGGACTGCGCAGCCCTGCACTGGGATGGTTGATCATTATTCAAAGAAGGTGGGTGGGGCTGCAAATTAATACGATACTTTTTTTCTCTGCAGCATGTGTTAATCAGAAAGCTTTTGCCTCAATTTTGTGCTTTGTTCTTTGTGGCAGCCTCTGCTCCTCTTCAAGATGGTCCAAATGAAAAAGAGAATGCAGGCCTGTGCAGCGCCCTGCATTTTAATGGTAGATTATTCAATGATGGTGGGGCTGCAAATTAATATGACACTTTTGTTCTCTGAAACGTGTTGATCAGAAACAATTTGCCTCAATTGTATCCTCCGTTCTTTTCTGCTTGCAAGGATTCCTAAAGCTAATTCTATACGTGCCCATTCGTCAGGACTTGCACCCAGCCTGGGCTGGCACTCTGAAAAGAAAGAGGCCAAACTGTGGCGGCTGAACACGCGGAGAGCGCATCACTAATGGCTCCACGTTAAAGCCGCAGTAAGAAACACTCGAAAGCATGCAAGCGTACAAACTGAGAGAGAAAAAAGAAGAAGAGAAGTCCCAAACCGTTGGAAAATCCGTGAGACGGCAGTGGCGCGCCATAGTGGCAGGATCGGAATTTGCCTATTGTCCTTCCGTACAGGCCGGTGTGGGCAGAAGCGAGCACAAGCTTCGTGATGCACAGGCCTTTACTCTGGAGTTCCTTGACCGAGTACTTCTCCTGGAGCTTCCTGGGCACAAGTAGGTTAGCGCGCTGTCTCCAGCGCTCGCGACAACGCGATGCTTCGCGACGTCCGAACTCCAGACACCCCGGCGCTTGCGCCTGGTATTCAGACGTCGCGAAGTACAAAACAAAAATGCTTCCGCGACGAAACAGTCGACTCACGTGCTCTGCTCAACCTCCTCATTTCGTTCCAGCTCCAGGAGCGCCAGCTGCTCTTCCACAAACTGGTCGAGATCGCCCACCTGCGAAAAACGCCCCTGCCGTGAGTGAATCATTTTGGTTTCACGTGCAGACGTCGCCAACGAGACGTCGATGTTTTCTGTTGCATTTTTACGAACATCGTGCTTGGGTCCCCCAGTGTCGCCTGTTCCGGATTCCTCCATCAGCCCCACCGTAGACGCACTGCTCGTTCCGTGAGAAGAGGGGCTCGTAATTGACGCGTTTAAAATGAACCGTGCGCTTTCCGCATCTCTGTCGGCTGAGCACAACTTACGAGCGCGAAGTAATGAAAAGAGCCGGGAACCATAACAACTGCGAACATGCCGCGAATGCGAAACCAATGGTGTCCAGCCGGGTATGGCAGTATAAACACAGCCGTACATTCGCATGTTTTTGAGAATAATGGTTGTAAAGCTACATTACTGTACACTATTTTTAAAACGCATGCATTTGCTATAACTAAACCAAGCTTTAATTGTAAAAACGCAATGGTAAAAATGTGGCCAACGTTGAATGCGGCACTGCTGGCGCATGTTCCAGCCATAGAGTTTTTCTCAATATCGCCTAGCAAGAAACTCTATGGTTCCAGCCAACGTTTATAGATATAAAGATATAAACGTTGGTTCCACCATTGCTTCCAGCAAGTGGGGTTTCTCACTGGGGTTTCTGGGAGAGGTTTTCACGTGACCTCACCCCCAGTGCCACGGCCGCTGGATGAAAGGCGTGCGCTCTCATCCAGCGGCCGTGCCAGTGCTCTCTGCGCATGCGTCTAGTTGCTATAGCAACGGAGGCGCGTCGTCTGCTTCCAGGCCGCCGCTTTCGTGCGCCGCAGCTCCGAAGTCAAACGGGAGGGCACGGCACACTGCTCGTCGAAAGGCGCCGTCGGCAGCGAGAAGCGTTGCCGCCACATATCCGATCGCGATTTTTAACATTCCAGCCTGCAGCGCCATGCATTTGGCGCATTTTTCTCACCCTAGCGACGAACAGCTGATCTGACGATTCGTGTCGTATTTAATCGGCGCTAGCATGGGCTCGTATCGCGATCGCCGTTTGGTAAAATTGACGCCCTAAGCTGTGCACCATGTCCTTGCAACACAGGCTCCAGAAACCGACTCCACTATGCAAGCACGATATTATTAATGGAAATGATGTACAGTCGGTAACAGCGATTTCAACTATCCTTGACCATGGAGAAAGGAAAAAAAAGAACTTGTATTCCTCCATGGCCTTGACGCAACGTTACTAGATGGCCTTGACATGCATTGCTACAGGACGTTGGCTCCCACCGGCTGCGTTCCAAAGGCAGTTTCGAGGCGCCTGCTTTTCAAGGGATCGAGCATCATGCTCTGCGGCGGAGCTCGGCGACTGCTCCGTATCTGCCATTGGAATACAAACCTTCATGTCTGGTACGTCGCTTTTCTTCCCGTGCAAACACGTGCTAGGCGCTAGCCGGCCCTTTTTAGTAGTTATTAGGTTGTTCTTACAAGTCACCGCGAGTAGCAGACGAGATATCTCGGAGAGCGGTGCAAGGAACTTGGGAATTAATGTACTACGTAGTACATTAATTCCCAAGTTCCCAAGTACGTGGAAGCGGCGGTGGGGCACGATGCTCTGGATGACTGCCCCAGTCCAGTCAGTTGTGATTCTCTTGATTTCAATAGAAAATTCTTCCTTGCACTCATGCGCTGCACGCCTTCGTTGTGTTATTGGTTCACTTTGCCTGTCGCGCTGTCGTTCTTTCCTTTCCTCCATGGTAGTGATTTTTGATTATGCCGCTTAAAGAAACGAAGCCGTCATAACGTAGCCGCGAGTCACAACATTCGATGAGTGGTCGTTAACTACGTCGTGTAAAATGTAAAAAAAAAAAACAGAGCCACAATACGGCGGTGCGCTACATTATGGTTAGGCTCACAGTTTTTTTGTAATAAATATCGAGCTTGCGATTCACAGATACTAAACTGTGAGAGGTTCTAGTTTCAGCTTTCAGTGTGCAGACTTCAAAATGGAGGACCAAACGACTCCTTCCTCAACCGCGACGACGTCGTCAGGTGCCCCACTTGCCGATGAAGGCAAGAAGAAACCTTCCCGCAAGCTGAACGATGAAGATCTCGAATACGATATCACCTTCCCTTCTGCTGACAAGGAGCTCGCCCTCCCGACGACCAAAGAGCCGGTCGTCTATTTGCTCGGCTGGGCCGGATGCAAAGACCGACACCTGTCGAAGTACGGCTCCATCTACGAAGATCAAGGGTATGTGGTGAGCGTCTCATTGACCGGTCCTAGCGAGTTGACAAGGGCCGCACAGCAGTGAAGGTGCCACTCGCTTTGACTTGCTGGACGCGTCAGATCGCTCAAACCGGTCTTGTGTTTCAGCTACGCATCTTCGTGGGTGAATGTGCCTAATCAAATCAGGTCCTGCCAACGCGATGAACAGTGGCATGAAAAGTTTCTCTAAGCGTTAATTACACGCTGCAGTGGTTGATCGCCCTTTCTTAACCTGTTAAACTAAAAATAAATGTGCTGTTTATTGTGAGGTGCAGCTGTGAGCCGTACGTTGCCCCGTACTAGATTAGCGTGATACGTACGATGCAATGCTTGTTTTCGTGGCTGTGGCCTTTCCAGACGTAACTCTGATAATTGCCATAGTTACGTGCAGACGCGCCAACCCAGATGACTTCGGAGTTACAATTGACGGTGGGAGCAGTCTGATCCTTCCCCGACCGGTCAAACCGCGTCCGCTCACTGACCAGCCAGAGTCAATGGTAATTATTCAATTGTAATAATGAGTACAGGTGGTCAGATGAACTCGTAGCAATAATTATGTCTGGACATAACTTTAGCGATGATTAGTTACATTTGCCTACAGCCAGAGTCACTGGAAATAGTTAATTACAAAAATTAAGCTATACACACTGATTTTTCCAGGTGCATCACGATTCGCTACATTGCGCCCGTGGAGGAGCTTTTTAAAGGCAGTTACGGTGGTGTGCTCGAGGAGCAGGCGTATTCGCTGCTCGGATTGCTGGAGGACTTCAAGCTCGAGGAACATCCCCTCTTCTTTCACGTGTTCAGCAATGGTGGAGCGTTCATCTACTCGCTGATGAACCGACATTTCCGGGACAACGTGCAGGTCATGTCAAAGGTACCTGTCTGCATTACATTTGTTGTGTTGTGTCAAATGAATTATGGGGCAGAGTATTATGTAGGCCTCACCGTTGCCTGACCTTGTGGCCTGTCATGAAAGTTTGCTACCTTGCATGAGAACTCTTAGAGCCTCAGCCTTGTTGAGTTTTTCTCCTTTTGTTTTACAAAGCACCAAGCTTGTCCAACAGCTTGTTAACCTAAGGGGGCCACGCAGACAACACAAAAGTTTGGTTCATTCAAAAAATTTCCTCGTTAGAATCATACTGACGCCACTTTTAACGCGAGCCTCGTTCAAATAAGCTATATAATTAGGAAAAAGGGAATGGCCGTGTGACTCACTAGCTCATTTCCCGTACTAGAAATTATGACGTAATATGCCCAGCTATGCAATTGGCTGAGGCCGGCAAAAGCAAACGCAAGTTAGGCAGGGCAAGCTTGCAAAATGAGCTATGTTTACTTAAATGTATTGCATAGTCATTTTACAGCAGTAGGAATGGTGGGGTGAAACAATAGAAGTTACGAAAGTGCTCGTGGGCATAAAGTGCCAGTGCGTACTGCTGTTGGTACTGCGCGCGCTATGCTTGTTATAACTGCACAGCAGTGCGGTGCTTTGGCTTTGTTTCAGACGGCACCGGCTGATGAGTGTAAGTGACATTTTATTACCTGACCCTATTTGTCGAACATACCCCATGTTTCACGAAACGATTACTACCTACTGCAACAAATTTAGCCAGATGCAAATACGGACAAAAACAAAGCAAAGGCCAACAGCTGTGCGAAGCCGTATGGTGGTGTCATTTAGTGGTACTGACGGTACACAAGGCTCCGCAGTATCAACACAGCGCGCCTGCACTCTAGCCCGGCCATGCCGCAGTCCGCTGCAGGCTGAACAGTGCACTTGAAGTTCGTTTGAAGACCGCTCTATGCGTCATTATGGCAGACGTCACAAAACACACGATTTGGTGGGAGGATTGAAATTTTAACTTGAAGGAGTAGTGACACGAAATTTCAAAGCTGACATAACTATGTAAAATGCTTCATTTTTATCAGGAGATATCTCCCAGCAAGTTTCAACAGTAGCCGTTCAGTATAACATATTTCGAATCCATTTTAATCTCTGCCCGCACGAGAAAGCCCAGAGCGGGCCAGCTTGACATCATCTGCTACTTGCCCCAAACTGCCGACATCGGGGCTCCCGTGACGTAGCCGATGCGCTGGCTCCTGTTGGTGCGCGCTGCTACACTTTGTGTACACGTCATGGTTTTGGGACTGACGTCGTGCTGCCCAGGCGCGTGGGGATGGGGAAAACCTCAGCCGGTCTGGGCGAGCGCGTGTGTGTGCTCGCTCGCGCACGCGTCCAGACCAGCAGCGGTGCGACAAGAATGGTGATGTCAGGTGCTACCTCCTGTCATGGCGGCCGCTCGGCGTTCATTTTGTCGAAACCGAACCTGACACGAATAAACGATACCGTAAATGATTGTTTATGCTCCGATTGACCGTCTAATGTGTCATTCTATGATTAGTGAGTTAATAGGCACCAATAGCAACGAAAAAAATGTTCCACAAAAATTTCGTGTCAGTACTCCTTTAAATTGATTAATTCCTTGAGGAATAGAGCATCACTTGCTGCCGGGAAAGTGCTGAGGCACTATAAAACACCAAATCTCTCGAATAAAACAAACTTGTATTTCGTCTGGATGAACCCTTTAAAGGGACACTAAAAAGGGGAAACAAGTTGGCCTGTATCGATAGATGGTGCTGCCGAGAATCTAAATACACCATTCTCGCAACGAACACTTGTTTAATAAGACAGAAAATACCAGAAATGTAAAAACAGGACGATGCCTCGTACACTTTTGGGTACCACGGATTGTGCCATCACAAAAGTGGCGAACGGCGAGAGCTCATTGGAGAAGGATGCCGCCATCTTGCATGCACAGCGCCCTCTGGTAGCTGGTCGATTTGCTGGCGTGGGAGTTTGCTCTGCGGCGGGCCCTGGCGGCGGCTCGCTGAATTTTTCGTTGTAGTGCGTTGTACGTTGTTTTCCATAATATACTTTAAATGGGAAAGTTGTTGCATAGGACCAGCTTCAGCGATCTGGCCTAAATTGGCGGCTTTTTGGGCCGCAGTGGAGCTGAAATTCGTCTCGAGGTAGTGTGTTCCACGGTGGGTAAACGATGCCATGTCAAACAAATGTTTGAAATACATCGTCACTTTTTTTTTTTTTTTTTTTTTTTTTTGCGGGTGTGTGGCCACGATCACGCGCTTTATTGCGAAAATGACGTTTGTTAAAACGATCTAACCATGATACGCTCGGTGCCCATGGGCAACAAGCAGAAGCGCGTGTCAGTGTAACAGACTTCTGGCTTCATATCCCTGCAGGGTTTAATACAGGTAGTTTTGGGTGAACCCAGTAACTATATTGGGCATATTACATAGTTTGTATTAAATCTTATCGATATAGCAACACCTCACCCTCAGCCACCACTGCCACCAACTATAAACAAAACTTCCTCTTTCTAGAATTTCAAGCTGCTCTGCAGCACAATTTAGCCGTGCAACTAATGTACAGCATAAATAAAATAAACAACACAGCTCCTGGAGAGCGTCATATAAGGACCTATTAAGCGTCCACTGTTGGGCAGCCACACAAGCATTCGCTTTTGCGTTGCTTCCCGCCGCGGTGGCTCAGTGGCTAAGGCGTTGCGCTGCTGAGCACGAGGTCGCGGGTTTGATTTCCGGCCGCAGCGGCCGCTTTTCTGATGGAGGCGAAAAGCAAAAACGCCCGTGTGTACGAGATTTCGGCACACGTTGAAGATCCCCAGGTGGTCAAAATTAATCCGGAGCCCTCCACTACGGCGCGCCTCATCGCCTGCATTGCGTTGGCGCGTTAAACCCTAAAATCAATCAAATCAAGCTTTTGCGTTGCTTAGTTTAATGTTACTGAATAGACTGAACTCTTGGCTGGAGTGAGTGAGTGAACAACTTTATTTTGCCCGAGTCGGAGATGCGGGAAAAAGGGAGGTGGAATCCCTCTCAGTAGCCCCCCTTCCCCTCAGGCTGGCTGGGGAAAGGGACAACCTAGGGAGGTAGTAGTCACTGTGCAAATCGTCAAGGCCAGCCCACGTAATTCTTGGAGCTGGGTAGGCCACCGTGTGACTGCAGCAACGATGGAGATGGAACTAATACCATCTGCGGCAGAGGCAAGTTCCAGTGACCCATTTTAGTTTGGAAGGAAGGTAGAGGAATCTTCTGCCACTACTCCAAAGTAGATGTGTACAAAAAGAGCTCACAGAACAAAATTGCCAAAAATCTTGTGCGCTTTAAAGTGTGCAACTCGCAAGCTGCTAGTCTGGCTCATTTATTAGAAACGTTTCATTAAAATAATGCGGAAATTAGTGGTAAACCCGCACGCGCGATGCCTACAAAGCAAGGCAAAGGAACAGCCGTGCCAGGCCCGCTGTAATTGGCACGCACACTCCAGAGAGGGGGAAAGGCGACCCACGCGCCGCGACCGCTCAGTGCAAGAGTACGGTTCCCCCTTGCCCGATGGAACGGTCTATAGATGTTTTCCTGAAATACACAGTTCCAAAGTGGTTGAGCTTACGAAATAAACATAACTCGAAGCCTTTTGTGAGCTCATCGTATCTAAAAAAACACAGACTACAGCTTTTATACACTGCGAGGCAGGCTGCTTCCCTCACTATTCCCTCAGCTATCATGCTTTCAGTTTCGTTTTGGCAAAGCGTATGCAGCTATTCTAGCCTCTGTAGCATTGGTGCGCAACTAGCGAAGTCAATTACATACGATAATGAGCGCCTTAGCTTCTGCAAGCAAAATATCCCGGCGGGAAGCAGCTAAAGTCCCTTGATTAGAATCGGCAAAAGGAGCGAGCTTTTCCCATTCTCCATGCAGGGAGTGGGAGGAGAAGTAACACTTCATTTAAAATGTCGCTATCGATAAAGTGCGCCCGGTTCGAACATAATCGCCCGTGAAATGAACATACTGCGAGTGGTTAGCTGACCGAGCCACCCGCTCACCTCGAGCCGCCTTTAGCGTCCCTTTAAAGGGATAAACAAACATGGAACGAACAATTAACCTAGGGGAAACAGTATACAGTTTGCCTGACCTAGCCCTTTCAGCCCTGATTTTTCTGTTTCAAGCAAAGCAGTGTTTTCTGTGTGTTTTCATAAATGTTCGGGCCCAATAAGCAGCCCACAAACAAGAAATGGAGCTGGAAGTGCAAGTAATAACTGATTTATTAATGAGGCAGTTAATTAAGACATCTGGCAATTAAAAATTTTATGTTGTGCAGAGACATCACCTTTTCATATTTTGCGAAACTTTCTGTGTTCATGAACCTACAAACAAAATGTGAGCTTCGTAATGTACGTATTTACAGATTTACAAGCTTGGGAATAAAACTAGGACCTCTATTTTTGTACGGCCTGAGTTTCGTAATTTCGTCTTCACCAGAGCTTCTTTTTTCAGCAAGCAGCTCCACTAAAATGAAACAACAGCGATATCTATCGCAACAGGCACGATTGAAGAACAATCCCCCAAAAAGCTAGCAGTTTTGGTTTTGTTCTCTATGCGCTAGAGGAACTTTTATGTGATGGCGTCAATCGACACCACCAGGGCCAAAAGGGCTAGAGTGCAACGTCCCATTGGTGTTTGTCCAGTTGTTTGCGGCCTTTGATTATTGTGCCGCTCACCCTCCGGTGACGCCTGATGTGCAGATTCGTGGCGTCGTCTTCGACAGCGGCCCCGCGCGGCTGGGCTTCTGGCAGGGCGTGAGCGTGATGGCCTCGTTTGTGCGCGGGCGGCGGCTGGTGCGCTACACGGTGGCCTTCTTCTGGTCGCTGGCCCTGTGGTTCTACTCGGCGCTCACCTCGCTGGGAAACCTGGTGCTGGGAAGCCAGAAGTTTGGGCCCCGGTTGGCCACCTACGACGCGCTGCTGGCCGAGAGCCCCCTGTGCCCGCAGCTGTTCCTCTACTCGGAAGGAGACGCCGTCTGCTCCCACCACAGTATCCGGGCGTTTGCCGAGGCGCGCCGCACGCGAGGCACGCCCGTGGAGGAGGTCGTCTGGAAGGACTCGCCGCACGTGCAGCACTTTGTTCTGCACCGGAACCAGTACGTCACCAGCGTCATCGACTTCATGCAACGTTGCCTCCGAGGCACCGTGCGCGCGTCATCGCCCGCGGCCAAGAAAGACCGCTGAGCTTCGACTTCGCCTCATCTACTGTCCGGTGGACCACCGTGGTGCGCGTCTCCCTGTGGGTGCCACCCCCTCCAAAAGGCCCGGTAATCTCAGAGGGGCTATCTCGGCTCCGCCTACTGCTCAGGCGTCATGATGTGCAACACCGTTGGCTACTGGTCTCCAATTTCGTTGTGGAAATGGTTTTGGAGGGGCCTTCTGTACCGTATTTACCCGATTCTAACGCGCACCCGATTTTCGTGGCAAAAAAAAAAAAAAGAAAAAACTTGCACATCGGATTGTAACGCGCACGGGACTTTGTGACCCAGACAAACGAATGCGAGAGAAACGGGCAATTTATTTCCCGAAGTAATCTCACTCATCTCACTCCTCGTCGCTCGCCGCTGACCACATCTCGGCCTCGGTGCCTTCAAGCGCGTTCGCGATGCCACACTTCTGAACGAACGTTCAACCATGGTCTATGGGATCAAGGCCCACGCCTCCCATGCCCATTCTGAGAGTTTCTCCAGGGGTGCACGCTTCAGCCGACCGCTCGTTTTGAACGCGTGGGAGCCGCTGCTGCCATTGCTGTTATCAAGTGCGCAAGTGAAACGATTTGACGGTACTTCACTGTCCGAAGCCCTCCGGAAAATTAATCCGGAGCCCTCCACTACGGCGCGCCTCATCGCCTGCGTTGCGTCGGCGCGTTAAACCCTGCAATCAATCAATGAAACGATTCGACGATTTGTGTGAACGCCGATAGAAAAGCCTAGGCGCCTAGGCTTGCTGCGTCCGAAAACTCTTTGCTAAAAGCTTTGGCGCGATCTTGAGATGGCGATGGGTGGGACGAAATTTCCGCTGTTTCGGCAGTTTCGGTTTTGTATCCGATTTTAACGCGCATGCGATTTTTCGGCCTATTTTTTCGGGAAAAAAGTGCGCGTTAGAATCGGGTAAATACGGTACCCCTCTTTCCTTGCCTTTCTTTTTTTGCTTGTGCAAGAACGGGATGTGCGAGGCCCATTCTCGTGCGACAAGCTGCATCGAAATTTCGGTTTTAGTGATTTCTGTGCTACAGCAGCAGTTAGTTGGGTTTTGAAGCGCTGTTATATTCCCTGTGTAAATGCACTCCGTTATTTCCTTGGTTCTTCATGATTGTCACTGGTTCTTTCAAAAATGTTGCCAGGGCTGATCTGCTTGCGCAAATGCATGGAAAGGCTGCGTTCCAGCACATCGTATTGCTAGCACAGGGAGGCTTTTCTTTTCTTTTTTCCCAAGCTTTGCATTGTGCTGGGCACTGTCCTTTTGTTCAGTGGCTGTACCGTGACTCGTGGTATTAAAGGGGCACTAAAGGCTGAATGAAATTTTGTTTTAACTGTAAGATCAAATGTTTCGTAGCACTCTCAGTTCTTGGTTGACAAGCAACGAAGCGTTATTTCCTGAGAAATCCAAAAAGAAAGCTGGCATTTCTCTCTCCCGCTTCTCTTTTCATTTTTTCGTAATGTACACTGTGTCATAAGTTTGAGCGAGGCACCGGTGCGGTCTAAAGCTTAAACAGTTGGTGCTGGACGCTTTCAGGTTGGCAACAGTAGCTTTTATAAAACGTCGCCAAGCCATGGCTGACCACTGAAAATGTTTCTTTGACCGAGGAGGCTGGCTTTCACTTTTCAGTGCCGAGCACTTTAGGGGCTTGCCTTGTCGTTGTAGCTCACTGTAATGCTTTGATGTGAAGCGGCTGCCGGAATCGGGCGGCGCAGCTAGATAACGGACCCAAGTAGAGCCCTCTGTACTGTCATCAGGGCATCCTGCACAGGCTTCACAAACCATGTGGTTTAAATAGTCATAAGCGTTCGAAACTCGTGAACCGCTGGCGCTTGTGATACATCTCCCCGTTGTTAAGTGCAAAAAAAAACTGCAGGTGCATTTGAGGCAAAATATATGTAATTAACCGCCAGCGCCCACGTTCATTGTCTCGGGAACACTGGTTGGGTTGGTTTGAAAAAAAAAGTGGCAGTGCACTGCTGGCATGTGTGGGAGGAAAGGCAAGTGCGTTGGCACCCGTTCTCACGTTTCTGGCATTTCCTGCCTTATTTTATAAACAACTGCATGTTGCGAGAATGGTGCACTTGGATTCCCAGCACCTTAATCTATCGATACAGGCCAACTGGTTTGCACCCTTTAGTGTCCCTTTAGGCCACACCTTACGGTATTTTAATTTAGAAAATGTTGATTCAGTGCATGTTAAAGTGTTCACTTTTTGCTGATGTGTAATGCCAGTCATATTCTTACTCGTTTTATAAATTTGGCAGCCTGATGCCATGTCCATTGCTTAGGCACCTATTTTGTGATGGCAATTGCTCTCTGTGATATCTAAAGAGCCCTAAAACTCTATTCCAGTGTGGCAAACGAACTTGCGAAATCTGTAGGAGTGTGGCCCGGAACATGTGGGCCAAATATTAGTCTGCTTACACAGGAAAAGTCGCCAGCTGGTTTTGGCATTTTATTTGGCACTGCCATGATACATATGTTGGGTTGAAGCTGCTATATTGGTGTTGGCTGATAGATGCATCAGTTACTAAACAGTAATGATGTCATAACCCAAACACCATATTCATATATTTATTGCTTTTTATTTTTACTCGAACTTTTTATTAACTCTATAACTTGGGTTTCTACCAGTGCAGGTGCTTCTAAATTTTGCAATGGCTATTGCAGTAAAAAGCACAACCAGCACTCAGACATGTCGAAAAAATGCATGGTGGAGTTATCTTACATAACACTCATGCCTTTCTACTCAGGCAAGAGATTGGGAAAGGGTCAGTGAACAGAGAGAAAAAGACCGGTGGTAATTTTTTTGTCACCAGTGCTGCCTTTGGGGCCCTTTAGTGGTTCTGAGCACGTTTACATATTCTTGGAGAAAGTGTTTCGAACATTGCATTGTATTACCAAAGCACTCTCGTGGTTGAGTGAAGTTTCAGAACACTGTTTTTAAAACGCGCATTCTAAATTGTAAATTTACATGACTTCCATGCATTTATTGACTGCTGACAAGCTACAATACTTCGTCATAGAGACCAGGTTCTGTTCATTTGTTTGTGATGTAAGCAAGCATTTTTATTCAATGCTTGGAACATTGTTGTAAGCTTGCTTCAAGTGGTTATTTTAATACAGTTAAACCTGGATGTAACAAAGTTGACAAAAATTCGCAATTTTTTGTTACGTGCAGGTTTCGAGATTAGGAAGGAAAAAAAAATTGTGAAATTGATGACGGTGAATTGACCCTTGAAAAATTTATTTCACAGTGGCAAACTGCGTGATTTCCGTCTGCTGTTTTGCCACGAGCTTAGTCACTGCACGGCGCTACAAAGAATCGAGGTCTTTTACCTCCGCATTCACAAACGTAACTTAACCCTTTCAGGGTCACGGACGTACATATACGTCCTCTGCAAACACCTTCAAAATGGTCAATGACGTACTTGTACGGCATTGCTTGTATCTTTAAAAAGCGCGTTTTTAGCCAACTTCTCTTGCTTGGCATGTGCTGCCACACTGCGGAAATACGTCAAACTATTTTCTTGCGCCGATGGCTCTCCTTTTTTATTTTTTTATGATTTACTTCAGCGGCGCGCCGGCTATCGCTTGCGCATCTAGTAATGAGGGGGCGTGCTGTGTATCGCCCACCGGGCGCCTCGCGCTTCTTGCGCCTGCCACAGACCAAGGGCGCCTGTGAAACTGATGAGGCTCTTTTCTCGTTTTTTTTTTTATATATATATACATATATAGGAGCGGTGCACCATCTATGGCTCGTGCATCTGGCCGTGCGCCGGCGCGCAGTGGCTGGTTTCGGTATCGTTTCCCGCTTCCCGCTTTTTGCGCCGCCCTCGAAACTGATGTCTATCTGATTTCAATTCACTCAGAAAGTGCCGGCTTGTTACTCTCGTTTTTATTTAGAATTTTTCTTGCATTACTCATGAATAAACCACGTGTATGTAACAACGCAAACGATTTTTTTGTCACTTTACGATCACGCTAAAAAAATTACAGTAATTTTTTCTCGAAATAGATGCATCCGAAAAATTTAAATCAGCAATAACAAAAATTGACCCAGAAAGGGGGGGGGGGTCGCATTTGGCGAAAAAATTCTACCCTCAAAGGGTTTAAGTATCACTTTTGCTTTGTCCACTTTTAGGTGCCTTATTAATTAACACGCTTCAAGGACCAAAGTTGTGCTGAAAGGGGAGGCCTTCTTGTGAATTTGTTGCTCATTTCCCCACTCAAAATTGATGAGATGGTGCTAGCTGCAGGATACTGTACCAAGCACCGACGTTCTTCTTTCTCGCCAGTGCAGAGAGCAATTTAATTAAATAGGAAGCTTGTCTGGGAAAGACAAAGCTTTTCGTTTTCTGGCAGCAGAAATCATTACCGACGAACCGACACCACAGATAGGAGTGGAGACACAGCACTTAACCAACACTGCACTCACATGTGGAAACGCAGGGTAGTTCGCGGTGAGGGTGAAATCCCTTAAATTAGTGCCCTTCTCCGGCCGATTTTTCAGAAAGTGTGCAAAAAAATGATGGCCCATCAGCATAGTGAATTCCTTACATCGAGGTTAACGGTCGCAACGACTTCATGACATAGAGGTCACGAACACACAAGCTTCAATGGGGCAGGCAATGAGGAATTGAAAAACTTCGTTAAATCGAGGAATTCATTACATCCAGGTTTAACTGTACTGTGCATGAAGTGAGATTATGTTCTGCCTTCAGTAAGACTGATTAACTGCCCTCTTACCGTTTGGAGAAGAAAGCTTGTGCATAAACGTTACAACCAGTCTGTTACAACCATTACAACGACCATGCGATGGGATTGCTCTGTTTTGTGTTTGGCTAGCCTTGCTTGTTTGGACGAAGTTCTTGTTCCTTCATGAAAGATAACCTAGCTGATTTCTCAGTTGTCTACTTAAATGTGTTGTTACGGGTCTGTGATGTTGACACATTGATGCGACATTGAGAAATGTAGAGCAAGCTTAGGAATCTAGTTAGTTGCGTTAGCAGCGTACAGCTCTCAACAATGGGCATTAGGTCACAGACATATGTGCTGCCTGCATTCCTTGAAATTTAATTCCCTAGTTGCAATGCGTTTGCGAAATTTCTTGTTGCATGTTTTCATTGATGGTATGTGGTCTTTTAGAAATGAGCTGAAAACCGGTTGGTGCCTTTTTCTTGCATTTTTGTTTTACTGTTGGAACAAACTTATGCAGGAACTGTGGTGTTAATCAGAGACCTGTTATGTTGCTGGTGTAAGATAGCCTCTGCTGCACTGTTTGGGATCTCGAAGACATCTGCCCCTCGATGTACATTTTGATGATGTGGACCACGTAGTTCCTATGACTGGTTTACAGTTTGTCTTTTAAGAGGACAGTGGTACATGGGTTGTAATTAATAGCTTAATATGCCACTTGTGTGCTGCATTCGGGCATGTGGTAGTGGTTTCACGACTCACTTTGCAGAGTGGTTGCGGAAGCATTGTAGTGTAACTATTTATTCACACATTCCAAGGGTGAAGACCTTTTTGTGTCCATTTTTGGCACTCTCACTTTGGAAAACAATAAAAGTCAACTTTTATCACATGTGTTGGTACGTGTAAACATTCTAAAAGCACTGTCAGTACTACTGATGTGTGACCCGCCGCGGTGGCTCAGTGGCTAAGGCGTTGCGCTGCTGAGCACGAGGTCGCGGGTTCGATTCCCGGCCGCGGCGGCCGCTTTTCTGACGGAGGCGAAAAGCAAAAACGCCCGTGTGTACGAGATTTCGGTGCACGATAAAGATCCCCAGGTGGTCAAAATTAATCCGGAGCCCTCCACTACGGCGCGCCTCATCGCCTGCGTTGCGTCGGCGCGTTAAACCCTATAATCAATCAACTACTGATGTGTGTGCTTGTAAGGCACCAGATTGCGTTTTGAATGCAAATAGCTGGTGTAACGTAAATCTCCATCATCTGAGCATTGTGTCAAATGAAGGACTGTGGGACACGTACTGTCGGTCGCAATATAAAACGGACTAAGGGAGCTGTGCGCGATAACTATCGGCACTACGCCTTCTGGCCGAGCACCTGCTGTCGAGATAGCTGTGGGTGCATGAACGGCCTATTGTCCTTTATGCACGTCAGTTTTCTCGATCTCAGCTGCAGCACTTTGTTTCTCTCGAATGTGGATCCCGGCAACGCCTTCCGTGCTGCTCCGAGCAAGCTGCACAATTTGTGGCAGCGGCCGAAATCGTGTTACATGCACTTAACTCGCATGATGGCGCCATTCATCCTTACATGTTGTCTGGCACTCCTTTTGCTTTCATCGTATTGACTGTAAAGAAAATTGGCATTTACGCAAGTCTGCAATAAAGAACTAGTGCTGGTGGTTATGTGACAAACGTGTAGTTGATATCAAGCACTGAAAACAACCGCGGTGGTTTATTCACTTCCTGAAAGAATACAGGCGATGCAGCGAGTGATTTAATACAAGTTGATTAGGTGTGTGCGAAGTTGCCATCATTTTCGATTACCTCACGAATGTGTCGGGGAAGTGACTCGTAAAGAGACTTTATGATTTATGGACGAGAGCGAAGGTGTTTCCATTTCTCTCTGACTGCACTTTACAGCTTTACAACTCATCAGCCGTGTGGCCACATACGTGTATTTCTTTTGGTGAGGTGCATTTTCATTATTCTTGAGACATTATCGATGGGGTTCAGGTCTGCCCCGCATGGAGGCCACTGCAGTTGACGCACTGCATGGTCCTCCAAAAGACCGCTCACTGCTCGTGGTGTGTGGACAGGGCTTGAAAGGACTGAAGCACCCCATGGCTTTTCAATAGCACCTTAGTTATTTTTAGCATAACTGCGTATTTTGTTCTGTTTTTCCCTAGCGAAAAAGCGCCTCGTTTGTTTTCAGTGCTCGATATCAACAGCACGCTCGTCACATAACCAGCACAGGCTTAGTCGTTGTTGGGACTGGGCATCCCACCGCAGTCAGCAATGTTGTGACTCGCATCCCAGCTTGTCATTGATGTTGGGAGCCATCCCAGCGCTGTCTCCGCTGTTAGGACTGGGCCCGCTCACCGCAGCCACTACTGTTGCGACTGGCCATCCAAGCGCAGTCACCGGTGCAGCGCCGTTGCCTTACTCCATCCGCTATCGACGCGGCGCAGAGCCGAGCGATGAAGTGCTCAAGCCGACGAAAAGTTGAAGTAACATTTATATACGGTATTTACAAGGGTAAGCAAATGTTACATGGCTCGCACAGAGGCGACAGCACCTCTCCACTCAGTGCCTCCGAAAAGTGCCGCCGGAGCATGCCGACGATAAGTGCCTCCGGGCGGGTTTTTATACCCCCGTAAATCCGTTGTGGCCCTTAGAAGTTTGAATCACTCCAATCAGGACTCTCGCTGGCCAAAGTTTGAAATCCGACGAATGGAAGCGAAGCGGTTGCGTCAGCCAAGCCGCCACGATGGGGAAAGGGAGGGCGACGCCCACGCCATCTCTGCGAGCTCGCCTCCAGGCGAGTAGTGACATGTCTGTTGCCGGTCATTCACCTGATGCATGATTCGGTCGAGCCGCCGCGACGCAGAAGGATGAGGCGTCTCTGCGGCGGGGCAAGTCGGCCGCGGGCGGTTTGGTCTGGTTTGGACGAGGCGTGAGTCGGCCCCGCTGTCGGCGCGTCGCCCTGTGCAATGAATTTGGGCCGGGCGCTCTGGCACGTCGAAATAACGATTTCGAAATAAAGACTTCAGCCGGGCGCTCTGGTTTTTCCCTAGCGAAATAAACGCCAGGGTTGTTTTCAGTGCTCGATATCAACAGCACGCTAGTCACATAACCAGCACAGGCTTAGTCGTGTGTGAATCTTTATCGCGGACTTACTTGAACACCAGTTTTCCTTAGTCATTAAGATGACAATAAAAGAAGCGCCGGGCAACATATCGCAAAGATGCATGAATGGCACCGTTGCGCGCATTAAGAGCATGCCACGCGCTTCTACTGCTGCCACAAATCGTGCCGCTTACTCGGAGCACTGGCAGTGCTGCCACTCCTGCGCCAAATGCGCCAAATGAGGTATCCTGCGCCATCCTGATAAAAAACCACGATTTTGCAAGCAAGTGCGCCAAAAGTGCGCCAAAATTTGTGTCGCGCCAATCTCGTGCAGCCTGTTACAAGCACTACTTCGCAGTGGTCTCTAGACATGTATAACTAAATCGGGTTGATAACTTGAACTCCCTCGCACCCGTAATGGTGTTTTCCGCGGTGAGTTTGGTTGGCGCTGTCACTGTACGCCGATACAGTGTTTTCGTCTAGCAAGTCATTGCAGCGCTGGCGTATCGCGGGTAAAAACTTTCCTTGTTGTAGTTTCCAATAATTCCTGCTATAAACAATAGGTAGTTTTGGGTGGCGTTTATTGCCGGCCCTCTCCGCTCCGAGAGCCAGCGGGAGCGCCGTTTCGCGGCATGCATGACGCGGTCGTCTGCAAGCTTTCGCTTCGCTTGTTGGGCTCGCGGAGGGGACCGCCGCAAGTGAAGCGGGCCGTGAAAAACAGCCAGTCTCTCTAAAGCACGAACCTCATGGAGCGTTTTCTGCTTGCGAAAACGCGCCGCGTAAGCACCCGCACGCTGCGCGCGGCGCGGCAACATGGCGGCGGCTTCGGCCGCGAAGTGGTGTGGGGAGCTCGAGCGACCACTTTTAAGCGCTCTCGAAAACACCGCCCAAGGCGCGCACGAAGTTGCTTGTGTGGTAAAGGAGCTTATAATATGGGCGAAATCGGTACTATAAAACATCATCCGCGTCGCTAGTGAAAACGTCCATGCAATACCTGCCGGGGTGGTAAGCCTAAAAACCGCCGACGGAGCTAGCCGGCCGTGACCGGGCTGTCTCGAGCGCTTCAAAACCGCCGCCATGAGGCACGCGCCTCCCCATTGGCGCAAGTCGCCAGGCTCCTCCCACTGCCGCGCGCGATGCGCGTCATTTTCTGAGCGTGGTAGAAACTGCCGTGTGCGGGCGTAAAAAAATCGCACGCGCAACGCCGACGCGCACGAATCGCATGCAAAAGTGCTCCATGCGCATTTCTCGTGCACATTTCCAGCTAGCTTGGAAATGCGCACGAGAACTGATAGCAAGCGCCTGAATCTAATAAAATGAAAAAGTCAAACACGAGGGCTTGCCTCAACAATTAATAAACTAGAAAAGAGGCGCGAGAGGCGCGTTGTTTTTTTGCTAGGCAGGTTTGTCGAAGCCTTTCAATATTCATTATCGTGTTGCATGTTGTCTTTCATCCACACCAGAAAGAAAATAAATACCTTGCAAATTATGTTTTGTTGCATTTTTGCTATTGCGTGGAAACTTAGGGGATTTAATTGCATCAAACTTCTGGCCACTTCTAGCGACTGTTTCGAAATAAGTGGGAAAAAAATCCCATTGCCCCAGGAATGACAGGTTGGGCTATAAAGAGCCAAATATGGCTACTTCTTCTTGTGGTTGTAGAACTTTTCTTTATTGGCTATTTCGCTATTCTTGGGCTATTGGGAGAGCTGACTGTGAAAGCTATTTTTAATGCATGTTCGAGCCTGCCAACTATGAAGCGTTTTCAGTGACTCCTTGAAAAAATTTCTTCCCCTAGTAGGGACAAGAAGACCATTATTCTTGAGCTGTGCCGTCCATTTGCGATCGCATGTGGGAAAAGCACCTTGAAGCGCATTCCATGACGACCTCCACATCAATTACTGGACGATACTGGTCAATTTTTAGTGTTGAGAGATGCTTTGGACACATCTAGCAGTTGATGTTTAGTTGCTCCAAGGTGCTCCAAAACTGGCATTTAGGTGCTCCAAATTGCTCCAAAATTAATAATTTTCTGATACAAAAATTGCTCCAAATTACTGTTCAACAGTGGCACCACTGCACTGGGCAAGGCGCCGCCAGGCGCCACATCCGAGAGAAACAAGGCGTTGCAGCCGAGATCGAGGAAACTGACATGCATTGACAAGACTAGAACGCTCGTACGCCCTCGGCTATCTCGACAGCAGGCGCCCGGCCGGAAGGCATCACGCCTATGGTTATCGCGAACCGCTCGCTTGGTCAGATTTATTTTGTGGCCGACAGTACAAACATGCATTGTTGCCACTTCAAAGGCCTAGGTGTAGTGATCCAGACTATTGGTAGCACTGTAGCTCAAAGTTACACAGTTAATTTTGGTAGGATGCCCACAACATTCTTGACGAATAAAATAAACATTTGATTGATTGATTGATTCAGTGGTTCTGAGCCATGGCTGCCCCAGGGGGACCCCTTTTGGGCTTGCTAAAATGATGCGGGACACCATGATGAGGAGAACATGTTGATCGGTGCCGTGAGGTCAAGAAAAACTTGCAGCTTACACTGCCCACACACTTATCGAATGCTCGCCTTTTCTGCGTGACGTTGATGACGATGCGCATCATAATGTTAATCTAAAAGTCTTCTAAACACCTATACGCTGCCTTTTCTGTCCGATTTTTTTTCCTTCTCATACCTCACGTGTTGTTCAAAAGGCAGATGGCAGATATTAAAATATGTGCTACGCGGAGAAGCGAAACATGCATGTAATGCGGCGAAGCCACCTTTTTGCATTGCAAGCAAGAGATGGCAAAATCGAGAAAAGAATGGCGAGGGCGCGTAAAAGGGCAGTTTTGAGGGAGGCTTCGTAGACCCATAAAATGCTCTCGCGGACCCTCTTTGAGAATCACTGGATTTATTGATTGATTGTACATCAAGGGACGGTCTATGAAGTCTCGTAGAAATGCTGCAGCAAAAATGATCATTATTCAACAGCTGGGGAAATGGAAATTGTGTTGACATTTGATTTTAGTAATATATTATTTAAGACCAGTATATTTAAGATTAATGTACAACAAGTCGTTCTTTTTGATACGGGAAGTTTTTACTTATAATTTTTGCATGAAAAGTAAGCATGCTGTTTGGCACAAAACGTGAAATGCATAGTCAAATGATGCGTAGCGGCAGATGTAGAGGATTTTGACGAATTCATAGCGCAAAGAACGAGGAGAAGAAAGAGGACGCACAACACAGCGCTAACTTCCAGCTAGTTTTATTTCACGTACACGCACATATAAGTATCCACAGCCTACCCGCAAACACTTGCCACTCTCACTGCCAATGCTGACGTGTTGCAGCCATGCGCAGAAAAGTTGCCTCCTTATCTGACAAACTTCGTGACGGCACGCTCACACAGGACAACCCCGCTTTACTAATCGAATCTGCTCCTTATGTTCCTTATATTTCTTATGTTCCTTATGTTTTGTTCCTTATATTTCGAACGTACCACACATTACTCAAACCGTGGCCTGGCAGCCGCAGTCGTGGCAGTGAACAGACAAATGGCCATCCCTGTTGTTGCTGGCATTCCGTCTGTGCTCACCTAACCGGTCGTTAAAGGGACAGACAACCGATTTTTGTCCAGCATATATTCTCTATCCCAAATGAAAGGGCATCACTTAAAGCCCCTAGACGAGAAACGGTTTTGCTGATAACGCCCTAGAATTTTTTTAAACGAATTTTTTAGATCTACGAGCCGTATGTGTCCCTCGCAAAACTAATGCTGGCAACCATGACATAGAGTAGCTCGGCAACAGGCGGGTAAAGCTGGCTCAAAAATGTGTCTAAACGCATAGAGTTAATACTACTGACTCTAGAGCAAAAGCTGCCCGGCCAGCCCGTGCATTGAAACCGTGCTACACCCGGGCGCTGACATGATGCCACCCTCACAGCGTTGCCCGCTGCCTTTTTGCCTACTAGAGTTGGCGGCAGTAGTCGGTATTCACCTAGTAACCATCGCATTCCATCATGGCAGCCACCGTTGCTGTGAGCAATGTTTTTAGAGCTGTGAGTGCGCCGTGAAAACTTTGCTGTGCAGAAACGTTGTGTGAAGTTTTTCCTGTGGTAGATAGCGAACTTTTGTGCCATGCTGCCGCGTTAGATGCAGTTTTGCATTCTCCGCAACTGAGAAGGGTAGCGCCTAGATTAGCGGGTACTTCGTACGCTCGGAGAGGTAGCTTTTGCGAGTGCGTCAGGGGAGTTCGGTCGTCGCTTCGGAGTTGAGCGGACGTGTTTTTTCGTGCTCCTGTGCTTCGGAGGGGCTTCATTTCGGCGGCCCGTTGCAAGCGCGGGCCGTTGGATGTCGCCTGGCTTTCGCTCTGCTGGTGTGGGCAGTCGAGTGCCTGCTCCAGCACCCCCCCCCCCCCCCCCCCCCACCCCCCCCCTTCCCAGTACCCGTCTCCAAAGCGGTCGGGACCGCCGCAGACTTCGCTCTTCGTCGCACCATGCTCGCCTCCGCGCTTCACTGTTCCCTTCGAGGTTTCTCGTCTCCCGGACGCAGCATTACGCCAGCCAACAGTGTTTGTGGTGTGTTGTGTGCGACGGAATCGACCACAGTGGAACTACTCTTCTCTACTGTTTTCTCACCTTTCTAATCTTTACTTTCCTTTCTCCTATCCTATTTCCCCAACTATTCCCACTTGCGGACTGTGTTAAATGCAGGTGAGCTCCCATGAGAGCTTAATAATATCCCCAGTCCATTTATTTTCCTGCTTCCTTTAAAAACAAATCACTTCCCCCTGATTGCTTTTTTCCCCTGATTTTTTTCCTGGTGGCTTCCCCTGTATTCGCGCATGCGCTGTTTCTGTATATATCATTTTGTGTGTGCTAAAACAGTTCAGTTGATATGCAGCGCTAGTCCTGTGTAGTCTTTTCTTTGTTGTCCCGTCTGTACAGCGCTATTTTAACATGTTTCACACGCCTCCCCCCCCCCCCCCCCCCCCCCACCTGTAGGCGTCAGCTGATTGTTTTCGCAATCTATTGAGGTGCTCTTTACAACTACTTGCTTTTCTAGCGAATGGAAGTTCGAACTGGACAACGCTTCCAAGAAATGCATGTAAATGGAAATCGTATTTGTGACTGCACTTTATGCTAAACAAACATGCTTTCTGTGCCTGTTCCTGTGCCTGTCTACGAGGCCCCTGCAGCACGTGTGTCAACTTTTTTCTCCAGTTGAAATGCTTTTAGGTAGTGGCCCTTGCATTAGCTTAGATTCAATAACCGTGAAATACCCAAGCCTAATATTACTGAAACTCTCTCAAGAGATTTCCGTTTTTCTAGGTACGCTTAGAGGATTTGTCATTGATTGCATGCTTGGGGACGTCACACAAGGTACGTGATTAATGTTGTCAGGTTACATTAGGTCGCAATAATTCTATTTAATAGCAGCTTAAACAAAATCTCGACAAAAGCAAACCAGAGACTAGAAGATATCATGTAGAACACGCATTTCCATTCTGGGTTTGTGGAACTATAGCTTTCAGTACTTCCAACTACAAAGAAAGTAGTGCAAGTGTTCATTAGTCGCTGCAGGGCTCTTTACCTTTTAAAATTTCATGCCCCCTCTCCCAGAATAAAGAAAGAGGAAAATTGTGTGAGGAACTAACTATTTCCAGCAAAGCTATGGCAGGTTTAAAGCCAATAAACAGACAGGGTTAAAAGCCAAAAAACCTTTGTAAAGAAAAAACAATTTCATGATAAAAAAACCTATGCACTGGAGAAGAGGAGAAGAACGAAATAAACAAATACAAGCAGAGGCAGCATAAAAGAGCAAAAAATCAACAAAGCAAATGCAATTCTACGAGGCAGTTAGTCACGAAAGCTTCCACGAAGGAGTAGACACTTCAGGAGAAATTTTAAAAAATTAGAAATTATGTAGCCTATTTACATTATGTACACAGAAAATCAGACATATTTCAGTGGTTTTAGACAAGATGGAGCTGAAGTAGCCAAATCAGTTCTTGCCTTGAAGAAGCAGATTGCAGTGATTAAGAGAGAAAAACAGTCACAGGTGGTGTAGGGGTGTTACCAGCATGCAGCATCCTTCGTTTGCCCATTTGTCATTTTGCCTGCTTCTTTTATGCCTATCTTTTTTTCGCCCATGGTGCTGTCTTTGTACTGGCGATTTCCTCGCCATGTTTTTTTTTTTATCCCGAATTTTTTATCCTTTATTTTATGCCAGTCCTTTCCTTTCCTTTCAAGTTTACTGTTCCCATTTCCACATGTAGCACAGTCAGCTGGACAGTTCTTCTTCTTTCCTTGGTTAACCTCCCTAGCTTTCTTCTACAGTTTCTTCCTTTCTTTGAAGTCGCACATTAGGTCATCTTAGCCTTGCTCTTACCATCAAAAACTTCCCTGGAGGTCTGGTGGTATTACTGGTGGTGAAATAAAATTTGTTGGATAGGAATTGCTTGTACATATGACCCTCTTGCTTTTTCTGTGTTTATTTTTGCTTGGCTGATACACGGACTGATGGCATTGCGATGGCCCATTATTTTTGATGAAAATAAGAATGCTGATGACCACAATCTGAATGAGCATTAGCCAGAACTTTCATAATCAGCTACAGCATTACTGGAACCCAGCTTCGGTAATGCAACTTCGTCATCATCCTTGTTGCTGTGAGCACGCTGGAATGGAAGTGTGGAAATTCTACAAGGTCTGGTGTGGCACCTTTGTGGCCACCGGTTTGATGTTGGCATAAATGAGAAGGCTGTGCTACACATATCGAATTCCTTCGTTCTATCGCGTATCGCATTCGCATATCGCATTCCTTCCTTTTATCTAGTGTATACAGCTGAAGAACGTCTCCAGATGGCCCTGGCTGAACCGATACGTGCAGATGTAACTGTCGCAAATAATAAAATTGAGAGTTCAATTTATTGTCGGCTTTCTTAATGACTGCCATATGCAATGCACATTAAGTGTCTGAATACTCTATATTAGCGATTGATAGTCTCATGCTAGGCAGTCTGATTCACCTGCTATAGTTATGTTTGGCAGCTGTTTCAAAATTAACCACTATGATTGAACTAATGAGCGGCAATAACAATTTTTAGGTGCACTCAAATTAATTTACTTTTCAAGGGAGACGTATATCCTTCGTCGACTTCGCCTTGCACAATATACATGACGGTCTCATCGCGACCCAAGAAAGCGCATATGTGTGTTTGCTCAACATGCTTCCTAGGCGGTCTCTGTTGACAGACAGATTTCCGGCCGAACCCGCAGGCATTTCAGGCAAAACCGCCTGCAGGCGGGGTGGTCCTGATAATTGGGCGTGAACAGAAGTGGCCGTTTCCGTTCATTGGCGAAGGCACCCAGGGAAGGACAGAATAATTTTTCTTAACGCCCCACCACACGGGTGCCCATCTCACATGAACGAAGTTTACTCCTCCCCCACCTCCTCTGTGCAGGTATATACATGGGCCATATGAGAGCAGAGGTGCAAGTATACGTAATTAAACAACGTCGCTGATCCGCCGAATTTAAGAAATGTGTCATGCAAAGCATCAAATATATTCTCGAAAATTTCAGATTGCGTGTTTCAGCGATCGAAGGAGCATGCACCAATCGCACACACCCATACAGTAGATTTCTGCACCTACATTCGGAATTACCTTTCGGCTTCGCCTTGTCCTCCTCTAGAAAACCACCTTATCGTGCAAATAAAGTTACCATTATTATTATTAGTTGGCGGTTGTTTTATCTCTGACTCAAGTAAAAAACCGTTCAGTGAAAGTATAACAGCACCCGTAAACAAGAGCCTAGTTATACGCTAGGCATGGTAAAATGGTTCGTACATTTGTTTGTTTTTAATTTACGAATCATATACGATTAAAAGGAGCCGATCTGCCCAGACATGTTTCGCGTAACATGATATGACCGGCTGACGGCGAGTTCAAATCGGCAGCAGCCACTACGGACATGTAAAGAAGGTGTCCTTGAAGATAGGCGGCGGCGGCTTTATACCATATCGTCGGCAGTCTTCGCAAGCGTGTCTTCGCAAGCAACGAAGTGACACAGCAGACACTAAGGCGTGTTAGAGTGAACCTTTGTAAATTAGCCCCACACGACTGACGCTCCTCACAATATACCGAAACTGAATTTGGCGCCTCATCGCGACGTCTTCTTTTTGCTTATAATTTCATTTATTTTTTTTCTAAAGCATAAATACTTCAAGAAAACTAATAAAAAGCATACAAACTTGTAAAGAAACTCAGTTATTGCCATAAAAGTTGCCCAATTTTAGCTTAGGGCCCTAAATTTGTGCCTCATTTTTAAGAAAAATTGTTAGCCATATCTTAAACTACTGATCTGGCAACTACAGCGTGGCATCATGGCGGCATTCGTGTTTAGACACATTTTTGAGCCAGCTTTACCCGCCTAAACGCGAATGCCGCCATGATGCCACGCTGTAGTTGCCAGATCAGTAGTTGAAGATATGGCTAACAATTTTTCTTGAAAATGAGGCGCAAATTTAGGGCTCTAAGCAAAAATTAGGGAACTTTTATGGCAATAACTGAGTTTCTATACGAGTTTGTATACTTTTTCTTAGTTTTCATGAAATTATAAGCAAAAAGAAGACGTCGGGCTGAGGCGCCAAATTCAGTTTCGGTATATTGTGAGGAGCGTCAGTCGTGTGGGGCTAATTTACAAAGGTTCACTCTAACACGCCTTAGTGTCTGCTGTGTCACTTCGTTTCTTGCGAAGACAATCTTGCGAAGACTGCTGACGATACGGAATAAAGCCGCCGCCGCCTATCTTCAAGGACACCTTCTCTACATGTCCGTAGTGGCTGCTGCCGATTTGAACTCGCCGTCAGCCGGTCATAACATGTTACGTGAAACATGTCTGGGCAGATCGGCTCCTTTTATTCGTATATGATTCGTAAATTAAAAACAAACAAATGTACGAACCATTTTACCATGCCTAGCTTATAACTAGGCTCTTGTTTACGGGTGCTGTTATACTTTCAATGAACGGTGTTTTACTTGAGTCAGAGATAAAACAACCGCCAACTAATAATAATAATGGTAACTTTATTTGCACGATAAGGTGGCTTTCTAGAGGAGGACAAGGGGAAGCCGAAAGGTAATCCCGAATGTAGGTGCAGAAATCTCCTGTATGGGTGTGTGCGATTGGTGCATGCTCCTTCGATCGCTGAAACACGCAATCTGAAATTTTCGAGAATATATTTGATGCTTTGCATGACACATTTCTTAAATTCGGCGGATCAGCGACGTTGTTTAATTACGTATACTTGCACCTCTGCTCTCATATGGCTCATGTATATACCTGCACAGTGGAGGTGGGGGAGGAGTAAACTTCGTTCATGTGAGATGGGAACCCGTGTGGTGGGGCATTAAGAAAAATTATTCTGTCCTTCCCTGGGTGCCTTCGCCAATGAACGGAAACGGCCACTTCTGTTCACGCCCAATTATCAGGACCACCCCGCCTGCAGGCGGCTTTGCCTGAAATGCCTGCGGGTTCGGCCGGAAATGTCTGTCAACAGAAACCTCCTAGGAAGCATGTTGAGGTAACACACATATGCGCTTTCTTGGGTCGCGATGGGACCGTCATGTATTTTGTGCAAGGCGAAGTCGACGATGGATATACGTCTCCCTTGAAAAGTAAATTAATTTGAGTGCACCTATAAATTGTTATTGCCGCTCATTAGTTCAATCATAGTGGTTAATTTTGAAACAGCTGCCAAACATAACTATAGCAGGTGAATCAGACTGCCTAGCATGAGACTATCAATCGCTAATATAGAGTATTCAGACACTTAATGTGCATTGCATATGGCAGTCATTAAGAAAGCCGACAATAAATTGAACTCTCAATTTTATTATTTGCGACAGTTACATCTGCACGTATCGGTTCAGCCAGGGCCATCTGGAGACGTTCTTCAGCTGTATACACTAGATAAAAGGAAGGAATGAGATATGCGAATGCGATACGCGATAGAACGAAGGAATTCGATATGTGTAGCACAGCCTTCTCATTTATGCCAACATCAAACCGGTGACCACAAAGGTGCCACACCAGACCTTGTAGAATTTCCACGCTTCCATTCCAGCGTGCTCACAGCAACAAGGTTGATGACGAAGTTGCATTACCGAAGCTGGGTTCCAGTAATGCTGTAGCTGATTATGAAAGTTCTGGCTAATGCTCATTCAGATTGTGGTCATCAGCATTCTTATTTTCATAAAAAATAATGGGCCATCGCAATGCCATCAGTCCGAGTATCAGAAGCAAGAATAAACACCGAAAAAGCAAGAGGGTCATATGTACAAGCAATTCTTATCCAACAAATTTTATTTCACCACCAGTAATACCACCAGACCTCTAGGGAAGTTTGTGATGGTAAGAGCAAGGCTAAGATGACCTAATGTGCGACTTCAAAGAAAGGAAGAAACTGTAGAAGAAAGCTAGGGAGGTTAACCAAGGAAAGAAGAAGAAGAACTGTCCAGCTGGCTGTGCTACATGTGGAAATGGGAACAGGAAACTTGAAAGGAAAGGAAAGGACTAGCATAAAATAAAGGATAAAAAATTCGGGAGAAAAAAAACATGGCATGGAAATGGCCAGTACAAAGACAGTACCATGGGCGAAAAAAAGATAGGCATAAAAGAAGCAGGCAAAATGACAAAATGGGCAAACGAAGGATGCTGCATGCTGGTAACACCCCTACAGCACCTGTGACTGTTTTTCTCTCTTAATCACTGCAATCTGCTTCTTCAAGGCAAGAACTGATTTGGCTACGTCAGCTCCATCTTGTCTAAAACCGCTGAAATATGTCTCATTTTCTGTGTACATAATGTAAATAGGGTACATAATTTCTAATTTTTTAAAATTTCTCCTGAAGTGTCTGCTCCTTCGTGGAAGCTTTCGTGACTTGCTCTTTTATGCTGCCTCTGCTTGTATTTGTTTATTTCGTTCTTCTCCTCTTCTCCAGCGCTTAGGTTTTTTATCATGAAATTGTTTTTTCTTCAAAAAGGTTTTTTGGCTTTTAACCCTGTCTGTTTATTGGCTTTAAACCTGCCATAGCTTTGCTGGAATTAGTTAGTTCCTCACACAATTTTCCTCTTTCTTTATTCTGGGAGAGGGGGCATGAAATTTTAAAAGGTAAAGAGCCCTGCAGCGACTAATGAACACTTTCACTACTTTCTTTGTAGTTGGAAGTACTGAAAGCTATAGTTCCACAAACCCAGAATGGAAATGCGCGTTCTACATGATATCTTCTAGTCTCTGGTTTGCTTTTGTCGAGATTTTGTTTAAGCTAGAATTACTGCGACGTAATGTACCTGACAACATTAATCATATACCTTGTGTGACGTCCCCAAGCATACAATCAATGACACATCTTCTAAGCGTACTTAGAAAAACGGAAAATCTCTTGAGAGTGTTTCTTGATGCACATAACTTAGTAATATTAGGCTTGGGTATTTCAAGGTTATTGAATCTAAGCTAATGCAAGGGCCACTACCTAAAAGCATTTCAACTGGAGAAAAAAGTTGACACGTGCTGCAGGGGCCTCGTAGACAGGCACAGGAAAAGGCACAGAAAGCATGTTTGTTTAGCATAAAGTGCAGTCACAAATACGATTTCCATTTACATGTATTTCGTGGAAGCGTTGTCCAGTTTGAACTTCCATTCGCTAGAACAGCAAGTAGTTGTAAAGAGCACCTCAATAGATTGCGAAAACAATCAGCTGACGCATACAGGGGGGGGGGAGGCGTGTGAAACATGTTAAAATAGCGCTGTACAGACGGGACAACAAAGAAAAGAATACACAGGACTAGCGCTGCATATCAACTGAAATCTTTTAGCACACACAAAATGATATATACAGAAACAGCGCATGCGCGAATACAGGGGAAGCCAACAGGAAAAAAATCAGGGGAAAAAAGCAATCAGGGGGAAGTGATTTATTTTTAAAGGAACAAGGAAAATAAATGAACTGGGGATATTATTAAGCTCTCATGGGAGCTCACCTGCATTTAACACAGTCCGGAAGCGGGAATAGTAGGGGAAATAGGATAGGAGAGAGAAAAGTAAAGATTAGAAAGGTGAGGAAAGAGTAGAGAAGAGTAGTTCCACTGCGGTCGATTCCGTCGCACACAACACACCACGAACACTGTTGGCTGGCGTAATGCTGCGTCCGGGAGACGAGAAACCTCGAAGGGAACAGTGAAGCGCGGAGGCGAGCATGGTGCGACGAAGAGCGAAATCTGCGGCGGTCCCGACCGCTTTGGAGACGGCCGGGTACTGGGGGGGGGGCAGGAGCTGGCACTCCTCGACCGCCCACACCAGCAGAGCGAAAGCCGGGCGACGTCCAACGGACCGCGCTTGCAACGGGCCGCCGAAATGAAGCCCCTCCGAAGCACAGGAGCACGAACAAACACGTCCGCTCAACTCCGAAGCGACGACCGAACTCCCCTGACGCACCCGCAAAAGCTACCTCTCCGAGCGTACGAAGTACCCGCTAATCTACGCGCTACCCTTCTCAGTTGCGGAGAATGCAAAACTGCATCTAACGCGGCAGCATGGCACAAAAGTTCGCTACCTACCACAGGAAAAACTTCACACAACGTTTCTGCACAGCAAAGTTTTCACGGCGCACTCACAGCAACGGTGGCTGCCATGATGGAATGCGTTGGTTACTAGGTGAATACCGACTACTGCCGCCAACTCTAGTAGGCAAAAAGGCAGCGGGCAACGCTGTGAGGGTGGCATCATGTCAGCGCCCGGGTGTATGCACGGGCTAGCCGGGCAGCTTTTCCTCTAGAGTCAGTAGTATTAACTCTATGCTCGGCAACATACTTTTGTCTGTATGCGAAATAAAAAACAATATTTAAAAACTTGTTCCCAGCTAAAAAAGTTTGAATGGCAGGCTATCCTGTTCCTTTAGTGTTTTTTTAATGCAAGGGTCTATTTTGCACGAATGCGCCATCTGTTGGGATAGACGATAGGTAGAATCTGGCTTCACGTCGTGGAGGCGGGAAGTTCGATTCTCCCCGGGCGCGACGCTTTTCTTTTTTTTTTTTTTTTAGCTGCCGTTGGCATATTTGGAGACCGAAATAAAATATTTTGGCAGAACAAACGCCCCTGACTCAGACAGAATCGTCAAAGCTCCTTCGCTGGGTCTGTTTGCTGAACGCTGCCGTTGATTCTGGGCATGGTGGCTCAGTTAGCCACACTGAGAGCAACCCAGCGGCGGCGGGCGGCGTGTCTTTAGAATTTTCAAAGTAATGTTTAGAAATACATATACTATTTAAGCTTGTACAAATACTTGTATTAAAAGGTTTTCAGTACGTAAATAAACGTTTCAGCAGTTACAGTAGCTGGTAGGTTTGCAGGTCACGTGACAGGGACACATATTGTAGTGTCAAGTTTCGACACTACGAACCGCCACCCTTCCGATTTCAGGAATTTTGCTGCCAAATTAAAATTATTTCCGCCAGTTTGTTTAAAAATTGCTTGTTGTTACCGGGCTATATAAAACGCTGGCTTTCATATGAGCTAGAGAACATATGCGCGAAAAAAATCGGTTGTCTGTCCCTTTAAGACGTTGGCCGGTTTGGCTTATATATCGCTTCCCGCACGAAAGGGTAACATCATACACCACACCGACTGCGCATTTAACACATGGCTTCCTATGTCCTTTTACACACCCAACTGGTGCTTTACGGAAGGGGTTAGTCAACTTGCAAATATTGTTCAATTTGTTAAGTGCAGAGAAAACAACCTTTACGTTCATCCGATTGGCAATCTCTGGCAAAGTCGCCACACCAACTTGCCCAAGGATCCGTACTAGTGAGATGTAGAGGAATTTAGTTCACGTTGAAACCCTCATTCCATGAATGGCATCCGCGTCGGGAAGAATACGTAATGTAGACCTAGGTGTCTCTGGCTAACGCCGAAAACTGAACAGGAATCTACGTAAACATCTGTCAGCTGAAGAACGAGAACGCAGGGAATTTTGCACGGAATCCTTGAGAAAGCTGCGGGGAAAAAATGCTAAAAATAGGGAATTCCTGAACCGAGAAATGGGAATTTTTTGCCCCAGTACGGAACATCAATGTCGGAGGGTCTACCAGGGAGAGAGAGACAGAAAAATCTATTTTTAAAACCGCCAACTGCGCAAGGGTCCGCGTGTCAATTGTCACGGGTGAAGCGCATCACACCAGGGCAATGAGTGTCCTTCGCCAGGCTGGACAGTTGCTATTGAGTCTTGGTGAGTCAAGGTGGCCCCCATGATGAAGGTGAAGGGAGGGGGGGGATAATGGGGTGTAGGTGCTTGCGCTCCGGCGGGGTGGATGGGCATGTCCATTAGTTGTGTTAAAGTGAGGCAGATGAGATTGTGCGATATGGACCAGCATCACTGCGGAGTTTTTGGCACATGGTCATGGAACATCTTTGTGGACAATGCCCCATAGCGCCATAACCCGTCCCCGAGCGTCTTCTTTGTCGTCGTTCATGAGCCATCACCCTACACGCTCTAAGGTTCCTTGTCTTCGTCGTCTGCGAATCTTCCTTGGGAAGAGTAGGTATGTTACAATATAATGTAGTCTCAGAGTGAGGAGGGATTGAGTTTGTGTACTCTACAACGCGTGGTGACCTGTTGCCGACCCGCGTTCAATTTCAAGCGAACTGAACTGCGTTTATTTACTCTACACCGGCGGCCATGGGGTCACGACAACGCCGGTTTTTCCCGCACAGTGGTGTATTTAATTTCGCCTAAAACGCATTTGAGTTAGTATGGGAGGAGGGGTCAAAATCAACCAGGCAGTCAAAATTAATCCGGAGCCCTCAACTACGACGCGCCTCATAACCTGTGAAGTTTCGGCACGGTAAACCTCATAATCAATCAAACAACAACCAATGTTGGCGCTTTTCAGTAGGCTTTATTGTTGGGTAAACACTTCTGTGTGACAGATGAAGAGCTCGCTTTAAGTAAGAGTAACTCGGGACAAATTTTATCCGTCACGTAAACGCGGACAATATGCATGAATTGAAGGTTCTGTGATGAGCTAAGCGGTAAGATGGCACATATTGTTAATAGATGCGTTTTAACTAATAAGAATCGTAACACCACTTCCGTCAACTTTGATTTAAAAGTTGACGGAAGTCAAACGAAAAATATGCGAAAATTATGGCACGAAAACGAAACGAAAAATATGCGAAAATTTATGGCACGAATTGCTTCAACGGACGTTTGCCTGAGTCTGCGATGGCGTTCATGTCGAATTACGCGCGCCTATGGCTCCACGAACGAGGTTCGTCTATTCGCGTCGCTTAAGAGCCCTGTAGGACAGACGCCGGATGTCGTCGGTGGGAAGGCGGACGTAGCACTCTCCCATGGCAACGCGCCTCAGCAAGGTCCTCCCAATGAGCGCCAGGACCAGCGCGACCGTGGAGAGGGCGGCCAGCGCCTGGTGGAAGAGCTTCGGCTGCCGCTCCAGCTTGGCCCCGACGCAGAGCGGAGGGAAGGCCGAACTGGCGCAGGCCACCAGCATCGCCAGGGCAAAACGCGAGATCGAGACGCCCGAGTAGTCGTGCAGCATTGGCAGCGTCGACGGCATGCTAGGGGCCATGCATGCGCCCACGAGGGCCGTGCCGATCTACAAGACCCGCGTCTGGTGGCCGAAGAAGGCGCCGAACCCGGTGGCCGCCACGAGCAGCGCGTTGCAAAAGAGCAGGGCGTCGAAGGAGCCCCGCTGCGGGATGGAGACGCCGCCGACGGCGGTGAAGGCGGCCCAGAAGAGGCTGCAGTCACGTACGTGGCGGCCGTCTTGTTGTGGCCCAGCAGGAGCGCGAAGGGGGCCACGAGCTGGCTGCACATGCACCGTCTCCAAGGCCAGGCAGGCGCCCAGGTAGAGGAAGAGCAGCGCCACGAAGCCGCCGCAGGGGAGCACGGGGCACTGGATCTCCATGTCCCGCAGGTCCTGGTGCCCGGGGTCCACGAACATGGCGACCAGCGAGAGGAAGGCGACGCAGAAGGCGTACACGCTGATGACCCAGTACGCGTTAGGGTTGCCACCTGACCGGTTTTGGACCGGCCCGACCGGTTTTTTAGGCAGCGGGCCGGTTGCCGGTCTGTACCTAAAACCGGCCGGCATTGGCCGGTTTTATGACTATCATGCCGCGGTTATTTCTTTTTTGGGCCTTTTGTAAGCGTCAACACAGCAACTGCGATCATAAATATGTGTAGACAAGCTGTGCAAAGACACGCGAGCAGAGAAAATACGTGTCCGAGCGCGATTCCTGAGATGGAAGGGGTACAAGGGGAGGAACAACGCAACGAAATGCCGCCGGCGCGGTCAACAAAAGCGGTTACTTTTCAGTGCAGCACATTCAGAGCAATAACCAAAATCTCAAACACTTTCAGTACAAATGTTATGATTTCAGCTGTAGGAAAATAGTACAATAAATGGCATTGTAGGGCAAAAAAACGAAAAAAATGTGGCTCCTTTTTTGCAACACAAATTCAATCTTTTTTTATACAACGCCAACGCCCCCCCCCCCCCCCCCCCCCCCTCCCAAAGGGCCGGTTTTTTCTTCTGGGAAAGGTGGCAACCCTAGTACGCGTATCCCAGATGAAGTCCTTGTCCTCGAGGTTGTTCAGATCGCTCAACTGTGCCGGGATCGCTGAATATGCGCTGACGATGCTACGGTCCGTGATGAAGGGCTCGCTCAGCAACGGCCCCAGGACGCAGCCAAGGCAGAAGGTGAACGATCAGCGTCCGCACCAGGAACCCGCTCGCTTCGCGCCACAGCGCCGATGTCCACAGGACCCCGACTGCACGCGCACATGACGCGCTATTTACTTGCACCGAAACTGCGACTGCGCAGAGGCGCCGTTGCGTGTGCCTGGCTGTATTGTGGGGAAAATGGCGGCCCTGTTCAAGTGGAAATGGCTAAAATAAGAGCTGCGGTTAGCCAGCTAGGTTACAGCAGACCATGAAGATCCTCCTCGCAGTTTGATGCCAGCAGGTGTCCGATCAGCCAGGGTAGAAATTTATAGCAGGAGAATTGGGCATCATTTTAAATTTTCTCATTTGATCAAAACAGCTCGGTAGGGGGCGCGAACGCGCGCCCCGCGTCGAAGATATCGAATGATTATCCACTGCGCGAGCGAATAGTTCGTAAGCTCTGATGTTGACCGATCGAGATATTTTCTACACATTCCAAACCGCATTATCACAATGGCTCACTAGGTTTGCTCAGTGCGCGGTCACGCACGGTCAGCAATAAAGCTTGACTTTGGGCTAGTTGGGTATATGCATGACATATTTTTCAAGGTGTGGTCAACACTTGATCGGCTGACTTCGTGACATGCTCGTTTACATCCCGAAAGAAATCGAAGGTTAGAAGGGACGAGAGACGCCAGCTTCTCATTTATTATTTCTATTTAAACAGACCGTTCTTTGGTTAGAACATATACCACCCCTGCTTTGCTCGTAGCGCTGGGCCCTTTCACACTTAGCGCTACCGTAAGGACGAGACCCTCACCAGCGTCCGTGGTTTTTGCAAGCACAGCTGCGTTGAACTTGCGGCCTTGGTCGGCTCCAAGGAGGTTCTCCTTGGTCGGCTCCGTGGTGGCACATAAGGGCGGAGTGTACGAATTAACCGCACTGCGATTGTATCCGCACTGTCCCGCAATTTCCTCCTCATTCTTTGGCGGCACCTTCATTCGCTTTCCTCCTCGCGCTCTTTTCGCTGCCACCATCATCCCCCCCCCCCTTTTTTTTTCCTCCCCGCCTTCTCACCTTTCACCTCGCCTGCATTCCTCCAGTTCGCTCAATTACGCCTCGGCAACGACACGAGTACCTCAGGGACGGGCACTTTTCTAAAAAAAAAAAGAAATTCAGAACAAATATTTCATAAAAGGCCGCATTTATTAAATCAAATACCGAACGTCTTTCCTCTGTATTATATTGCATTTTTCAAACCACGCAGTGTTATTTGCAGACGGAGGTACTAACGGGAGCGAACAAACGTGAACTAGGAGTACTAAAATCTGCAGAAATTCAGGCAATTTTCTACTAATTCCTAGCATTGTTATGCCGCTTGTCTACAGAGTGCGAGTTTATTACAGCCAAATATGGCTATGACTAGCGAAAGACTGTAGACCATCTTGTTCTTCTCAAGTTTTCACTCGTTTCTTTTTGCCAATGATGTAAATGTGTACCATTATTGCGATGAAGTGTCTTTACTGCGCTGATTATGTTTTTTTTTCTTCTGAAGATGCAAAGCGCGTACTGCAGGGTTGGTCCATTCTCGATATTTTTTATTCGTATTTCTGAAGTTCTTTTGCGGACCTTTCTCGTTTATTCTTTGGTTTTGGGGGAAGGTGATGTACAGACGCATATTTTTTATTTTGTCTGACCATTTTTGTGAGCCATTTTTTGTGTTTTGTTTAGTTTTGAGTTTTTAAAACCTTGTCTTACAAATTGCCTCCATTTAAGCCATTATAACGATAGAGGTTTTATTTCTGCCAAATCTGAATTTTTGCGGAAATGAAGGACGTTACATGGCTCTGGACGTAGGGGTACTAGGCACAGAATAATACGCATAAAAAGCAATTTGTGGTTGGGCCTCCACCTTTACATTGGGCAACCCTAGCGTGATTTATACTCGGACGATTAATTTTGCGGCTGCCGTATATTTGCAGTCGATGGAAAACCCAATATTTACAGTATACCGGCCGATATTTTGGTCGGAAGCGAGTATTCCACTATCTAGAATACCAATTCTAGATAGTGAATAAATTCTACAATCTAGAATATTAAATGCTCGAACCGAATACAAAGCAAAACGTAGGAACCATTGCATTCGTACTGTAAATTACGTTCATTCGCACGCTCGTTATTATAGGCAGCGCCCAAGCGCAACAATATGGAATGAACCTGTTTTCAAACATAATCCACCCCATCAGAGCTGCGACTGAAAGCATGCTTTTCCACGTGGCTAGCGTGTGCGTGGGAAAGCACTCTTTACAGGAAGGCGACAGCGTGCACACACCTACGCACGCTACCAAAAAACAACAAAAAAAGTCACGGACCGGGTAGGACCGTGACGCCGTTAATAGGGAAACATGCTTAGTGACGTCACATACAGATCGGCACGCACAAAATGCCACGCAAGCCCCACTACGTAATTGACTGGCTGTCGAAAGAGAGCTACCTGCCACGTGACTCGCCCCTGCAGCTGTGTCAACTTCGCACCAGTTAAGTAAAAACTTATTTTTGTTGAGTGCGGCATCGTTGCATGGGGAGGCAGGCCTGGATTTCGTTGTCAAACTTGACGGTTCTGTGCAGCTTCACTCTTGCTAACTGCTGGGCATTTGTGCATCCGGCGTTGTCGTCTTGTTGAAGATGGATCGCTGAGTTGCGCGTCCGATTTCTGCGAGCCGCAGCGCCGCCAGTTCCACCGTGACAGGAAAGCCCGCTCTAAGTGCTGCGTACCAAATCGCTTTTCCAGTTCTGCGCAGGTCAGCGGCGGTGGCTCCCACGTGCGTGATGGGTGGCTTTCCCGCACGACTTTGGAACTCAAGATGGCGGATGGATGCGCAACTCTACTCCGCTAGGGGAACCATATACTGAAACTCTAGTTTCAGGGGCACGAACATTTGGGTCACGCAGCCCTTTTGCGGGGAGTTGACTTCCATGCGTCCAGCCAGGTGGCTATTTTGCTCTTATGAAGTAGCGATTGCCGGTGGATCTCACACGCTGCAAAATAACCGGGGGCCGAATTCTGTACCGCATCCCTAGATTACGCTACAAATTACTGCACACCACGAGAAAAGGAAGTTCAAAACGATAGGAGGATAGAGGTGTACAGGTCGCCGCGTTAACTTCATGGTAGTAAAAAAATACCATCATATTTCTTTTTTACTCGAGCCAGCTTTGCTCCCCGTACACCCTTATTTAGGTAGGCTCGGCTGTAACGAAAGCTTTAAAGGGACCCAGAAAAGCCTTTTGTAAAAGTTACAAAAGGTCTGTATTGTCGCGTAGCACCAATATAGCGATGCAATGCCGTTGGAATTATTGATCTACATTCAGTATTAGCTGCGCCAGAAGCAATTAAGTGCACCTCTCCCCCCTTGCCGATCGATTCCTCCTCCCTCTCTGTTTCTTTCAAAGCAGCTGGAAACACTGGGAATAGCCATGTGACATCGCGAGCTCGACTTCCGTTCTCCGCTTAGCTACATTCCTGCGCATAGGCACGCGTCAATCGCTGCAGATCCGGCTTTGCCTCGGGATCGCGCAGGAAGGAAGAAGAGCAGCCGGAAGCCAGTGGCAGTGACGTTGCCGGCGACCGACGATCGGCCGAATCAGGGGGGCGCCTCGCCGTTGCGTCAGCCGCGGTCGGCGTTGCGTCAGCCGCGGTCGGCTCGCTGCGTCGGCGCGCTCATCGGCTGAGAAAGGCGATCTTCAAAAATTGTTTATAAATTATCTGTACAACATATGGGGCTCACACTTGGCTCAAAAATTCCCCGTTACCTGAATACATTTGATTGCCACCTTCAAAAAGCTTTTCTGGGTCCCTTTAACAGCGGGAACACTGATCGCGGACGCGGAAGGCAGTTACCACACGCAAGCACTTCCCGCCTTCTGCGATCACAGTGGCTGTCAGCTTTTATTTTTTGACAGTGCTGAACTACGTAATACGGACAGCTCATAGCATGCGGTTCATGAAGGGCTTCTGACAGCACCGCTGAAGGAACTGCGTCTCCGAATAGCTCTTGTTGGACTTCGAACACTCTACCAAGACGTAGCTGTTTTTTTTTAACTGCCCTAAACATACCATTGGTTTACAACAGACATCACCATAAAAAGTTGTTAGGGTGCAAAATGGCAAAAAGAAGCGAACGGAAACCGAAACAATGCAAGAGCCCCTATCAGCCACGGAGGCTACTCCCGTATGCGCCGCGTTGAAGCGGCAGCAGGCGGCGCAGCGATCGCAAAGGGCAACGCGGATACACTTGCACACTGCTCCCGGGCCCCGAGGCATCCGCGTCCAGTCCGAGACAGAAGAGAGAGAATCCTTAATTGGCTCAGTGCTTCTTAAGTCACGCTGGTCGTGCCCTCTATTGCGGGGATTCCGTTAACCGACGTGTAGCTCTCTCTGTCCGGTCCGTGAGCCATTTCTGGCAAGCTGGATTCGGGTTGAGCAGGGAGGCCTCCCCTTGTGTCGGGGATCTGTTGTCTGGTGTTATGTTCTTCATGTCGGGTTTTGTGTGCAGTGCCACATCGTCTAGAGTAATTCTCTCACCTGATCACAGTGCGGGCACTGTGGTGTTGGGTAGATGGCCAGGTACTTATGCAGGGTTCCTGGAATTGGAAGTGTTTGTGTGAAGCTGTCGTTGCAGCACCACCTCCATTCTTGTGAGCGAGGGATGAGGAGCCGGAAATCTCCTCCTACCAAGCCTCTGTTCAAGCAGTGTCTCCCTGTAGGTGGTACTTCTTTTTAATTTATACTGATTCCTTGCGTAGGCCTTTTTGTTTTTACTTGTGTTTCCATTATGCTTTTGTCTTGTTGCTTTAATTTTTATTCTTTACTTCCGTATTCTCTCTATCTCTCTTGATCTCTCTTTGTCTCTCTCCCGCAATAACCCACCGGAATGCCCAAATACCCGGGAGAACCATATACGGGTAACAAATCTACAAGACGGTGGCCTGCTTGCGCAGCTCACTCAGTCAACTGACCGTTCACAAAATCCTATTGGGCTAAAACTGAAGGTTTTGACCGCCAGTTCACTCAGCCAGTGTGCGCGCTACAGCTCCAGGAAACCCATCTATCACCATTTTTACCCCAACAGTTGCCGCTGAAAAGGGACAAGTGAGCTTTCATCCACGCCCGGCCCATTCACACCAGAAATTAGTCACAGGCGTCTGCAGACCGGCATTTTCACCACAGCCAGCATCCCCACATCCACATAACAGTTTGAACACGACATACTATTAGCTACAGGGGGTATCTGGGTCTCTCCTTACTTCCAGTGTATCCGTTCCAAGGTATATTTCCCGGCTCAGAAGGATTCATTTTTGCCCTTTCTGTCCGAGATCCCGACACGAGCGACCCAGTTATTCATGACAATGTAAGGCGACAACGCCGTCGGTGTACCTCGCGCCGGAGGGCTCCGTGATGCCGTCGAAAGCCGAGGTGCCTGTGACTCGGAGACCGGCGAATACAACGCCGGTTGCGGGAACGGCTGGGGTCGCTGCGGGGGAGGCAGAAGCGGGGCGGCGTACTCAGCTCCAAGTCCGCGGTCGGAGACGTGGAAGACCTGCTCCTGTAGTGCTGCGGAGACTGCGCCTCCCCCTTTAAGAACAGGGCTTCCTCCGTTGGCTGCTGCGACGAAGCGCTTATGGAGGCCGGGACCGGCTTGTATTCCACAATGGCCCCCCGTTGCTCCACACGGTTGAGATCGGCTGGGGTCACCTGCTCCGTAAGAAGTATATAAACGTCGCCCTCCTCGTAAGAACGCCGGAGTAGGGGGATCCGGATTAACTCTCGGGCTTTCTCTAACCTGCGCCGAAATCTCGGTACACGGGCGCTTTCCCTTCTCGCTTCCATCAGAAATCCTGCCTTTGCGGCCGGGGGGGAACGCGCGTCCCTAGGGTTAGCAGCACAACGCCTTAGCTACTGAGTACCGCGGCGGGTTCCTCTTAAGAGTGACTTCGAATACTCAAATTGTGGCCCCACTACCTCGTGCGACATCTAGCTTCTTCCCAACGGTTTTTGTGTGAGGTTGACGCCAACTTCACCCGCCAAAACGTGTGGCACGCCCACGTCTTCAGAAGACCATTTGGAAATAGGAGACTACTTGCAAAGGACAGTTAGCGCCATTTTATATCTTTGTACGCACGAAAGCCACTCGCTGCCTTTGATTTGACTCTTTTACCACTTGCTTACAACTATTGTAACATCAAATATCGCAGTTCTCTGCAAACCATATCATACGAAGGAAAGTTTGGTATCCACTCAATGCAACCGTACGGCTACAAAGGAAAGTTGTACAGCTTCCTCAGAAACTTTGCAGTTGAAGGAAAATTTGTCCTGGTCCGGACTTCGAACCCGGGACCATCGCTTAACCGCAGCGGTGGCTCTACCCACTGAGCTAACCAGGAGGCTAGCAGTTTGTAGCGCGAGAGCAAATTGATCAACTGGAAGTGATGGACAGGTGCTAATTGACCATATTTAAGAAAAATCCGCTCGCACGCTACAAACTGCTAGCCCCCTGGAAAGCTTAGTCGATAGAGCGACTGCTCCGGTTTAGCGGTGGTCCCGGTATGAATCCTGGAGCAGGGTGAATTTTTCTAAGACTGCGAAGTTTCTGAAAAAGATGTACAGATGTACAGCTTCCCTAGCCATACGGCTGCATTGAGGTGGATGACAAACTTTCTTTCATAGCAACTTACTCCACCTTGGAGATTTCCTCTAAATCTGGTCGATTAAAACCATATCTGATATATCGCCAGAAGACGATAACGAGGATATGCGCGCGAGAAAGGCAGTGGTTGTGTGGCACAAGCGCACCTCACGCGTCGAACGCTGGCTCGACCTACTGCCTATGTTCCGAACACTTGAGCTTTAATAAATCGTCGGCAGCCATCCACGGCTGTGCAGACGCACCAATATTATAATTAGGGTGTTCTACAGATTGGACCATACCAGGTCATTGTTTCCAGTCGCCTTTGGCCGAGATTTGGTCACATCGTTTCTCCAGCCGTGTGAAGCATACAGAATACACAGAAACAACTCACCGACGCAGGCTGTGCGTCTAGCGAGGCGGCAGAGGCCGGCTTGGTGTCCGTTGGGGCGACGATGGGCTCGTGGGCGAGCATGGGGCGCTCGTAGGTGAGCGGGGGGCGCTCTCCGCTGCTGCTTCCATGCTGCTCCGGCTCCGGTGGTAGCTTGTCCCTGTCCACCATGGCCTGGCTGTCGTCGAAACCGGCTGTTGTTGTTGTTGTTGTTCCTTTTTGTTTGTGGCGCATACCCACTTGGGGGATTGGCGAGGATCGGGAGATGTATTGGGGCTAATGTGCCTGATTTAGGAGACTAAATTTTGGAGAAAAAAAATGTTGATCAGAATAATTGCACAACAAATACAGGAATTTGTAGAATGGAAGAGTGCACTATGCAGGAATTTGCCGCTGGCCACGCGCGCCCCGCCACCGACCTCACGTGGGCGTGCAGCACGCCTGATGTTGATAAGGGCGCACAACATGACCAACTAATGAGGGATTGGCAAATAAGCACTGGGGTTAACCAAAATGAAACACCCGCATCGCCCGCATGTCGAGATTCAGATCCCAGGTAATCTAAATTAATCCGTAGCCCTCCACTAGCGCGTCTAGCCGCGATCTACGGCTGTGGACAGGAAAACTAAACATCCCGTTGCCGTGGGGCAAATGCTATGTGTAGGGCAGACTGGCCGCGTTGCATAAATGACCTGCAGAGGGACGGAGAAGGTTGTAAAAGGCATTTTTTTTCAGAGGGTACAAAGAGGCCATGTTACGCTTTGGCAAATTTTGATGTGTGGGGAAAAAAGGACCGGTTAGGGAGCCCCTAGAAGCAGTGTCGTCGCTTGCCTGGACATTCAATCGATGTGGGAGCGCTCCAGCATTTGCCTCCATCCATGTGTTGGGACGCGCCCAAGCCAATCGAGAAATTTGCGAGAATTACCACATTCACACGGAAGCAGATAAGGAAGCACGTTTTGCTCACCCTTATAGAAAAAGCTATATATACGCTCGCGCATATATATATGCGCGAGACAATCGCTTGGCATGTGCTGGGTTGGCGCATCTGTGTTTGTACAATAGTCTCTATTTTTGTAGAGAGAGAGAGAGAGAGAGAGAGAGAGAGAGAGAGAGAGAGAGAGAGAGAGAGAGAGAGAGAGAGAGAGAGAGAGAGAGAGAGAGAGAGAGAGAGAGAGAGAGAGAGAAAATAAATATTTTTATTTATCGAGCATGCTACATATCGGTACGCTATGTACCGAGCTAGGTTGCACGTGCCCACGAATGGGAGACGACGAAGACGAAGTCCCGGCGCGCCAGAGCGTGCAGCTGACCCGACGCCACGCCCTCACTGTTGATGCATTCCTAAGAATAGTGGCGTCGCCCATATCCAGACCGCAGACTGCCTTTGTAACATGGCCGTCGTTGTTTTTCAGCAGCACATGGCCCAGGTTCCAACGCCCACAAGTGATATTGGCACAATCCCTACTAGACCCGTTACGCGTGGCCCTATTATCTGTTACCGTACCTAATCGTCATGTCTCATCCTTAGATGTAGCTTTCGATGAAATTTTCCCCAGGAATGCTAAATTGCTCCCGTCAAATCTCTTATCCGGCATTTTGCAGGATCACCTTACAGGTTTTCCAGGTCACGTCATTATCGGCACTGACGCCTCCGTCCGTAATGAGAAGGCAGGTGTAGGTATTGTTTCTCCCTGTTTAGATTGGTCTTTTTCTATCTGACTACCTGATTACACTAGCTCTTTTCATGCAGAATACTTGGCAATTATCTTAGCCCTTCGAAAGTTAGATTCTACAAAACAACATGTTATAGTAATCACCGACTCTCTCAGTTTGCACTGCTCTTTCGTCCCCAAAGAGCTCTCCTCTATAGGTAGATCCCTCAATTATTTATTGCCTACATCACAACGAGAGCTGCGTTTGGTGGCGGTGCCTGGACACGCTGGCATCTGGATTAACGAATCGGCAGATACGTTGGCGGGACTTGCACTGGACGGCCCAGTGGTGGAAATCTTGCCGCACATACAGTTCCTCACCTCGGCACGTTTTCGCAGATTAGGCCTCCTAAAAAGCATGGCTGAAACTGCGTGCGTAGGTTCAGAGTTCGAGCACCTCCGGTTCTCCTGGAAGTGCCGGATTAGCCAATCACGCGAATGCGAAGTTAGCCTAACTAACTTTCGCTGTGGCGTATCAAATTTAAATTATTATTTGTACCGCTGTGATCTGGCCCCTTCACCCCTTTGTGTATTTTGCAATGAATTAGAGACTATAGAACATTTTCTCCTCTTCTGCCGACGGTTTGCCTCCATACGAAAAAGATATTCGGAAAACCCTTTTAATCAATTGGCCCACCCAATCACTCTTCCTTTAATATTATCATTCTGGGCGACAGTACTGGGTTTTTGCCGCGGGGATCTTTGCCGCGCTGTACATTCATTCATCTTTGAATCACGCCGTCTACCGTGCTAGCCGCTAATTCAAGATGGCGGGCTGCTCTTAAAAACATGTCTGCGCCTGTATCCTCTGCCTTCCCGCTCACTGCCTCCCCTCCGCTGCCGAATCTTCTTTCTTTAATTTTCTTACATAATTTCCACGATTGTCCTTCGGCCAATCCTTTCCTTATTCATTTGTGCTGATTTTGTAGTTGGTGAGCTCTATCTGCTACCGCACCTTATTTTCTGGCAGTTTACTTATTATCATTTTACTCCCGTTTAACTCACCTTTTTTCTGTATTTATTCACTTTTCTTCTTTTAATCCAAATTAGTTTTTCCTCTTCTCTCAGTTAGCGGCCATTTCCTGGCCAATCCCCCTGAGTGGGTACGAGCCATTTTTTTTGGACCAAAAACAACAACAACAAATGTTTTAGCCGCAGCCAGCGGCTGGACTCTTTCTGGCTACTGCAATGAACGGCATCGGGACTTGACACTGGCGCGAGAGAAGAGTACGGACATCAACTTTCGCTCGACCAGGTTCCTTTTTAAACAACATGCCACTGTTAGTTCGTCAACAGGTAAAAGCCCAGCACAACTGATGCTTGGTCGGGAGTTTCGGACAAATCTACAGCTGCTATAGTGCCTACTAGGCCCGACTTCCATCCAGAACACTCCGAAACTTTGAAAAAGGATTGGCAGCCACAGCAGCAAGTTTTCACAAGGAACTTCGGCAATGGGCCTCGGTGGATTCCTGGCGTGCTCCTCGAGAGGAAAGGCCTTCGCTCGTGGTTAGTCCAGACGTCTACTGGACCGGTTCGCAGACACCTGAACCATTTACGCGTAACGCGGATGGAGTACCCAGGTCAGCCGTCTTCTTTACCGATGCCGTTAGCCCTGGACACATCGAATCCAGAGCTAGCCCGGAACGAGAGGCTTGATGCTGAAGATATCACAACCGCTGGGAGCACTTCTGGAGAACAGCTATCGCCCGGCAAAGCCGCATGTCCTCAGCCAGCATTGCAACGGCGCACAAATCCACCGAGGAATAGACGTCGCCCTGCAAGATACAGAGACTCCAACTAGCAGATATACGCTATGTACCGAGCTAGGGTGCACGTGCCCACGAATGGGAGACGACGAAGACGAAGTCCCGGCGCGCCAGAGCGTGCAACTGACCCGACGCCATGTTTTAGCCGCAGCCAGCGGCTGGACTCTTTCCGGTTCCTGCAATAAACGGCTCGAGACCTGACAGAGCAGAGGCTTATAAACAAAGACATTTATCCTCTCTCTTTCTTTCTACAAAAAGAACTACTGTACCAACACAGTGACGTACAACCCAGTAAATGTTATCGGTTTATGTTTTTTGTGTCCTGAGTAATTTCTTCTGATGAAGCCTATCTAGTGTCCTACGTTCTTCGTTCTTGTCTTGTTTTCGTTAGTGACATGTATCCATGTTAAAGAGAAATTAGGACGCAGATGCCAATCGAAACAACCCTTAATTAAACTAGCTAAAGGTCGGCACACAACATCCAGTCGTACATTAACGCCCATGTTCCCAAACCTAACTTCCGTACCCCTTTTTCCTTTCGACACTTCTCGGTGCCTTAGCGCGTTTTCAAAAACCAGACATTGGTGAAAGGGCACCTTTTCGCGACCAACATCGGGGACTACTAAGGTAGTTTGCTTGAGTTTGCAGATTTCGTCATGCTAACGAAATCGATAAATTGAAGCTGTAAAGAATGAAGTGTTTTCTGCAGGCAAAAAATGGGCCCATCTCCCCGCGAGGGGGACTCGAGTAAATGCGTCGCATAGGGAGTGGGTGTATTGCGTTAACGTTTAGTGTTTGGGGGTTGGTGCAATCACGTGTACACCACGCAGCTATCACGCCGCTAGCACGCCGCTGACGACGTAGTTTGAATGAGTCGAGGATATAAGGCGCGTTCGTAGCCTTTGATTCTGTGTCGGTTTTGTGGCGCAGTGGGAAGAGCACCATGTACCTCGCGTTCCGCCCACAGGTAGTGAATGCGTTGTATCAGCAGCTTCTTGACGTAGTTTGAATGAGTCAAGGATATAAGGCGCGTTCGTAGCCTTTGATTCTGTGTCGCTTCTGTGGCGCAGTGGGTAGAGCACCATGTACCTTGCGTTCCGCCCGCAGGGTCATGGGATCGAAACCAGGCGCCGGTAACTGTTATTTCTTTTTATAGTGTAGGGGGCTGGCTGCTGCGGACGCCGACGCACGGGTGACATCGTGAGTTATACAAATTCTCTGCATTTAAAAGTTTATTTGCTCAGTGCTTCTAGAGTCACGATGGTTGAGCATTCTAGTCCGGGAATTCCGTTAGCCGACGTGCAGCTCTCTCTCTGCCCGCTTTCTGAGCCGTTTCTGACAAGCTGGATGCGGGTTGAACAGGGCGACCTCCCCTTGTGTCGTGGATCTGTTGTTTGGTGTTACGTTCTTCATGTCGGGATTTTGTGTACAGTACTAGATCGTGTGGAGTGAACCTCCCGTCTATTCGCAGTGGGAGCATTGTGGTGTTGTACTTATTGGTAGTACGAGTATAGTTCTTATGTAAGGTTTCAGGAAGTGGAAGTGTGTTCGTGCGAAGCTGTGGGAGCAGCACCTCCTCCATTCTTGCAAGCGAGGGTTGTGGATCCGGAAATATCCTCCTGCCGAGCCTATTGTTGACAAAGGGACGAGCCGCCGAGACCCCTCCTGATGATTCCTTTACTCCTGTGAACTCATGAATATGATAATGGAGCACGAGAGAGGCAGAGCTACTTCTTTCACAACATCCTCCCCCGCGCAACGATGAACGAGCATGTAGTCCGCGTCCGAAAAGTTTAGTCCGTGGAGAGTTCCTTTCAGAGCTACTTCTTTCACAACATCCTCCCCCGCGCAACGATGAACGAGCATGTAGTCCGCGTCCGAAAAGTTTAGTCCGTGGAGAGTTCCTTTCAAGTCTACGCGAGCTAAATGAGTTCGACATCGTGTGGCTTCCACCTCCATCGATGATAACTATGCCACGGGGTTGGTGGGACCATGAACCGAACTTCTGCGGCCCCTAGAAGCAGTGTTGTGGGGAGACCAGTTGAGCTTGTTTTCCCGGTCTTGGTTGCACGCATTACTTGCTGTTTCCGCCCTACGTCATTTTTTTTTTTTTTTTTTGTGGCAGCCGGATGCACGTGGAACGCAGTGGACGTATGCTTGCTTTCACAGAACATGAGGCGTGTCCTGGTGGCTAAATCATGTCTTCGCTCGCGGTGCACTGTACGCCCTTTCGCTGAAAGTTGCCGGTGCCCACGGGCATTCTTCCCATCCGCAACGTTTAGCTTGCGGCGCCCATACTTTCGCAGTGGGGTTGAATTGAGATTTAAAACAGCTTCCTGCTCCTCCATCTTGGCACGTTTCCTCTTGGCAGTTTTTGCTTTCCTAGTCTGGCGCACCTTTTTCTTCGGAATCATACGTATTAACTCTGGAGGACAAAGAAGGTCGCGCCATAACAAACATTTCTTTCCGTCTTCGATCAGCACATCATTCGAAAGCATCTTGGGCTGTGTACTCTTACCTTCGTTATTCGCTTGAGGTGCAGTAAGAATACACAGTTCCTTGAAATTGTTGCGTGTGAGGTCATGTTGTTTGTAGTCGAGTCGTTGCTGATGGTCTTTGCTTGCGCTTTGCTTGCCCCTTGATCTGGTACTTTATTTTGAGTGGTAACCTGGTTGTACTCAGTCTCTTCGGGGTTAGACACGAGATGGCTGGTTTCCAGCAGCGTTACACACCACACAAATTCACATTCGGTTTGTGTCGTAAGTTGGCTTTGGTCATTCACTGCTGCATTTTCGTTGGTTCGCGTATGAAGTATCGGCACTCTCCCAGTATTCTTTCATGTCATGTCGGTGTTCCTGCAGCTCTGCATATATTCGACCTCTGTAAGACGCTATTAGGTTTTCTCGGGCTCTCTGCGCTTGGACCACTTTAAATTCAGCCTTTGCCATACAAATTACTTCTTCAAACTTAAGCGCATCTTCAACCTCGGCCTCTAATTCATCAATGTCCACGGTGTCTTCAACTGCTCGGTTAATCATTTTCAGTGCGTCATGATTCTCATTCAAACTCAGAATAAGCGCTCTCAACTCACTTATTGGTGGTCTTTCGATTGGGAGGAGGTCTTCAACCTTGCCGATGATGGACGTGATAGATTGTCGGACGATGCGCCGCCTTTCGAATAGGGCCTCCATTTTCCGGTCCAGCGTCGCAAATCTCGTAGGGGATGGCGACCGGGCTCACAGGGCAGACGTCGGCGTCGTCTCCGCGTCGATCGTCTCCGCATGGAATCATCATGCACTGCATCGGGACCTCTTTGCAAGTGGCTACCCTGAGTCATTTGTGCGCTCCGTGGAACGTCAGCTAGAACGTCCTGCGCTGTCCGGCAACATTCGTCCCAATCAATCGTCGTGCTCCGATACCGTATGTTCCTGGAATTAGCGAGCACTTGGCGCGTGTTCTGCGCTCCTACAGTGTACAGGTAGCGCATGTGCCAACTCAAAAGTTACGGCACTCCCTGGTGAGCGTGAAGGACAAGCTCACAGAGGAAACGTTCCCAGGCGTAGCATTCCCTGCGCAGATTGCGACCGAAGCTATGTCGCCGAGACAGGAAATTTTCAACAAAGGCTCAAGCAGCACATGTACGACGTAAGAAAGAAGAACGTGTCTTCTAACGCTCTCGCTGAGCACGCAGAAGCAACTCACCATGAAATAGATTGGGCCCATGCAGAAATAATCGGAAAAGAGAAGAATTGCACCTCACGGCTTTATCTTGAATCCCTGACAATCCAGACCACGGAGCACACACTTAATCGCAATAACGGCAACTTCCCCCACGTACGTTGCCTACGTCACATCTTGAAGCAGACATAACCGGATCACTTGTTGTTGTTGTTGTTGTTGCGCCTTTAGCTATGGCACATACCCAATCAGGGGATCGGCCAATCAACAGAGGATGGTTAAAATGAATGGAATTCTTTTCTAATCACGCGACTTTTAGGAAAGATAATTTAGACCGGTTTGAAAAATTTTTGAGGGAAAAGGAAAAAAATAGAAAAAAAAACCCTGAAAAATCAAAGCGAGGGTGACCAATCGCAATCATAAAGAGAATCGTTTTGAATTTTCAATGTAGCGCAGGAGGGCAGAGCATACATCCCGGCGGCAGAACCCCGTTTCGGATGCCCCGAACGATAGAATAGCCGGCACTGTTAGGGATATCCCCAAACTGTTAAGCGGCACCTCCAGGGACTGACGTCTGACTCGGGAAAAACGTCGGCATGTCAAAAGGAAGTGATCGACAGACTCGTCTTCGTTGCAATAGCTGCACAGAGCTGTTGGCGCCAGACGAGACCTGTGCAAATACCTGTTTAACTTGGGTACTCGACAACGTAAGGCTGTAATAATCACCTCTAAGTTGCGTGAAGGGCACCATTCAGGTTTCCATGAAAATTTAAGATGATTGAAATCCCTTAATGATAATAAAACCGATTCTTGCTGTACTTGGAGTTTCAGCATCCTACGGTACCTAGCTGCTGTTATTAAAGGTGTCGGCTCTACGACGTCTACTACAGGCCCAGAAAGTGCTACCCTTGCTAGAGAGTCGGCAGTCTCGTTGTATGTGATCCCTGCATGACCAGGAACCCAAACAAGGTGAATTTCAGTGAAGTGAGGTGGCAGGAGTGACCGAAACGTCCGCAGAAGGGGAGTGTCTTTAGGGGAAGAAAGGGCTAGGCATACAGAAAAAGAATCGGAAATTATCATTGGAGATGTAATTGACACATCCAGCTTTCGTAGCGCCAGGACAATTGCCAGGAATTCCGCAAAGAATATGGGGATAAAATCACGCAGACGAACCGAAAAGGTCCAGTTAAGGGAAAGGGAAAATATTCCGATACCGGATTTTTCTTCTCGTTGAGAGGCATCTGTATAAATTATAGCACCTGGCTGCATAGAGGCCAAATAATCTTCGAGAAGGCGATTGAGTAGCCGGGCTGGTAAAAGTTTAGCATTTTTGGGGAAAATGTTCCGGAAATTGATAGAAAGAGGTGAACTCCTGTCAGTATATGGAATAATCTGATTTATTGCTACACCCAATGGAGAAAGGAAGCTCTGTATCAAAGTGCTTTGTGGACATAAGGACCTGGGCCATTGGTGCACCATAAACGCACTTGGTTCTGCAATAAAAATAAACTGCTCCCTGTTCACCTCAGAGCTATAAGCTCTCAGAAAAGTTTCAACCGTCAGAATCCGGAACCTATTAAGCAGAGGAGGAACGCGCGCTTCCAAGTAAACTACTGCATTTGCTGCATTCTTAGGCAACCCTAAACAGCAGCGAAGAGCCTGGCGCTCCAGAATAACCAGACGATGAAGCTTATACGCGGCGCACCCAGAGAATAACACGCACCCAAACTCTAAAATGGGGCGAACGTACATTCTATATATCATAAGAAGGGTCTCTCTGCGCATGCCCTTCTTCCTATGACTGAGACTTCTCAACATCCCAACAGCACGTGCACCTTTGGCCTCAATGAGGGCTATATGTGGGGTCCAGTCAAGTTCACTGGTGTAAATAATCCCGAGGTACTTTAAAGAAGGAACCTGAGGAATTATGCACTGTCGGTAACTGAGAGTAATGTTAACAGGACCTGAGATTGGAAAAACTAATAAGGAACATTTGTTCACATTGATAGAGAGACAAATACTGTCCAACCACGAGGCAATAATATTCAGATAAGACTGCAATAATTTGTGAAGAGATTGAATGTCAGGTGCTGATGCAAAAAACGCAATATCGTCGGCATATACATATGTAGAAACACCAGAAACCACCGGAATAGCGCTTACAAGGATGTTAAAAAGAACAGGGGAAAGGACCGCCCCTTGCGGTACGCCCCTAGACTGTGGCCGCTGTGAGGAGGTAACATTAAATTTTACACAACTGAACTGCCTGTCTCTCAGAAATTCACAAATCCAAGCTATGATATACCTTGGGAAGTTTAAGACTTGTAACCGGGACAACAACACAGGGTATTCGACGCTATCAAAAGCTTTTGCTACATCTAGGGTTACTAGGGCCGAAAACTGGTTAGTGCGACGGGCAAGTTTAATCCGGCTTTCAAGGTCCATATGCGCACTCCAAATCGAACACCCAGGGCGGAAACCAATTTGTCTTGGGCTAAAGATTCTAGAACTGGACACCAATTGCATTATGCGCTGCTGCAAAATCCGCTCGATTAATTTAACCACATTAGATGTCAACGCAATAGGCCTGACGTTTTCAATCGAGAGGCCCTGACCAGCATTCTTAAGTACCGGAAGTATTTTGGCAACACGCCAGACATCGGGGATCCATGCATGTCGAATAGAATAATTGATCATGTTAAGTAAATGATTGGGAGCCTCGTCAAATAATAACTTCAGCATTTCAGTTGTAATGCCATCTGGGCCAGGAGCTGCAGCAGTCAATTTAGTCATGACGTCAGCGAGCTCTGATAGCGTTACCTCTTTGAAGTCGTCTACCACGTCTGGCGGAGTAAATGACATCGCTAAGAAGGATGAAAAACGAGCTTGAAGCCCATCAGCTATCGACTCTAGGGACTTTGAGAGTTCACCTGACGATAGCACCACGGAGTCTGTATTATCTGGAGAGGGTACTGCTTTCCGCGATCGAAGAAAGCGAAAAAGCGCACGCTTATTGTTAGGCTTGGAGAGACACAGAGATCGATCTGTGTCATAAGTCTGTTTAGCATTAGAAACAGCGCGTTTGAATACCGCTGAAAAATATTTGTAGTTGCACCAGTTAAGCGGGGATAGGTTATGGCAAAGTTTCTTCCAGGCCGCCTTTCTACGTCTAAAGCAGCGCGAACATTCTTCGTCCCACCAGGGACTCGGCAATACTGACTTCTTCGACACCACTTCAAATAATGACGACTGAGCTGAAGAGGAAAGGGCGGAACAAAGGCCTGTCGCACATTCAGCTTCATTTTGTGTGACCAGAGAGGACAGGGACTCCTTCAGAGAGGTTTGAAACATTTTATAGTTAACAAAAGAACGGCTCTGGCGGTTAACGGAACGGATGGGACACCCAATGTCAAAAACTATTGGGATGTGGTCACTACTCGACCCGCCATCAACAGTCGACCAAGAAGGCACGGAAACACCTCGAGAAGATATAGTTAAATCCAAAACAGATTGCGTTTGTCCCTTATGGTAGGTTGGAGAATCCGAATTTATGCATGTTAAGTTGTTATCTGTAATCCAATCCAACAAGCGATTACCGCAAGAATCCGTCCGGAAGCCCCAAGTAACGTGGTGGGAATTAAAGTCTCCTGCCAAGATAATGGGAGGTACAGCCGAAGCAATAGCCAAATCAAGTGGTTCGGAATCAACGACGCCACTAGGAAAGTACACGTTGGCCAATGAGAAGGGGAGGCAACCAGGTAGCTTTAATTCCAGCACTAAAATTTCACAGTCTTCGCCCCCACTTTTCATTGTTAACAGGAGCCTAAACGTCTTTTTTTTTATTTTAAACATTCTTGGTCGGTGCCAGATTTTTTATTATCACCAGCAGATTGGCTGGCTTTTTATAAACGGGGAATCGAAACTATTGCTAAAGCGTCATCTCACATTCTGTGCTTTAGCACACACACATGTGCACGCACGCAAAAAGAGCCAAGGCGACCAGCAAACGAATGAAATATTTATAACGATACCGCCAACAACGATGACGAATATTGCGATGACGACGGGTGGCGATGGAAGCGGTGATGATTGTGTGCGTCGAGAAATTGGCCGTAACCATTCGGCGTGTCGGCAAAGCTTCCGCTTGACGCAGGGCTCAGGAAATGAGTTGGAGGCAAGGTTTACTTATTTAGATGCCTGCAGTTTGTTCCCGAAAAACGCGAAAGGGATCAAGACTCGCAAAAGAAAATATGTGAGCAAAAAAATCACCGGCCTGATGTGCACGAAGAAGAAGATGCGCCCACTGTCTTCCGGCCCGCGCGGCTCGCGTTCGCAGGGCGCGAGGAGTTTCCCTTGCGACCCGACGGAACCGTTTCGGAGCCCAGCGGCGACGCTGACTTCAGCGGAAGCAGAGAACGACTACACCGGCGACACAGCGGCGCCGTTGGTGAGCGCAAACGGGGGCGATGGCTGGGGGACGTGTGGGGGACTTTGCTTGGCTTGAAACCAGATAACTGGGGGCGAAGGGAGCTGGGGGGGAACGGGAATGCGCATCTATCCAGGGTGAACTTGAGTAAAGTTTCGTGTCGAGCTAGTTGGTTGGGGGTTTGCGCTTGAACGTATTACGGGGACAGACGACACAAACAAAACGCCCACTTTGAGTGAGGACTGCGCGCTAGGAACCGAGCGCTCTTGTGGAAGAAGAGGGGGCAGTTGCAAGTGAGCCGCCTTCACGTCAGTCTGCGCTTTCTGTGTCGCCTGCATGACGTTCCAGCGCAAGCCCCCAACGATGCTGTACTGGAACTGGGGACATGACGTGATACATGGTCCCACTCGAGTGATATCTGACAGGTGCTCTCGATCCATCGTCCGCAGCCGGCGCCATGGAGGCCCAGAGGCTGGCCTCTCGCTCGTCGGCTGACACGGCCGCGCGCCGTAGCAGCTACGGGTCGGCCCGCACGGCCGAGTCCGAGGCTCGCGAAGCCTGGGCCCGGCACCCGTACTACAGCAGCCAGGAAGAGGCGTCGCGCGCCATGTACGGGCATCCGCCGCCGCCGCTGATGCCCATGGGCCAGCCGATGATGCGCCACTCGGCGGCCGAGCTCGCCAGGGGCCCGGCCATCACCACCGTCCCTTCCAAGCAGGGATCACTCGGGAGCCACCGCAAGTCCGGCTCCACGGTCAGCGGACCATCGGTGAGGACGTCACTTCCGGCAGCGTCCTTCTTTAACCCTGCCCTCTCACTCCCCTCTACTCCCCCTCCGCCGTACTGGGTTGTATGCGGGTAGCTCCGTGCCGAGCAGTCCGTCCGTTCCGTCGCGTACGTAGCTAGCGTGTTTACCGGGACCCGTTTGGGCACTTGGGCATTCGTCACGGTAGGGTGATTAGTTCCGCACGCCTGCCTTCGCCATGTCCGCACCTCCTCGCCCTTCCTCCTCGCCCTTCCGCGCGCGCAGGCGCAGTCCGGTCTCGGACAACCCGGTAACAACGTCATGAACAGAACGTCATGAACAGAACCGTGTTTACCGGGACCCGACTGCGCCTGCGTGGGCGGAAGGGCGAGGAGGCGCACCCCACAGCGACGAATTGACCGGCATGGCGAGGGCTGGCCCGCGGAACTAATCCCCCCACCGCGACGAATGTCCAAGTGCCAAGACGGGTCCCGGTCAACACGGTAACTACGTACAACACGGAACATATGGAGTGCTAAAACTCTCTAATATCCCTAGTGCATTTCCTTTCCCTCGACGCTTCCTGTAGCTGATTTGTCCTTCCAGCGTGATCTCGCCCAAACTGGAAAGGTTGTGTCGAGTAAAAATAAAGGCTGCGTCTAATCTCGCGGCAGCCGTGAGAATTACCCCCGGGAAATTCTCAAGGCAGTTTCCACAAAAGCTGGCTGGCATAAAATGACGCGCCGACGCAACGCAGGCGATGAGGCGCGCCGTAGTGGAGGGTTCCTGGTTAATTTTGACCATCTGGGGATCTTCAACGTGCGCCGAAATCTCGTACACACGGGCGTTTTTGCTTTTCGCCTCCATCAGAAAAGCAGCTGCCGCGGCCGGGAATCGAACTCGCGACCTTGTCCACATAGGTGTTCCGTGACATCACCCCCGGCGGAGGACGACCGTCCCGGTCGAGGCCAGGTCAAAGACAGGGGGGCTACGCGGATGAGCAATGTGATGAGAACATGCACAATGTAGTCCTTGCCGCCACTGATGGTGGTGATGGTCGCGATGAGCACCGGCCCCAGAACAGCTTTGACCACCGCCGAACCCACGAGGCAGCGTCCACAGCTTTCGGCGAAGCGCCGGAGATCTGGGCGGGGGGACGTCGTCGGCTATACGTCTGGTCGTGGCTGGTCAGTTCGTCTGGTCTCGGCGGAGCATGGGCAGGGGACACGGGGCTGGGGAATGTCGCGTCCGTGGCTCACCGGGGCTGGGGCGGGCCGACGCTTTCTAAGAGCCAGGTCGAGACCATAGGTCGGCGTACTCACTCGTGAGTACACTCATTTGTACTCATTTGTACTCAAACTCACGAGTGAGTACGATGATGAGTGATCACACACCCAGAAAAAAACAGTGAGTACGATGACGAGTTAGTACAGGGGTAAGTCCACTACTCGTGAGGACAGTACTCATGAGTATGAGTACTCATGAGTACACAGTACTCATGAGTATGAGTACTCATGAGTACACAGTACTCATGAGTATACAGTACTCATGAGTACACAGCACTCATGAGTACAATACTCATGAATACTGTTTTTGCGAGTGCTTGCACTCTTGAGTATATGCACTCCTGAATACAGTAGTGCAAACAAGAAAACGGACGACAAAAGCTGCCACCCGAAGACACGCAGAAAAACGCAGTTTACGGCCACGGCTGCACCGTTAAGCCCCGAGCTCCCCTGAGCCCGACCCGGCCTTAGAACAAGAGGAGACGCCAGACGCAACGCGAGTGCTTACGTTCCGTTTCGCTTTCTCACATGTACTTGCCTTCGCGCAGTAAGTCGCCCAACGACAGTGCACCGCGTCAGACGTTTTCTTCCTCTGTCCTGATTTATATGTAACCTGTGTTTTTCTAATCAATTAAACAAATTATTTTTCTACTTAGTTTTTCATTCGAGCTACGACCTAGCTAACAGTGCAGATAAGTTGATTATTCGTGAGTAATACAAATTGAGTACTCATGAGTACAGATTGAGTACTCATGAGTGCAGAATGAGTAGTACTCATGAGTGCAGAATGAGTAGTACTCATGAGTACAGATTGAGTACTCCTGAGTACAGATTCAGTACTCATGAGTACAGATTGAGTACGAATACTCGTGAGGACAAATGAGTTTGAGTACAAGTGAGTACGATTACAAATGAGTATTTGATGAGTGAGTACGAGTGATTTTGTGAACAGATGAACTTTTTGAGTATGAGTTTGATTGAGTACCGCGCGAATGAAAAAAATTGTGATTGAGTTTGAGTGAGTTCTTTCTGTTTTGCCGACCTATGGTCGAGACCGCATCATGAGCCGAGACGGGGTGAAGCTCGGGGCCGGGATGGGACTGAAACCAGCACCCTCCACCAAAATGTTACGTGGCGGCAGGTCAATGACGAGGCGAACCATGGGCGACGATGAAGTGATGTATTTACAAGATGTTGCCGCAGAGCGATGCGATTTATTTACAAGCGGCCATGATCGCTCGGGCCAGCCGCATCCTCTTCGTCGTCTTCGGTGACGGGTTATGGCGCTATGGGTCATTGTCCACATAGGTGTTCCGTGACATCTTGTGCTCAGCAGCGCAACGCCTTAGCCACTGAGCCACCGCGGCGGGTTGACAAACCTAATCTAACCCAGCCAAACGACACAGAACACAACCTATATTACACGTAATTCCACCCATTCTAGAAGCCCTGTGCGTCGATCTCTTGATATAGTAAAAATCGGAGTAAAAAAGTATTAACAAAATCACGACGACCGAAAAACTATGAAAGCTAAAAAAAGAAAAACATCGCAATGCGGGACTCGAACCTCAGCCTTCGATCTCGTTTAAAACAAAGTACATTACCACAGCGCTCTGTACGGATAGCTGCAAACGCGGCTTTTTAGGGAATATTTGTCCCTTAGAATTTCCGCGTAGCGTGCTTAGCCAATAAGAGGCGACGGCCGTGAGCAATTTCTGACGGTAATTCTCACGGCTGCCAGGATAAGACACTACCAAAAAGAAAACGGTCATGTCGTCTTCGGTGCGGAGCTATACTGCCGCAGCTGAGCGAACAAAGCTGACCACTGAGACGTCTGGAAGGCAAAGTAGGCTTAAGCGTACGCGTAGATCGGCCCGTTCCTCGAGTTCACGAGGCTCACACGTTCCCCAGGATCCACGAATGGGTTAAAGGGGCCCTGAAACACTTTTTTCATCTTTTTCTGCAATCTTAAAGGGACACTGAAGTGAATTTGTCAAGCTCCCGTTTTTTCTTGCACTGCGTAGACTGGCTCAAATTAGCACACTTTTCATCGTTTATACGGTTGACAAATCGGTAATTATTTTACAAAGCGCGAAAGAAGAAAAACTACCATGCGCGGTTTGCGGCGGCCGCACCAACTAAGGCTGTGACGTTGAGAGGAGGGGCGCCGTGATTGGACGATGCCCAAGGTTAGCAATCACACAAGTTTCGGTTTCGGTTTCGGTTCTGTAAAACATAACCAATGGCTTTGTTGGATGGGCATTCTCAATATCTCAGTAATCATCGTACCGCGCTTCTGCCATGTTGTCGGCTGTAAAATGCACAAGATAAGCCTCCCAGGACGGCTTGTAGTCGTAGCATTCACTAGCCGAGACCTACGCAGTGCATGAACGCCCTCCGCGTACCCGCAGACGCCCAAATGTCATGCGCTTTTCCCCCATATTTGGAGCTTGCCTCCCTCATGCCTGTATCGTAAAAAGCGTGTTCGCACGAGGCCAAGGGTCTGTTCATTCTGGCCTGTGCCCACTGCCTGCAAGCAGTCGGTGCTTATGGCAACAGCACGCCAACGAGAACTCGCTAGCGCGCCAGTACCAGCCTGCGCGCGTTTTGTGAACTAGTTCGTGTAGCCATGAACGTTGCGGCCCCAAAAAAGGTGAACTCAATATAGAAAACATCGGCGGAAAACAAAAAAGTTAACTTAAAAAAAAAAAAAAAAAAGCACCTACCCACGGGGATTCGAACTGTCACTCGCAAAACATTCGCCGTGTATTCCCAGCGCCTCAGACCGCTAGGCCAAGGAGCGGGACGCAAATGCCTCGCTAATATAGGGTATATATTGTACAACCGGTTTACACTTTTATTTAGTTTTGGCATTTCAAGCCGCTTAGGTGACTATTTGTTGTACTGCGATCGTGCAGTAAGCGTCGCCCGAGTTTCCACAGTAGCTCACGTCTAGCAATTGCATTTCGTAGACGGAAAAGCGTTCGCAGATGCGTAGTCGTGCTGCTGACCGCTGTGCTTGTTCGCCCAGCGCAAAAACGTGCTTCCCGCGCCCTAGTTTTACGCTGTACGGTAAAAATATCAGTTGATTTTATTTGCTTAGTACCTATATTGACTTCGCTGACTCTTGTCCCGCCTTCAAGAGGCCTTATATTTTCCTACTGGCGTACCAGTCAGCGAAGCGTCGCATGTGCAGCGCTTGTGTGAAGCGACCTTGACTTGGAGCTAGATACAGTGTACAAACAAACCAAGTAAAGAAAGGCACATTCTTCCATTCACAAACGTGTCCTGGCTTCGTTTCAACTAAGCGAACGAATTGCGACCAAGCAATTTTTTTTTTTAACCTCCTTGATTGCGACGACCCGCCGGCGGCCGGCGGACGAAACGCTGGGCTGACTGGCTCTGTCGGACGGGGAGCCGTGCAGTAGCGCAGCCGTGGCGCAGCCAATTGCCAGCTCATCCCCTCCTGACGTCACACGAAAACGCCGCAGAAAATGGGCGAGCGTAAAGAGAGGAGGACAGCGTTTTCGAATTAGTTTTTCTACTAAATAAAATCGCGTAAACGCGCCTAGAGTGGTCGAAACATGGCCTGGGGACTCCGGACTACAATTTGCGCAAGTAATCCCGCAATGTTTACATATCACTTCAGTGTCCCTTTAAATGCTTGCAGAATGTAGTCACCCAACACACCCAGTACTTAGATTAGGGGGTCGCAAAGTACCTCAGCCAAAAATTACTGCTCTATGCCCATCAGATAACTTGTAAACTCGCTCAAAAGATTTTTTCTCTTTCCCGGTCATGACGTTCTTCGACGGCTCGAATTACGTCACTAAAGCCATGTAGCGGCTGCTGGCCGGTTTTCCTTCAATTGCAGCAATGAACGCATTTCGATAGCAACTTAAAAAATACACAAAAACAAAGCAGAAATGGAAGGCGTATCTGGTGCGGCGGGCAAATCACGCCGTGCCGATATGTTCTGGCGATAACTATAGCTTTCGCAGTGGTTCCAAACGCGAAGGAAAGAGTGAAAGCGCTTATCGAAAGTGTTGCAGGGTCCCTTTAATGCGTTCCTTTTCCTCTCCAACCCGCAGGGCGAGGCGGCGGGCATGGGAATGGCGGCCAGGGCGCCGGGCATCGTGCCCAGCGAGCGGCTGCTGCAGGCGCAGATCGAGAAGAACCGCGAGGTCTACATCGCGCGCCAGAAGGAGCTCCAGAAGAAGCAGCAGCTGGCCAACTACCGTGCCATGCGCGAGAGGACCACCGCCGCGCCGTGAGTGCAACTCCTTGTTCTAGAACTCACAAAGTTTGCTCAGTGTGAAAAGAAAAAAGTGCCTTTTCTCCATTCCAGCCGCGAAAAGCGCTTTTCTAACAAAAAACGCAACAGATACTGAACTTTCAAAGATGGCGCGCGAGTGACGCAATATGGGCGGGAATAACGTGCTATGAACCAGCGCTAAAAATATCCCTATCAGTTTGTTCACTGCACGTTGGCATGCAAGTGACATGATCAAACGGAACTATTTGCCTCAGTATCCCAGATGAAAATGTTTTGTCTAGCTGGATTGTTGACCAAAAATTTCTTCTAGCTAGAACTATTCTAGCTGGAAATAGGCAAAATTTCCAGCTAGAAATTCAGTTTCTAGTTCATTTCTAGCTGGATTGAGAGCTAGCATTTGTCAGTCCAGCTAGAAGAAAAAAATCCGCAAGCTGGAAATAATCTTCTCTAGCCAGATTAAGAATTTTTGTAGTTAGAAGCGGTCGATTCCAGCCAGAATCTAATATTCTAGTCAGAAATGGAGCCGGAAATGCTCTTTCCATTTTCACGGGGTATACATCACCCAGTCGCGTTTTATGGCGGTGTATCATGTCGGCGGCCGCAAATCTCACAAACACGATTCTGTGACGTCATAGAAAATTGCCGAAAAGTGGATGGGGAGACGCCACTGTTAAATGTTGGTTTTAATATCGCGATTATTTGTTCCAAGTCTGCGATAAAAATCGGTGTCATTGTCATCGGGAAAAAAAAAGCAATCTTTTTATTGACCCGAACTGGTATTTTGTCTTCATGGCCCCTTAAACTAAATTTCTGGTTTTCAGCGACGGTCGTCGAACCCAGGTGATGAGGTGTGCGTGTGTGTGTGGGGGGGGGGGGGGGGGGGGGGGGGGGGGGGGGGGGGAGGGGGGGGTTCTGGAGGAGCCCCGGCGTGCGCTAGTATGTTCACAAGCTTTCTGGTAGCTTTTTAGGTGCGGAGAGTACCTTAGGACCGCACAATGTCCGTCCGTGTCCGTGCGCATAGTATTTACAATCGCAAAAAATCACAACGGCAACGGTATACGATTCGAGCCTGTGTCTGGTGGACCAGAGTTAGTGCCAGTCGTCTTACCCATTGGGCTACAACCCCATGAGTTAGTACCCGAGAGTCAAACGGCTTACTCCCTCGCCTGTAACGGTGCGGAGTACCTTAGGACCTCCCAATGTCCGTCCGCGTCCAGCCGTGCGCACACCACCATCAAGCGAAAATCTAGCGAAATTCGATTTGAGCCGTGAGTTGCAGTTTCATTTGGGGAATAATCAAGGTGCAACTCACGGCTCAAATCCAATGGCGGTCATGGCGCAAATGGGATGTCACTCGGGGCGCAACTTGGATGTCATTTCGAGTCCCTGTAGTACTCACTTTCGGCATCATCCACGGAGTGGAGATGCTGCCATTTTTGTTGATGCGTTATTGTTCAAAGCCTCAGCAAAATGTTGCAACAAAACGAAGCTAAAGGATTTCGAAAACGGTGCCCAAGTAACTTTCGCCATACACGCACAAAAAAAATAAAAAATAAAGGCCGCTTCACGCTTTTCTTCACGCCCTTTATAGTTTCGTAACAATGCTTGCTTCACTCGGGAACTCCGCAAGGAAAACATCTGGAAATTCGCAAAGGAGGCGCTGTTTTTAAGATCACCGTGAGGCGCTTGCGCCAGCTAGGATAAGCCCATACCCAGTCTTCAGTGGTAGCTGTAGACAAATTTAGCTTCTTACCGCGGAGATGGGTAGCTCGTAACATGATTCGCGTTGTCATTACCCTTATATAAAGGCCGTGGCCTCAGCTTGAGCCTTCGAAGCTTGAAGCTTCGTGGCGTTAAAAATTAGAGTGCTGCGCGAACGATTCCCCCAACCGCTCAAGCGCAATGAATAGGTTGAAAGGTCTAGTATTTACTGAGGCCGTAATGTTTGTACTTTAGTTCGCCTGTGGGCGCGCGCGCGCGCGCGCGTTCGCAAAGTTAAACCGCACGTCATAAGGCAATTTGGTTTGTTACGCATTCTGTAAATTCGACATTTGCAAACGCTTTGTAAGTGATTGATTTATTAAATGGTTTTTAACGCGCCGACGCAACACAGGCAATGAGGTGCGCCGTAGAGGAGGGCTCCGGATTAATTTAGACCGCCTGGGAATCTTAAAAACGTGCGCCGAAATCTCGAACACACGGGCGTTTTTGCTCTTCGCCTCCATCAGAAAAGCGACCGCCGCGGCCGGAAAACGCGTTGTAAGTATAGTAACCAGTAATTCAGCTTAGGAGACAGCTCACGATACCGTTTTTCCAACTGTATAACCCTTATCACTGAGTTAAAGCAACTGTGAAACTAGACCGGGCAACCGTTGCTAGAGGATGCAATTAAAATTTTGACCGCCACTCAATCCCACATTTTAAGCACAATCTTAATGGAATCGGTTTAGTGAAGCACCGAATCACACGGCCAAAAAAAGCAAAACAAAAAATTCAAAGTAAGTGCCTCCAGTGGCGCGGTTCGACAATGACATTGACGACGACTGCTAAGACTACCGTTCCCTCAGTGCCAGTGCTGAAAGGTGGGAAAATTTGATTGCCGAGGCGCCCTTTCGCGGTCGATCACCTTGCAGCCCGCAGCCGTTGCGCCTCTTAATGCCCCTGCTCTAATCTTGTAGGAGACCCGCCGCGGTAGCTCAGTGGCTAAGGCGTTGCGCTGCTGAGCACGAGGTCGCGGGCTCGATTCCCGGCCGCGGCGACCGCTTTTCTGATGGAGGCGAAAAGCAAAAACGCCCGTTTGTACGAGATTTAGGCGCACGTTGAAGATCCCCAGGTGGTCAAAATTAATCCGGAGCCCTCCACTACGGCGCGCCTCATCGCCTGCGTTGCGTCGGCGCGTTAAACCCTACAACCAATCAATCAAATCAATAATCTTGTAGGAGCCTGGCCGCCCTGGTTCTGGTCGCCATCTGGGTGACGCTGGTGTCGGGCGTGGCCATCCTGGCCTTCGGCTGGATCTTCACCGTGTTCGTGCAGGCGACGCCCTTCTTCTACGTCTCCATGGGCACCGGCTCCAGCCTCATCGCGCTCGGTGCCTACCTGACCGCCTACCGCAGCAAGACGCCCGTGTCCGTCGCCTTCGGAGTCTGAGCAGGCCCGCTCCTCCTCCTCCCCCACCTCTGAACGTTGTTCCGCGAAGCTCCGGAATAAAGTGCGGTGGGGCGCGGAAGGAGGCGAACTGTGCTTGCTGTGAACCAAATTAGATTGACAAATAGTTTCAGGCCGTTAGACAGGAATCGGAAGCAGCGCGGTCACCGTATCAACCACTACCTCGCTGCTTGCGGCGACGCGAGTATTTCTTGCGTAAAGGTCGGCTGTGGCTCGCTTTAGTTCAGCGTCGACGCACCCAGCACCCTCAGTGCTTGTAACAAGTCCGGAGGAATAATTTAACACGAGCTCTATAAGAAAGAGGGCGGTAATTCTCAACCTTATGTAGGGTGCAACTTGCCCCTGCAACTGGCTAGAAGTGGTGCAACACGGAGTTGCGTCGCCAGTTTTTGCCTGGCTATGGCGCCGTGCTATAAATCTCCTAGCAGTCAGCCTGCGGCATTTTACCCCTGCAGCGCCTTTTACACCCCACCACATCGCACACTACGTCTCACCGTGCCAGCCGCAAAGACGAGGGAAGCGCATACAGTGATGCACATGAAGTGTTAGGCACCATAATGTTTCCACCCAAGAGTTATAAGTTATCAGTTTTAATAAAATATTCGTTGTACTAGCGACTTGCTCAGGTGTGAGAACAACTCTACCGAAAAGATGGACCTTCGCCTGTAAAGGATACTTTACCACGTGAAGAGGCATTGAGCAGAGAAGCTTATCAACCCCCTTGGCATTGACGTTACTGCTGGTGTCAGAACTCGTAGCAGCTTCACAAGCTAGGCAAATTTGTGCTTTGACGAACATGGATTTAATGCCGTTGTTTCCTACGAAGTTAGTTCCTAAAATTAAACGTTGGTTCGTGCCCTCACGGCTTGCTCAGGTGAAATTAGCAAAAACACGGTGATGATGATCGATGATTGATGATTTCTATTGGTTTCCCCTTCGTATCGGGGTGATGACATGTCATCTTACCAAAAAGGACTAATATACATATGTTTTACACTTTTGGTTCATTACTAGCGCTGCTTAGGGCAGGCACAAAAAGCTTATTAGACACAAAATACCTTTTTTTTCTGTTACAGGTGGTAACTGTCCTAGGCAATATTCCCCTCTCTGCTTTTCGTCCACCAGCATTCTGATCTTTTCGTCCCCTCGACAGCCTTGAAGGTAACTTCCTCTGTGATACCCTTAAATCCTAGGACTTCTGAAAGCCCAATATTCCCTTCATGTAGATTTGGATGGATACCCTCACATTCTAACACGACGTGCCGCATAGTTTCTGTTTCTTTTCCGCAGACCACGCATACCCCATCATTTTGTGAATACTTCCCCACAAAACTCTTAGTTCGCAGGCAACCTGCTCTAGCCTCAAAAAGCAAAGCACTGCCCTGGGAATTATCGTAGAAATTTTCCTTTCTGATGTTCATCTTCTCAGCCCTGTACATCTCTAATGACGTTTTAGCTTCCATTTTTTCCCTCCATTTATTCGTTTCAATCTGCCTTGCCTCTTTTTTGGTTCTCTTGGCCGTTTTGGATTCTCCACTGTTCTTTCCGTATTTCATCGTTAGCCTTCTAGTTTTTCTTAACCACTGCGTGTCCACACTTTTCAAGTATAGGTACCTAAAAACCTTAGCTGCCCACCTTCGTTGATCCATTGCCCTCAACCTCATCTCAAAGCATATTTTACTCTGAGCTTCTCTAACTTCAAACGACGCCCAGCCCATATCTCCCTGAACTGCTTCGTTAGTTGTTTTTCCATGCGCGCCTAAGGCCAAACGTCCTACCGTTCTCTGGTTTACTTCTTTCCACATTCCTCTTAGTACTTCATATTTGTTATACCCCCACAGAGCTCTATGCTTCATTATAGCTGCGTTTCGCTTTCCCTTAACCTTAAGTTGCTCCTCGTGAGTACTTAAGTAGTTATCCCTTTCGTTTATCCACACTCCCAAATATTTATATTCCTTCACTCTAGGTAATTCGCCTTGCTGGATAGACACTACGTCGGTGGTAGCGTCATTGAAAACCATTCCTTCGCCTGTAGAGGGTACTTCACCACGCACCCACCAACGATGTGGAGAAGCCTGCTTGTACCACCAGTGGCCACTTGGGGAACTGCAGAATGGATTTAGACAAGACGGGCGATTGGATAATTTGTTCGTGATAACGCAATGCACTGAAATTGCGAAAGCGCAGAATAGACAATTATGGATTACGTCCTTGGACATTAAAGGGGCATATGACAACGTAAACAGAGAACTGCTGTGGATAATGCTGAAACTCCAGAGAATAGATGACGAGTTAATACAGTTCCTTATACCAATCTATAAAGACAACAGAGTGCATCTTACATGAGAAGGACAGAAAGGCGCCCAGCAGGTCAACACCCATCGGCAACTGAAACAGGGATGCCTTCTGAACCCAACACTGTTTATGCTCATGGCAGGGTTAGAAAAAAAACGAAGAAAGTTAAGTAGGGTTCAGCCTAACCCATATGCTGCAAGCCGAAGTGGTACAACAGCGTATTCCAGGAATGTTACACACAGACGACATTGTTCCTTTAGCTTATAACCAGAGCGATATGCAACAGTTAATAAAAATTAGCGGCCAGGAAGCCACCGACCTCGGGTTAAATTTTAGCGCAGAAAAATCGGCAATAATGGTTTTCAGTGGTGGTGGTGGTAAACTTTATTCACAACAAAGGTAGAAGAGGAGGGGGTGGAGTCAAGGGTAGAATCCTATTTCCAGGACTCCAGTGGCGAAAGCCCATAGCTTGGCTCTTTCCAGCAGTTCTCGCTGACTGGAGAGGTCCGAGCTGGACAGTGCCGCTTCTCAGGACTCTATTGATGTAGTGTAGTTGTTCTGTTGCCATATGGTCGGGCAGTTCCATATAGTGTGGAAGAGGTCTGCCTTCTGATGGCATTGATGGCATTCTTCGTTATACTTATCCGGAAACATGAGTGCTAATCTAGACTTATGTGGGTAGGTATTTGTCTGAATTTTCCTAAGATTTCTGGCCTCCTCTGCGTCTAGTAGAAAATGAGGTGTCGGCATTGTTTTTCTCGTTAGTCGGCATGACACTACCACTGACGCAGTGTCTATCCAGCAAGGCGAATTACCCAGAGTGAAGGAATATAAATATTTGGAAGTGCGGATAAATTAAGGGGATAACTACTTGAGAACTCACGAGGAGCAACTTAAGGGTAAGGGAAAGCGAAACGCAGCTATAATGAAGCATACAGCCCTGTGTGGGTATAACAAATATGAAGCAGTGAGAGCAATGTGGAAAGGAGTAATGGTTCCGCGGGTCTCACATTTGCGAATGCTGTACGCTGCTTAAAATCATACGTTTTATCAGGCCTTGAAGTGAACCAGAGAACGGTAGGCCGGCCGTTTGGCCTTAGGCGCGCATGGAAAAACAACTAACGAAGCAGTGCAGGGAGATATGGGCTAGGCTTCGTTTGAAGTTTGAGAAGCAGATAGTAAAATATGTTTTGAGATGAGGTTGAGAGCAATGGATCAACGTAGGTGGGTTTTTAGGTACCTATACTTGAAAAGCATGGACATGCGGTGGTTAAGGAAGACTAGAAGGCTAACGATGAAAAACGGAAAGAACAGTGGAGAATCCAAAACAGCCAAGGTAACCAAAAAAGAGGCAAGGCAGATTGAAATGAATAAATGGAGAGAAAAAATGGAAGCTAAAACGTCGTTAGAGATGTACAGGGCTGAGAAATTAAACATCGGAAAGGAAAATTTCTACGATAATTCCTAGGGCAGTGCTTTGCTTTTTGAGGCTAGAGCAGGTTGCTTGCGAACTAAGAGCTTTGTGGGGAAGTATTCCCGAAATGATGGGGCATGCGTGGTCTGCGGAAAAGAAACAGAAACTATGCGGCACATAGTGTTAGAATGCGAGGGTAGCCACCCAAATCTACATGAGGGAAATATTCGGCTTCCAGAAGCCCCAGAATTTAAGGGTATCAAAGAGGGAATTAACTTCAAGGCTGTCGAGGGGACGAAAAGAAGATTAGAATGCTGGTGGACGAAAAGCAGAGAGGGGAATATTGCCTAGGACCGTTACCACCTGTTACAGAAAAAAAAGTATTTTGTGCCTAAAGCTTTTTGTGCTTGCCCTAAGCAGCGCTAGTATTAAACCAAGAGTATAAAACAGGTATATTAGTCGTTTTTGGCAAGATGACATGTCATCACCCCGCTACAAAGGGGAAACCAATAGCAATCATCATCACCATCGGCATTTGCTTCTCTGCCGCTGTCACAACTCTGAGTCATGATAAGTGAATTAGTTGCACTAGACGAACCAGTATTTAGTGATGATGATGATGATGATGATGATGAATAAACTTTTATTGAATTTCTATCCGACTCCGTGTGTGTGGAAACAGACATAGTGGAGGGACTCCTTAGTCCACGAGTCCCTGGCTCTGGCTGGCCATCCGAGCCCGACAAAAATTCTTCGGAACATTTCAGTATGCTTACGTGCTTTAAAGTTGAGAGCAAAGCAACTGCTGAACTACTCTTTTGTACTTGCGTCTCTCTATTCGCTTTCATTTCTTTGTCTTTTGGCGCGAATTACTTCAACGAGCAGACCCCAGCTTCCATATAAACAGCACTCTACGTGGCTGGTAAGCACCTTCCCTACTCACAAGTCATGACAATCACGTGTCGTGCAGCGTGCACTATTCTATGGTCTTTTCTATAGTCAAGACTATAGAAAAGACCTGTTTCAGAGGTCTATTTTTTAGTCTTGTAAAACGGGCCCATTATAGTTCCTCAAAGTTCCTGACTCCTGGATAATCTGCCAAGTGGGTATAGGCCCGGAAGAAAGGAATGACAGTGGCCTTTGTTTCACCGCGGATACCAATGAGTGAGGATAATGCTGTGGTAACGCACTCGGCTCCAAGTGTGAATGCCTGGGTTCAAATCACATGCGAACCCAAATGTGTCTGCCCTATTGTGTGAAAAAAAAAAGAAACACTTTTGTTGTTGTTTTTGTAGTTGTCTAAAACCGAAAATTGCCGCCACTGTAAACAGTGAAAAAATTCATTGGCCATTCTACTTTGTGAAGGTTGTTGAACAGCGAGTCTGTATTGGTGTCAAGATGATACGACTACATTCACATCCCAATTCAGATAATTTTTTTCTGGCCACAGCGCTGACGTCTTTTGCGATCGGCATTGCAGGCCCACTGTTCTGTTCGCGTCACCGAGCGAAGCCACGGCCACGAACCATGACTCAGCAATTGTAGTGGAGCCTGCAGCTCCACTTGGTAGTATCACTTGAATGCTATTGAGCAGTTAACATGCTGAAAACTGCCTTTTTAGTGCTGGCCTATACTGCAACAATCCTGCCCATATTGCATCACTGTAATCACAAAATCTGAGCGTTTTTAAATATTTATTGTGCTTTTTTGGTTAAAAAGCACCTTTAGTGGCTGTAATGGAGCTGAGTGAGCAACCAAAGGATAGTTCTTTGAAACTGAACAAGCGCACACTTTGAGGAGCGCCCAAAGGCTCGCTGCACCAGCCTCCCAGCTATCAACAGGGGCATCAATGTCGTTCATTTTTAGCCTTACCAAGCCTAAAGTGCTTCGTCATACTCTTTTTCACAGCATTCACATGTATACACACCGCTGACAGAGTAGGCTGACGAGATCTGCAACTTTTGCCGCACCGCAGGAAAAAATATACTGTACCATGACTTCCGCAGCAGCTCCAAAAATAGTTTCAGCCAGGGCGACCATCTTGAAATCCAACATTAGGTAAACAAGCCCTGGCCTTCAATGCACTTTCCACCTGCCCACCCAACAGGCGAGATCGCATGCTCCCTTGAACACAAAACCCAAGCATGCTCTTTCTGCTGAGAGCTTCCAACTCTCAAATTTGTCAGGAGTGAAGGTGTGTACAGAGCAATACTGAAGGTGGGATGCATGAGAAAGGACGTTCAACAGCCGGTTTTACCTCAGCGCTACAGGTAGCCACCATACTGATGTAGAAAGGCATACACAAACACTTTTTTTTTTCTTTTTACCATCTATCTTGAGGTCGAAATGAAAAATTGTGCAATATTTTGTGTCTGAAAAGCCAACAGGCAAGCTAAACTATGAGGACACCTGAGCATTTCTTATGATGTGGTGAATGCGAAAGCATTTGTGACTTACTGAGAAATCCTGCGTTTTTCGCTGCAATTGAAGTTTGCTCTGAGGCGTGCAAAGTGGCCCCAAACATCAGACACTTGCACCTCATGGCTGAGTCAATTGCCTTTATTTGGTGATGTCATCGAGGACACGTTGAGTGACGATCTATACGTTGCACCATGACTTGCTGACGACCACAGAACAGAGTAACAATGGTGCCTCTACTTGGTCTTTTATTTCTCAGGCACCTGCTATGGAACACGCCGTGGACGAATGAGAATTCATGCACTGCATTTTGGGGACCGTGGGTTCCTCGCTCAATGAGTCACTTCATGTTTTCGCATTCAAAATCACTTGGAGGTGGAGCGGGGCAAGTTTGTCAGGCAAGTTTGTCAGGCAAGTTTGTCAGGCAAGTTTGTCAGGCTTGGGGTGGCGGGGCAAGTTAGTCAGTTTTATGGATGAAGTCTCGCAAGCGACTTCCACACACGGAAAAGGAGCTCCGCGAGAGAAAACAGCGTTGACTCTCACAACAGCAGCAGGAAACCAATCAATAACTGTCCAGCCGTGAAACTGCCAAGGAATGCGAGGCGAGATTTGAAATGATGCACAAAAATAGACATCGCATAACAATGACATCACGGTCAAATAAACTGTTTACTGACGTCAAGCAGGCTTACTCTACACTTAGATGTGCTCACCTCAGGGAGCAAGAACAAGATAGGAGACGAAACTAGGCTTCCTAGCGCGACCAGATAATGTCACAAGCGCTCGTCATACATTAAGCTAGCGGCATCTGCCGCGGGTGAAGAAACTGCGCGGCCATCGCAATCGGCATTTCACTGCTCAGCCCCAAAATAAGTGCAGCCGCTATCACTTTGTCCATCAGGTGCCGCTACCCTCTCTTTCGCCACCGAAGGTACGAAGCTTTGCAGTACGCCTTGGTTTTCATTGTGACATTATCTGGTCACTCTCCCGCGCTTGCCGCAATGGGCCGTTTCGCCTCCTATATATTCTTGCTCCGTGGCTCGCCCGCATAAACTGGAGACAGGGTGTCCACCAATTTAAACCTGCTGTTACACACCGCAAGGGTGAAGCCATGCGTTCAAGTCTTGCTCCAATTAGTGAAAGCCTCCCCGGTAGTTTTAGTGTGAACGTGTAAAGCGGCCCAGGGTGCGAACAAAGCGGGCGTTGGTGCCAAAATCTGCGAAATGGCTCCCACGCCACTGCGAAGTATTCCATAGCACGAGCTCCACAATATTAAGCACATAAGTGCCTGCAAGGAATGATATGGAAAGTGTAGAGTGATGTAACATCATGTGCTGCAGCACCTAGCGGTGTTCAGTTCGACATCCCTGTTTTTGCATTCAAAACTTGTAAGCACTCAGGTGTCCTCAGAGTGTTTTTCTTTTATTGGGTTAAAGTTTGACAGCTTAGCCAAACTACAGCCATGCACGCACACAAAACATAAACTTCAAAAAACTTTATAAAGCACACAAAACTTTATCCAAGATACAAAACATTACAAAACTTATAAAAACTTAAAAATGCAGTTTGTGAGAAAATCGGCACGACATTTACTTGCTCCCATGTTCCCATTTTTTCTTAAGAAAAGCTATGTTGCATTTCGTTTTTATGCATGGCCCCTTTAATGAAATAACAAATATAAAATCACACCATGCACAACTGTTATTACATAGTCCATATGGGCTGTGGTTGTGGAAAGCACCGCTTATACCCCTGTCACACGGGCACTTTAAATCGCGATTGAAGTGAATCGCGATCGAGTTTTCGAGCGCGCTCGACGCACTGCCACTGCTACACAGCCCGTTTCAATTGCGATCGAAAAGTTGCACCGGTTGCACTCGTGTACGCTAGATGGCGCTAAAATTGTACTTGCGGCCGGCGTCTGGTAACTTCTCGCGGTCGTAGTAACTATGTAAATGTTACCTCATGCTTATTTGGGTCAAGTTATTTGACACATTTTGTAGTGTTAGTTGAAGTTTTCACCTTCTGTGTCATTACTGAGCGGGGACGAGAGTATCGCCGCTTTCGTTCGATCGCGCTTGGAAGCCTCGATCGCGCTTGAGAAACCAGGATTGAGTTCGAGCGGGATCGAGCTCGATCGCGATTGAAACTGATGTGTAGCATGCGCCCGATCCGGATTGAGCTCGATCCGGATCGACTCAATTGCAATTGAAAGTGCCCGTGTGACAGGGGTATTAGCCTCAATGTCCCAGAGCATCTCCATAAGTCAATTAGCAGAACATCTCCAAGCAATCACTTCTGAGCTTCAAGAAGCACACAGCATGGGAGATGCCAGTGTGCAAGTAAGCATCTTCACGCACATCCAAAGCTTCATGCAATAAAACTTCGTTCCAAGTGACAACTTGCAGCAAATGTAGCCCACTGCACTAGATTTTGTATAACTCATAAAAAAAAAAGGGAGCTCAACAGCTGAAATAACAAACTAGCAAGAAGGAACTATAGGTCTTTCAACAAGAATAAAAAGACTGTGCACAGCTGTTGCTCCCAGCATCCAGGATGAGAGTAAAAAGAAGGCTGTGTCTAATCTCACAGCAGCCGTGAGAATTACCTCTGGGAAATTCTCACGGCAGTTTCCATAAAAGCTGGCTGGCCGGTAATTTGCTGAATATTATTACGTCCCAACATAACCTAACGTAACATAACCTGACCGAACCTTTCGCAACCTAATTGAACGCGTCATAACCTACCCAAATCCTGCCAAACTGCAACAAACCTAATCTAACCCTGCCCAACGACACAGAACACAACCTGTAATGAACATAATTCAACCAATTCTAGAAGTCCTGTGCGTCGATCTCTTGATATAGTAAAAACCAGAGTAAAAAAAGCACTAACAAAATCACGATGCCCAAAAAATTCCGAAAGCTAAAAAAAAAAAAAAAAAAAAAAACCCAACGCCAGACTCGAACCTGAGCCTTCTCGTGTAAAACCGAGCGCTATACCACAATGCTACAGGGGCAGCTGCAGACAAGGCATTTAGGGAGATATTTATCAGACTAAATCTCCGCGTAGCGTGCTTAGCCAATAAGAGGCGACTGCCGTGAGAAATTTCTGACGGTAATTCTACCGGTTGCCAAGATAATAGACACTACCTAAAAAGAAAGGAAAGAGGGCTGCTACAAAACGGCGAGCTTATTATGCGCAGCACACACTGTGAGGCAAAACTTGATTTCTTGGATGTCAATTAGAAGGCCTGTTCACCTTGCTGCTAATCAGTTTAGCAAAGCTCTACTACCCAGACGAAAAACCACAAACGTGGTGTTTGTGGATCACAACAAATAAATGCCTTAAAAATTTCACTGTGGCTCACAATGCTACACGAAATGCGTTCTCACAATATATCTCTTTGAAGATATATAAGTATTTCTGCACTGCTGTTATCTGTTTCTTTAAAATACAAGAAAAATTTGTAAAGCAAAAGAGGTTATTGCGGGCTGAGAGTGGGAATTCTCAAAGCTCCTTTAACGCACTCCTTGGCTTTGGAACACACACGCGAGAGCTGTGAATCTTAGGCTGCAAACACCGTGAGCACTTTCCCCAGCCCTCCCTCTCTCTCTCAGGCTGGGAGCAAATGCTGTATTTACTTGCATAATATGAACCCACTCGCGTAATGAACCCTCCCCCTTGCCCCCCCCCCCCCCCCCCCCCCCCCATTTTCTTCTTCAGAATTTACTTTTTTGTCCCTTTGAATGAAAAATGCAGTGGGAATAACTTTTTATCTCAGCATGGTTGCTGATGTCGTAGATCAGTGGTTCTCAGCCATGACTGCCCCGGGGACCCCTTTTGGGCTTGCGATAGTGATGGGGGACCCCACGATGGAGCGTATGTTGATCGGTGCCATAATGTCAAACAATTTGTACTTGAATCTGTAAGTCTTCTAGACACCTATATGCTGCCTTTTGTGGGTTTCTTTTCTTTGTCTTTCATAGCTGGCGTGTTGGACAAAATGCAGATGTCAAAATATGTGTCACGCAGAGAAGCTAAATGTACATTTAATCCGGCGGATCCACCTTTTTGCTTTGCAAGCAAATGCTGGGAAAATCGAGAGAAAAATGGCGGGTGAAACGTTTGGCGGGAAGCTTCGCGGACCCCTGAAATGCTATCGCGGACCCCCTGGGGTCCGCGGAGCCCCATTTGAGAACCACTGTCGTAGATCATCGCAGTAACTTGATATCATGCTACAGTAACTGCAGAAATGCTAAAAAGACATTCCAACGGGAAGAAATCTCAACAGTGGCCAGAAACGTGAGCGCGAAAGCCGTGGCTCACAATTTAAAAATTGCGCACTCCCGGAGCGCCGCCCGCTGAACGCAAAACAAACCTTCCTGTGCCATAAGAACGTTGCAGCGTGCGAACAAAGCACAAAACATACTCCGCACTCCTTTCCTGCGTTTTTGCCGTTCCGGCTGGTTCCGGCAGTGTGCGAACAAAGCCCTAAACGCACTCTGCACTCCTCTGCTCTTCCTTTTCTGCGACTTCGCCATTAGCGCCATGGTTTTGTTGTTCAGCTGTGTTGCGACTTTTTTTTGTGCTCCTGGTGTGCATCGTACGATGGGACAGTACATGAGCTGCACAGCTGGTTGTAAACTGAAGGTGGTGGAGCCTGCATTGGTGCATTTGGAAACCGCACGGCTGGGCGGTACTTCTGTGGTAACCCCAGTGCGTGTACGCTACCGGCGAAAACGAGAGGTTTTTGGGCGGTGAGCATGGATCGCCATGTGTTTCGTGGGCCCAAAGAAGGGAAGTTTCTCGTGTCTGAAAAAAAGTTTTGGAGTGCCTTGACGGCATGGAAGACGGTGTGCTGTAGGCCAACGACAAATGTGAAGCCGCAAGCGACTTCAGTTAGGAGGACAGCTCCATGGCGAGCAGGGGGTCACTAGCATGTTGGGAATAAAAAAGAAATTTGATTACATAATTACCCACGTGTTTTTACGAAAATGGTTAGGCTCTGACAGCGCTTCTCTTAGCAACTTTATTGTACGAAATTTCAGCTTCTAAAAATCTGTTGCAATTTGTTCTCCCATAATGAACCCTCCCCTTAAATTCATGCCAAATTTCCTGGAAAAAAGTGGGCTCATTACGCAAGTAAATACAGTAACTGTGTGAAGGCCCCTGACAGAACGCAGGTGGAAGGCGTCTCAGCATCCGACCGGCCGGCAGCGAGCCACCGAGCCCCAGGCGCGACCCCGCTCGCACGTGCAATCCCGGCATCCCCTGGCCTCCTTGCCAACCTTGGCAAAGATCTCTTGCGCCACCACCTCGAAGAACTGGGCGGGCAGCCCTGCCTCGACGAACTGCACCTGCAATGGCAACAGGATGGATCAGGGCCCCCTGCCATTTGTTCCGCTTCACATCAAAATCTGTGGAGGCGCTACTCCCGATTGACGATCACCCCCTCCAAGAAGCAGCAGCAAGGAGGGTTCAATAGATGGTCACTTTTATTTGCCTGCCCAGAGCAGTTTTGAGCGCTTCCTGGACAGCCCGAAACTGTTTGCACCGTTCTACAGGTAAATAAAATACGGAGCTGCTTCGGAGTAGTTCTCAGCAATCCAAAATGATGAGTAAAGCAGGCCTACGGCCATGAGCCTTTACCTCTCCACGCGTGGAAGTGAGACAGATTTGATGGCGTCCTCAAGCAGGTGACCTGCGATCCCAAGGTGCCGAGTGCACATTAGGGAACGAGCTTAGATAGTCTGCTTCAAGTGCCTCAAGGTCGTCTTTAGAACCAGAAGGCGGCAGTTTATCCCCATCATCAGTTTATCCCATCATCAAAAAACGAGTATACCGTATTTTCGCGCGTATAACCCGCACCTGCATAATATCGGCACCCCCACTTTCAGCTCACCAGAAAAAACAAAGAATCCTCGTGTACTGCCTGAACATTTGATACAGGAAAGGCTGTACCAAAGCTACTGCTCCCGCAACGCATCGCATACTGTACTATGTAGACAGAAAAAGCGTATATTTAGCAAGTAGAATACACCGACTTCAAGGCGAAAGTCACAATTCACTCAGTGTCGCTGCTCTCGCTACAGCTATCATTTGAGCCGCAGTCCTCACTGTTGTACGCAAGGTCATCTTCACGGCACGACGCACGGTGTAGCTTCACGGCAGAACGCGCATTGCTGTGAAGCTGCACTAAAGGAAAAACCCCCGTATTATTCGCCCCCCCCCCCCCCCCCCCCCCCCCCCCCTAGATTGCCACTGAAATTTTCGCATTTTTGGTGCGGGTTATATGTGCGAAAATATTGTACAAGGGGCTTTGAATGGTTTACGCATGGCATAGAAAATGCCAAGGGTGTGTGGACATGAAAGTTCTGACTACGAGTGGAATACAAATAAGGAAAACTGACTGTTGGTAGAGTTAAATATTTCCAAACCAGTCCTTTGATGTGTACAAATGCTTCTAAACAAGGCTAAGAACAAAAGGAGAAGAAAAAAAAAAATGTTTGGGTGGTTTAGACCAGCCAAGCCAACTTGCAGTGAAAATTTCGAACTCTTGAAAATACACTTTACAACCAGTCCAAACAAAAAGACTGCAATTTTAAAATATCACTCGTTAAGCAAGCTCCAGTGCATTGCAAATGACCAGCAGAGATGGGCGCTTTTGAAACCAAAATTGACAAAGAAGTGGCCATTGAAGCCAGGAAAGGTGACGTCATAGCTGGCCGAACGAGCGGCTCAAACAAACCCCAGCCAGGCGGCTGCACACATAGACACACACTGTGTGTACAGTAGCGTGGAGAAGCACGGGGAGAAGTGCACAAAGTGGGGCTCGACCAGTTCTGCAGCCGGCTAGCTAGCCAGCCCTGGAAATTTATTTGGTCTGCCATTCAAGGCCCTCAGTGTGTCCTTTGTGGGATTGGGAAAACAGTGCACTGGTCGCCTCTACTGCGCTCACTTAAAGAGGAGTAAATTGCTGTCCTTGTAACTTTTAGGGGCGAGGCACCTTAGGACCTTGCTTTGTCCGTGGCTTGTCCCTTAGCGTCCGTTTACACAGTGGTGCGCATGCGTGAGAAGCATTGCATTGCATTGCATTAGATTGGATTAAATTGAATTGTAACGGATTGGATTGGACTGGAATTGTATATACTGTACACACGCGTTGTCACTCATTTACATGCGGGAGTGGGCAATGCCATGGGTGATTTGCGGTAAGAATGATCCCCAGTGCTTCGCCCACTCGTAATGATTCACTTCGTGGAGATGCGTGAATTTTTTTCTTACCTAACTTCTTTTTCCTATTTTATTGCCAGGATAACTTTTCTTTGGGCATTTTTAAAAAGTGTAAAAGTTTTGCTCATCTACTCGCTAAAACTGGAAAGCAGGTGAGGCAGTGGGCGGCGAAGTTGTGAGCAGACGACGCTTCTTGTTCGACATTTTAAATGCGCAATAAACATTTCTAAGAAAAAAAAAAAAGAGTAAAAACCGCATTTCAGTTCGTTCAACAAAGATCTTTCAATGGTAATTGTGGTGGGTGCAGCAAGAGGGCACTGCAGTCGATAGGTGTGCAGTTAGCTCAAATGTTTTCATCCCTGCCGCCACACGTCGTTGTACGGGCCTCGTGCGCCAGTGTGGTGGCGCCACGATGTTCTGTGTTCAGCGCCACCTTGTGGACAACGAAGACATAACCTTTCTGCTCCGCAAGCAGACGACGCCCCGTAGCATGGCATTCAGCGCAGTACGAATATCAGCAAGAGAAAGAACGAATGGCCGCTATTCTCTTGAAGTGCGATACAAACAGCGAAACGGTACTTTAATAAATTGAAAAGGTTTCACGAGAACGAAGGGAAAGCGATTCATCACGACAAAACCAGTTGTATTCAAGCGCAGGACTGTCTCCGCGCTGCGTGGACACACAGTCGCTTCGCAACGGCTTCAACTGAGCACCAGCGGCACCGCCCAAACGATAGATAAAAATAAAAAGATGAAAGCTTGCGAGCCCACTTATGAGGAGGAAGAAAGGTGCGCGCGTGTGTGTACATCGCCTACTGGAAGCATGTGTAAGAGAAGGTGTGATCGCTTCGCCAATGGAGAAACTGTTCTGAGGGGCCGCGGGCCCCTGAAGAGCATACAATGACGGCACAACGTCCCAAGGCGCCGGAATCGCTTTGATGGTTTCCATTTGTTCAGCTTTGGATCCCGAATAGGGCATAACTGGCATAACCCAGCAGTTGGTGGACAACTTAGTGAGGCGAAGAACGGTGAAGCGACTTCATGGTGCTTGTAGAAGCGAATGTCTCCCGCGCAACTCCATCGTACCTTTTCAATGCCAGGAAGTGATTTGATGTTTTTTGTGCATATGGAATTGTGGCGAAATGTTTGTGTGTATATTGCGACACGCAGGATACACGGCTTCAAGAGCCGAAGATTCAGGTTTGAAGATGTAGGTTTTTTGAAAATACAACTGCGCAGCAAAACTTTACATGAAACTGCTGAATCTACGATTAGTGTTCGTTGGATGGGCTCAAAAAAAATGTCGTTTGATGCTTTTTTTTAAATGCGTTCATATGTTGATAAACACATACTTAACATGCGAATATCGCTGGATGTAAATACGCATCAGGAAGCTTTCATGAAAGCCTTTATATGTTCATTTAACGTGTTGTTCGCCCTTGTATTACTCAGCATAGCCAGGGGCATGGACATGGTAGAGCACAACACAGTAACTATGATTTTACATTGTTCCTCTCGCATGCATAGTGCTGATGAAAAAAAAAAGCCATTAGGAATAATGGAGATCGTTTCGAAGTTGATAGAGCATGCAACTACACACCAGCGTACGTAGTTACATGAGTTCGTGCATGTTATCTGTGTCAGCAAAATATTTTGCGCAGCAAGCTCCACTCAACTTGTTTCCTTGGTCTTACTGTGGCAGAAATGCAAACTACAAGTTATACAGGACAGTAATGTTAGAGATATTGGACAGTCATTTCAATGAAGTTGTAAATGCGAGTCTGAATTGTGGCTGGTGTGTGTCCATCTGTTTATTGTTGTGCCACTGCATAGTGTAAACATCTATGTTTCCTGTGTTTTCATTTTAAAGTTGTCTTTATATTTTGCTGGCGCAACAATACGTACAAAGGAAGCATGCATATACGTGGGATGCTCCATGCATTTTCTGATGCATGCGCAGTTATACAGACACCAGAAAGCTATATGGGAAGCTACAAAAATAAACACTCGTTCTGTTTTGTTGGATACACGATGTTTTTTTTCCGCAGCGGTCGCGTGCCAAGTAGCGAACAAATCCATCTATGGCTCTGCTTTTTTATTTCTTATCGGGTACTATGCACTTTGTGCTCGTCGGCGTCGCAAGCACCTGATCCGTGTACTGTCGTCTGCTTGCATTAGACAAGAGGCTCTTCCTAAAATGTTTTAGCATGCATTCCCACACAACTCGTAAGAGGAATATTGATATTGATATAACAACTGCGATTGTAATTAAACGCGGTGATGTGTTGTACACCAATTTTCTGGTTATTGTTCTAATCAAGCCCTGTAGCGAACTCTTGTGTATGTTTATTTTCTTCTTTGGAAAAAACGCCACCGCTACCAGGTGGCGCTACGTGTTCGCTTGAAACTGCAGTGCATGAGGCCCACAGGAAAACTGTCTCTAACAGCAGACAAGCTCATTTTTGGGGACTGTAGTTTCCCCTTTGCTTTCTCGCGGTTTGTCCCCAAAAGGTGTATGCCAATGAGTTTCATACTAACATATACTAGAGGGAAATCTGTCACTGCGATCGCGCACCATTGTGGGCGCCACAATAGCAGCTAGTGACGTTTCCCACCAACTTGGCTCGGCTATCTATGTGGCTCTTTTTTGCTCTTCAAGCCAAAATCAACTAAAAATGGCAACATTTTTTTTTTCTTGTTCTCGTTACATGAAGCTTTCAAATAATCCCTGACAAAAAAACCTTCTCGGAGCTCTATTCTCGTGATAATTAAACAAATTTAAGCAATTATTAGGTGAACCCCTTTATAAGAGACACATACCGGGGAGCAGTTTCTGTCTCTTATACGAGATGTCTCTTATAAGCAGGGTACCATGTTTTCACTTACTAATCAGACCCTACTATATTGTGGGCACTGTATGACTAAAATAAGCTCAAAAGAACGCTACAGCATGCTGCAAAAGGCTCATTCTAATTTGTTTGGCCCCCAGAATTTATGAAACAGTTCTGAATCTTTGTTTGCTTCATGACTGTATTTACACTGTTTTTTACAACACAATCTTTTTCCTTTCACTGTTTGTGGAAGATGAATCGTAGATGTTGAGTTCACAAGCCTGATGAAGAGCCAAAGCGCACAGCTTCTTCCGCTGTGTGCTCATGCTGTTCATTACGCTAGCAGGACTCAACATCTGCGATGCTTCTTGATTGGGAGCTACGCGAGTGGGAGAGCCCGCATGTGCGGTCGCGCTCCAATGGATGGCAGTAAGCTTCAACCACTTCTGCAAGTTGCATTTCCATTGGCAGGGCTTCTCATCGTCATTTCATAGCTGACTGAACCACTGTGTGTTTGCTGAAGTGATAATAAATAGCGACTGCAGGCATCTGTCGCCCACCTGTGTTTCCACAATGGAAGCAACTGCAATTAGTGACTGGTGGCACTGGATCTGAAGTTAAAATGTCTGTTACAAGCGAGATTATTGACTAAAGTTCAAGGGTGACTTGTCCCTTATAACCAATCTTCTACATCCGATGTCTGTTATAAAAGAGGTCAATTTAATGGGAAAGATAGGGCAGCCAGCCATGTGGGTGAATAGTGTCTCTTATACCCATTTGTCTCTTACATCCATGTCTCTTATAACGAGGTTCAACTGTAGTTGTGTTTTTGCAGACACAGGCAACTTTTCAGCCGGTTCATGAGCCATGCCAAGGACAACTGGGACGTTCCTACATGCTAGATGACGGAATGCTTGCTGAAGCGTGGCTTGCCTAGACACTGGTACCAGATTTCCCACCAGCATATACCAGTATGTACCATTATGTGCCAGTATGTACCAGTATGAACCAGTATGTATGAAACTCGAAGAAACCCCAGCCTCGGCAGAGGGGACCTACCTGGAAGGCCGAGCCCTTGGTGGCGGCCGCCAGCTTGGCGAGTAGTCCCGCCCGCGATGGGTAGTTGAGGTACTCCTCTCCGGCCGTGCTCTCTGGGAAGACGAGACCGTCGGCCCGCACCCCAAACACCCGGCCGCGCTGGTCGACCGTCGGGTAGTGAGAGAAGGCATACACGGTCACGCCTGACCGGTGCGTCTTCTCGTGCAGCCGGTCGAGCTCGTGGCGGGAGCACTGCGGTCGACGTAACTAATGGCGCACCTTAGGTGGAAAGTATAGCAGCTCCAAAAGACAGCAGCACAACAAGAGCAGATCTTTGTCCTGCCCCTTCTTTATACTATAAACATGACTGCAGATGTACCCTGTTTTGCTTGAAATAGGAACAGACTATCCCAGCAATACTGCCGCAAACCATGCATTGGGTTTGTCTATTTATGGTTTGTTTTTACTGTCCAGCTGTGCCTGGCTGCATTATCTGTGTCCCAAACGAAGCACACGTTCCATTCTTTAGTTTTATGCTACATGGGTTATCTCATTTTGATAAGGAGAGCGTTTCGCCCTAACGTCACTGGCCTGGAATAATCTTCTGTGATCTACAATGTACTGGATGTAAATCGACGGTTCAAGAAACGCTTGCGGCGAAAGATAGAAGCGTGCAGAGCAGATGCAGTAATATTCGATTGACGACGCTTGCCTACGCACGTCACTCTGTTGACTGCTGCTTCGCCACCTGAGTATTCTTTGAGTTGTTAGGAGAGCAGAGCACAAGTTCGCTCCAATAAACTTGTTTTCCTTGAAGACAACTTCGTCTTTGGCTTTGTGACAATACATACACCCAAGAGCAGAAGTTTACAGACCACGAAAGCAGCGATTTTGAGTTATTTCTCTGCCGCACGGCAGCCCAGAGTACCAAGTGCAGAAGTTTTCATTAGTTCAGTGCTTATACAACATCTCGCATGCATTCGACAGTTTGTCGGACTGGTATAGGAAGAGAAATAACCTAAAATTGCCATTTCCCTTGTCCGTAAACTTTTGATCGTGGCTGTACATCCTATTTAACATGCATGGATGATAAGGGTTCTTGAATGCAAAGTGTTTGTAGGCCAATTAACTTTAATTAGCACACTGAACAATTTCAAATCTAGCAGGTCAAAAATCTGTAACGCCGTCGACCACAAGTTTTGGTAGGCTAATGTAGGAACAACAAATACTGCAAGATATACTCAAACTAAATTAAAAAATTCAGGACAAAACAACACTGAGGCTACTAGACTTCTATATAACTACAGTAAAACGTCGTTACAAGAGACAGTGTTACAAGAGACCCTTGGTTAAAAGAGAAATTTGAATGAAACCAGTTCTGTTGGTTTTCCTATGTTTGCCGTGTTAGCAACATTGCATACAAGGGACCTTGGTTATGAGAGACATGTTTCCTGGGTCCCTTGAGTGTCTCTTGTAACGAAGTTTTACTGTACAAGCTTAACCCATCCACTCCAAGAGCAAAGCATTGCTTTTCCTTAAAAATTGAGTCATGTCTGGGGTGCATTTCCCATGCCAAGTATACTTGGTAGGTTAGACTGCTGCAGGAAACTCTTATGACTGGCTGTGAAAAACCAGCATGAGTACCTTTACACAGGAGGCTTCTGTTACGGTAAACATGTCATGGCCAGACAGAACGCTTACACTGCAAAGAGTTGTGCTGTATCTGAAGAGGCACTTCACAACCTTCCCTATAGCAGCCCAGTTAACGGACTTCTACAAAGTCAACAGTTAGCGGCATAGTTTCTGCAATCACAATGGATACCCTACTGAAAACAGCCACGCCCACACCAATACTCAAGTGGCTGAGAAGTGGCGGGCAAAGGATTTGTGCCTGAGGCCGACATCTTTTCCCTTCAATAGGTGGTATTCGATGAAAAGTTTAGCTGTCGATTTCTTCACTTGGCAACACTGGAAACGGCCACGGACATGGCCAACGCACCACGGACAAGGCACGGCTTGTGCCACTGTGCCCCGCACGCCGAAGAAAAGAAAAACACTGGCGTGCGTCGTCTGCTCCTTTTCAACCCGATTCTCAATGGTGGTGTCAACAGATATGTTATTAATTGCGCTCACATTGGAGTCGAGGCATTACTTCGCGTTCAGCGGGGTAGAGTTTGGAACGTCCAACACACATCATGTGCTTAGCTTGGACAAGTAGCGCCATCCCACGGTGCCCGATGTAACTAGTGATGACGCACTCTCACATGGTTGCCTGCATGCGTGCCTCGCTAGTGAAAACAAACTATAAATGTTGTTCTCCCTTTGCCCACGCGATGCCTGCCCACATGGGGAATTCACAAACAGTAGGTGAAAGCATGCACCCAAAGAGCAGCAATTACAATCCCCCATTTGCAATTAGCCAGTGATTTCTACTGATAGCATCTGATGCTGCAATCGAGATTGCGTCCAGTTTTCGTCTCGAGCACCACTGATAACGTGACTACCATGCAGCTGCGATGATTGCACTGCTTCATACAATGGAAAGGAATAGATAAGGTCACGTCTCCTTCCTACCGTGAATCCTCATCATCCGTTTCGCTCTGCATATCCCAGGTGGCGTCGTCATTCCAAGATCAGGCTTGCACTGGCTCGCACGTCTAAATCGGCCACCATTTTCCCATAGGCGAAAATCGTTTTTATTTATTTTCAGAATAAACAGGCAAGTACCGTCGTTGTTCCCGGTGTCAAACAAAATAGACCACAAAATGCGATGAAGTTTCAGCGCAAATCAAGCAGCGGTTCGCTCAGGAAAAAAATTTAAAGTGTTCCAGTTGTCGTTGTAACACCCTGTACATATGAACATGAAACCTACGAACGAGATGCGAGGATAAAGGCACAGGGTGATCAGGAGGGAGATACGGAGAGATGCACTGCACTTCCCACGACAATCCAACAGCACACAGCGAGTCTGTACAAGGGAATGGGCAACTACAAGAAGAATTGGAACGGTGCCGCTCACGTTGAAGTCGCTCGCTGCAATGGCCAAGACCACCCGGGCTGCCTCGGCACTGAAGGGCACGGTGTCCAGGGCATAGCCCAAGGTCAGTCCAAGGTCAGTGGTCACACTCCTGCTGCTGCTCCGGCCAATACTTTTCAGGAGCTTGCCAGCAGCACTCACGTGGGGCACAAAGACGTCCCTGAAGGGAGACCACGGGGACATTTTGTTTACGAGATATTTTCTTTATGTCCTGCTATAAACCGTATATTTTGAATATGCTATAGTCTGCTTGTTCTTTTTTTTGTATTCTTTCGTTTCTACATGTAGTGTAACTGAGTGCTTGCAATGTTATAAATGTATTAACTGCATGGGCCCGACACTAGCATTACTGCTAAGGGCCCAGATGAACTCTTCAGTCCTCTGTAAACCCATGTTTGAAGAAATAAAAATGAATGAATGAATGAACATGAGAAGTGGCAAAGGGGGTGGAAACAGAGGGCTTGTATTGACAGCAGCAGTGCTGACAGCATCATGCGCCTGAACCAATTCTTCTTCCAAGTCCGGTAAAATGTTGCACCTATGTTACAATGTTCCAATGTTACACAATTAATTTATTGCTTGAAGCAATAAATAAATGGTGCAACCACTAAGACATGAAACTAAATGCTGACAAAACCGTATTCATGCGTATTACTAACAAAAAGCAGCCATATGAATATCAGTACGCAATTAACGGCCTTCCTATCTCTCAAATCGACAGTTTCAAATACCTTGGAGTTACGATAAATAGCAATTTAACTTGGTCTACACATATCATTTAAGCACGCGCGTCAGCTCGGAAAAAACTGGGTTTACTGAGACATAAACTGAAACACTCACCTTCCCACATAAAGCTTCGAAATAATACAGCCAAGTTTAGAGTATGCATGCATAGTTTGAGACCCGCGTAATAAAAAAGACATTAATAATATTGAAAAAGTTCAAAAATTAGCTGTCCACTTTCAATACAATCGATATCGCCGTCTTGACTCCCCAACCAATCTAATGAAAATTAACGAAATCCCAACACTGGAATGTCAAAGAAAAATAGCCAGGCTAAAATTTCTTTTTCATTTAGCACAAGGAAGTTTACGACTTGATGCACTGGACTTACTCCATTATCATCGCGTCCCACGAGCCACTATCATTCCGCTAAGTTCACGCCTATCTCAGTGCGCACTAACACATTTAAGTATTCGTTTTTTTCCCCAGGACTATAACCAACTGGAACAATCTCCCCCCTGAAATTCTTTCTTCCAGTAGCATATTGAAATGTACCGATGAAACATTTGATTTCTACAAAAAAAAAAAAAAAAAAAAAGAATTCTCACATATGTTCCGAATAAGTTTGTACAGCCTTGTTCACACAGTTTTTTTTACCTGCTAGAAATTGTGTAACTGGTCTTAACGCAATGTAACACCACCACTCCTGCTTAGGCCCACTCGTGGCCCGCAGTATTGTTTAATTAAATAAATAAACCTCTGTACTAGGACTGCCGGGAAATTTGGGACTATTGTTGTGCTATGTACAAGAGACGAAACACACACTAGTCCCTCTGAAAATAATTTGCTACCAGCAAGCCCCGGTAGGGTTGAATTTTAGGTCTAAAATCTAGCCCGTGTTTCGGCGCTTCTTCACTTAGTGCCGTTCGATGTTCGCTAGCACGACGAATTCCTTAGTTGGTCACCGACTTTCCCAACTTTCCGCTTTGGTTCGCTTTAGTAATACAGTGTAGACCACTTATAACGTAACCGCTTATAGTGCAGGTTCGGATAAAACGCGGGTTTTCCTGGCCACCGGTAGGCCTCCCATAGAACTCAATGCGTAAGCATACCACTTAAAACGTGGTTGCCCGAAGCAAACGCAATGCCGTTTATAGTGCAGTTTTTTGGTGGCTCCGCTGATTGACCGGTGTAGCCGGGGCATCGTTTTAGGATCACAACCAAAAAAAAAAAAAAGGAATCAGCCATCGTATGCAGTGGCTGGCTGATTCCTGCTCTCCTCTGACTTCGACACCCAAAAGAAAAAATAGGCACCTTTTCGTTTGTGCATTTTGTTTGCATGCACGTGATAACCACAACTGCCCTCGCATAACACAGCTTGGAAAATAGCAAGTCCCGCCCTTCCCCTTTCACTTGTAGTAAGTTGTTTCTCTAAGAACATTGTGCAGATAAGCAACCGCCCTTTTCCTTTTCGAACATCTGAAGATAGCGAGCGGCGATGCAGAAGGTTTCCCCTGCCTGGGCATTGTGCTGATAAGCAAAAAAAGAGAAAATCCCGCTTGCGTTCTTATCATGTCGTCCCGCGGCATCTGTTCATAGACACTAAGAAACGTAGGCGTGCTCCCTCAAAGCACAAGCCCCGAGAAGTTAAAGCCACGCTCACAGTTTGTAAGACTGTTCGGCAGCTTGTACGACGTACCCTGCTGCAGCGTCTCAGTGGTGCTCGTTACGGGTGATGATGAACAAAGAACGATTGAAAGGAAGATTGCGATGCGAATGCATTCGCACATGTTTCGTTTATAGTGCGGTATCACTTTTAGTGCGCATTTTTGCGGCTGCCGCAACATACGTTTCAAGCGGTCTACACTGTACTGCTTGTGTGAGTGTAGTCAAATGCAGCCATTACTGCTTCGAGGAACACTGCCTGGCAATTTAGTCCCGATAGGCAGAGACCTTTTTGTGTAGGGACCCCCGCAATGTGGGAAGAGTCCAGTAAAAATAACTTGTCACCAGCGGGCCCTAGTTAGAATTTCATTTTAAAGGGGCCACTCAGATGAAACACAAGCTTGGTTCATTCAAAAGATTGCTTCGTTAGAATCATGCTGACACCATTTTAACAGAAACTTTGCTCAAATAAGCTATAGTATAATTAGGAAAAAAAAGGAATGGCCACGAGACTCACTAGCTCAATTTCCCACACTCGAACATATGACGTAATATGCACAGCAGTGCGATTGGCTGAGGCTAATAACAGCAAACACAAGTTAAGCAAGGCTCATAAGCTTGCTGAACTGTTTTCACTTAATTAAGTGTAATGCATATTCATTTTGTAGCAGTAAGAAGGGTGGGGTAAACAATGGAAGTTACGAAAATACACGTAAACATAGAAGTACCAGTGCGTGCTGCCGTTGGTACTGCGCGCACTATGCTTGTTTTAGCTGCACAGCCGTCCGTCGCTTTGGGGTTGCCTCGCACGACACTGGCCGATTGGCATAAGCGACACCGTGTTATGTGACCCTGTTTGTCGAGCATACCCCATATTTCACGAAACGATTACTTTCTACCGCAACAAAAACAAGCCAGGTGCAAACACGGTCAAAATCAAAGCGGGGGCAGACAGCGGTCCTGCACAGTATGTTGGTATGCTGGCGTCATCTGGGAGGACTGGCGGTAAACAAGACTTTTTGGAGTCCACTGCAGACCAAACGGTGTACTAACGTTCGCTTAAAGGCCTGTCCTTACTGCGTCATTGCAGATGTCATGAAACACGATTTGGTGGAAGAATACAAATTTTAACTTAGACTGATTAGTTTCTCAGTGAGTAAAGCATTGTTTGCTGCCAGACAAGCGCTGGGGGCACTATAAAACACCAAATCTTGCGAATAAAACAAACTTGTATTTTGTCTGCATGGCCTTTTAAAGGAACCATGAAGACAAAATACAACTTTGGTTTATTAGAAAGATTGCTTAGTCCCGATAACAATGATACCAATATCATCGCAATCTTCGAACAAATAACGGAGATATTAAAGAAAACGTGTGAAGCCGTCGCGACCCCCTAGCCAATTTCCCGCAACTTTTCTATGACGTCACGGAACTTTGTTTGTGCGATTGATGGCCGCCTAACTGACCTGTCGCGATGACACACGACTGGACGTCTGTAATGGGGCCTCTAGTTCCATTTGACCGCATCACTTGAATGCTAACGTGCAGTTAACGCACTGAAAATTGTTTTATTGTTGGCCCGTATGACGTCATTCTTGCTCATAACACGTCACTGTGGCGCAAAATTTGATAGTTTTTAAATACTTCTTGCTTTTTTTTGTTAAAAAAACATCTTTTGTGGCTGTAATGGAGCTGAGTGAGATACTGAATCCTAGTTCTTTCAAATTAAATGAAGTTGTATTGTCTCTTCATGGCTCCTTTAAGCACAAAGTCCCACTAGTAAAACCCAAACAATTATTGAATTTTTGTATGCGCATGCATCAGCTGCCCACTTCCAGACACGTTCCTTAGCAGGGTTAATAGAACCCCGAAACACTGGCTTAACAATCCTCGATAATTGCACCAAATTTCGCCTGATTTGCTACCAAAGATAAATGCTCATCGCACATTTAAAATGAATACAGTCTACTCCCGCCACAACGAAATTGACGGGACACGCAAAAAATTTCGTTGAAGCGAAAATTCGTTGAGGCGAAATCTGCCCCGACACAGCTCAGAGGGGAAAGAAAAATAGCTCCGGATATTTCCGCATCACTGACAGCATAATGCAATGCTTTGAAAAAGGAGTGATGAGTGCTTATTCGGATAACAAAGACACCAATGGTTATCTGTTTTTTACCCGCATGTAAAGAGCGCATTACACGATGGGGTGGTGAAGAAATGCAGGCGCAAAACAAGGTGTATGCACCGAGCTGATTACTTGCAGATAGCGGCTAGGCCGTAGGTAGCCCCTCTCTCGTTCGTGGCAGGAGCGGTGCCGTTATTTTACCCTCTGACTGGGCATGGCAGCAACTGACCTTGGCAGGCAAGCCACGCACGCTGGCATTTAACATGACCGTGAGCTCGCGACTAAGACAGAATGACGCGGGTTCAAGACTAAACACGAAAACATTACTTAGGTATGCTTTTGACTTAGGAGAACTGTAGAAGGAAAACTGCAAGGACAGCTGCTCACAACGCATACATGACGGCGCCGCACCGGCAGCAGAGCACATTCGCGCGATTTCAGCTGGATACGGATTGGCTGTAGATGCGGCTTGGCGAACCGGGATCGCCCCTTGAGCGGCATTTTAAAGCGCAGTTAGAAGTGGTCACTCACCCGCCGCGGTGGCTCAGTGGCTAAGGCGTTGCGCTGCTGAGCACGAGGTCACGGGTTCGATTCCCGGCCGCGGCGGCCGCTTTTCTGATGGAGGCGAAAAGCAAAAACGCCCGTGTGTACGAGATTTCGGCGCACGTTAAAGATCCCCAGGTGGTCAAAATTAATCCGGAGCCCTCCACTACGGCGCGCCTCATCGCCTGCGTTGCGTCGGCGCGTTAAACCCTAAATCAATCAATCAATCAAGAAGTGGTCACTCGAGAGCCCCGCACCGCTTCGCGGCCGAAGTCGCCCCCATGTTGCCGCTGCTGGCCTCACCACGCGCAGCACGCGAGTGGTTCTGCGGCTTCATCAGCGCGCCTGTGGTGTGTACAACGCGTTTTCACGGGCAGAAAACAACAGCCAAGCTGTTCCAGGAGAAAGAGTAACAAAGAGGGGAGCGAGAGCCTGTACGTCACTGTCGCTTGCTCGCTCAGCCGTCGGGCGCCTCGCCGGCTCGTTCGTATCATCTGCCGGGCCGCGCAAGTCCGTTCGTAACAGCCGAAATTTAGCCCATGGCAAACAATGCAATTTCTCCGGGACTTCTCCGAAACTCGTATCATCCCAAAATTCGTATTACCCAGGATCGTATCATCGAGATTCCACTGTTGTCTGTGCACCTGACAGAGCTTCTTATACCTCTGCTACAGGAGCGTTTGGAAGGACATTTCAGTCGAATGACCTTCGAAATTTCAAATGTCATTCGAACTGGAAGGAGTTCGGTCGATCTACACGACCATTCTCAAAGGCAGTTGAAAGTCTCCGCGTTCGCCCGGCATGTTTCGGTGTCGCCACTGCTGCCATGTTTCGTTCTTGGCGAAAATGTAACTTTAGAGTTAAAATGGGCAAAAAATCAATCATCAGAGATCAATTTGATAATTATCTACAAGCGTGCACAAAACATGCACGAGGTAGCCAGTTTCTTTTAGTCTATTTTCGCACCGCCGGTGTTTACAGTACCAAGTTACCTCGTAATCGTAGAGTGAGTGATAGAAAACAAAAACAAGTGAAAAATTATCAAGATCGTGCACTTTAAACACAAAGTTTTACTCGTAAATAATTGTTTTTGTTATTACGGCTCACAGAAACTGAGCCCGAGGGTACGACCGTTCGCGTTTCAAAGGCCTTCGAGACTCTCAAAGGTCAGTTGTCGTGCTCCTTTGACTCAAATGCCATTTCAACCAAATGCCTTTGAAAAACGTCGTGTAGCAGCTCGAGGGTGTCATTTGAGTCAAATGACATTCGACTCTGAGGCCTTCGAAACGCTCGTGTAGCACGGGTATTACGTCGTCAGCAATTTCCATTTTTACGGGCCCTCCGATTGGCGCACACTCACTTGGCTCCAGTGCGTAGGTGCGGGTTTCGGTAGTGGGGTCCCTCCCCGCCGCCGTTGAGCACAAAGGCGAAATTGGTGTCGTGTCCCCGAGCCTTGAACGCCGCGTCCACAGCGTCCACAAGTCTCTGGGTGCCCGCCAGCACGGAGGTCGCGACCCGGGGCTCAAACGAACTCTCGGCCAGCAGGACGACCACCTCCAAGATGGGGGCCGACTTGAGCCGGAAGCTCTTCTTGCCTGCGGCTTCACTCGAGTTGTGGCAGTGATCTGCATGCGGGGTTATTGTGGAGCACAGAGAGCGTATCAGCAGAGACTGTAAATGGAGACATGTCTGGCAGCGGGTTAACTCGCGATTTGTGAAATTAATGACTGATAAGCTTTTTACGGTCGCAGGCACTCGTACCCACTTAACTGGGATATTTACGGGAGTTCGCTAAGCATTTCAAGTTTTTTGAAAACGAAGTAGTATTGTCATTTACCCAAATGCCAGCCATGTGGGTGCAGGCAAGTTCTGGTCAGAAAGAGTTTTGTGCATCTCGGTACACACACAAAGAAAAATCCTTGTGTGTGATTGAGTGCACTAAAAAGCATCTTTATATTTATGGCTCTGTGTTTTTTGGGTTCCCCAATGACATCCTTGCAGTGTATGCCAATCATTAAAATGTCTTTCAGCATATGCTAGACAGAAAGTTTTGCTGTCATGCAAAACTATCTTCTTTTTTGCATATTAATTGCTGAGTCTTTGTTGGCAGTCTCAGTGTTCTTGTGGATGAACCATCCTCTACCAAGCTACCACCTGAAGTGCGTCTTTCAAATGTTTGGAATGGTTTCAGAGTACAAAGCAAATGGTTGTGTATGTTGAAGAAAGCTCAGCACTTGCCTCATCTATTTTCCCTCTATTAGTCTGTTATCTTTTCGCGCTATTTCGAACCATAAAAGTTTGCTGTCCTTTTGCATCACACCTGCTCATCAATGCAGTTCTGGAGGTAAAAGTGTCACTGCCTTTTCAGCCGTTGATAACCAAACTGAGGACGAAATGCGGTCACTGACCAAGTCAAGGTGAAAACACAGAGACGTTTCGGAACCGTACGGGTTCCGAAACGTCCCTGTGTTTTCACCTCGACTTGGTCAGTGACCGCATTTCGTCCTCATCGTGATACCTCACCAGACGAACTTTCGTCGAACTCTTGACTACATATTGCCACGACTGTAAGGTTGATTCCGTTCTCAGTGGAATCCTGTTAGGGATTTTGATAATGCATCAAAGAAGAAGAAGAAGGTTTCGGGCCGCTTGGGGGCCAAGGGAGAAGACGAGAAAGAAGTCGAAGCTTACTTGGACTGGCTTGCTGTCGGGCACAAGTTCGCCTTTTAGAATAAACTCTCTCTTTCCACCTGGTACAACCCTCCACGTGTGAGTTCACCGTCACAATATCATACTGATAACCAAACTGCACCATTTTAGTGAAGCTCACGACAGTGCGTGCTCTCCTCGATATAAATCCTGACAGCCCAACAGAAATGTGCATTGCATCCGGAGTTTGCTACATTTAAAATAAGGTGAACAACACAAAATAAGAAATATCTGTGCGCAACTTTGCAACGATTATTGCTTCTTACAGTGGGAAAAAGTGAGACCAAAGTTGTGCAGCAATACCGTATTTTTGCACGTATAACCCGCCCCTGCATATAGGTAACCTGCACCCCCACTTTCTGCCGACGAATAAATTAAAAAAAAATATCCCCGCGTATTGCCCGCATATTTTATACATAAGGGGACGGACTAAATCTACTACTCAAGCAACATTGGACATTTTATACAAAAGAACCTACTTAGCTGACTTATTGTTGAGCTGTGTGTGCAAAATAAGTACTGTAAGTGGTATAACAGTGGCTTGGTTGCTATTACTGCTACAGGGGCATCACAGCCCAACGCGCATTGCGGTGAAGCTGCACCACAGGAAATACCTCGCATATAATCCGCACCTCTACTTCACCCCTGAAATTTTCGCGTTTTTGGTGCGGGTTATACGCGCGGAAATACGGTATCCTTTCCCGTATACCCCGACCCCATCTAGTGGTTCATTTCGGGCATCACCTGTACATTTTTGAGGGACCACTAAATAGAAGTTCAGCACTCAGCTTTGCACTGTGGCAGCCCTGCTCCATGATTCCACACTAACCACCTGGGTTCTAGACGTGGCAACTTTTTTTCCTTTGGGCAAATAAATTCTGCTCATGTATAAAATGCACTATTAACACCCTTACAGTGCGTCCCTCAGGTATGGGACGCAGCTTATCGCTGCACTTAAAGGGACCCTAAAACACTTACCATCAACAACTCAGAATGTATTTTGGGGTAAACTCTATTGTCCCAGCAACCTCCTCCCGCAAGAATTATGAAAATCCATTCACTATCCCTGAAACTACGCGCGATAAGAAATCACACATAATTGTTCCCTCTCAACTCAACCGCGGACAAGACAAAAGCTGCACGCTCTCTCCTGGAGAGGGGAATGGCTCGCGGCGTTCTCTTCAGTGGCCTTCGCTATATCACAGGCCGGGGAGTGTTCTTTTTTTCTCCGCAACGTGGAGGGGTCTATTTCTGGTCTGGTGGCACAAAAAAGCAGGCATAGCTGCCTGCTCGCAAGCGCGCACTCACGCTGGTAGGCAGTTTTTGAAGCAATACACGTTTGTTGTTGAGTGATCTTGTCGAAAGGAGAGTATTGAGTTCCTCACTCAAACTCCGCACACAAAAGAAACACCAAAACAATGCGCACAGGTTCAGGCATAGAAAAGGTTGGTACACAGCGGCGACGACGGTGGATAGTCACAGGAAATGAGAGAAATAAGCCGCGAAGTTGACAAGTGACAGCCAATAGGACAGCCATGGCCCAAATGACGTCGTTTAGGCCATGCCAGGGGTGCATAATGAGGAAAATTGAAAGGAGCGCGGTTGGGTTTTCCACATTTTTGAGAGCGATTTGCACGCTTACCGCTTCACGTGCACGTTTAGTAATACAGTAGAATCTCGATGATACAAATACGAGTCTCACGGGACCGCTAAAAATATTTGTATCATTCGAAATTCCTTTCCAACAACACAGACCAAAAAATTGAGCACTAAAAAGAGTTTTCGTTTATTTCCTTTGTTACTTTCGCGTGAAGAAATCCGTTAATTTTTCTGCTTTTCTTAACCTACATTTCACCGAGCGGTGCTTTCTGGAGAGCGTAAAACTTCGCATCCATCTCCTCACTTACGTTGCCCAAGCTCCCTGCATGCCTCAACAGTCGAGGCGTGAACCACACGGCGCATTTTTGCACACGATTCGCACGCGTGGGCGTTGCGCATGCGATCTTTTCACGCCCGCGTCAACGATTCCGGGCCCACCGCAGCTTCTGCCACAGTCAGCTTCTGCCTCACGCGCAGAAGTGGGAGGAGCCTGATGACTTGCGCCCGCCTCGTGGCAGCAGTTTCGAAGCGCTCGAGACAGCCGGCTGGCTCCGTCGAACTGCCGCCGGAGATGTTTAGGCTTAGCACCCCGGCAAATATTTCACGGGCGCTTTCACTAGCGGCACGAATGATGTTTTATAGTACCGTTTTCGCCCTCATTATCAGTTCCTTTACCGCACAAGCAACTCCGTTATGTGCCTTGAGCAGCATTTTAAAGAGTGGTTAGAAGCTGTCGCCCGAGTACCTCGCACCACTTCATGAACAAAGCCACTGCCATGCTGCTGCTGCCGCCGCCCACGCTGCGTGCAGCGTGCGGGTGGTTCTGCGGCGAAGTCAGCACGCCTGTAGCATGCGCAGCGCGTTTTTCGCGTGCAGAAAACAACAGCCCGGCCGTTCATGGAGAAAGAGTGACAAGGAGGGGAGAGAGAGCCCGTATGCCGCCGTCGCTTGCTCGCTCGGCAGTCGGGCACCTCGCCGGCTCATTCGATCATCCACGAGGCCGCGCAGGTCCGTTCGTAACAGCCAAAATTTTTCCCATTGTAAACAATGCATTTCCGCCCGGACTTTTCAGAAATTCGTATCATCCCGAAATTCGTATTACCCAGGATCATATCATCGAGATTCCACTGTATTTGGCTCAGGTATTCCTGGAAGTGTAATCTAAACGTCACGCAAGTTTACTTGCACTGCCCAAAGAGTGTTGCAGGGTCCCTTTAAGTGATGGTGCAGAGCTTAAAGGAGCCATGAGGACAAAATACAAGTTTGTTTTATTCGAAAGATTTTGTGTTTTATAGTGCTCCTAGCACTTGCCCGGCAGCAAATGATGGCGTATTCCCTGGGAAATTAATCAATTTAGGTTAAAATTTTGATTCTCCTGCCAAATCGTGCTTGTTGGGGACGTCAGCAATGAAGTCATAAGAGCGCGTATACAAACGAACTTGCACTGCGTGATTCGGCTGCAGCGCTGCTTGGCGTCAGTCTTCCCAGATGGCGCTATCATACTCATGCATTGACCGTTGTCTGCCGTTGCTTTGTTTTTCGACCGTATTTGTACCTGGCTTGTTTTCGTTACTGCAGAAAGTAATGGTTTCGTGAAACATAGAATATCCTCCCCAAACAGGGCCACCTAAGACAACGTCACTTACGCCAATCGGCCAGTGCGTGTAAGACAAGTCGAAAGCGGCGGACTGCTGTGCAGCTAAAACAAGCATAGTGCGCGCAGTACCAACAACAGTACGCATCGGTACTTCAATTTTTACGTGTGCTTTCGTAACTTCCACTGTTCATCCCCCCATTCTTAGTGATATAAAAGGAATGTACCCTAAATTTAGACACAAATAGCTCGTTCGGCAAGGTTATAAGGTCCACCTAATTTGCTTTTGCTTTTGCCGGCCTCAGCCAATCGCAGAGCTGCCACAAATGACATCATAGATTCTGTTGCGGGAAATGAGCTAGTGGGTCGCATGGCCATTCCCTTTTTTTCTAATTATAGAGCTTAACTGAGCGAAGTGCGTGTTAACAGTGGCGTCAGCATGATCCTAACGAGGCAATCTTTCGAATGAACCAAACTTTTGTTTTTGTCTTCAAGGCTCCTTTAAGAAGTGGATATTACACAGCTGGAAACCCGGCTTCCCCCCTCCCCCCCGGAAGGAGCCTACCGCAGTGCAGGTTGTCAGGCACCCAGTATCCATGGTGGGTGCAGTAAGCGGCCATGGCGTTGATGCTGGTGCAAGGGCTGCTCCGGTGGCTGACGTCCCACGAGCAGGCCTCGTGGAAGAGCTCCTCGTTCTTGGTCTCGGTGAGGCAGCGCTTGAGTGCCTGGGGCACCTGCTGCCAGCACTTCGCGGCGCCCGACACGGGGGCGCTCCTGACGGGGTTCACGAGTGCTCGGCACTCAGCGTTGCCGCTTAGCTCATAGCCTGCAGCCAACTGTGCAGCGTCCTGCGCTGTCGCACCATCGGGAAGCTGCAAGAAATACGCTGGGGGTCATTTGGGTTGTCAACCATCGCATCTGCAGAACAACCTTTCGTGGAACAACAACAATCTGCGGAACAACCTACTGTGGAACAACATTTCCCTCTCTGGCGGAAGGAAGTGCTCGCGGCTGCCTTATGCTGCGGTGTACATTCGCACTTTGCAATTTGACTTTGATACAATTGGTCCACAAAAAGCGCCAAGTTATTGACTTACCGACTCGTAATCCAGTGAAACATATGCTGTATTTTCTGGTGTATAAGTCGCAGTTTTTCTTCTGAAATTTTTGTTGATGCATCTTATCTACCGGTGTGACTTATGGTATGAAATTAATTTGGAACACGGCGGCTGCACGTGGCCCGCGCTCGAAGAGGTGCCTGTGTGCTGCGTGATGTTAACGCACATTAAGAGACACACCCCTATGGTCTAAATGAATGAATTATCTGTTAGCAAGTCGGAGGAAGAAGGCTTCGATGGTGTTGCCTAAATGCCATTTTTGAGAAGTTAGCTCTGTCTAGACTTTGGACGGTATATGCACATGTCTAGCACTGCTTACCGGGGGATGCGTTCAGAGGCAGCGGCCACCACAACGATGTACTTTCGCTGAACTCTCTAACGAACTGATCCTCTATGGGTTTACCTGATTAACAAGTGCGTTTTGTACACACTTATACACCGGTGCGACTTATATACGTTTTTTTTTTCTGGAAAAACTGTCGTTTTGAGAGGGGTGCAACTTATACAAAAGTGCGACTTATAGACCGGAAAACACGGTAGCAGTGCATCCTTGTTGGAACACATTTTTAATAAGGTCTACTGAGTGCACAGTCATGACAGTTTCCAATACGGACAACCGAGCACTTGGTCTTCAGTTTACGCTATGCATCCTGGAGATGTGTTGCCTACGTGCAGTATAAATGAAGTTGCAAGAGCTCACGTCCAACCTTGATATATCAAGATGATTGATGATGATTATGGTTGGATTTTTATGGCGCAAGGCCAATATCGAGACGATTGCTTGGCATGCGAGTGCTTTTATGTGGCTTACTCAAGTGGACACTCTGTTTTCCCTCCCTTCACCAACTGCCCTGACTGACCTCGTCATCGTTGTTGGGGTTGCCATCTGCGTTTCCAAGGATACCCAGGAGGGTCCCGTGGACCGACCGGTCCAAGACGAAAGTGCAGAAGAACTTCACCACATCACAGTACACCGCCAGGCCGTGTCCCCGAACCCTGACCAGGTGGCCCTCGCGGTACACACTCACCTTCCTGTAAGGCCCAAGCAGAGATTATTCCACAGGTGTTTCAGTAAACCTGGCAGGCAACTTCACATGAGAGCATCACTACGACATTTCAGGCTTGACTAAACAAATTTTGTGCTCTATCACACTGCTTGGAGGACATATCGTGACCAATAGCAAGACTAGAGAGACAACCTTCATGGCTTAGCATCGTAATAAAAGACGAAGCATAAGAAATGTTTCAGAAAAACGTCCTATATACCGTATTTTAGCATGTATAACCCGCACAAAAAATGCGAAAATTTCAGTGCGGATAATACGCGGGGATTTTTTCTTTTAGTGCAGCTTCACGGCAATACGCGTTGTGCCGTGAAGCTCCTACGCAGTAACACTGACTAAGCTTTCCATGGCAGTGATTGCGCAAGACATAAAAGGTCAAGGAAGAAAAAAACAAGGACGAGCGCACTGTAACAACTGAATTTTATTAATGAATTGTAACTTTCGCCTTGCAGTCAGTGTATTCTACTTGCTAAATACGTACACGCTTTTTCTGTCTACATAGTATGTGATGTGTTGTTTGAGCAGTAGCTTTGGAGCAGCCTTTTCTGTGTAAAATTGGCGGGCAATATGCGAAGATTTTATCGTTCTTTTCTAATGGGCTTAAAGTGGTGGTGCGGATTATAAGCAGGGCCGGGTTATACGCGCGAAAATACAGTAATTTAGAGTTCGACGTGAAAGTGTCTCAGTGGACAGCATCAGATTGATTTGCACAACATGCAGTTTCTTTAACGCTCTTTCAGCATTTTGAACAAAGTTGCTTTTGTTTCTTACCGCCACCAAAAAAAAAACAGCTTTTTACCTCAACAAGCTTCCGAAGTGTCTTCCGTTTGTGGCTTTTTTTAGCAACTTGCCAATAAAGCCTGCTGCGAAATTTTCCATCCAGTTAGGAACCTATTGAAAGCACCCGCCGCGGTGGCCCAGTGGCTAAGGAGCTGTGCTGCTCAGCCCAAGATTGCAGGTTCAATCAAGGCCGCAGTGGCAGCTTTTCTGATGGAGTCACTTGTCCAGGTTTCGGCGCATGTTAAAGATCTCCGGGTGGTAAAAATAATTTGGAGCCCTCCAATACAGAGTGCCTCATAACCTAGGTGTAGCTTCAGCATTTAAGGGGGGTCACCGCTCTTAAAACAGCTTCCCTTAATTTTTAAGTAAACTCTGTGAAACCTTGGTGGCACCAGTGGCGAGGAACCATTCCGAATGCCCATTTCAAATGCCAAAGTTTAATGAGCTGTAAAATTAGTTCCAAGCAGTGTATCAGAAACCCGATTCTCTTATTGCACTCACGAGGTTTCATAGCATTGGAATACACAAAGATTACAGATTTATGGCCAGCACTGTTTTGTCTATTGTTCCTCCAAAAATGGCTAAATTATCTCTAATTATCTTGGTAACTAATTGACTGACTCGAGAAATAATGCCATATTTGAAATCAATGGGAAAAAAGTAGCAAGACTGGCACGTTTCACAGAATTTACTTGAAAATTAAAAGAAATTGTTTTAAGAGCCACGTCTCCCCTTAAACCCTACGATCAATCAATCGATCAAGCATTGGCAGAATTTTTTTTCAGGCCAGCCCAGAGGTGGCCAAAGGCAAAGAAAGGAGGGTGGCCCACTCACCCGGAGGCGAGCACCAGGGGAAGGTGGACGGGTGCGTCGCCCGCATTCACTGCGACCCTGCCCTCCTTGCCAAGGATGGAGATGGTGACCTCGGGGAACTCGACCAGCAGGTCTTCCGCGCTGGTCGCCACCGTGAACAGCCGACCGCCCACAACAGTGGACAGCAGGTAGGTGCAGTACGAAGCCGGGTAGCTGGGGAACTCGAGGAACACGCCGTCAAAGGTGACCACGTGGCCCACGCCAAAGATGGCCGCCACCCTCTGGCCCTTTTCCAGCCGCGGCAGGGTCCATGAGTGGGCACGGTGCTCCTGGAAGACGCCTCCGATGTGCTTCTGGAATACGCGACAGAGCAAACAAGCTTTACAAAAAAATCAGCCTTGCTCCTTGGCAGTCGTAAAGGAGTAGCTTGGATTGTGACAGCACTGGTGGCTATGGCGCAGAGGCTACCCAAGTCAATAGCTCGCTCGGCCAGTGTCAGCTTTAAACTCTCCACAATTACCGTATTTACAGGATTCTAGGTCGACCCCCTTTTTCAAATTTGACAATCTAATGTTGGAGGGTCGACTTAGAATCGAAGTTGAACCGTCTACCGCTAGTAACGGCAAGAGAAACGAGAAATCGGGGGTGCTATGAGGTGGGGACAGCTTTGCACCCTCGTTCCCATAATTATGGTCTAAACTATGAACCACATGGGGCGTCTTCTGCTCGTGAAAATGCGCCGCACTGACGCTGCCGCGAATACCATCCGCATGCTGCACGCTACGCGATCGGCGGCGGCTACATGGCGGCACCATTCGCGAAGAGGTGTGCGTAGCTCCAGCAACCGCTTCTAACCGCTCTCTCAGATATCACTGAAGGCACAAACGAAGACGTTTGTGCAGGAAAGGAGCTGATAATGTGGTCGAAAACGACACTATAAAGCATTATCCGCACTGCTAGGGAAAGCGCCAATCAAATATCTGTCACCGTGGTAAGCCTAAACATTTCCGGCGGCGCCAGCCGGCTGTCCGCGTCGTCAGGCTCCTCCCGCTGCCGCGCTCGGCGTGCGTTTTGCCGAGGTAGAACTGGTAGAATTTAAAAGCAGTAGAAGGTGCCGCGCGCGCGGAATCGTCGCCGCGGGCGTGAAAAAGTCACCCGCGCAACGCCGACGCGCACGAATCGCGTGCAAAAACGCGTCAAGTGTTTTATTCAACTTTAATAAACACAATGAGTATTAGCGAATCCCTTGATTCAATACGCGGCGCTAACGTAGCCCATATCATATCACATTGTTCAGTACACTTCCGAACACGTTGGTGAGAGGTTAGTCGCTCAAAAGTAAATTGCGCGTGGCCGCTTCCGTCAGCCGCCATGTTGTTTGTTTTGGTATCGCGCGGCAGTGGCCGCTGCCGGTTGCTTCGATGGTTGTCATCTCGCAGCGAATGTGTTCTTCTTATTCCGGGTGCTTATACAAAAGCTTTTCTTTCTTAACATCAACTGCGCATACCGCGAGCGGGTTGTGCCGCGGTGTGGGTTGACGGAAAAGCTTCTCTTTGTGCGTGGCCTCCGCAATCTGCTGCGGGCGGCGCCTGCGCAATGTGCTGCCGGCGATGCTGCCCGCGGCCAGCCGCCGGCAGCAAATTGCGGAGGCCATGCTTTGTGATACAATTTTCTAGGCGGCACTCACATTTTTTTTTTTTTTTTTAAAGATGCAATTTTGGGCGGTCGACCTACATTTGAGTCGACTTACAATCGTGTAAATACGGTAGTGCGCAATGCCTCAATTTCAGCTCCGTCCGCTCAACTTGCCTACACTTTTTCTCCCCCCAATCCCCAACAGAATACCACACTGCCGTTCTGCCCAGTTGCGTTCTTCCATGGGTGGTAAAACTGGTGGCATCCCTTCTGACAAGCAAAAGGCCAAGAATACCGTATTTATTCGAATATAAGGTGAGGTTTTTTTTCCACAACCTGTACTCTCAAAGTCATACCCCGCCTTATATTCGAAGCTCTCTCTCTCTCTCTCTCTCTCTCTCTCTCTCTCTCTCTCTCTCTCTCTCTCTCTCTCTCTCTCTCTCTCTCTCTCTCTCTCTCTCTCTCTCTCTCTCTCTCCTCTCTCTCTCTCTGTGAGTGTGTGTGTGTGTGTGTGTGTGTGTGTGTGTGTGTGTGTGTGTGTGTGTGTGTGTATATATATATAAGCAGTAGAAGCAGAGGAGCCAGAAAAAATATTTGAATATTTGAGAAAATGGTTGACTCGTGAAAAAAAAATAAAAACAATGGTTTACTGACATTTCGAGTGGAGGACCAGTCTTCATCTGAGTAACGTACAACCTAGAAGCACGCACGCTTATATAGGTGTGCTACAGTGCACCCCTGCTAAGAACATAAGTTTGCGGGTCGGGGCACCCGAGGGCGCATGTTATGACCATTTGCTCTAATAAAGGCACACACGTCTTCCATTTCACTGCATCAACTTAATGGTTTCGTTGCTGAGGCTGTATGGTCCCAAAGCAGACTGGGGAGAACAAGTGGTATTTTAACGATAATCTGCTTCATTCCCTAGTATAAATATGCTGCTACAATATGTGTCATGCAAAGCAACAAATTTCTGAGGTTGGCTTAAGGGGGGACATTGCCCTTAAAACAGTTTCTTTTAATTTTTAAGTAGACTCTGAGCAACCTGTCAGTCTTGCTGCTTTTTTTTCCACTGATTTCAAATATGGTATTATTTATTGACTCAGTCAACTAGTTACAAAGATAATTAGAGATAATTAGCCATTTTTGGAGGAACAGTGGACAGAACCGTGTTGGTCATAAAACTGTAGTTTTTGTATTTTCAATGCTATGAACCCTGATGATTGCAATAAGAGAATCGGTTTTTTGATGCACCGCTTAGAACTAATTGTACAGCTCATTGAACTTTGGTGTTTGAAATTGGTGTTCGAAAATGTTCCTTGCCACTGGTGCCAACAAAGCTTAATGAGCTGTGAAATTAGTTCCAAGCGGTGCATCAAAAACCCGATTCTCTTATTGCACTTACCAAGTTTCATAGTATTGGAAAATATAACGATTACAGTTTTATGGCGAACACTGTTTTGTCTCTTGTTCCGCCAGAAATAGCTAATTATCTCTAATTATCTTGGGAACTAGTTGACGACTCAAAAAATTATGCCATATTTGAAATCAGTGGGAAAAAAAGGCGGCACGACTGACAATAAGTTTCACAGAGTTTACTTAACAATTAAAGGAAGCTGTTTTAATAGCAGTGTCCCCCCTTAACATGATAATGGCCCATCATTTCCTTCTTTCCACTACCGGCAATGTGCAAAGTCTTTGGAAAGGCAGCCCGAATGTTTCAAAGGTACCAACATCAATGCAGGTTAACGTATAAGCTCGTTCATTTTTTCTGCATCATTCATTATTTATATTCTTTATTTTCCTTTGGGAGGAGGAGGCTGGAGGAGCTAAAAGCTGCGGATCCAGCTTGACAGAGGCTCCAGCTGCTCACATTATGATGCGAGTGCCCTGTTGTTAACCTGCCGCGGTGGCTTAGTGGCTAAGGCATTGCGCAACTGAGCACGAGGACGCAGGATCGATTCCCGGCGGCGGCCGCCACTTTTCTGATGGAGGTGAAAAGCAAAAACGCCCGTGTGTACGAGATTTCGGCGCACGTTAAAGATCCCCGGGTGGTCTAAATTAATCCAGAGCCCTCCACTACAGCACGCCTCATCGCCTGCGTTGCGTCGGCGCATTAAACCCTACAATCAATCAATCGATCAGCCCTGTTGTTAGAAGACAACGTTATTCTCCGATTATCGGCAACAGTTCTGCCGACGAGCGCATATGGAGTGCGACACCTACCCTGATGTGGTCGTACGAAAGAAGCCGGGGGGACGTGTGCGGAGACCTCTGTGATGCCAGGCACTTCGGAGGGTGTGGTGAAGTACATCTTGGCCACCTTGGCGGACAGCTGAGGGGCGTGGCTGACCGTGTGGGTGAGGACCCAGTCGAGGTGGAAGTAGTAGAAGGCCCAACCTGCCAGAAGAGACAGCGTTCCCTATAGATTAAAAGACAGATAGTCATACCACACTTTTTGAAAGCCCCAAAATACAGGCCCCCAAATTCGAGAGCATCCACAGGCACGGGTGTTGTGAAGGGGGAGCATGTTTCTCCGGTGAGGAAGTTCGCACGCTTGACGGGGCAGAGTTGACCTACTTGGCGCATCTTACGGGAGATTGTTTTATCTGGCTTGGCATTTCTCAGCATCTTGTTCTTCCCCCCCCCCCCCCCTCAAATGTTCAACGTGCATTGTGGTAAACGCGCACTCTTTTAGGTTCTACAATAATTAGGTATCCTATGACAGCTGCAACTTACCGGTATTCACCTACGGGGCAGAAACTTGGAGGTTCACTAAGAGGGTTCAACTTAAATTGAGAACGACTCAGCGGGCAATGGAGCGGAAATTGATAGGTGTAACATTAAGGGACAAGAAGAGAGCGGAGTGGGTCAGGGAACAAACACATGTTAAGGACATATTAGTAGAGATTAAGAAAAAGAAATGGACGTGGGCAGGGCATGTAATGCGAACGCAAGATAACCGCTGGTCATTAAGGGTAACAGAGTATATCTTTAGAGAAGGCAAGCGTTGCAGAGGGCGGCAGAAAGTTAGATGGGCAGATGAGATCAAGAAGTTTGCGGGGATAAATTGGTCACAGTTGGCACAGGACCGAGGTAATTGGAGAATAACGGGAGAGGCCTTTGCCCTACAGTGGGCGTAGATAGGCTGGTGATGAATTAAGTCCCCACTACCCCCCTCAAAAAAAAAAAAATTAAAGCCGTTCCACTCATTGTGAAAGCTGTCAGAAGTGCAGAGCAGTGACTCACCATAATGGGCTATAGCGCCGTTATCCGCTCACTGCTACCACCCAAAGCAATTCAAATTGCCCGCCTCCACAGTGCTTGCACGCCCCCTGCCTGAAACTGCACCACCGGGAGTGCTGTTCTTTTTGAGCTTGCTTTTCCTCCTGCACATGCCGGCGTTGCACTGCCACTTCTTTTCGCTTGCTATTGTAAAAACCAACCCGGCGAGTGTTCCGAACTAAATGAACGCGGACGCTGCCGGTTAATTACGTATATTTTGCCTCAAATCCCCCTGCAGTTTTCTTGGTGTTAAACAACAGAGAGAGGTATGACAAGCGCCAGCGGTTCATGAGTTTTGAACGCTTATGACTACATAAACCGCTTGGCTTTCGAAGCCTCTGGGTTACGCCGCGACAACAGCCGCAACAACGGAACGTCGTGTACGTGGCTCTACCTGGGTACAGCGAGCGAGCTACGACGACAAGGCGCGGCCCTAAAGTGCTCTGCACTTAAAAAGACATGGATACCTATCTATACTCATCTCATTACCTCTTTACTGCTTAACTCTTCTTCAAGCTAAAATGAATCTGCTGAACAAACAACCCTGTCAGTGCAAAACTGCCCAATTTGCAGATTATGCCCAAGTTTACACACAAGCAGGTTATGTACTCGTTGGCAATACGTGAACCTAAATTCCTGCGAGAGAAATGTATGGGGTTTGCTGAAACTGCTGGCATAGTACATGTTCTTCACACGCTCCTTAGAGGGTGAAGGGGGGGGGGGGGCTGCAAGCAACTGCAGATCTCACATTACGTGGATTTCATCCACGGCAGCATTCCAAAGCACAATTCTGCCTGTACACTCACTCATGGATGACCCGTAAATCGAGTAATGAATGTAAAAGCACCAAAACTGAACCAACACAACCAGTGCGTGGTGTTTGGTGCAATTGGCACCACCCACCTTACCTGCTGGAGAAATTTAGGCTAAAATTTAGCTTAACCTGCTAGGTCAACGCATAGAGATTCAGTTTACATGTTTACCAAGTAGGCTTCAGCTAACTGACATCGCATCAAACACGCTGGAAAGTTTTTTTTTTGGGAGAACAGCTTGGGCAACTGAAATGTGCAATCTCTATAACAGTTTTTTTTTTTTTTTGTGGAGCTTTTATTTTGTACCTGCTACTAACAGGAGTGTCCTTTGGGAGCCAATCAACACTATTTCTGATTCAATGCCCTCGCTCCTAGAGACAGGTTAACAGCAACTATTTTTTTTATCAGATACTACTGGAGGCCTGTCATAGAGATTGGAGTAGGTAGGGTAAGCATAAACGGCTTGCCTCCATGTTTATTAAGAAAATTACCTTTTGAAGTAAAGCAAATAATTCTTTTAAGAAGTTAAACAAGTTGCTGAAAATAAAGTTTTGGTTACCAAACATGTCTCCAGTGGAACTAGATGCTCCTCCCTAAAAGGAAAGAAAGAAAGAAAGAAAGAAAGAAAGAAAGAAAGAAAAGGAGGAGGAGGAGGAGGAGGAGGAGGAGGAGGAGGAGGAGGAGGAGGAGGAGGAGGAAACAAGCAGCAGCAGCAGCAGCAGCAGCAAATGTTTGCTGCTTATTTCTCTTAATATGACAGCAATGTAATTTTTACACTGTAGAAGACAAAACAGATACTACTAATGATAAATACGCCTCTGCATTGTCACAGAAAAACATATGGCACACACCAGGGATAGTCTGCCTGAAGGCGGCCTCTGCCAGACCGGAAGCCACCGCCGCCTTCCTGAAGAGCCCCGAACCGGTGTAGAGGACAGGTTCGTAGATGGAGTGGAAAGACCCGAGCACTTCTGCGGATGTGGTCCAAACCTTGGCCAGAAAGTCTTGCGCCTAAACGTAAATGCAAGCAAGTTGGAGGAAACACACAAACAAGCAAAGCAGTTTGTAGTTCCCAGTGCAAAATTAAGCTGTTCATGGGCGTTGTTAAAGCTTTAGCCACTGCTTCACGACAGGTTTTAGGGAAGTATGGCTCCCCTGAATGCAATGGATGCACGAGTTTAGAAAGGATAGTGGCTTCTTTCAAAGCAGCACTTCTTCCAGTGGTGAGGAACGATATTGTACCAGTACGGCAGAAAAAATGCATTATGAGTCGTCCTGTATGCAAGGGCAGGTAACCTCAAGTGAACAAAACCTACTCACTAGCTTAACAAGGGAAGCGCAAGTGAGCACGGTAAAAACTCAACTGAATACAAACACACAACTGCGGAGCCCCATCGGCCGACACTTTGAGAATTTCCTGAATTTTACAAAGGTCAGAAGTGCAAGTCAGCTCGACTTGACCTAGAAGATCACGCTTGTGTGTCGGGTTCAGAGAAGTAGTGAGGTTCAAATGTTCTACAAAAACTGAGGCTGATTCCTCTGTTATTCGCCCCGAGCGCGAACGCAGTTGACCCCTGGCGGCGCCGGGACGAACCGCTCCTAGTGTGGATGGCGCTCTCGCATCGTCTGCTTTTTCACGTTGCGTGCGGCGAAAGACGCGTGCTGCACGCGACAAAACAACCAATATGTGTGCTCGTTTGGCAGTAAGCAATGACATAGTAACCTCTGAGTGCTCGTTTCCTCTACAAACGCATTAATCAGCGGCCGTTGCGGGTTAATGCGCTGGTTTAATTCCACGAAACATCTTCGCTGTGGTCACCGGTTGAGTGTCAAACGTGTTATAAATATTGCTTCCACACATTGCACTTTTCTTATTGTTGAGTGCAGTCGTCTGCCGTTTCGGGAACGTCGAAGGGTGATCTTTGAAGCTGGCGTGGCGATTATTTCAAAGATAAACGTTTAGTACACGAAACGGGTAAGAAGCGACAAGACCTGTGCATACGCGTGCAAATTCCACACCCTTGTAAAATTGAGCTGTGTCCTTATAGAAAGAAGAAACAAACAAAAACATTTACACTGCACACGACCCGTGCGCTATCACCCATACATTACCGGACACGTATTTTACACCCGCAAGCGCCTGTGTGATCGTGTCCTTCCCGTACCTTTTCTAAAATAAATACCATTTTTGGACAGTCCTTGGTTATACTCTGGAGGAGGAATAAACATTTATTCAACTGTATCGAGTTGCTAATTTTACGTATTATTTAAAATACGTTTCTATGGATGCGCAAGAGTATTTAGGGGAATTGTTCGGTAAAATTAAGCCGTTGTGAGTTTGCGTCAGTCATATGGCATTTCGTGTGTCATTTTCATATATATCATTTTCAAATCCGACATGAATCACCTTGTCCAGAAACGTGTCAGCATAACCAAATGCCTAATTTGTTCACGTCTTAACCTCTTAAGGTGGACCTAAGTTTAAAGAAAGAGGAGAAAAAGCGTAATATAATGCACGTTGTTGCCCACATGTGTGTGGGGTGTGTGCCATGACTCGCTGTTTTTTTTTAATTTTTTCCCACAATGCCTGTTTTCAATGCAATTTTGAAAAAGGCGTCCCACAATTCCTGGACAATCTGGGACCAAAGGGGGGTTAATCATTTTGGAAAATACGTGTACTGCTTTTTCACTGCTACAGAACACGACGCCTAGTGTAGTTTCGATTGTAAGTAATAGTGATAACCATAGTTTGGCTTTTCGCGCGTGTTGCATGCGTTCTTTTGTCGCTGCTCTTGCAACGTTGGCAGGACCCCCCCCCCCCCTCCCCTTCCCGAAAAAAAAAATGAAATGCCCAGAATTTCATTTTTTAACCAATCCTCAAGAATTAAATGCCAAGACAAAGGCGATGGAACCCGTTACGCTGATTTGCAGCTAGAAATAAAAAGGAAATGTTTTACTACATCTGCAACAGCGCAACTTCATTTATTGCCATCTTTAGGGTTCGTAAGCGACCTTATACGCAAGAATGCAAACACATCTCTCTGTTGCAGGCACCTGTAAGATTTTAAAAGGAACGCAAATGGTCAACAGAGCAGCCGTCACAGAAAATTTGTGCTCACTTTGAGGTCCCAGAAGCTTGGTTTGCACACTGTAAACCTGCTTGTCACTTTGCGAAAACCTAGCTAAACATGAGATGTTGATTGTACTGCGTGCGTTGACAATTCAATTCGCAAGTTCACTTGCGACGAAAGCTTTAAATAAGTGATCCGAAACCGTTATTCATGAAACCTTCCTTCAGAGTCGCTAAAATTTCATTTAAAAGACCCGTTAGAACGGTTACATTTATATCTCTGCGCTGATCAAAATTCAGTAATTTTATGTTGCCTTTTGAACAGACAAAAAATATCGTACGCTCTTAGAAAGAATTTCGGGGCAGTTAAGTAGTGTTACCATTTCAGAGCATCCCACAAATGCAAGAATGCGTCATGCTACCAGTGAAAGGGATTGAGATTGCCGTTGTAAACAGAATTTCAGAGATCGAGGCTTCCTGATTTGTTTCTATTTATGCTTTTATTGAAGGCTCAAAGCCATAGTCTGGAAAAATCGAGCTTCTTACGAGCCACAGCGTACAAGTTCATTGTCACAATTACGGCCATTCTGAAATTCCCGATGAGTCGTCGCGTTTTTTGGCGTAATAATGAAAACTGACTGCCGGTTCCATGCTATACATTGAACGTTGAGTAACCGAACTACAGCATACCACTCTTGTTTGCACCTTTCGAGCGCACGTACGGCGAGAAAAAGGCACGAAGCGCGCCCACAGTGTGCATTCTTACGGGCCGCTCAGCGGAGCATCCACACTAGCAGCGCGACGCTGGCGCCACCTACATGTCGAGCTCGCAGCGAATAGGAATCTGCAGCGAAAGGAGCATGATTTGCGGGATGGCGGCCGCCTTGCCGGTGTGCTTGGCGAGCGACGTCCTGCTAACGGGTCTCTTCAGGAAAGGTGCGACCACTCCGTTCCTGCTCCGTGGCGTATATGGCAGACCGTTGCGTTGCGACGAGCTCAGCTTGTGGAACGCGAAAGGTAGAATTTGTGGCTTGAACAGTGCACGCGTGAACGCGTTCCGCTACCAGATGGCATTTCTCTTCACATCAAATCAGTCGGCGTTCGCGCAATTCGCCCGTTGGCGTTTCTACGATGCAACTTACGCCAACTGTCGGCGCTTGTTAGCATCATGATGCACTACTTCGCTTCACCTCTCCTAGACGGCAGCACCATCCCTGTCAGTGAACCTTTCCTGGCGTTTCTCCTGTGTTCGTTGTGCTGGCGTCACTTCTGTGACGGATATGACGTCATTGAAATCTTCGTGTATCCGGGAATACAACACTTTCGTGTCAAAACTCATAATATTCGAAGTTCTGAATTATTTGTGAATTCCAATAGTAGGACTTCGAGCTTGGACTCGAGTTACCTGTGCAGTCATTATTCAGTTTGAAGATGAAACTTGAATGCCAATAGCTTATTGCCACCCCTAGAGCAGTACAAATGAAAGGGGAAGGGGGAGTGGGTTGTCAGGTAACGAATGCACGATGGGGTCTGTCCCGAAAAATTCTCTCCCATTCAATGCTATGCAAGACGAGGGCAATTAGCGTAGCAGAGGTGCCTGTTGCAAACGACTTGCTCACACTACTGCTGCTGCATTCAACATCGCACTAGTGCACTAACTTTAAGAGGGGACACTGGTCTTAAAACAACTTCTATTAATTTCCAAGTAAACTTCGTGAAACTTGCCAGCCTTGCTGCTTTTTTACCCTCTGATTTCAAATATGCCATTATTTTTTCAGTTGGTCAATTAGTTCCCAAGATAATTAGAGGTAATTAGCCATTTTTGGAGGAGCAATAGATAAAACAGTGTTGGTCACAAAACTGTAATCTTTATATTTCCCAATACTATGAACCGTGGTGAATGCAATAATTGAAGCAGTTTTTTGATGAATCGCTTGGAACTAATTTGACAGCTCATTAAACTTTGGTCGCACCAGTGGCAAGGAACCATTTTGAGCGCCCATTTCAAACACCGAAGTTTAATGAGCTGTAAAATTAGTTCCAAGCGATGCATCAAAAAAACTGCTTCGATTAATGCACTCACCAGGGTTCATAGTATTGGGAAATATAAAGATTACAGTTTTGTGACCAACACTGTTTTGTCTATTACTCCTCCAAAAATGGCTAATTATCTCTAATTATCTTGGGAACTAATTGACCCACCGAACAAATAATGGCATATTTGAAATCAGAGGGTAAAAAAAATGGGCCCATCTCCCAGTGAGGGGGACTCGAGTAAATGAGTCGCATAGGGGGTTGGTGCTATCACGTGTACACCACGCAGCTATCACGCCGCTAGCACGCCGCTGAGTCGCCAACGCACGCCGCTGACGACGTAGTTTGAATGAGTCGAGGATATAAGGCGCGTTCGTAGCCTTTGATTCTGTGTCGGTTTTGTGGCGCAGTGGGAAGAGCACCATGTACTTCACGTTCCGCCCACAGGTAGTGAATGCGTTGTATCAGCAGCTTCTTGACGTAGTTTGAATGAGTCAAGGATATAAGGTGCGTTCGTAGCCTTCCATTCTGTGTCGGCTTTGTGGCGCAGTGGGTAGAGCACCATGTACCTTGCGTTCCGCCCGCAGGGTCGTGGGATCGAAACCAGGCGCCGGTAACTGTTATTTCTTTTTATAGTGTAGGGGGAGGCTGGCTGCTGCGGACGCCGACGCACGGGTGACACCGTGAGTTATACAAATGCTCTGCATTTAAAAGCAGCAAGACTGACAAGTTTCACAAAGTTTACTTGGAAATTAAAAGAAGTTGTTTCAAGACCAGTGCACCCCCTTAAACTTCCCCTTCCATTTGTGCCTCAGTACCAGAGTTCTCTGATACACACAGTTGTGAAGCCCTTCTTTGGAACCCAGGCTGTGTGAGTACTCCTGCTTCATTGAAACTCAGGGGAAAGTTTAAGGGCGGGGCACCGGGCAAACAAAAACTGGACTTTGCTAAACACTTACTGAACAGCGAAACTCGATAAAATAAAGCTTGCTTTTCAAGTTAGAAAACATCAAAACAACCGTATTTTCGCGCATATAACCCGCCCCTGCATATAAATCTGCACCCCCACTTTCAGCCTGCCGTAAAAGAAAAACAAAATCCTCGCGTATTGCCGCACATTTGATACTGGAAAGGCTGCACTAAAGCTACTGCTCAAGCAACACATCGCATACTATGTAGACAGAAAAAGCGTACATTTGGCAAGTAGAATACACTGGCTGCGAGGCGAAAGTCACAATTCACTAATAAAATTCAATTTTTAGAGTGCGCTCGCCGTTGTTTTTTCTTCCTTGTATGTCTTGCGCAATCGCTGCCATGGAAGGCTTAGTCAGTGTTACTGCATAGGAGCTCCACGGCACAACGCGCATTGCCGTGAAGCTGCACTAAAGAAGAAAAAGCCCCGTATTATCCGCAACCTTACTTTGCCACTGAAATTTTCGCGTTTTTGGTGCAGGTCATATGCGCGAAAATACGGTAGGTTATATTTACTTATGATTCCACAGTTCTTCCGTTTATGACTCACGGCAGCAGCCGCAAGCACTTGAGTACTACTTCAACTTCCCGCCAATAGATGACAGGCTCGTCAATTTCCCCCTGCTCGCCCCCGTTTGTCTCAGCGTGGCAGAGCCAACCGCGAACTGGCTTTTGATCCACAGGGCCTATGGGGAGTTTCACAAGTGGTGTATATGGAGAAACTCTGTTCGGCACTAATCAGCTGAACGGACTCGTGGCCACATGCCTTGTAGCGTTGCATGTCGGCCAATTCCCCGAGCGGTGTCCCGCCCGTGAGCGGGTGCAGCATCCGGTGGACGGGGTGCCCGGGGTCGTACAGGGCAGCGACAACCTCTCTCATGCCCCTGGCTGCGGTGGCACCAGCAACGGTGAGCAGACTCTGAGTGGCAGGCTCGTTCAATAGGGCCGTGACCACTGTGTCACCCTCACGAGGCACAACCACCACTTGGAACAGGCTCTGCTCCTGGGCATATGGATCCAACTCCTGCAATGACAAACGCGAGTACAGTGCTCGCGGTCTGAGGTGCACCAAGCAGTTTTCTTTAAAGGGGCCGTGCCGACAAAACACAAGTTTGGTTCACTCGAACGATCGCCTCATTAGAATCATACTGACACCACTTTTAACGTACGCTCAAATAAGCTGCATAATTACGGGAAAAGAGGGAATGGTCATGCGACCCACTAGCTCATTTCCTGCAACAGAACCTATAGTGTCATATGTGCCAGCTCTGCAATTGGCTGGGGCCGGCAAGAGCAAATTCAAATTAGGCAGGGCTTATAAGCTTGACAAACGAGCTATTTGCGCTTAAATTTATAAGCACATTTTTTTTATAGCAGTAAGAATGGTGGGATAAACAGTGAAAGTTACGAAAGTACACGTAAACATAGAAGTACTGATGCGTACTGCTGTTGGTACTGCGCGCACTATGCTTGTTTTAGCTGCGCAGCACTGCGCCTCTTTGAGGTTGTCTCAGACAACACTGGCTGATTGGCGTAAGCGACGGCATTTTATGGTACCATAATTGTCGAGCAGGCACCATGTTTCACAAAACGATTACTTTCTGCTGTAACAAAAACAAGCGAAGTACAAATACGGTCAAAAACAAAGCAAAGGCAGAAAATGGCCCGCCGCGGTATGATGGCACCATGTAGGTTGACGATTGGTGAAGAAGGCTCGGCAGCCCACCAAGTTTAGCTTGAAAACCCGTTCTTGTGATATCACTGCCAACGTCATGAAAACACACGATTTTGCAGGAGAATCAAAAATTTAACATAAACTGATTAACTTCTCAGTGAATAAAGCATCATTTACTTCCGGACAAGCACTAGGGGCACTATAAAACGCGAAATCTTTCAAATAAAACAAACTTGTATTTTGTCTGCATGGCCTCTAAAGTTTCAAGACATTTCACAATTAGGTGTCAATTAGGAAAGGTGCGGCATCCTAACATTTGGTCGTTCACTGTCATGGTACACCCCAAGTAAGAAGATGCCCCTCTTGTTCACCTTAACACTTTCGTGACTGCACCCGTTCCCATCGATAGTATGTAATTGATGAATACCAATTCAAATTTTGCCGCTCTCCGAGCGCTTCTGGACAGCTACCACCATCCAAAGCCTAAAGGAGGAAGTATTTCATCAGCTTCGTTTTCGAGTTTCTTTTCTCCGCCGCGGCGGGGATTTTGAAATGTCCTTTGCCGGCGGGGAGACAAGCTCACGTGGTTTCAGTTATGGCGTCGACGCCGCTCGCCTATGCTTTACGTGACCGGCGAATTTCGACGGATTCCGCTGAATCTGAGCTGGAATCTGTAGATGACGGTAGCAGCACAGACACGGAAGACGACTTCGATTCATTAGACTTTAGTACAGATGGCGAAAGTGTGTCAAAGTGCCCCAGAACATAGACAGGTATCCGCCAGTGAGTTCCACTTTCTCCTCCGGCCGTTGTATCGCGAGCGCGCATTGATGTAAACAGATCCAGCCTATTCTAAAGGTCACAGCTCTTATCTGCAGGGTTCTGGCTTCGTTCGGGCAAGACCACTTGGCGCCAGCTGCACAAAGAGTCGGGTTCTCTCAGTGAAAGCGGCTCGGAGTTGACCTTGGCGTAGCGCTCCAAGTAGCGCACAGCGGTTTGTCAGAGCCGTTGATTTCATTGGCAGCATCCAGAAGTTTTGGAGCTGTCAACGAGCTTGCACTTCGATCAGTTCACTTTAGACTCGAGCTCGTTGAACAGCTGCTGGGCTGTTCTGAGCAATGCGGGCCCCATCGTCCCTTCTGTTGTCTACCCTAAAGCTGCACTTCAGGGTCCCTAGCACCAACCACAAAAAATTGAAAAACACCGGAACTGCAAACTGGGCTACGAAGAAAGGAAGGTAGAGCAGAAAACAAATTTTGCCTCCGAAACATGCGCAGCCAACCTATGTTTTACCGTGTCGAGAAACTGATCCGCACGGTAGCATGATAGGCACTAGTGTTTATTTTTTGTATGTATGTAAATAACTTCTCATATTTGCAGTATTATTCTATAAGGGCCTTATGTTCAAATTTTATATTTCAAATTTTTGTTATGTGTACCCTGTGCAAAGTAGCGTTGATATTTTCATCAATTGTTTTGTTGTTGTTACTTTTTTGTTTTAATATTTTTTTTATGAAATTCATAATAAATCTTTCGTTTGAAATTGTTACTGTTAGAAAGCCCTATCCTTCCTCTACCACTTCATACCTTACACCAGGGGTTCTCAAGCATGTTGGTCCCAGAGAACCCTGCTAAGTTCCGTTAAGTGCCAAGGAACCCCCCCCCCACCCCTTCCCACTCCCGCCAGTTTTCATTCCATTCATGCTACATTAACGTGCAATAAATTCAAAAGCAAGCAAGGGTATCGTTTTTTTTTCCGTCGACTTTACGCGAATGCGTACGCTAGCGGCACCTATCTCCAAACGGGAGAAATGCGCATGGGGGTAATATAAGGCCGAGATTCAAGTGCAATAGTTTAACCAGGTGGCCCGTTTTCGGAGTCTGGCTGGCTACAAGCTGCTGGCGAGATTTATTGCGCAGCTCGCGCGTTTCTGTTATGCGCCGAGATGTGCTTACTGACACTCGGGTGTGAGTAATGGAGGTTCCTTAGATCGATCGCACCTCAAGTTTACCATATAAGACTTAGCGACTGCGGAACCAGGGAAAATTTATCAGTGGCTCGCGGAACCCTGAGGAGGGGCCTGCGGAACCCCTAGGTTCCACGGAACCCACTTTGAGAAACCATGCCTTACACTTTAGCATCAATCAGTTTCTGTGGCAAGAAACAAAAATATTTCCTGGTCTACCCAAAAACAATCGACAGGCACTTGTGTTTATATTTTTGTATGTGTGTGAATATTTTACACAGCTCATATTTGCAGTATTATCCTATCAGGGCCTTATGTTCAAATTGTATAGTTCAAATTTTTTTTAAGTGCACCTTGTGCAAAGTAGCATTGATGTTTACATCAATTTTTTTCTTTGTTACTTTTTTGTTTGATATTTTTAAATAAAATTTGTAATAAATCTGTTGTTCTAAATTATTACTGTTTGAAAGCCCTATCCTTTCTCTACCATTTCATACCTCACACTTTAGCGTCAATTATTTTCTGTGGCAAAGGAAAAATATTTCCTGGACTACCCAAAAATAACCGATCTTTCCACAGTCACGAAAGTGTTAAACTGCGCAGCTGTATATATATTAGCCAGAAGAGGGGACTGGCCTACAAACTTCCTTGCCACACTACTGACACCTCCTGCCTGCATTTGCTGCATGTAAAAAAGGAGGATTTTAGTAAACAATTGCACAGGCTGCACAATGAAAAAAAATCATATCTTTAGACACAATTCCAGTCACTATTAAGACAACCCAAAGAATGCCTTTCAACCTCCTTCATTCAATTTGGTCACTAAAAACGCAACTCTGTGTTCAAAAAAAGAAAAGAGGGGGGTAGGGGTAAAAAAAACAACGGCACAACAGTGACTGCAACTCTGCCTGTAGCCAGGTTGAACTCCTTACTTGTTAGTACAGCTTTCCAGCAGGGCTGGGAATTAATTACCTGTCGATTGGTGATAAGTTTGGCGTCGTAAATGGTGGCCGCTCCACTGCGCACAGACCTCTTCGAGACGCTGATCACCCGTATGCCGTGAGAGGTGCTGTGGGGGCGATACTTGGCGTCGAAGATCCAGCCGCGCTTCTCGACGTTGAAAAAGAGCTCCACCGGAATCCAGTCCATGTGCTGCACGCGAGAGAACAGCATGGGACCACGCAGCTACCCAGTAAGCAGTGAAAAATGTTGCAGGCACGTATCGTGCTGCCTTGCATGGCGGCAAGCTCGACTTAGCCAAGTGGTATTCAGTTAATATGAGCTGCCAAAACAAACAGCTAGACATGATATACCGCCTGGAAAACGCTCTCTCATATATCGTCGCAGGCTGCAGTGATTGGAATTCACTGATCTGAATGACACTTGCAACATTAAAAGAAAAACCCTAATGGTAGTGAATACTGCAAGTAAAGTTGAGCTCAGTTGCTTTAAATAATCACCGAGGATCCAAATTCTCGAGCAGTCCAAATGCTAACACACATCCAACCCCAATAAGTCTGTTTAATTAAATGTCCCCTCTTTCGGCAAAAAGACAGGATCCAGTAATTACGTTAACACACTGATATTCTTTGCATGCGTTTTTAGAAGGACATTTCCCAATTTTAACATGTTAGAATTCCCTATACCCAAGTTCACTGAACTTCGAAATATGTACTCCAAAAATATTTGAAATATTCTCGAATACGGCTTTTCTTCATCTTAAAGCCAACTTGTTTATTGTATAGCCACTTCAACAGTCCGAAGTTTTAAATATTCCCACCGCCCTACTTCCACGCATCAAAAGGCAGGCTTTATATAAGGTACAAATCAGGGCGTACCGTGTTGCTGAACTTTGCTTCTTTCACGTAAGAGTGCGCATCCCACCTTCCTTTGACCGTCACATCGCCAAGGCCAGAGGACATGTTCATCGACTCGTAGCCAGTAGGGCCAAACTCAAAGACCTCTGTGAAAAAACCCAAAAGAGCAAAGCTGACGCATCAGTGCTTCCATCATCATCATCACCGGCATCATCATCATCATCATCATCATCGTCGTCCTGTATACGCCCACTACAGGGCAAAGGCAGCTCCCCATGAATCTCCAATTGTCCCGGTCCTATGCTAACTGCGACCAATTTATCCCCACAAACTTCTTCATCTCATCTGCCCATCTAACTTTCCGCCACAACATTTTTGTCGAAATGTTATTTTTTCTATTTTTCCCATCTTCCGGTTTTTACAAATTCTGCACGACCCATTACAGTTGAACCTGGATACGACGAAGCTGACAAAATCTCACAATTTTTCGTTACATCCAGGTTTGGAGTTAAGGCTTGCGGGAATGAAGCAGAAACGAAACCAGAGTGCTAGACATCGGTCAAGGTAGTAAACTCAACCTTCAAAGACTTATTTCACAGTAGAAAACTTCGTGATTTGCGCCTAGCTTAGGCACTACATGGTGCTTCAAAGAGGCAAGGTCACTTACCCCCCGTATTCACAAGCGTAGGTAACTTGCCTTTCGAAACTTTTCGGTTCCAAAAGCATTTCAACAACCAAAGTTATGCTGAAAAGGGCGCCTTCTTTTCACAAACTTGATGCCCACTTCCGCACTCAAAATTGTTGAGAGGGTACTAGCTGGGATTTAGTAGTACCGGACAGCGATGGCATTTACTTTCTTGTCTTGAAAAAAAAAAAAAAAACTTTTTTGTTTTCTGGCAGCAGAACTCATCACAAGCGAACCAACACCACAGATAGCAGCGGAGACGCACAACTATACACGCCGACAAGCAAGCTTAGTAGCCCCTCAAAACTTGTGTCAAATCGAAATCGCACTCAGACATGGGAACGCACGGTCGTTTTCGGTGCGGGCAAAAAAAGTGAAGTTTAGCTATACCCTTGCGACGTGGTGTCATGCTACACAAGCAAAACCTCAAGTGGGTGCTACGTTAGCCGTCGGATGCAACTAGCCGCTCCGTTCATCATCATCATCATCATGGCAAATTTTCTTTTCGGCGATTCGAGACGTTTTTGTAGCTGCTGGCTCCTTATAATGCAGTGCTAGTATTCAGTAAGTTGGTGCGTTTCGCCAGCCGAATTTTTGGTAAAAGTTCGAAAAATAGCCTGCTAGCCGACTAGCAGGCTATAGTCCCCTACTATGGGAAAATTATGGGAAAATTGTTATTTCTTTGTTGAAATCTGGCCTCTATGGCTTTTATAGGTACCTGGTACTCTTCCACGTATGGAATTTTTGGAGGAAGAACTGTGCAAATCAAAAGAAAAGTGATACCTAAAAAAATGCTTTTTTGGGCAATTTTTCAGTACCAAAGACCCATGTGCCCACCCAACACCAACATGGGCAGAGGGAACCACTCACGTTTCAGGTCTGTGTCCAGCAGCTTCCACACCGGTGATGCCGAGAAGACGGTCAAGTTCATGTAGGCCTTGGCCGCGCTGGTCCCGTGCGTGAGTGGGTCGCAAGCATACGAAACATTGGACGTATACAGCCAAGGCTCCGAGGTGACATTGTGCCTCAGCTCCCAGGTCAGGCAGGGCTTGTCAGACGAGCGCACTTGCAGGCGGTAGGTTCCAAACGGCTTGCCCTTGTAATGGAGTGTGTAGTGATAGGTGAGTTCGCGGGGCAAGGCGCTGTTTTCCGCCAGGCCGAGAATCCTGGAGTGGGCCTCCCATTTGAGATCGCTGTTGGCAGAGCCCAGCAGCCAGTCCGCTTCGAGACTGCATGACAAGAACAAAGCCATAGACATGGGCCAGTGAGGCAGGGGCTCAAAACATTAAAGCCGTACCACTCAATGTGAAAGCTATGGGAAATGATTCACCATAATGGGCTGTAGTGCCGTTATCCACTCACTGCTGCCACCCAACGCATTTCAAATTTCCTGCCTTCGCTGTGCTCGCGCGCCCCCTGCCTGAAACTGTGCCAGCGGGAGTTCTGCTCTTTTTGTGCTTGCTTTTCCTCCCGCACATGCCGGCGTTGCACTGTCACTTTTTTTTTGCTTACAATCGCAAAAACCAAACCAACAAGCGTTCCCAACTAAATGAACGCGGGCGCCGCCAGTAATTACCTATATGTTGCCTCAAATGTACCTGCAGTTTTCTTTGCTCTAAACAACGGGGAGATGTATGACAAGCGCCAGCGGTTCACGAGTTTCGAACGCGTATGACTATGTAAACCGCTTTGCTTTCGAAGCCTCTGGGTTACGCCACCCTGACAGCCGCTACGACAGAACGCCATGAGGCTCTACTTGGGTCCAGCGAGCAAGCTACGATGTCAAGGCGAGCCCCTAATGTACTCTGCACTTAAAAGGCCTTGGCCAGGGCAAGTGGGGCAGGGGCTGCAGAAAAGGCCTCTGCAGACACCATAGCCTTGCGTGCTGCCTGCTAAGGAATATCACAGCCTGAAAATGCCGCTTTCTCTTGTGGTACTGCACTAAATGACCAGAAGCTACCCTACTATACACACCATCGGTTGGGGGATTTCACTTCATTTCATTTATTTGCTCCTTAACAAAGTATAGAATGACAAAGTATAGAACAGCCCATAGCTCTGCCACGGAACATTTACACAATATACAGCAACAAAAGCCCCATGTAACAGAGCCCGTGACAGTGTGCTGCCCACGAGACATCAGAACTGCATATGAGAGTTGAGACATAAGCAGAAGCTCTGCACCATAATTTCTCACAAAGGCTTTAATTAAGTTCCCTTTCAGACGCTGCTCGCTATTTTCCCCTACAATTTTTTTGTTGTTGTTTCGATGATGTGTTCCTCACCAAATAAGATAATTACGCAAATTACTGACCCCAACACAATCTTAGTTTCTTTTACAGTCACGTACAGAATTGTGTACACAGCGTCACAGAGGTCAGGATCATCAAACAGCGCTGAATATTTCCACGTACCTATACATTTGTGTGATACGCATTGTTTCTATATTTGTTTGGGGTCGCAAGTCTTGAGAAAACGAGGAGAAGGGGTTGAAAAAGCTCTGTCGCTCAAGCCGTCGCATGCGTCGCCATTTTGTTTGCTTACGGTAGTAGTAATCACACTAGCCGCCAGATGGCCCTAAAATCTTCATTGTTCGACGACGAATACAAAATTATGCTAAACCAGCTAACACTTTCAGTTTTGGTATTTCTTTTTGCAAAAGAACGCAGGACTGAAATGTACACAGTTGTGTACACAGCGTCTGAAAGGGTTAAAAGCGCAGTTTTGAGTTGGCCTTGCAAGAAGCCGGGAGCATCAATTTAAATGCTAAATTTTTCAAATTGCCTCGATCCAAACAGCCTAACATTACCTACTTTAGTGAAATGAATTTGCAGCAGTCATATGAGGCGTCACATCTGCAGATACTTAGCTATTAGTTAATCACGCTACCATCTGTAGCAGGCTATATTTACGTTGGTAACGTGTCTAAAACTTTGCCTTGTGGAATCCGTGATTAGGCAATGCATGCTAAGGGGAAGGGGGGCATGCATTTCTAGGGCATGCCCTTTCTAGGAGCCGCAGGCCATCGTCACAGCACATGCAGTTCAGCCCCAAGAGTAATTTGGACGTAACTGAGTAAGTAGTCTATCATGCTGGGACTGATGCTGGAGATGCGCACCAGAGATGGCAAAATTACTTCTAAGAAGTAATTAAATTACATTACTCATTACTTTCCTAGAATTTTCTAAAATGTAATTAGAAATTACAGGTGGCCGACAGTAATGACATTACATTACTATTACTTTTCAAAAGTAATGAAATTATTTTAAAACGCATGAAAAGGGAACGAAGCGGCACGAGAAAGCAGGCAGAGCTCTCATTGAAACGTTGTTTCTTTCGCATTCGTAGAGTTCCAATGCCCAGTAACTCTCTGGGCATTAAAACTCTACTTGGTCAACTTTTCTTGGTCAGATTTTTATGCCGTGAGAGAAGCAGACAGGCTATATTGTAGTCAAAAGTAATTGGGAAAGTAATAAGTCATTTCTATGAAATTAGTGGCCTGAAGTAATTTATTACATTACCAAATTGCCAACACTCAAAAGTAATTCATTACATCGCTCATTAGAGAAGATAGTAACTTAATTACAGTAATTTAATTACTGTCATTTCATTACTGCCAAGTCCGATGTCCAGCCTCTTCTTCTTTACCCAGACATTCAGTGTGAAAAGAAGAGGTGTAAGGCCACTTTCTAGGTTCCCCACTTCCTCAACCCCTTCACAATCCCAGCTAAAATCCTGCACATGCTCCTGCACATACAGGGTGGTGCGACGATAACTGGAACAATTTAAAAATTTTTTCTGAGCGAACCACCGCTCTGTTCGCGCTCAAACTTCACACGAAGGTCGCATTTTATGGTATATTTTGTTTGACCCCAGGAACAGCGACGGTACTTACCTGTTTACTCTGAAAATAAAAGCCATTTTTGCATATGGGAAAACAGCGGCCGATTTGGACGTGCGAGCCAGTGCAAGTTGATCTTAGAACAACAGCGCCACCTGGGGTATGGACGCACATTTGTAATTCACGGTAAGGAGGAGCCAAATAAGGCAACAAACGATCAGGAAATGTGAATGCAGGTGAGGAAACAAATCCAATGTTTATTGGCAAGGATGAACCGTGGGGTTATTTTATTATGATTGATATCAGCTGCTATGCAACTATTTGTGATCATCATAAACTAGGGACGAAAGCGATTTTCTGATCGTCTGCTACACCATTTGGTTCCTTCCTACTGTGGATCCCAAATGCGCGTTTAGCTCTGCATACCCCAGGTGGCACCGCTGTTCCAAAATCAGTTTGCGCTGGCTCGCACGTCCATATCGGCCGCCATTTTCCCATAGGCGAAAATCGTTTTTATTTATTTTCAGAATAAACAGGTAAGCACCGTCGTTGCTCCCGGCATCAAACAAAATAGATCTTAGAATGAGACCTTCGTGTGAGTTTTGAGCGCGAACAGAGCGGCGGTTCGCTCAGGAAAAATTTTTAAAGTGTTCCAATTATCGTCGCAACCACCACGTGTGGCTACGTTCAGTCTGATCTAGAAGCGAGAGCTCTGCAAGGCCAGTGCTCACCCAGAAGGCAAAAGCGTCACATTGCCAAGAAGCTGCAGCGAAAAGGGCTCGCTGTCCCCAGAGTGATGCCGCAGAGTGGCCTCCAGTGCTGTCCTGCCGGGGTCCTTCCTGGAGCTACGAACTGGCCTGGTCGACCACAACAGCTCCGTCTTCCCAAGCTCAGCTTCGAAAAGATGACTCGTGCTCGGGTGCCACCACGTGCTCTGCTGGGCCAAAGAAACAACAGAAACACGAAATCTAGGCCTTGTCCTGTTCGGTAAAATGAACACTTTCTGATGAAAAATGTACGACGCCGTGCGTTATATGTTTTGGCATAGCCCAAGGGTTCTCAAGCATGTTGGTCCCAGGGAACCCTGCTAACCTCCGTTAAGTGCCAAGGAACCCCCTCCCTTTTCCCCCCTCTCCCCTCACCATTTTTCATTCCATTCACGCTACATTCATGTGCAATAAATTCAAAAGGAAGCAAGCTTGCTTGCTTTTGAATTTATTGCACGTGAATGTCCATTTTACACGAGCAACTGCGCATGGGGGTAACATAAGGCCGAGCTTCAAGTGCAATAGTTTAACCATGAGGCCCGTTTCCGGAGTCTGGCTGGCTACAAGCTGCTGGCAGGATTTATTGCGCAGCTCGCGCCCTTCTGTTATGCTCCGAGATGTGCTTACTGACACTCGGGCATGAGTAATGGAGGTTCCTTAGATCGGTCGCACCTCGGGAGCCATCAAGGGACTACCATACCAGTGTGGAACTGCAGCTCAAGTCTCGAGTCTGAAGTGCGGCAGTTGAGGCTACACTACAATGGAAGAGCTACGGAGAGATACAAACATTCAGGCTGCCAGGTGATTTTTAATACATGCCAAAATATCGTAAGTCTGGGTGGTTCTGTGTTTTGCCACTGTAAAAAATATGGCCACTGTGGGTTGCAACTGAACCTTCCAGCTTGTGTGTACCCAGGACCCCCAAAGCACGGGAAGGCAAGGGGAGCGGGGCAACAGGGCAACATCTCCTCCTCCTCCTCCTCCTCCTCCTGCCCAATCTCTGATCCCCATCTTCCACTGCTTCCACTGCTGCAACCCCCGTGTGTAAGCTTCCTGCCTGAGCTCACGTAACTGGTCAAAGTGGAAACCGCTGCACCTACCATGTTTGAACGATAGAATCAAGCAATTCTTGAAGTCTCTCCATACGGGCAAAAACTGTTTCCTCAACTTAGGGCTGTGCACTGAAAGGCTTCACTGTAAAGCTGAAGGTCAGTTGGGTCAAGCTCCAAAGCCTGGTTCAGCTCACATTTGCTCCTAGTTGGTACAGGCTACCCAGAATGCAGACCAGCTTGAAAAGTCACAAGTGCGAGAAAAGGATGCCTTTCCTCTCTCAGGCTACGAACCAACGACCTCAGTTTCAGTTTCAGTTTATTAGTCATTCCAAAAAATTATTATAGTAATAGTATTATACAGACAAGGGTCCCAAAGTTAACAACTGTAACGGAACCCTCGATGAATAATAACAAACAATAAATTAGATCGAGTAACCAAGCAACACGTGATACGAGCGAATGGCAATGAATTGTACGATATAATGGGGTGAGTAACCATTATAAGCTAAGTGACACAACAGGCAACGAAACAGAGCAACAGACCTGTGGCTTTTAATAAAAAATTGTGGTTGAGCCCTCTGCCATAGGAATCGGTAAAACCCGAAAGTGAAATGTGCAGCGAAATCTGCAGCAGAGCATGGTTTGCGGGTCGGCGGCTGTCTTGTGGGTGTGCTTGGCAAGCGACGTCCTGCTGGCGGGTCGCTTCGGCAAAGGTGTACTGGTGTCATTTCCGTGACGGATATGGCATCAGTGAAATCTTGGTGTATCCCGGCATAAAACACTTTCGTGTTAAAATATTAAACCCGAAAACGAACAACCCTAAGTATAGCATACCCTTTAGTTCTAAAGGTTGCGTCCCCGCAAGACGACCCTGTGTGCAGGGGTGCACCCTTTACAGGCCGCTTGCTTCGTTGTACTGGCGCCACTTCCGTGACGGATGTGGTGTCCCTCAAACGTTTGTGTATCCCGGAATAAAACACCTTCGTGTAAAAGAAACGCAAACTCACAAAGAAGCCCCAGTTATCTTGCCGCCTGCGCATTCTCTCGCTGAGCAGACGAATCTGTCCGATGACCTCAGCGGTGCTCTTGCGTGACTCCTCGTCAAAGTGGAGCGCCCACGAGTGGTGGGACACGGTGAGGTTGTAGCGGGCGCTGCGCCTGGCCACGTCCCCCTTCACGTGACGCCAGTGCTCCTGCGTGTAGTTGGCAAAGGCCTGCCACGACAGAGAGAAACGAGTGAAACCGGAGCAGCTGAGGGCACCCTGGAAAGTAGGGTTGCCACCTTTTCCACAGAAAAAAAACCGGCCCTTCGGGGGGGAAGGGGGGATATATAGAATGTTTAGTTTGGGTTGAAAAAAAGAGCCATGTTTTTGGCATGCAGTGCCATTTATTATAGCGTTTTCTTAGAGAGAAATCAACATGACGTTTGTACTGAAAGTGATTGAGAGCTTGGTTATTGCTCTGTATGTGGTTCACTGGAAAGTAATCGCAATTGCTGACTGCGGCGGAAGAATTTCGTTGTTTTTTTTTCCTCCCTTAGGTCCACCTCCATGTCAGGCAGCGCGCTCGCCCGCGTATTTTCTCTGCTCGCTTGTCTTTGCGAAGCTTGTCGACACATGTTTGTCATCTTAGTTGTTCAATTGACGCTTACAGAATGCCAAACGCACATATTCATGGCCCGAGGGCCAAAAAACCGGGTTTTAAGTACGGACCGTAAACCGGCCCGCTGTTTAAAAAACCGGTCGGACCGGCCCAAAACCGGGCAGGTGGCAACCCTACTGGAAAGCCCAGTACTAGTAGTCGTTCCATCCGCTCGATTCTTTTCAACGTACATCTTCCTTCCATTATGCCATGCTCTGGTCGAGATGGAACATGTTAAAGTAAAAATGCTGTATTTTTTTTTTCTTACTGTTTCCTCCAAATAAGGGATGCGGTGCTTGGAAAAGCCAGGTGCTGAGAAACAGGCATGCATAAATACAGCGTTATATGCCCACTAGTGCTCCCATACTGCCCCTCTCTACACATTGCACTTTTTTACTAGGTGTAACAACAAATAAAGAAAAGAAGCTCGGCTTGAGCGACCCTTTCGTGGAACATGGGAAATATTTTTGACAGTGAGGCACACACAGACCGTAATAATAAACATCACATGTGGAGCTGAGTGAATTTGTTCTTGACAGGCCCAACTTCAAAATGCTACAGTTCGAGTAAAAACATAAAAGTGCTTGGAAGAAAAAGGAAAGCACTTTGACAAGTAAGCAGCCTGTGTCACTCTCCTATGACATTTTTTCACCCATGTAGAAGCTTTCATTCAATTATTTTTTTTATTATTGCAACAATATGCGTATTCCTTACACCAACTGAAGCAGTGTGGCTATCAGCTAACAGTTAGGCCTTTAGCACAGATGATTTCCCCTTTGAAACTTAGAGGCATAAACACTGAAGCACAATTTCTTGTCAGTAAATTTTCACTCTTAATTGTGATTTGGAGGAGCGCATTGTTGTAATTGCACTAATCTAATACCCAGAATTACACCTTTCCTCTGCTGACACCTTCATAATAATGTTACAAGATTATTTGGCATTTTAGTGGTTTCGGTCCCAGACAACGGCATGACAGAGCCGCTTAATCTCACCAGAAGCCGCTGAGTCCCTTTCTCCACCTTGGTGAGGTTGATCTGAGTGAGCTGGCGTGATCCCGACTCGAGAAAGTAGCTCGCCAGGTCCAACACTGTCTTTGGTGTCGCAATGTGACCGTGCGAGGAGTGAGCCACCTGGTGACAGAGCAGGAAGAGAGAAGAGAAACCCGAGAGAAATTTGTGAAAGTCGCAATGCCTCTCTAAGTGCATCTTGCCTCACAAACTCAATGAACCTGCCAATTACTAATACCAGCAGAATAGCTTGAAAGTAGCACATGCGTGCTAAGTTGGACAAAAAAGTTCAAAATCGGATTATGCCATATCGGAGTTATATACCCGCGCCACATGTACACAAAAAATGACATTAAGTGCTTAATGCCTTAAAGGGGCCATACATAGAAACCACAACTTTGGTTCGCTTGAAATATTGCCTCGATAGAATCATACTGACACCACTATTAACACACACTTCGTTCAATCAGCTATATAACTGGGAAAAAAGGGAACGGGCAGGTGACCCACTAGCTCATTTCCCACAACAGAACCTACGATATCATATGTTCCCAGCTGTGCGATTGGCTAAGGCCGGCAAAAGCAAACGCAAATTAGGCACGGCTTATAAGCTCGCCAAACAAGCTATTTGCGCTTAAATGCAATGCACATTCATGGTGGGATTAAACAATGAAAGTTACGAAAATACACATAAACATAGACGCACCGATGCGCACTGCTGTTGGTACTGGGCGCACTATGCTTGTTTTAGCTGCACAGCAGGCAGCCACTCCGAAGTTGTCTTGTACACGACATTGACTGATTGGTGTAAGCGACGTTGTCTTACGTGACCCTGTTTGTCGAGCCTACCCCATGTTTCACGAAACGATTAGTACTTCCTATCAGGACAAAAACAAGCCAGGTGCAAATACTGTCAAAAACAAAGCAATGGCTGAGTATGTTAGCACCATCTAGGACGACTGACAGCAAGCAAAGCTGCACAGCCCAATGACGTATTGGAAGTTCATTTGAATACCCACTTTTGTGACTTCATGGCAGAAATCACAAAAACACACGATTTGGCGTGAAAATCAAAATTTTAACCTAAAATGATTAATTTCTCAGTGAATACGGCATCGTTTGCTGCCGGACAAGTGCTGGGGGCACTATAAAACACGGAATCTTTCAACTAAAACAAACTTGTACTTTGTCTGCATGGCCCTTATAAGTTTTAATGCCATTAATTCGCTGCTACACGCAAAATCTAATGCCATTTTCCATTTTTGGTTTAAGGAGTTCCGCACAACTCATTCGCCTTCACGAACGCCTTAAACCTGCCTACTCTCGAAAGCAACGAGCACCAAATGAAACCAACAAAACTCTCAGCACCAGAGTGTTGACGTGGAAACGTAGCTGAACTTTGAAATAAGAGAATTTTTTGTGCATTCTCGGTGGCGAAGTTCTGAAGAAGACAAAGTTCACTAAATCAGCGGCAAAAGGCAAAACATCGTGTTACTCGCCATTTTGAATTTTTTCGATTTGGCTGCCACTGGCAGGCGACGGCATGCAGCTGAAGCCACTTTTAGAAATGACTCCCACCATTTTTTTAGAAAACACTATTCCTCATAACGTTTTCTTTCACAAAAAAACACTTTAAAACCCTTGTTAGACGTTTTTCTCACACATTAAAAACTTCTAAATTACGAGTGCATTTCTCTTTGTGGTCATTATCACCATCGTGCCTAACACATTTAATGCCTTTGTGTTTTTGCGTGTAGCCCGGGCCGCCCAAATAAAGTCATTCGGTCGCTTAGGCCTTAAACACTAAATGTCATTTTTCGTGTACGTGTGGCACAGGTATTAAATGTAAAACTGCGAACTGGAATTGAACTGTGGGACACCTTGTCAATAATATCAATGCGAGAGTCGTCAGTCGTGTTTACGTGTCGGTGTAATTGAACTTAAAAGGTGCACGGTGTAAGGTGTACAAAGAAAAGGTAGCACCTCTCAGTTTTGTCCACTTATTCGTCACTGATAAGAGAAAGCCTAAGTTGTCATTCGACGCTCGTGCGTCGCAAATGGTGAATGTGCATGCAATGTGGCCTCAACCTGCAGCCGCCCACCTTGTGCCTGCCAATGGTCGTCGGTGCTTTCCAATGGTACAGCAAGTGGGCCCATCCACCGGAGCCATCCTTGGTGAAGAACTCGTCAGCCACCACATCCCTCAGCCAGGTGGCAGGACCATCAGTCCCCCTGTTAATAAAGAAAACAAGCAAACAAACAAATGCAGAAGTTTGCCAGGAATGGAAGAGGTTTCAGAGGTTTTATTATCTTTTCTAAGAAGATAAAATCCAGTCTGGAGCAGCTACGGGCATTTCGGGGCAGATAGCAAAAAAAGAAATGGTTACAGTACTAGTATACAAGCAGGGGGGTGAAAAATTATCACTAGAGCAATGTAGAGAGGTTGTTGGCAAATACTACAAAACACACCGTATTTATTCGAACATAAGGTGAGGTTTTTTTTTTTCCAAAATCCGTAGTCTCAAAGTAATGCCCCGCATTACATTCGAAGCTCAGTACATATATATATATATATATATATACAGTTAAACCTCGTTATAACGAGACGGACTATAACGAAATAATGGCAAATCGTAATTCCCCTTGAAAGTCCCCATAGAAACCAATGTATTTAAAACCTCGTTTTAACGAGGTAAAATTTCCCCGTTACGGGATATAACGAACAAATTTCGTTGAGAAATCAAATTTTGAGTTAATTTTACAACAGTGCGCAACGCGGATTTGAGACAGTGCGTGACGCGGCAACTGTATTAGCAGTTCAAAACTCCCGCCACGCGCGCGAAGCTGGCTGGCGCGCCATGCGGACGCTGCGCCCGCGAAGCCCCCACCCTCCTCTCGCTGCGCACAGCTTGCAGACAATGGAGCCCTTCGATTTACAGTGTCGGGCTCACCGCGGGCTCCCCGAGGTGCAGTCCGACGTTCCATTTTCCCACGTATCCCTAGGGCTTCGGGGAACCCGCGGACTATCCGCGGTGAGCCCGAGAACCCCAATGCACACGGCGCGCGCGGTTGCGCAACACCACCTAGACTCCTTCCTCTCTCCCCCACCCCCCTCCTCCTCCCCTGTTCGTATCGCCGACGTCGCTGCGTAGTTGTGTGTGCGTGGGTTTTGGCAGTCTTCAGCCTTATCTTATATCGTACTGCCGGCGTGATTCCAACAACGCGAGTGCGACAGGCGGGGAGCGAAAGCGAAAGACTATCACGCTTGAACAGAAGACGGCAAAAGCCGTCGCATCGGGCGCGAAGGAAGGTAAGGTGCACTCCGTGGTAAGGTGGCAAGAGACTTTGACGTGTGGACGAGTACGCTGTCCACCATCGTGAGCAACCGAGAGTCCATCGTCAGCGCTGTTGCACATGGCTTGAAAAGAAGCGCTAAGGACGGCGTCGGAGGCACTAGATGCGGTGGACGCGCTGCGTCGCTACTTCGGCGCGCACGAGGGCGGCGAAAATGGCGTGAACGTAGCGGCCGCAGCTGAGGGAGCCATCGCTCGCAGTAGGAATTATTGACTTTTTCGTAGCCAAGTCTGTTTGAAATACGAGTTTTGAACTGCAATAAAGTAGGTTTGTGACTTTTCCTTTTTACCTCCGAAATGTGTTTATTTTACTGACTATCGCCGTGCAGCAAGATGCTATTTCGCCCGCTTTTTGTTTTAGGTAACTACAATGCACAATATTTGCAGTAAATGTCGGCTACGGCTATAACGAAATATTGGCTATAACGAGCAAATCGCGGCGCCCCTTCAATTTCGTTATAACGAGGTTTAACTGTATATATACAGTGAAATTTCGATATAACGAACTTCAGAGGACCGCGGAAAATTGCTCGTTATTCTGAAAGGTCGTTGTAGCGAAAATTGCAAAATTTAAGACAACAAATAGTACTTCAATGCCTAAAACGACCTACCTGTACACCAGTGCATCTTTGAAGTCATGTTTCACAAAAAATGCACAAGTGATAATGAAACAATGAACGTTTATTTAAAGTAGTTGGCAATTTTCTTCTGGTCCCTGCAGCACAAGCTTCCTAGCACGAAGGACTCCAACTCTTCCACATTCCTGTGGACTGACTCAGTGACAGTGCGGTTTTCCCCCGGAAATGTGTGGCGTTTTCGTATGTTGTCCAGCACATCCGCAGTAATCACGTGCTCGTCGTAGTCTTCGAGTGCTGCCGCGGCACCCTCAGAGGCATCGTCGTTCATGCCGTCCTCGCTGCCTTCTTCATCCTGGACGTTCACGCTCTGGATGATGTACTCTGTTGTGAGCTCCGCTGATGTCAGTAAAGATCCAGCAAGCCCCGTGAGCAGCGGCGCAACGTAGAAAAACTTGGGGTGGGGCGCGAATAGCCCAGCCGCGGCTTTCTGAACGGAGAAGGCTGCCCATGCTTCATTTTTTCTTTTCTCCTCACCCTCTTTTCTCTCTCTCTCGCATTGGCTCGCGCATTCCGCGGAGAAAGTTGCAAGACGTCCTCTTCTGTGCTGCGCTTTGCCGTGTCGTCTACTAGCATATGGCTCCAGTTGCTGCGATTGTTTAACTGAAATCTAAGAATCTCCGGCCTTGAAAATATGAGTTCGCAGTACTGAGGCGTTGTTAACATGACATGGAACTAAATAAAATGATCGTTATTTTGAAAAGTTCGCTATTCTGAAGTATGTAGTAGTGAAATAATTTTATATTAAAACTACAAGCAGTCAGCGTGGGATTTCTTAGATGGTCGTTAATCTGAAAAGTTTGTTAATGTGGTGTTCATTGTACCGAGATTTGACTGTACACACAAAAAGACATTTTCGACCACAGTGAAAGAAGAACGGGTTTAAGGTTCAATAACTCTTCGGCCGAGGGGCCGGCCTTCGTCACATCTGACGAAGGCCGGTCCCTCGGCCGAAATGTATTAAACGTGTGTGTATGTATTATATATATATATGGCAATTTTTTTTATACTTTTCAAACTTCACCCTCATCTTATAGCAATCGTGACCGCCTTATAATTGAGTACTATGGTACTGCTTGAAAAATAAACAAAACAGACGACTGCTAAACTCTTCCGGGGTACCAAGACAGCCAAAACTTACAGTCGCCAGTACAGAATAAGGAACAACCCAGCTGGGAGGCTCACCCCTCAAAGTTGATCCTCAGCTCCTGCTTGACTCCCGTAGGCTGCGTGTTTGTCTTCCAGGAGAGTCCGTAGCTGCTGGACCCAGCTCGCAGGGTCAGTGAGCGCTGCCTCACGCCGACCGTGACCTCGGAATTAAGGAAGCGGTTGGTCTCCTTGGCAGGCTTCTGCCGCTTCTCCTCCTTGGCCAGGTCCTGTGGCACCATTAAGGGACTTTGTTGGGCCAAGTTTTTCCTCATCTGCTACAACCTGCCACCCTCGTTTAAACCTCAACTCATGAGGGCCGCGTACGTACATGCGGAACAATGAAAGGGACAGGGAGAGAAGGCCGGTAAAAAGCTTTGGGGCTTCCAAAACAAAACAAAAAAATGAAGGAAGCTCACACTAATGTGTGAGAGTTGAAGGTAGCGAAGCTGCATGCAACCTTCGCGACCATCACGACAGTTCAAGTTCACGATTGCAGCCGATTTGCTTCCACATCGCTGCCGCAATGACCTTTACTCCATCATTGTTGCTATAAGTGTGGGCTTCTTTCATTTTTTAAGAAGTGATAATCATTGGACATCACCTTGGAGGGGCGTACGCTATGATGTGTCTTTCTCATTCCGAGCAAGTGTTGTCGCAATTACAGTGAACGCCGAAGTTTTTTTGGCCAATCTTAGCCAATCTCCCTAAGTGGGTATGCTCGCCACGACGAACGTATGCCAGGGATGCTGGGCGGTTGGCACGAGGCATGCACACACGAGCGCTCTGCATTTTCTTGGTTTTTTTTTTAACTGCTGAGCAGTCGCCGCAAGGCCGCACTCACGTGCGCGTGCTCGGCAAATTTCTTTGTATTTTTAACTGCGGACTCGAAAAATTACCATTTGCTAAACAGCTTCCGCTGTTAAAAAAAAAAAATTTAGTGGCGAAGACTTCACGATTACCAAAAGTGAACTAAGCGGGTGGTCTGGTGTCTTCCTCATCAAACAGGATCTCCCCGTTCATGGAATAATTTTCCAATCTCGTCAGCACAAACAGGCTTCAAGTGCAAATGCCCCAATGTAAGGCCCCAGTACCATATAAGCCACAGCTCAAGATGCCAGAAACACGTTGAAGGCCTGCTCACGCGATAGGTGAGGACCACTTGCTGGCCCGGTGCGTAGCCCAGGGCGTACTCGGTCACCACCGCGTTGCTTGCGTCCGGGTCCTCACCGACGCTTCCCTTTGTCATAGCTGCCCTCAGGAAGGGGGCGTCGGGAACAAAGGCCACAAGCCCCCCATTCTCCTGGCTCTGCAACGTCAGCTGGGTCTTTTCTGTCACGCCTGGAAGCAGAGCGGTCGGAGACACCTCCCTTCAGGGGACAATACACGCAAACACAGATCGACCCCGTGCTATTGGGAAAAGCTTTTTGCTTGTTGTTAATTAAAGGCATTGTTAACGCTGCTTGTATGTCTCAATCACCTTCTTCTCCGCCCCGCTCCAACACTTGAAGCTAATTTTTCACGAAAGGAGCACTCATAGGTTGTACTAAGTTTTACAAACTTCGAAGATCGCGACAGTAGATGCTTTTTCCAGTTTTGCAATGCGCAAGACAGTGTGATTCCCAAGTGCCGGATTGTCATGCGAGTTGGAGCACAGATCGTCACCCTTGTTCTTAGTGTGGTTGAAGCATCGCTCACCTTTTGTGAGTACGTCAATCCTAAATTGCTTGTTCCTCGATGGAATGACGGCAGCGACGACGACAGACGATATATCCCTAGGGGAAAAGAAGAAGAAAAAAGAACATGAGCTTGGCTGTTGAAATCAGCAATATTACCATTTGCTAAATTACCATTTGCAAAAAAAAAAAAAAAAAAGACCGAGAGCAACACTGAATTTGAACATATGCATCACCCCAAGTGAAAATGAGAGTTTAGAAAATTTATATATAGCTTAGGTCAAATTTGAGTAAGAAAAGTAGGAATTACCCCAGTATTTCCCTCTCATTTATTTGCAGGCAAATTAAGCTGCAAGGCATTCTACAGCACTTGAATAGCATGGTTAAAAAATAACCAAGCATTGCATGGAGAGGGCAAAATGACCTCTAACCTTTGACTGCGAAGGGGTAACCACATAGAGCAATTTTTGCGAGCTACATTACGGGTGACAGTGACAAGATCTGGTTTTCGCCGCGGCCCTTCATCACTAATCTTTGTCACAACTTACGATTCTACAATAAAGAAACTTCGCTTGTCACCAGCACAACCACACGAAGCATGTTTTGCGAGTGACTTGATGTGCGACAGCGACGAGCGTAAAGATCAGGCGAATGCTGCCGCTCTCTGTCACCAACTTTTGGAGTATCATTCGGTTCTGGCCTGGCAAAAAAAAGAAAGCGTCGCCGAGAAGGGGTAGAAGCTCAAAGGCTCACAGGTACATCGATTGTCTGTTGGTCTTCAGGAAATCCAGCCTAAATCATTTACAGCAAAATGTGCTGTTCTCTGCATGCATTCATATTGTCTATGTTTAGAGAGCATTAGGACACCAATGTTCAGCATTGCAAAAGTTAAAGCTGTTTGAGGATTATATTGCGAGGTAATGAATTTTTAGGTCATCCAAAAGATTGCTCCATCTGCCCCAGTACCCATTCACAGGGCCTTGCTTCTGCTGGGACAGTCATAGCAATCCGGCTTCCGCAAGGAACGGAGTAGCATTGATAATGCCTTAGCCCTTGCTAACAGCATTAAACAAGCCAAAACACAGCGCAACATTACAATCGCTGTGTTTCTTGATATCAAATCAGCGTATGACTGCATGTACCATGAAGCTATACGCTCGGCCATGAGGTCTTCGGGCCTTGGGGATCGCATGTATGCATGGATCTCGGACTATTTAACCGATAGATGCATCTACATGTCAGCAGACAGCGGTGACACACCGCTATACAGAGTGACCCATGGTGTTCCCCAAGGTGGTGTCCTCAGTCCAACGCTCTTCAACATCACTATGATGGGCATAGAGATGTGCTTACCGCAGTCAGTGGAAATATCCTTGTACACGGATGACATCTGCATATGGAGTGCTGGACGCAACAGGCGGGTACTGCGTGCGAGACTGCAACGGGCAATCAATTCCATTGCAGCGTTTCTAGGAACCCGAGGCTTAGATATATCAGCTGGCAAGTGCGCTGCCATCGCTTTCACAAAGTGTGATGCATCAAATTATAGACTCACCGTTGCAGGCTGCACTATCCCCTATGTTCCGCACCGTAAGTTTTTGGGTGTGACATTTGACAGGTCTCTGACTTGGTCAAAACACGTCCGCTATATAAAAGACAAGCTTGCGTCCTTCGTCAACATTTTCCGCATGTTATCTAGTAACGCCGGCGGATGCAACGTCCCGTCTCTTCTGCGGCTGTATGACGTCATGTGCGTAGGATTGTTACGCTACAGCCTTCCTGTTCTTCTCCCCCTCTCAAAAGGAAATGCCAGAGCCCTGCAAAGTATGCAAGCGCAGGTCCTGAGGGTGTGCATTGGAGTTCTGAAGACCACATCCACGGTGGGAACTATGGTGGAGTGTCGACGACTGGCACCACTTGCTCTTGGCACGCAGGAGGTCCTTCGGGCTCAACTGAGATTTGCAGCACGGCAGCAAGGTCACCCATTAGCACTCAGCTCAGCCACTGAAGTGCGAGACCTTCTGCCTCTGCATTTCCAGCACCATTCTCCATCGCTACAACCGCCTTTGATGTACCCGCGTCTGCAAATTACAACTGGAGTGCCCGGCATTACCCGCAAACAGGATATCGCCACCCCTGCCTTAAAGTTCTTCGCCTTGGAACTGCTCTTCCAAAAATACAGGGCCCACACCCATCTATACACGGATGGGTCTGTGACAGCTAGCTCATCGGCTATAGGAATCTGGTTCCCGTCCACCTGTACCACCTTCAGCGCAACGCTTAGCCACAGGACGACATCCATGGTCACCGAACTTGCCGCTCTGCGGGCTGCTTTCGCCTACATCATCGAGCAACCAGCACGTCAGTGGGCAGTCTTCACGGATTCTCGGGCGGCCCTTCAGTGCTTAAAATCGTACCCGAAAGAACAGCTTGTTTCAGACATCCATGCATTGCACTTACAAGCTCTAAATGCACACCATCATGTAGAGCTTCAGTGGATTCCTGCCCACTGCGGTATAACTGGAAACGTCAAGGCGGACACTGCGGCATTGATAGCACATGATCTGCACGGGCCAGTGATACCGATCGTTCTCCAGAAAAGATGCTTCTGCCCTTGCGTCCAAGGCTGCCTGGAGATTTCAGCGATCCATGTGGGCTGTTGCGCCGCATAATTACGCGCCTCTTCACTCCATACACCCGCACGGGACCTTTAGGATGCCTGAAGGACTTTCCAAGCATGACGAAGGGGTTCTTCACCGTGTGCGGCTAAATGTCGCTTACACCAATTACTTTCGATTCAAGACAAAACAGGCCGCTTCCCCCTTGTGCACTCTTTGTGACGTGCGCGAGGACTTGAACCACGTGCTATGTGAGTGTACGCGGCATAGAGCCGCCAAAACGTCCCTTTTAGTGTCCTTGGGTCTTCCGCTGTCTAGAGGCCTAACTCTCAGTGACGTGCTAGGCCCTTGGACCAACTCTAAACGAGCATCTCGAGCGACAAAAGCTCTACTGTCTTTCCTGCGAAGCACAGGACTTGATCAGACTTTTTAAACAGGACTCTCTTAATGAGCGCATCATCTTCAGCACAGTCATTATCATCATCTCTTCATCGATTTCATTTTTTTTTATACATCTGGTGTAGCAAGCTAGGCGCCTTGGCCAGGCTAACCTCACCAGTATCATTAAAGATTATTCTCTCTCTCTCTCATAGAAATCCACATTTAACAACTTCATGTGCAATGCTACAGATGCGGAAAAGATAAAGCACCGGAATGACGTGGGCAATGCTTCACGGTTACGGCATTGGCTACTTTTGTTGGTCTTCTCTACAGCTAGTCCTCGTGACACTGTTGTCCCACCTATCGTTCTCACCTTCCTCTTGCATAAAAGCCCTCGCATTTTAGCCCTCAAAGCACATTTTTCTGAGTGGAGTACATTCTCCTCAATGAATAGTAAGCATAGCAAACCCTGGATAGTACACGCAAGCCATGGTCCCATTTAAAACACGATATGTGCCCTCCGCATACCTGCCAGGTTCGCCGAGATGGCATTAGGGAGAGTCCTAAGGGGGAAGGGGGGGGGGATACAAAAATTAGTAGCAACAAAATGGAATGATTTACATTTACATGCCTTTCTAATTTAGTTACAACAGGGTAGGAGCTGAACTGTTTCGTCCAAACTACTAACGAGCTACACCACTGGTCAGCTGCTAAATCTTCGATGCGGCTGACGCCGCCTTTTTCAAGAACCCCTGGGAATACTGCCGAGCATAACAATGTTCGTTCCTGTATACACTTCGCCAAAAGAACGCGACTGAGCTTGGATTGTGCGAGAACTTGATGCTCGGAACTGGGGGCAATTTTGTTTTACCATGCTGAAATGCCTCTCGCATTCAGCATTTCTATGGTACTGACCAGTTCAACTTGCACACATTGCCAACTATGCTTTACAAGTTAATACGATGTCCAGTGGTGTAGGATGCGATTGGGTTGTCAGGTAGCTCCAGCCCAATGTGGCTAGACTGGGAGAAAGGTTTAGCCAAACACGGGTGTGTATTCGGGAGATTTTTGTTTCGACCGTACAATCGTACAAAACTATCAAAATCCGGGAGTCTACCGGATAATTCGGGAAACCTGGCAGGTATGCCTCCGCATGCCAGACAGGCTACATACAATCTGAGCAGGGTTCTCCCCCTTGAAGCCTGCAACCTGCCCCCTCCCTTGCATCTTGTTTATAGATTGTATTCACTGGCGAGGCACACATGCAGGCAACCATGTGAGTTCATCGTCACTGGTTACGCCAAGCTCCGCAGTATGGCGGTGCTTGTCCGTGCTAAGCACATGATGTGTGTCGGATGTTCCAAACTCGGTAGCATTTCGGCTGGTGTACCCGCAAATTTTCCCGTCGTTTTTTCGCGGGGCTACCATGGTTGCCAGACCAGGAGTGCCCTCTGTTGATTAGCTCGCATCATACATTTGCGGGTACTACAAACGTACTGGGGCCCGTAAAGGCCTCGGATCTGTCAGCCCGCTCTGGTTACAAACCTCTGCGCGCTCACGCCGCGGGCTCGGGCTCAAGCCCGGGTTTGTTATTTTTTTGTTTCGTCCCCACGGGAGGTACTACAAACGTCTTGGGGCCCGTAAAGGCCGCGGATCTGTCAGCCCACCCTGGTTTCAAACCCCTGCGCGCTCGCGGATCGGGCTCGGGCCCAGGTTCGTTCTTTTTTTGTTTTTTCGCTTCTCCCCTAGGGGAGGTACTACAAACGTATGGGGCCCGTAAAGGCAGTCCGTAAAGGGGACGACAGTCCTGGTCTGGCAACCATGGTAGCCCCGCGAAAAAATGGCGGGAAAATTTGCGGGTACGCCAGCCGAAATGCTACCCCAAACTCTACCTCACTAAACGAAAAGTAATGCCTCTAATCCAATGTCAGTGTGATTATTACATCTCGGTTGAAACCACCATTGAGAATCGGGTTGAAACGGAGCAGACGCCAGTGTTTTTTTTTTTCTGTGGCGCAAAGGCGCAGTGGCACAAGTCGCGCCATGTCCATAGCATTTTGAGTGTTGCCAAGCGAAGAAATTGACAGCTAAACTTTTCAGTGAATACCACCTATGCCCTTGCTGCCCCATCCATGCTCCTCTCCCTACCTCCAACGCGAGTGAGGGTCAATGGCCCACTCACTCGCTGAATGGCCGCAGCACCAGCTGCCAGCTGGCGGGGGCAGCCATGAGGAACCACGGCCGCATGAGGTGCGTCACGTTGGCGTACGATCGGTCGTGGCACAGCTGCAGGCCCGTCGCGCGTCCCAGGCCCCCACCCGTGCACCAGTCCACATTCACGCGCTGCACGTTCCAGTCACCCATCTCTTCGAAGCGGTCGTGCTTGATCAGCTGGTTAGTGCGGCTGGAAAGAGAAAAAAAATTAAAGCCGTTCTACTCAATGTGAAAGCTGCCAGAAGTGCAGAACAGTGGTTCGCCATAATGGGCTGTGGCGCCATTATCCGCTTGCTGCTGCCACCCAATACAATTCAAATTTCCCGCCTTCGCAGTGCTCGCATGCCCCCTGCCTGAAACTGCAACAGTGGGAGTTCTGTTCTTGTTGTGCTTGCTTTTACTCCCGCACATGCCGGCGTTGCACTGCCATTTTTTTTTTTCGCCTACTATCGTAAAACCAACCCAACGAGCGTTCTTAACTAAATGAATGCGGGCGCTGCCGGTTAATTATGTACATTTTGCCTCAAATGCACCTGCAGTTTTCTTTGCACTACACAACGGGGAGATGTATGACAAGCGCCAGCGGTTACCGAGTTTCAAACGCTTATGACTATATGAACTGCTTGGCTTTCGAAGCCTCTGTGGGACGCCGTGACGACAGAATGCCGCGTGGCTCTACTTGGGTCCAGCGAGCGAGCTACGATGACAAGGCGAGCCCCTAAAGTGCTGTGCCCTTAAAAAAAGAGAGAGGGTGACAGGCAGCCGGTGCTGGTGACGTCTTGAGACGACTTCCTTATCCCCACTGTCTCAAGTGTCACAGCCAAGTGCCTCAAGAGTAAAATAAAAGTTACAAATTTTTCTCACTACCTTTTTTTAGATGGAAGTTTTTTTTTACAGCACAATTAGTGTGACCACAGTAGAGTACATGCTTGCTAGGATGAACTCTATTTTATTAAACACGTTAATTCAGAAAATCAACCTGTTATTACAGATGGACATTTTTGGTCCTTTTGAGATCATGACTTGCAAAACCTTGCCTCTCTTGACGAGTACAATTGTGGCTGTTTAGACAGTACTCAAACAGCCTGTCTGCATAGCTAGTCCATAATTCAGGCAACTTTGTCAAGGCACACTCTTACATAAATAAACTACCTTTATTTTTTCAAAAGTAGAAAACTACTCACTCCTCCACCGCCTCAAAGATTTTTTACTTCTATGAAAGCATTTTAAAGGCCTGCAGAACCCTGAATTCCCACCAAAATCCCATTCTCGCCCTCATTGCTTTTTTTTTCCAAGCCTGGCTTTGCTGCATAGCACACACCATTGCATAATAGGCTTACATAAGGCAATGCCCTAGTCAAAGCTTTGCGACAAATGGAGCTGTAAAACAAGCGTTTCGATGCCACCCAAGGTGCACGAGGATATTGCTTGTGCAATACACTAGAACTTTGTTGGCGTGAGATTGAAGGGGCCATGCAGACAAAGCACAGGTTTGGTTCGTTCGAAAGACTGCCTCGTTAGAATCATACTGACACCATTCTTACCGTAAACGTCACTGAAATAACCTGCATAATTAGGAAAAAAGGGAATGGCCATGTGACCCACTAGCTCATTTCCTACAACAGAACCTATGATGTCATATGCCCAGCGGTGCGATTGGCTGAGGCCGGCGAAAGCAAATGCAAGTTAGGCAGCGCTTATAAGCTTGCCGAGTGAGCTATTTGCGCTTACATTTAGGGCACACTCCTTTTATATCAGTAAGAATGGTGGGAAAAACAGTGGAAGTTACGAAAGTACATGTAAACATAGAAGTGCTGATGCGTACTGCTGTTGGTACTGCTTGCACTATGCTTGTTTTAGCTGAGCAGCACTGCAGCGCTTTGGGGTTGTCTCAGACAACACTGGCCGATCGGTGTAAGCGACGGTGTCTTACCGGCTGCCTGCCGTGACACCGTCGTCTCCATAAGAAAACTGGCCGGTTTTCTGATGGAGGCGAAAAGCAAAAACACCCGTGTGTGCGAGATTTCGGCGCACGTTAAAGATCCTCAGGTGGTCAAAATTAATCTGGAGCGCTCCACTATGGCGCATGTTATCGCCTGTAAAGCGTTGGCACGTTAAACCCCACAATCAATCAATCAATTACTTTGTGGGTACGTTTGCCACAGTTTCTCCCCTAGTGTGTAGCGTTGCTCACACAAGTTGGAGGATCTTCTGCTCCCCCTGAGGGATGTGGACTTCCAGGCGGGCCGACTCTCTCTGGAGGTTGGCGACGGCGCTAAGCTGAGTGGATGTGTATGCCGAGCTGTTGGCTTGCACCCCGATGCGCGTCTTGGTCGGGAAGTCCAACAGCATGCGGTTGAGGAACGTCAGCGCGCCACTGCCAAGGCAAGGCGACAGAGGAACTCAGTTAAGGCTGCCAGCCAGCAGAAATAGGGGAGAGGTTGACCATGCCCTAAGTTAAAGTTTACTTTAAAAAAAAAAAAAAAAAAAAAAAAAAAAACCTCTGCACTTTCTGCAACAGCAGAGCGGACCTACAGCACATAATATGGTCCTTCCATGAGCTCAAAAAAGATATACAGCCAACAATAATGGAGTAAAGCCCGCTTATATCGAACATGGATATATCGAATTATTGCCTATATCGAATCCTTGTATAATTCTGATAAAAATTACATGCATTTTAAACTTTTTATATCGAACGCGATTTTTCTCACAATGGATATATCGAACTCTCCCGCACCGGATTTCTCGCTCTCCTTAGGCATGCGGCACGCTTTCCCGCAATAGATCGGCGCGCAGCGATGGCGCAGGTGTCGCTTGCGACTCTCGCGCGAGCTCAAGCGCCCATGCCCTGTCGAGCGCTTCCAAACCGGCCGTGACAGAGCGGACCAGTTCCACGCATGCCTGCCATTGGTGCCAAAAGGGCCACATTGGGCGCTGCGGGCTGCGGTGTCACCGATCTTCAAGTTCCCGCCACTCGCTGCCCGCACTTGCTCGGTTCGCCATTATTCGCTTTTATCCAAGCTTGTCACCACTCTGTCGAAGACGTCGAGAAATCTGTACCGCTTCCGAGCACGAGCGAAGCCATCGCTGCCGTGGCCCTGCTACAGCAATACTGCAGTGCCATTGAGGGCAGCGGTATTGTGCTTGTCGACTGTTTAGTTACCGTGGAGCGAGCAGTCACCAGCAACGTGTTGCACTCCAAGAAGCAGGTGGCTACACTCACGCAGTTCTTCCACCCCAATAAATGAATGTTTTCTTTCCGAGAAAGTGTCGCATCAATGGTGAACTGCAGGGTGGTAAGAGTTCAGCATTAGCTCGTGGCTCCGTTGACAAGATTGCTCTCATGTAAGTTCTTTTTTTGCTTTACTTTCTATATCGAATTTTTGCTATATCGAACTATTTTACAATCCTCGCGCTGTTCGATATAAGCGGACTTTACTGTAGCAATGCAGATATCAATACACTTAATTAAGGGGGGGACACTGCTCTTAAAAATACTTCTTTGAATTTTTAAGTAAACTATGTGAAACTTGTCTATCTTTTGCTGCTTTTTCCCCACTGATTTCACATATGCCATTATTTCTTGAGCCAGTCAATTAATTCCCAAGATAATTAGAGATAATTATCATTTTTGAAGGAACAATAGACAAAACAGTGTTGGTCATAAAACTGTAAACCTTATATTTTCCAATTCAATGAACCCCGGTGAATGCAACAAAAGAAGCGTTTTTTTTTATGTGCCGCTTAGGACTAGTTTTATAGCTCATTAAACTTGGTTTTTGAAATCGGCATTCGAAATGGTTCCTTGCCACAGGTGTTTCCAAAGTTTAATAAGCTGTAAAACTAGTTCTAAGCGGTGCATAAAAAAAACAATTCTCTTATTGCACTCACCAGGGTTCATAGTATTGGAAAATATGAAGACGACAGTTTTATGACTATACTCGTTTACAACTCAAGAATGGCACCACCTCATGTAGTGTATCACTCCGCCAAAGCGCCGGACCCGTGACGTCAGTGCGCGCGCGTTTTGAAAGGGGTTTGCTATGAATGCGTGATATCGTCTGCCTTGTCTCACGCAGTTTGTTTGTCGTCACTGGAGTCGTTTATAAGCATATTAAGTACAAAAAAATCACGGGAACGGCTCACGTCATGTTCAAAATACTCCCAGTAACGCCCTACTTGCGCCGCACGAAGAAACATCCGGCTACGGTGATAAGGCACAGCGGCAACTTCCGGTGCCGTTCTTAAGTTGTCACCGAGTATAACACTGTTTTGTCAATTGTTCCTCCAAAAATGACTAATTTTCTCTAATTATCTTGCAAACTAATTCACTGACTCATGAAATAATGGCATAGTTGAAATCAGTGGGGAAAAAGCACCGAAACTGACAAGCTTCACAGAGTTTACTTAAAAATTAAAAGAAGTTGTTTTAAGAGCAGTGTCCCCCATTGAAAGATACAATATTAAGACTACAGAACAACAAGAGACTGCTCTGATCAGCTCCTCTCCGGAGTCGCAACTCACAGCAGTCCAGATGGCGGAATCCGCCGTGAGGATCCAAGGAATTCTGGCTGACAGCTAAGATTGTCCAAGGCGTATTTCCTTTAAAGCCCATCTCGGGGCATCATTGAAGTCATCTCTCTCTTTCTCTCTCCATGTATGGTTTCCCACATTTAACACAACATTTTACCACTCCAAGATATGTGACTACAAAGCAGCGAGCAGCGTATTTTTCTGTTCCCTCACACGTTCTTTCTGCTCATGCTTCTATATTTGGCACTTACTGTTTTTTTAAAAAACAAAGGTTGTCGATTTGGTAAAAAAAACCTCTCTACGGAAAGTGACACCGTGTGAGACACAAACACGAAGAACCATGCAAACACGATAAGCATGCGCACATCGTCACATTCTGAAGGCCCGTTCACACTTGCGAGAAAAGCGAGCGAAAGTGACGGGAATTCTGTCGCTTTCTCGCACAGCGACAGAAATTGGTCCTGACCATTCGACAAAAACAATTGTTGCACGATAAAGCGACGAAATTCCCGCCGCTTTCGTCGCAAGAGTGAACGGGCCTTAAGACAAGAGGGCAGTCCGAGACCTGGGGTGCAGCTTGACGTTGATGTTGCCCTGGCCGGTGTAGCTCGCCTCGGACCTCAGGGACGCCACCAGTGTGGCACTAGTGGTCCAGTTGAGCGGCAGACCCAGCATGGTGGGCACCTGGTGGTACCCCTCGATGATGCGGATGGTTCGAACAACGTCAAATGACCGCGGTTGCCGCAGGAACTGGTCCAGTGGCTCGGGGGGCACAAACACACTGGCCAGGGCCACCAGGATCTCGCCATAACTCGAGAAGGTCAGATCAGTGCCTACAAGACAAGCGAGGAACCCAGGATGCCAGGCTTAGGCAGCAGAGGGTATTTGCGCTTGAAATACATTCAAGCAACACCATCAACAGCTTGAAACAGTGTCAACCGCCTGAGCTTGGCTAAAGCTCTTGCACCCCAATTCAGTACTTTTGTGCTGCCGATGAGAGATGTGAAAATTCTAGGGCTTCTCAGTGATGCAGTCAAGCTTGCTATCCTGTCAGCATTGAACATGGCATATCAGTGCTGAACTTACCAAGACATAAAGCTCTCCTTTATCAAACTGCGCAAAGTCAATATGACTGCCACATGCAATGCAATCTTCTCCAAGAACAACCCGTCGAAAGTGTATAGCCACAGCTTAAAGCCTGTTCAAAAAAAGTACCTGCATCTTTTTCTTTTGTCCCCAACACCCCACTCTTCATTGCTGGCATTTTTTCAAGGGGTATGCGAATGCCAAATGGTAACTTTCAAATCGAATATCGAATCGAATTTGGAAAAAAAGCTGAATATCGAACCGAATATCGAATGTCAATTTTTTTTTACAGGCCTCGATTTTTCATAGGTTTTTGTGATAAGCAGACGCTACTCGCATGTTTGGGAAATATGACGTTCTTTTTCAACCCAGAAAACGCACTTTTCAACTCTTATCGGCGGTACTTTAGGAATCCGAAGCGGGCACGATACGCATTTGGGGGGGGGGGGGGGGGGGGACGATTTGCACTGGAGTTTCTGTACTGCAATCACAGGCAACATTATACAGCGCCTTGTAATTAAGAAGCGAGCACTTTGTAGGCATGAACAATAGGGCACGAAAACACAGCACAGCCACAATCACGGACCATGACGAGGCACTTCTTCGCAAGAACACGGGCAGCGTGAGATGTGAATAATGTATGTAGCAGATGGAAAGCTCATACTACAGTCGCCGTGGACAAGCCTGCGCTATCCAATGTGGTCTAGAAAACAAGTAAACACGCAGTAACCTTACACCAACTGCACTAAAAACAGTCAGAACGGCTTCTGATTTTAAATTAACGGAAGCGCTGTCAAAACGGCGGCGTTCTTTGCCGGAAGCTGCCCTAACAAGTAAACATCCGGTCACAGAATTCAAAATAGCGGCCAGAGTCGACAGCGACGGCTCGAAAAAAGGTTCTAATCGACACAATCGCAGATTACTCCACACAGCGGGATAAAATTTACAGCCTTTGCAAGGCGCGCTCGTCGAAAGCGCGATTTGGATGAAATTTGCCGAGCAGACGGTGTAGCAGCAGTGCGTTAGCGTGCGCCGACGTCTCTCGCTTTCGCAAAGCCAGGGAATGTTTGGAAGCTCCACTCGACTATTCGAAAAGAAAATGAATTATTCGCAGGGGTACTATTCGATTCGTATTCGAATATTCGAATATTCGCACACCCCTAATTTTTTTCACTTGAGCAGATAACCACTTGGTCAGTCAACAATTCCGAAACAATGCCAGGGCTATGAGTCATGCTGTAATGAAGGGCTACGGACTAGATTAGACCGCCTAGGGATCTTTGATGTGCCAACATCTCAACACAGGTGTTTTTTGCTCGAAGAACAGCCACTGCGGTCAAAAACTGAGCCTGTCACCTCATGCTGAGCAGCACATCTTAGCTCAGCACATCTTAGCTTATCTGAGCAGCACATCTTACTCCAACCTCGGTAAAGGGTACGAACACACCGGGATGATCACAGCAACGCGTCATGACACACAAATGCACGCAGCTATATGCAAACAAAACGTCACTTGCAACCAGGCACATGCACGACACTCCGTGATAAGGCGCTCATTCTATCGTTGAACAAAATGACCCCGTCCCACGTACCAAACATGTTCAAGTCCACGAGTGGCGTGAGCGACATCCGGCCAACCGGCGGCGTCAGGTCCAATATCTTCTTCAGCCCAGTCTGTAGCTTCGGGAAGTGCTTCAGGGGCCGCTTGAGCCTGGAAGAGCCTCCCCACGGCTTGAGCAGGTCCAAGAAGACGTCCCAGTCAGGCCGCCACTCTCCCTCGCTGAGTCTGGCCACACTCAGCACAAGCTGCTCAATCTCTGCAAGAATCGTCCGCTCTCCGTTAGAACACAATTCCTTCGAGTAACGCGCAAAAAAAGAAAAACGCCCACAATGCACATCCCTCAATTTACTGGCAAAACAACTTGCAAGTTGGAATTAATAAATGGTTAGTCTGTACACAAAGCTTGCAAGAATGAATGGCTAAGCAGGTTGTGAATATTTCGGGTCTCCACACTGCTCAATATATGCATAAATGAACACTTACACGTATCAGATTTTAGAAGAGCCTGCAACTGCACCTACCACTGCCAACATTTGACAGGTACTTTGTAAAATATCAAGGTATTATACGCCTCGAACGCTGCCTGTAGGGGTGCCACTGAAATCCCCCTAGCGGCCCGTTACGAAAGTAGTCACGGGAGTCTCCAGCCCACTCACCACTGTCGCTGCTGCTTTTGCAACTTGTTCACGGCTGAGATTTACCGTTTGTATGTGTTGTAAGCACATATTTATGTGGAGGAGTCACTCTGTTCACAAATGTGGTGTATCCATGAGAGTGTAAATGTTTCTGATGCGATCTTAGTGCTGTACATTCGATCCGTACGAGCGCCAGGCGTGTGTCACAACCCGGCGTCGTGAAACCGGCATACGCATGGGGCTGATTGTAATTCCGCTGCCCAGAAATTTACTATCAGTACCTCCATAAGCAGCGTTTCTTCAGATGGTCATGCTATGGCTAAACACTACAATGTAAATCGGTTTTGTGTGCTTACATAATTTAGCAGAGCACTCATACCTGATCATGCCAGTTAAGCTTCATACCTGATATTGATCACTACCCTAGACAAGCGAGTGTGGCATAAATTTCACGAGCATTCAACAAAGTAAGTGCAACGGATAATGCAAAATTCTACACAGGCATCAGCGCACGACAAAAAATGTAATGCTGGGTTGCCTTGTCGCAAGGTGAGCACTCGCAATCGATTATCTGCTACATATAGCTTTCGCGAGCAGCGCAGAGACGGGCGTTTAGAGTAATCCGCAGCCGCGGCTAAACACTTCTTCGAAGCATCGTCATATGACACACAGAGCCTGCAAAACCTAGCACAAACTGAAATCAGAAGGCCTTATCAGATACCACACTCTTCCAACGACACCTTTTATCGCTTGTGAACTTACAGTGTACTTCAAAAAATGCGTCCGCGGAGTGATTAGCCATTTGTTGAAGTCTAAAAGTCAAAAAATGAAAGGAAAGTGAATGCGCAGCTCATGTGTGTGATTTAAGACGTTCCTTCCTTGATTTCGCTTCACATACGTAAACAACAATACTTAAGCATCCTGCTGCCAATGTCTTGCGAAATATCAGTGCATTTCACATCTAGTTGGCCTGGTGAGTGCTACCTTGCTTAAGTTTCGACAAACCTCTTTAGCATTTCCGAAGCTGCACTGCGTTTTTTCATTCCCATACCAGCTGTTCTGCTTCTTCCGGATTTACCAGACCAGTTATTTTTCTGTTGTTTCATTAACTTTCCTTGGTCCTTGCTGTAAGGCGTGGGTGGGCACATATTTAACAAACCACAGCTTTAGAACATGCTTAACATTTTCATGTGGCTTATATTCCCATAAAAAGCACAAGTTATTGTGAGGTGTTGCGTAATTACATCCCCGAAACATACTTTTCTATGATGTATATGTATATTCTATACAAAGCCACATTCGTTGTCCGCGCTGCAAAACGAAACACACCTCTCATTGCCAGTATAAGGTCTAAACAAGGCAACGATAGAATTCACATGTTCCTGAAGTATTCGGAGGTGACAGTGGTCATATGCTGCTGCGGTCGCCGACGCCCATAAGAGCGGCCTAGAAGTGTGTAGAACCGTGTCCCCGGATAGCTCTTGTTAGCATTCGAGAACTCTACCAAGACGTAGCTGTTTTTTGAAATGCCCTAAATGTGCTATTTGCTCACAGACGCCATCGTAACAAGTTGCGTCGGGCGCGGAAAGGCAGAAAGAAGCGAAAAAGAACCAAAACACTGCATGAGCCCCTATCAGCCATGCAGCACTGCTACCGTAAGCGCCGCGGAGAAGCGGCGGCGGCAGGAGGCGCAGCGATCGCGAAGCTTGAGGCATTAGATGAACTTGTTGGGTGAGTTGGTGCATCTTTGGTGAACGAACCCAGGCTTTGTGTGAAAAAGACAACACATAAACGAAGAAAGGGACAGGCGCTTCTCCCGTCCTTCCTGTACGTGCTGTCTTTTTCGCGCAAAGCCTGTGTTTGCTCATCAAGATATATGTTGTGCTTAATTTTACAAACATAGAAAGGTTACATAAAAGAAAAAAAAGGGCACCACATAGCACCACAGTGTATCTGTTGCATTAAGGAAAACATGATTACAGTGTCAAAGATGACGCAAAAATCCTAAGGTGACAAATCTTCCTAGAAAAATTTCAAATTTGGGGGCTTTATGCACAGAAGCTGCCCCTTGGCCATGTGGAATACCGTAGTGAGAGGCTATGGATTAATTCAGCTCATCCTGGGGCTTTTTAACATGCACTAAAATCTTGTCACAAGCATTTTGGTTCCTTGCTCCACCAGGTAAACAAACACTGTCAAAAGCATAATGCCTTACCCACTTAACAGCCACAGTAGAGCCACAACTTAGAATAGGGTATAGAATTTCCAGCATTCAGTTTCGTTAACTGTTCCCCGTCGGGGCATACTGCGGCTGAAAGGGGCCATGCAGACAAAATGCAAGTTTGTTTTATTCAAATGATTTTGTGTTTCCTAGTGCTCCCAGCACTGGTCCGGAAGCAAACGATGCTTTATTCACTGAGATATTAGTCAATTTAAGTTAAAATTTTGATTCTCCCACGAAATCGTGCGTTTCGTGACGTCTGCAATGACACCGTATGTTTACTGTTAGTCAACCAAGATGGCGCCACCATACCGCGGCAGGCCGTTTTCTGCCTTTGCTTTGTTTTTAACCGTATTGTTACCTGGCTTGTTTCTGTTAACTCTTTCGTTACGGCGGAAAAACGGCCGATTTTAAGGGCTTCCACAAAACGTTTTTTTTCTCTTGAGCTACTGGACACACGTAGCCTTGCTATGCATGAAATTGTAGCTTATAGATTGCTCTTCCAAGCACAAAGCAGCATTTTCGATAAAGGTACAATTACTTACAGTTTATTCATCAAGTAATCAGAAAAAAGCCCCCAAGAAAAGTATACGAAAAACACAAATCGGCCCTTTTACCGAGACAAAAAATTATTTCAGGTATTTTAAAATATACAAATTGTTCCTACGTTTCTTGGCTATGATTCAATATATAAATCAACAGTGTACACCAAGTTTTGGATTTTTGAGGGCCCGTCAACCTAGCGCAACTGACGGCTGTGCCACGCCGCGAGGGCACTCAAGGGTGAGTGAGTCTCTGTAAAATGTGCATCCAAGTACCGCACTTACCCGATTCTAACGCGCATTTTTTTCCGGAAAAATAGGTCGAAAAATCACATGCGCGTTAGAATCGGATACGAAACCAAAACAGCAAAAAGTTTGTCCCACCCATCGCCATCGCCAAGTCAAGATGGCACTAAAGCTTTTAGCAACGATTTTTCGCACTCAGGAAGCATAGGCGCATAGGCTTTTCTATCGGCGTTCACACAAATCGTCAAATCGTTCCACTTGCGCGCTTGATAACAGCCATGGCAGTAGCGGCTCTCACGCGTTCAAAACGAGCGGTCGGCTGAAGCGTTCGCCTATGGAGAAGCTCGCGGGATTGGCGTGTGAGGCGTGGGCCACGATCCCATCAACCATGGTTGAACGTTAGTTCAGAAGTGTGGCATCGCAAATGTGCTTGACGGCACCGAGGACGAGATGTTGTGGTCAGCGGATAGTGACGAGGAGTGAGATGAGTGAGATTACTTCGGGAAATAAATCACCCGTTTCTCTCGCATTCGTTTTTCTTGCTCACACAGTTCGGTGCGCGTTACAATCGGAGGTGCAAGTTTTTTCGGTTTTTTGTCAGGAAAATCAGGTGCGCGTTAGAATCGGGTAATTACGGTGTACTCTTTTGTGTCCTCGCACAAAATCCTTTCAGTTCGGTGGTAAAAAACAAGAAAAAAAAATCGAGCGCTCTCGACAAGCGTCGCACCTGAACCCTGCAGCGCTAATCCGACACGAGCGCAAGGTTATCTTGAAGGTGATAGCGCGATACGGCGCGGTGCATTTGGCAAAATATCCCGGCCGTACGTTCTCGAGACCCTAAACACAATATCAAAACCGCAGTCGTCAGATAAGAAGCACGTTTTGTTTATAAATACAGCACGGAGTCAGAACGAAATTACCTGCCAGCGCTTGTTGAAGTGCGAGGCACCTGAACCGGAGCTTCGTCGTCCTAACTGAAATCTGAAGATCCCACATCATTGCTTGACCCCTCACTGCTGCTGGGATAAGAAAAATCGACAGCAGGAGCTGCCGAAGTGCTTGCTACAGCAGTCCGACTGTGCGGAGCGCGACGCGAACCCGACGCCATTTTTCCTCCTCCTCCTCTCCCCCTTCGGTTCAAATTTCTCTTGCTACGCCGCCACCACACGAGACACATAAACAAACGAAACCGAAATTGAAAGAGAAGTTGCCAATGAACACACCAGATGGCGATAGTTGTCTGTAAAGCGCGGGTTTCAGATTTTGCTGGAGATTTACAATCATCGGACGCTGGCTTCCGATTGCCTATGGCGCCGTCGTGAAAGAGTTAAGGTAGAAAATAATCGTTTCGTGAAACATGGTGTTCACTCAACAAATATGGTCACTTAAGACACTGTCGCTTACACCAGGGGTTCTCAAGCATGTTGGTCCCAGGGAACCCTGCTATGTTCCGTTAAGTGCCAAGGAACCCCCCCCCCCCTCTCGGCATTTTCCATTCCGTTCATGCTACATTAACGTGCAATAAATTCAAAAGCAAGCAGGGGTATCGTTTTTTTTTCTCGTCGACTTTACGCGAATGCGTACGCTAGCGGCACCTATCTCCAAACAGGAGAAATGCGCATGGGGGTAATATAAGGCCAAGATTCAAGTGCAATAGTTTAACCACGTGGCCCGTTTTCGGAGTCGGGCTGGCTACAAGCTGCTGGCGAGATTTATTGCGCAGCTCGCGTGTTTCTGTTATGCGACGAGATGTGCTTACTGACACTCGGGCGTGAGTAATGGAGGTTCCTTAGCTCGACCGCACCTCAAGTTTACCATATAAGACTTTGCGACTGCGGAACCAGGGAAAATTTATCAGAGGCTCGCGGAACCCTGAGGAGGGACCTGCGGAACCCCTAGGTTCCACGGAACCCACTTTGAGAAACCATGGCTTACACCAATTGGCCAGTGTTGCATAACACAACTGCAAAGCGGTAGGCTGCTGTGCAGCTAAAAAAAGCATAGTGTGCCCAGTACCAACAGCAGCGCGCATTGGTACTTCTATGCTGACGTGTATTTTCGTAACTTCCATTGTTCACCCCACCAGTCTTACTGCTGTACGATGAATATGCATTACATTTAAGCGCAAATAGCTCCTTTGGCAAGCTTATAAGCCCTGCCTAATTTGCGTTTCCTTTTGCTGGCCTCAGCCAATCGCAGAGCCGGCACATATGACATCATTGGCTCTGCTGCGAGAAATGAGCTAGTGGGTCGCACGGTCATTCCCTTTTTTCCCAATTACGTAGCTTATTTGAGTGAAGTTTATGTTAAAAGTGGGCTCAGTATGATTCTGACGAGGCAATCTTTCGAATGAACCAAACTTGTGTTTTGTCTGCATGGCCCCTTCAAAGAGTTTCCTTGCAGCCTAATTATGACAAAAAGAAAAAGGAAAAATGTCTTTCCCTTGCCTTTGAAAAAGACGGTGACATCAGCAAAGTGAAACTCGGTACCAAACAACTGGAGGGTGACATTTCTGGACAAATCCGGGAGGAGGTTCTTCCATCCGCCAAATATTTCTTCCGAGTCCACCTTGACAGCGAAGCCACTCAGCTCTGGTGGCATAAACGGCAGCCGCACCCGCCTTTCGTAGCTTCGTCGGCCGGACTTGCGCGGCTGGTCACTGCCACCTGTGCTGCTGCCATAGTGCTTGTCAGAGGCGTAGAACTTTTCTCCAGGACTGGACATGTAAGATGTAAAAGAGAGAGAAGGATGAGGAGGAGAAGGAAGGGTGTGACCATTGCAATTGCAAAAATGAATTTTGTTAAATGAGTACTGACACAAAATTTTAAAGGCGAGATAACGGATAGATGGGTGTGAACACACATACATCATCTGCAAAATATAAGCAGCAAATACAGCCTAGTACATATTTAAAATCAATTTTAAAGAGTGCGAAACGTAACCAATTAAGCAGCCAGCGGAGGAACTTGTGCAATTGACATTCCCCGGATGTGGAGTAAATAAACAACATCCAAACACGTCACGACTTTGTTTTGGCCGCTTCCGCACTGCCGGCATTCCTCGCTGGCTCGCCGCTCTGATCAGAGGCCGGTGATTTTGCTCTCGAGCAACAAACGATCCGATTGTTGGCGGCAAACGTGCCGAGATTTCGTTGGCTCATCGGGCAGCTGGCCGCTACCTAAGTTCTATACCGGATCCAGGCACTCTATTTTTATTGATTTTTATTTCGCTGGACCCGAAAACGCGCTGGGGGCACGAAAAGTGCACCGAGCGAGCCGCACGGTCGCTGCGCAGGCGGCGGCCACAGCCGCGAAGTGACGCAGGCCGGCTCAGGCGGCTCGAGCGATAGCTTGTTACCGCTGCCCGAAATGGGACTCAAGTCCCAAACAAGGCAGCACATACGAGAAAGGAGTTAATGATGCGATGGCGGACTGCATTAAAAATCGTCACCTGAATCGAATATCTGCCGCAGTGTCAAGCCTAACACATCTGTAGGCAGACCTGTAGGCAGACCAGCAGGCTGCTCCCAGTGTGCATTTCACCACCCACTGTCCCGAGCATCACGCGTCGTTCTCTAGTCGTGGCAGCAATTTGCACTCGCGGCGCCTGCATCACGTCCACGGTCGCTTTTGAATTAAGCGGCTGACGATATCAGTACGTAGGGGGCATGAGCATAAACTGCCACCAACACAAAATCGACAGTGCTATGGCAGCTCTCCTCTGCGAGTCAGGTGGGCAGCTTAGTTTATACTAAATCCAGCCTTTCGCGGCACCCGCTGGAACTGAAGCTGTGACTGGCCGCATTAAAAACGTCTCTAATTAAACAACTGCCACACACTAAAGCCAATGGGGTTTCTGCACGTGATAAATAGGTCGTTAGCTACTTATCGCAACAAAGAAAAACAAGATGCAAACTTTTTGTGTCAGTGCCCCTTTTTAAGGGGCACTGGTCGTGAAGACCAAAAATTTGCCAAAAAATAAATTTTCTGTATTAATTTTATTTGCAGTCTACAGGTCCCAAAGAATGCACCTGCAAAATTTTATGGCTCTACCATAATTGTCTACAAAGCTGTCGCCATTTGAAGTCGCCTAAATGACCATTTTTGCCTATGTTTTCAAACTTTGTGCCTTGTTTTCTCAGAACCAATTTTTTTCCCACGAGGTCAACTATCAGGTACAATATCTTGGGAGGTACTGGTTGGATTTGTATCATGATTGCTGCATTCGAAAGCTTATGAACTGAACAGGGCACTAAAGCCACAACAATATAGAGTTTTTTTGTTGTTGTTGTTAGCACAAGATTTTATACCCTCCACTTTACAGAAACATTGTTAATTCATGACCTGACATTTAACAAATTTACAGTGTTCGCAAAAACAATGCTAAAATTACTTCTGTGTTATAGTTGCACTCCCTGGTCCTTTTAGAGCACAAAGGAATAAAAAGTATTCGAGTACTTCCTTGGTAACGAAAAAGTTGCCCGAAACGGAACAGCATAACATTTTGAACAAGTCTAAATTTACACCACATAGATAAAAGCTGATTGCATATTTGTGCTCACGATGTTAAAATACACTACATGTGTACATCTCAAGCATATATGCCGCTAAATAACAAAAATCATCCTCAAGACCAGTGTCCCCCCTAAAATATTAGAGGCTTAAAAAGACCAGGGCACTCTTGCAGTGTCAGCTGTGAAATTCGGAAACATTGTGACGATGTCTGCCAAAGATTAACCAACCTGACGCACGCCCCAGTTGGGTACTAAACGCTGCAGTGTACATACATAACAAGCACACAGAGTGGCACATACTTTTTATACTTTTTTCGGTGAATTTCGACCAATTACAAAAATGAATGAACCAATTTCAGCCAGCTAGTAATTTCGAGGAACAACAACTTCTCGTCACGCTAAAATTTCCAGCCCCTATGCAAACACCAGTTTCATAACCACTCGTACATTTGTTATCTGAATAAACACAACGTAATCCCTCGGCACTTCTTTTTTTACTAAGGTTGAAAGGTTACATTGCGTATGTGGCCAATAGCGAGGGCAATATGCGGGGGCAATATTTTTAGTTTCGCTCCAACTGCAACATTTTGGTGTGGGTTATATGATGCAGGGAAGGGTTGTAGACATGAAAATACGGTCCAGTAGCCGACCGATTTTTTTCGGACCTGCAGGGTAACGAAAAATAGTCCGAATAAAAGAGCAGCCCGAAAAGTCCGTGAGCCATTACTCCTATGGGACGACTGGCGGTTCCTCGGGAAAGTCCGGAACATCCAACAGGTCTGAATTTTAGGAGTCCAAAAAAACGGTCAGCTACTATATATCTATGGACAATATGTCGTCTCTTTCTGTCCCTCAAATAAGGTTTGGCGTTATTGCCAGGAATCATGCGAGACTTACATGACACTGTCCGTGTCAAACTGGCCCTCCTGCAGTGCCGTCCTCAGTTCTTTCGGAAGCGAGTCCAGAAAATCCGACACCGCGTAGTCCACCAGCTCCGAGTGCCGTGGCTCCTGGGCCAGAGCACTCGAGACTGCCATGCCCAACTTCCAGCGGTCTGGCCCTCGGGTGAGAAGCTTGTAGACTGCGATGCGCAGCTCCCAAGGCCTGGAGCGATCGACGAGAAGTTCCCTCACGGCCAACAGGGTGTCGTATGCCAGCAGTGGAAACTCTTGCACTGCCTGCAAACAGAGACAATTTGAATCAAAGGAGCTCTATTACGGACCTGCTGTGGAAGCGTGGGGGCACAGGCCTTGTTCCCTGTTCGACAAGAAAGCGGGAGCTCCGACCATCAGTGTAAAGTACGGTTCGAACATTTCATCTGACTTTGCACTGGAGTCAAACTGGAGTCAAACCATCTACGCCTTTTCTTATTTCATTTGACTTTGCACTGGAGTCAAACTAGAGTCAAACCATCTACGCCTTTCCTTATCAAGCAGCCCATCCTAGCCCCAATGCATTCTTGTTCTAAGGGGGACACGGCTCTTATAACAATTTCTTTTAATTTTTAAGTAAACTCTGTGAAACTTGCCAGTCGTGCTCTTTTTTTTTTCCACTGATTTCAAATAGTATGCCATTATTTTTTGAGTCAGTCAATTAGTCACCAAGCTAATTAGAGAGGAGTCATTTTTGGAGGAACAATAGACAAGACAGTGTTAGCCATAAAACTGCGATCTTTATATTTTCCGATACTATGAACCCTGGCGAGTGCAATAAGAGAATTGGTTTTCTGATGCACTGCTCGGAACTAGCTGTACAGATCATTAAACTTTAGTGTTTGAAATAGGTGTTCGTAATGGTTCCCTGCCACTGGTTGGTGCCACCAAAGTTTAATGAGCTGTAAAATTAATTCCAAGCAGTGCACTGTCTTGTCTATTGTTCCTCCAAAAATGACTAATCTGTAATTATTTTGGTAACTAATTGACTGACTCAAGAAAAAATGGCATATGTATTTGAAATCAGTGGAGAAAAAGCAGCAAGACTGACAAGTTTCAGAGAGTTTACTTAACAATTAAAGGAAGCTGTTTTAATTAAGAGCAGTACCCGCCCTTATAGATCACGGTAAGTTTTGAAGTTCCCCTCAGAAATGGACCCCTTACATAGTCAAGTGCACCCCATTTATCATGCCTCCCCCTTAGCAGTTCCAAATCCAGCGGCAAATTCAAAGTGGCGTTTCGAAAAGCACACACTGCAGCTTTGGTGGAGCTAGTTTTGAAAGAACCTGGTGTTCCCCCCCCCCCCCCCCCCCTTTATTTCTCTCTTGATAGACATGCTATCTGTTTCTCCATCTCAGGCTGCTTCCCAGCTGTCTACCAGGAGCTTCACAAAATTACGTGAGGCAAAGATAGTGTCTTGGGTTTCCGTGACTACACGACAGCACCTTCGCATCAACAGCCTCTTCCCTTTTCTAGGTCACATCCGTCTTGGCAACCTCTCGACACGTTATATTGAGACCCACCTCTCCTCACAGAACCAGAAGCTACACACAATCATACCTGCCAGGTTTGCCGGGATGGCAATAGGGAGATCTTACCAGGGGCGGGGGAAGGCGGGGAGGGGGGGGGGGGGGGGGGGGTAGCAACAACAGAATGGGTAACTTTACACACATTTTTTATTTACTTACAAGATAGCAGGAAATGAACTGTTTCTTCACCCAAACTACCAACAAGCTACACCACTTAATTAAAGTGTTCGACGTTGCTAACGCCACCCTTTTCAGAAAGTCCTGGAAATACAGAACAGCAAGCGCAATACAAAACAGCAGGAACTGAACTGTTTTGCTGTTTCATCTAAACTAACAACAAGCTACACCACTGGAGACTTGCTAAATCTTCAAAACAGCCGTGCTCGTGCATAAATGAAAGCGGCGGCGGTGCTGTGTTTGTATAAACAGTAAACTAACAATGGGACGAACAGGTTCACCGTCTGCGCATGGCCGACTACACTTTTTAAGCACTTCACTGATAACGATGCGAACTGGTGTCGGGTTGGATTGTCAGGTATACCTCCGGCGCAACGGCCCATTGTGGCCATACTGGGAAAAGGATTAAGCCGAAGACGGGTGCGTTTTCGGGAGACTTTTGTTTCGGTCGTACAATAGTACAAAACCATGAAAATTCGGGAGTCTCCCGGAAAATTCGGGAAACCTGGCAGGTATGCACAATGAATGAATGAATTGCACTTTGTCCAAAGAATGTCCTTAGCTAACACATTTCGGCGCTGTTGCCTACCTCTACTGCAAACACAGCCACTGGAATGGGCAGGTCCCCGTTTTGAGCACAAGCCAGCAATATCTGCTCCAGGACGGGGTTGGCCACTTGCACTGCACTGCCGGCATTCTTCAGAGCCTGTGAAAACACATGAAAGGTCAATGGCAGCTCAGACCTTTCTTTTTCTGACTGAAAAAGGAAGATAAAAATGTAAGGGCTCGATCGAAAGACATTTAGAACGTAACTTGAATGGTGTGCTTGTAAATTCCTACCAGAGAAAGCAGTTTCAAACTTGTCTCGTTCACAAACCTTTCGTGGAAAGGAATTCATAGTAAAAAAGCGAAGCAACGTTCGCCACCAAAGAAATATAGCTCAATACTTCATCGAACGTTCCTAACAACCTGTATGTAAAGTCTCAGCGCAATAAACATAGGCAGACGAAGGCATTCAATGCCGCAATCTGCGAAAAAGCATTGTTGTTGTTGTTGCTGTTGTTGTTGTTGTATTGTTGCTGCTGTAGCTGTGTGGTGTTACAATTCGGTGCCAACTGCTTCGCAGCTACTGTGTGTGCACGTGGAATGCCGGTGTGTAGCGCGGTAAAGCCAGTGCATCAGACAGGTGTTGACACGACGGAGCCCTTTTATCGCATTCGCACTCGAGGCAATGATCCACTCCTAGGACCAACCAAATCCGGACGAACAACGCCTGGAGTCCCCTTCTCCTGCCTTCTCTCCAGGATGGCGTGTATAAGCTCTGCCAAATATGCCAGAAGTTTGTTGAGGATGTTTTGTGTTTGTACTTTGTGCCATCAGCAAGCCCCGAACGACAGTTGGAAGCGTCCTCTCACCCCTCACTTGGGAACCCGCGTGCCGACTATCACAAGATTGGTGGAGGATGTACTTCTGTGTTTGCACTTTTTAGGGCCGTGCGCAAACGCCTTTTGACGGTTCAGACTTCGGCTATAAATTTAGCCATTTCGGCGACCCAGAAGAGATTGCTTTGGGCTCTCGTAAAGAGCGTTGCTACGCCCAAGTCTTGTTGTAAGCTTGCCTGCGAGCTGCTGTTCCTGTATCATCGCTACTCGTATCGTCATGTATTAAACAGTCAAGTTTTGCTCTCGGTCAGTTCGGGGACGCCTTCGCCAATGTAAAAGCGGTCGAGAAAATGGCCACCACTGTAAAGAGAAAATAAAAATTTGTGATCTGACGGGATTTGAAACTGGGTCTCCGCACTAGCAGCCCAATGCTCCACAGCTGTGTTTTCTGCGCACCTTGCCGCCGATGAAGAAAAGTTGTTGCCGTTGTTGGTCCCTTTTTTTTTTTTTTGTGGCACATACCCTCTTGGGGGATTGGCCAGGAGTTGGGAGCATTGGGGCACTAATGTGCCCGCTCCACAAAATTTACAGAAACACGAATTGGAAACGTAAAAGATGTAGAACGGCACGTGCCACATGTGATGGCTGGACATGATGGGCACGCGAGTAGGACAAGTGCACACCAGCAGCACAGAACCCCGATTCTAGGAGAGCTGTGACGTGTGCCAGTCTGCTTGATGGTGCAGTTTGCACTGTAAGATGAAGAAACGAAAGTGAAGGAAGAAACGCAAACACGGTGCAGCAGAAAAGAAGCCAGCCAAAGTAATTCATGCCAAAAGAAAAAAAAAACAGAAGCAAAGAAAAATACCCGAATACCACGCAGTGGTGGAGAAGTTGTTAATAAGTATCTCCAGGCTTTCGCTTTCCAAGCACGTAAGCAGAGACTTCAGTGCCCCGAGGAACTTTTAAACATTTCCCGGAGGAAATTTAGTAGCACTGCTTGTTGGGGAACTTAAAATGGCACTCCTCACATGATACAAGCCCACTCACCAAAGTTGTTTCTTACCTTGAGCATCGTGACCAGGTGGTCCATCTTCTGGGGTTTGCTGTACTTGGCCGGATAGGAGACAGCATCAATGTCGCACTTTGAGCCCAGAAAGGCACTCATGTGCATGATGATGGTGACGGAAATGGGAGGCACCTGGAAAGAGTGCACTGGTAAGCCCTGGGTGCCAGGTAGCATTAGGCTGGTTATGCCAACTAGCCAACTGGTGAATGCGACCAGAGTCCGCTTATCATGGCCACTAACAGCCTGCTTTAAAGGGACCCTGCAACACTTGCCATCGACTACTAGTAATGTATTCTGGGATAAAGTCTATTGTCCCAGAAATGTCCTCCCGCAAGAATTATGAAAATCCGTTCACAATTAACGAAACTACGCGCGATGAGAAATCGCGCATAATCGTTCCCTCTCAACTCGACCGCGGACAACGCGACAAAAGCTGCGTGCTCTCTCCCGGAGAGGGGGGCGGCTCGCGGCGTTCTCTTCGGCGGCCTTCGATATATCACATGCCGGGTAGTTTTCTCCTTTTCTTCGCAACGCGGAGGGGCCTATTTCCGGTCTGGTGCCACAAAAAAGCAGGCATAAGTGCCTGCTCGCAAGATCGCGCTCGGGCTGGTAGGGCGTTTTTGAAGCAATAAACGTTTGTAGTCGAGTGGTCCCGTTGAAAGGGAAGTATTGAGCTCATCACTCAAACTCCGCGCGCACTCAAAACACATAAGAAACAGCAAAACTGTGCCTACAGGTTCAGGCATAGAAGAGGTTCGTACACAGTGATGACGACAACGGAAATGGGAGAATCTAGCCGCGAAGTTGACCAGTGACAGCCGATCGGGCAGCCATGGCCTATGTGACATCCCTTAGGTCATGCCAGGGGTTGCATAATGAGGACAACTGAAGAGAGAGCGGTTGGTTTTTTCGCATCTTTCACATCGATTTGCGCGCTCACCGCTTCACGTGCACGTGTAATATTTGGCTCAGGTATTCCTGGCAGTGTAATGTAAACATCGCGCAGGTTTACTTGCACTGCTCAAAGAGTGTTGCAGGGTCCCTTTAAATCGTGTTTGACTGCTTAGATAGTGCGTCTGTTATGGCCCCCCCATGCAGTTATTGATTCATCTTTTTTTAGAGCGGAACAGTCTAGGGTTCAATTCCCGAGATTTCTTTTTTTTTTTTTGTCTCTGTCAGCAGAATACGCTTTACAGCAAAGCTAACTTTCTTGCGAATGCACTCTCACTCTCAACATAATGTAGCCAGCCGTCTTGGAGCAAATCATACTGCAATTAGCCACTAAGACAATTCTATCATGACAGCTGTGCTTCATTTACTTGCCATAATTAATTAGTTCCCACGGAATTGTAAACAATTTGTAATTCCGGTCTGCTGTCAATACCACAGGCTTCTATGAGAGGAGTATGGTTCGAGAAGACTGCTGTAAGTCATGCTGAAACAAATTACTGTACTGAAACAAATTACGTGACATTGGGCTGCTCAAACTTTTCACAACATTAGAGCTCACAATATGAAGCTTCAACTGGACTCGGGGCTTTTTAAATGTGAAACGGTGGGGCAAGAGTAAAAACTGTACGTTACGGTGACTTTATGGTAAAATGCAACAACTTTTTCACTGCGGTTGCTGTCAGATGCACGCTGTTTTTGAACGCATGCAAGACTTCCGCTGCTTACAGTGTTCTTGTCTACGTTGTTTGCGTGGTACTTCCGTATCATACGTCCAGCAAGAAGCCAACACATCTTGTGCTCGGTTGACTTGCAGATTTCCTGGGACATTCAACAAAAATAGAGGAAAAGAAAAGACGGTCAGATTTGATTGCAGGGAAAAACATACAGCACAATCAGCAATTTGTTCACGAAAAGCAGGTGCTGCATTCCTAACAGCTGCTTTTTATTAATTAAAAAAAAAGTTACGAGCCGTATATGGTCCTACGCAAACTTCATTCAAAATTCTGGCTAACCAAGTCATCATGCGCAGGAAGTTACGTTGACAAAATAGAGTTTTATTAAACAAAAAAATGATGAGAACTGTGTGAATCAATGCTGCGAAATGAAAGTTTTTTTTTTTTTTTTTTCGGGGTAAAATGAAAACATTATTGCATACTGAGTTTTGTAAAATCAATGTTATACTGTGGGTTAAGTTTTCCAGTATTTCTCCACATCTTGGGCCAGAAATCATGCGGATGCCAAACAACAATTGTTTGTTCCACCTCTGTTAGGGGTGAAGCCACTTAGGGGCTGGGGCTGTTGGCATCTCCTGTCGTCCTCGTCGTTGTAACCGTCGTCTCGTGTAGTTACGGTACTAAAACACCGGGAAACTCGTTCATGTCTCGCACTAGAACGTAACGCATGCTAAAAAACATCGGGACACTTGTTTACGCCTCGTACAAGAGATCTTCGTGCTTCAAAGACAAGAGACTTTTACAGCAAAGCTGTACACCTCTACCCCCCAACGGTTTCATCTCCGTTGGCAAAAAACACCAAGTCGCCAAGTTGCCACTTGTATACTGCATGCTTCCCCCCTCCTCAGGCTTCACGTTAATGGAGATGGCCCAGGATTTTTTTTTTTTCTATCGTCTGTTCCTTTCAGCCTTTATGCGACTGCACTGCATTTCCTCAACTTGACCAACAAGCAAGAGAACGTGCAGGTTGTGGGGATCCGCTTGATCCCCTTTCCCCCTCCCGCGAGCGCGATGTTCGAACGAGCGCGCTTCTCGCGCACGTGACGTCACCTCGCGGGCCGACGCGCCGGCGGGCACCGACTGTCCTGCCGCCGCGGTCGCTCCTCCTCGCCCGGGAACCTGCCTCCTCTCCCCCGCTCCTTATAAGCGCGGCGCGTGCGCTTCGCGCTCTCTCTTGCTTTTGCTCGGGGCTCTTGCTCCGGCTCTGGCCCCATGGATAGGGGAGATGGGGGAATGGAGGAGATGGGAGTCGGATACCGGGGCGCTCCTTGTCCCCGGCTGGCTCGTCTCCTCCCCGCCGCGCCGGCCGGTCGGGCGCTGTTTTGGCCCTGATCGGACGCGCAGGGTAGGCCTCTGGTCACCTTGCGAGCGGCCCGCGTGCAACCTCGGCCATGGTCGCCTGTTTGGGCGACGCCGTAGGACGCGTGTCGGTACAGTGTAGTTCTTAACCCGGTCTTGGCGTTATTATGCACTGTACGACTCGGCCAATAAACCCCATGGTTCGCCCTGGCCCTTTGGAGCCTGTCGTCGCCTGTGTCGGTGAGTCGAACCCGTCGCGGCGTCTCCCTTGTGGACGCCGCGTACCTATCTGGGGCATTTTGGATGGGTCATTTCCGGGCGAAGGGGGAACACCCTGAACCCCACTTAGCCCGCAGGGGACCAACGAGCCCACTTTGGCGCTCGACGTCTCTAACGAAGCTAGCCGGGGTCGTTTGTTATCCCGTAGCTAGACCCAATATGCCCACAAGGTTTTAGATGAAACTTGCATACGTGGCACACTCTCACCGGATATTCGCCGGCAAGTGCAAGCACCAAACAGGAAGCCCAACCTGATTGAGATTCAGATTACGGGGGTTTAACATGTTGAAGCTACACCTAGGCTATGAAATGTGCCATAGTGGAGGGCTCCTGATTAATTTTTGCCACACTGGAATCTCTATAAAGTGCGCCGAAACCTCGACACACAGGTGTCCTGCTGCTGAACCTGGGGCTCAGCAGCACAGCAGCCACTGAGCCACCGCGGCGGGTCAACACGGAACCCTGACCGTACAAGTGCACACTACTCACAAAGACTTCTTCCAGGTACCGCGTGTCGTTGTTGCATAGGAAACTCCACGAGTGGAAAGCCAGCGGCAGGTAGGCGCGGTTAACGTGACCATGTGCCACCAGGTGGCGGAAGGCTCGCATCGCCGCGACTGTGTTGCTCTGAATGAGAGCGTCTTGCAGGAAAGACATGGCCAGCATCTGCACAGAACATCACACGCACATACTTAGACGTTTCAAAGGAGAATCGAGACAGTCCTAGCTAATAGGAGAGCTTGAGGTTCACCATCTCACACACACACTGAACATGTGGCTAAGCTATTATTAACGTGAAATGCTCTGCCAGGCACTGAAGCTCTACTAAGAGTGCTCTAGTAGCACCACATCCAACTGCATGCAGTGAGAGTGCTTACTGCTTATGCAAATTTAGAGCTAGCACATCACGATACGCTAGATGTGCTGGTTTCATCCAAGTCCCTTAATGATTGAAAATGGCATCTCCAGTTTCGAGGAGAGCGTTCCCTTCAAGGATTGCAAGTTTCTGCCATCGATTTAAGTGAAGCAACAGCCTAATGCCTGCGCAGCTTTCGGCTGACAGTTCAATGCACACTTACAAGCGCAGCTATTGAATAGTCAATTAGCCAATCGATACACAACTGGTCTGAAGGCCTTTGGAAGGCGTTCGAACCAATCGTCTATTGATTGTCACATTCTGATTACAAAGGGCGCACTTGTAAGTGAGAGTGCAAGTGTCAATTGAAAGCTAACGAGTAGCATAGGCATAACACAAACAAGACCTAATACAGTTGATCTGTTCTACACGTCCTAACATTTTCACCATGTGTGGGTCAAGCTCAATAAAACAAATACACACAGCTTATAAGCGTGCCTGCAGGCACTTATGAAGAAGAAAAAAAAGGGAGACCAGGGGGAACTCGCCTTCCATTTTCCAGTGCAGAACTTCTCACCAACATCAACATTGTCAGGTTTGCTGTTGCAGTTGGCGACAGATTCAACAACGCCCACCAGATCATTCGACTTCCTCAGGAGTTCCACAAACTCGTGGAAGAGCGGGATCGTGAAGAGCTTGATCTCTGTTTCGGCCGTCAGAACAAGTTCTGCCAACTTGTCTCGCGTCGCCTCATCCAGCCGAGACTTTTCGTCGCCTTCAAAGTTCGCCAGAGTTGGGTCTGGGGCTGGCAGGTGCTTGAAAGCAATGCCTGCCGGCACCAGGTCAAGAAGATCCCCGAAGTCACTGGCAGGCGTCTCGATTACTCCCTGGCTCTCCAGGGACATTTTGTAGCTAAGAGAGAAAGAAAGAAGACAAAAACAGGCGTGTAACACTTCTTTGAAAGCATGCGAACAAAGGAAGCGGGTCTAACAGAAGCAAATGCAAAGGTGCATATTTAAAGAGACCCTGCAGCACTCTTTGAGCAGTGCAAGTAACTCTGCGCGACGTTTATTTGATTGATTGTAGGGTTTAACACGCCGACGCAACGCAGGCGATGAGGCGCGCCGTAGTGGAGGGCCCCAGATTAATTTTGACCACCTGGGTATCTTTAATGTGCGCCGAAATCTCGTACACACAGGCGTTTTTGCTTTTCGCCTCCATCAGAAAAGCGGCAGCCGCGGCCGGGAATCGAACCCACGACCTTGTGCTCAGTGGCGCAACGCCTTAGCCACTGAGCCACCGCGGCGGGTCTCTGCGCGACGTTTAGATTACACTGCCAGGAATACCTGATCTAAATATTACACGTGCACGTGAAGCAGTGAGCGCGCAAATCGTTGTGAAAGACGTGGAAAAACCAACCGCGATCTCTTCAATTTTCCTCATTATACCCCCCTGGCATGGCCTAAATGACGTCATTGTGGCCATGGCTGTCCTATTGGCTGTCGCTGGTCAACTTCGCGACTTATTTCTTGCATTTCCTGTGACGATCCAGCGTCGTCGGCGCTGTATACCAACCTCTTCTATGCCTGATCCTGTATGCACAGTTTTGGCGTTTCTTTTGTGTTTTGAGTGCGCGCGGAGTTTGAGTGAGGAACTCAATACTTTCCTTTCAACAAAATCCCTCGACAACAAACGTGTAATGCTTCAAAAATGCCCTACAAGCCTGAGTGCGCACTTGCGAGCAGGCAGCTATGCCTGCCTTTTTGTGCCACCAGACCGGAAACAGACCCCTCCACATTGCGGAGAAAAGGAGAAAACTCCCCGGCCTGTGATATAGCGAAGGCCGCGGAAGAGAACGCCGCGAGCCACCCCCCTCCTCGGGAGAGAGCACGCAGCTCACACCGGTGCGGGAGAGAGCACACACCGGTGCGACTTATATACGTTTTTTTCGGAAAAACTGTCTTTTTGAGGGGGGTGCGACTTATACAAAGGTGCAACTTATAGACCGGAAAATACGGTAACCAAGGCCTCTTGAACGCAATGTTGCTAACATGGCAAACATTGGAAAACCAACCAAACTGTTTTTGTTCAAACGTCTCTTATAACCAAGGGTCTCTTGTAGCAGTGTCGCTTGTAAAGAGATTTCCCTGCATAGGCACTAACACATCTTCTTGCAGCTTCGCTATTTGTTCATCGCAAAACTGCCACACTCACTGTCAGCCTTTACTTGCTCTGCTCACAGTATGCAAAAGACACCAGGCAGATTATCATATATTCATTTATTTATTTAGTTATACAGTTATTTACTTATTTATAGCTAGCCTCTGGACACCACAAGCAGAGCCTTTCAATATTCCCTTCTACCATTTCCAATTAAAGAACTACAATGCAAACCAAGTCGAGAACGATTATTCAAAGCCCTGCTTTATTACAAATCGTGGTTCCTAATAAACAGGCTTTGCTTGCCCAGCACTGACTTGGGTGATACGTGCAGATTTCCCTTTTTTTCTATTTAATGCAATACTATGGGGCTCTTGTCAACGTTGAAATACTTAATAAACATAAACAACTACCACTGAGGCTTCGAAACACATATATGTTTTCCCAAACAAAATAAACATGCTTGCTTAAAGGGGCCATGGAGACAAAATACAGGTTTGCTTTATTCGAAAGATTTCGTGTTCTATAGTGCCCGGCGCTTGTCCGGAAGCAAACGATGCTTAATTCCAGTCATGGGCACGTTACCAGTAAACGCCATTACGTTACGCCATTCAGCCACTGTCGTCTGAGACAACCCCAAAGCCCCGCAGTCCTGTGCAGCTAAACCAAGCATAGTTCGCACAGTACCAAGAGCAGTACGCATCGGTACTTCTATGTTTATGTGTGCTTTCGTAACTTCCCCTGTTTGTCCCACCATTCTTACTGATATAAAAGGAATGTGCCCTAAATTTAAGCGCAAATAGCTCATTCAGCAAGCTGATAAGCTCTGCCTAATTTGCATTTGCTTTTGCTGGCCTCAGCCAATTGCAGAGCTGGCTGGTATGACATCATAGGTTCTGTTGCAGGAAATGAGCTAGCGGGTCGCATCGGCCATTCCCTTTTTTTTCTAATTATATACCTTATTTAATCGAATTTTACATTAAAGCTGGTGTCAGTATGATTCTAGCGAGGCCGTCTTTTGAATTAACCAAACTTGTGTTTTCTCTTCATGGCTCCTTTAAGTGTGCAAAACTATGCATTATGATAGCTGAGAATGAATGTAGCAAGGACGTCTTAATTCCCTTCTGCGACATTTGATGCAAACACAACAGCTTCAACAGTATACAAAACAAAAGCATTAAGGGCCACACTGGCCTTAAAACTTTTTTTTGCTTTCCAACAAATCTCGATGAAACTTAATGGGCTTGTTCAGTTTTTTTAGCCGATTTCAAATATCTAATTATTTTTTATGTAAGGTATTTAGTTTCTAAGAATAGAAAAAAAAAACTAATCAAAATAAAATTACCAGCAAGGTATGAATAGATACCAGAAGTTGTGATGAATGAATTGTGGGAAGCAGTTTTTTTTTTTTTTTTGCAATTGCATGCAAGTTTACATTGATTCTATCTTCCAGGTTAGAAGTACTTCTGCTAACCAATTGAAAATCACGCTAATTAAATAACTACCGAAACACAAAACGCAAAATCTAATTCCCTTACTGGATGGTTTAAACACTCAGCTTTATGCTGCAAAAGAAATTATCTCTCTAGCTGCTCTACATGCTGGGATGTGCTTCTCAAGAATTTCCTATCACTGCAATACTGCTCATGGCAAAAAAGGAAAAAATTATTGAGAAACCACTATTTTTTTCATCGAGATCGGGTCTGTTCGGCTTTTATAAGTACCTGGTACTGTTCAAGTACCGACGTTTTGGAGGAAAAACTGAGCAAACTACTAAAAATTAATCGGCGCTAAAACAGGGACGAGAGGAACCGTGTTGTGAGTTACGTGTTCCTCTCGTCCCTGTTTTAGCGCCGATTAATTTTTAGCAGTATGTACCAACTCGCCCACATCAAGCTTTTGAGCAAACTAAGGAAAAAGTGATACCTATAAAAATGCTTTTTTGGGAAATATTTCAATCCCAAGGACCCATGTGCCCCCTTAACCGTGGCAACTGCTAGATGACCCCCCCCCATCACCCCAATGATTGCCTGTCCCCAGTGCAACTCACAAGACGTTGGTCTGCACGGCTGTGGTGGTGTCGTGAGTGGATTCCAGCTTGATGGCGTGCCTCTCGTGGCAGTGCAACGACTCCAAGTGGTCCCCACTCCCGGGGGATGCACGGTAAGTGCACTCAACCGTAGAGTTTATCAGGTACTGCACAAAGTGCTGCACAAAAAGGTTTTTCCAAGTGCTCGCACCCAAACCGATATCACACTTTAAAATTTTCCATGCTGCAACACCCACTGACGACGTTCTGATTTCACTGGTGGTAAACAAGTGATGGTAAACTAGAGAAGGCAAGCGTTGCAGGGGGCGGCAGAAAGTTAGATGGGCAGATGAGATCAAGAAGTTTGCAGGGATAAATTGGTCGCAGTTAGCACAGGACCGGGATAATTGGAGATGCATGGGAGAGGCCTTTGCCCTGCAGTGGGCGTAGATAGCCTGGTGATGATGATGATGAAACAAGTGATGGAACACTGAGGATAGGAACAATGGAACCTGTTCCAACATTGCACCAGAGGCCTCTACCTCCACCTAAAAACTGACCTTTCTGAAGCAGCCTCTTCTAGCACTGACAAAGCAAGCCGGGCTAGTAACCAGGCCAGTACAAATTAGTAAGTCTTGCTTTTGAATTGAATAATAATTTTGTTCACATGCCGTATTTATTCAATTATAAGGTGGTCGTGACTATAAGGTGAGGGTGTAGTTTGGAGGGCCAAAAAAAAAAGTATAAGGCAAGGTATGACTTTAACTACAGATTTTGGAAAAAAAACCTCACCTTATACTATTCAAATAAATACGGTAGCTCAAATCAAATCAAATATTTTTTTCATCAAGGCAAGTATTTGCGCGTCAAAGCAAATATTTCATGATTTCTTTATGCAAAAGCTGATATTTGCAATTTGTTGCATATGTTCCAGTAACTATATACAGTATTGCCCATTTATAGCGAACCCGGTTATAACGAAATAGCGGCTATAACAAACAAACCTTCGTTCCCCGTTACCATTTGTATACATATATTTTGTGTCCAGATATAGCGAAAAGCGGATATAACGAACTGATTTCAGTTTCCCAAAGTGTTCGTTATAAGCGGGCTCAACTGTACATAGCTCACAGAAAAAAAAACTCCTTTTGTGGATATAACTTAAGTGAAAAAAAGCTGTCGTACTGCTTCTAATTTTATTGATTGTGTTGAGTTTCATGTTGACTAACTTGTTTGGCAATGCAAGACATGATAATTTACCTAGCCTGATCTCTAAAACCTCGCCGGCATGCCCTCATTGCATGGCAGTGTAATGCCAGCTTCGCAGCTGCGTTTGTTTCACTCCCCCTCATGTAATCTGTATTACGAATACTTTTGGCATAGAAATAGCTAGCACATGTTACCGTGTTTTCGCGCGTATAACCCGCACCAAAAATGCAAAAATTTCAGGGGTGAATTAGAGGTGTGGATTATACGCGCGGTATTTCCTTTGGTGCAGCTTCCCCGCAATGCGCGTTGGTCCATGATGCCCCTACAGCAGTAACAGCGACCAAGCTACTGTTATCCCATAGACAGTGCTTATTTTTCGCACACAGCTTAACAATACACCAACTTGAAAAAATGTATGACACCAACTTGAAAAAATGTATAACGGCAAGTCATCTAGTTACGTAGCCAGCTAGGCAAGTTCTTTTGCATAAACAAACGTGTAATGTTGCTTGAGTAGTAGCTTTGATCCATCCTGTTAAGTATAAAATATGCGTGCAATATGCGGGGATATATTTGTTTTCATTCGTCGAAGGAAAGTGGGGGTGGAGATTATATGCAGGGGCGGGTTGTATGAGCGAAAATACGGTATCTCACATAACACGTTTATACTCTTCCTTTCACTCCCTCTCCCCCCCTTAACTGTGGCACAATTAACAAAACATGGAAGTAACTAATTTCCTTCTGCACAACAAAGCGCAGTGAAGCTGGCAGAGAGGGAAGTTGGTTCACCAGGTTCCACATGAAGGCCCAGGGACTTAGATTCCAGTCAGGCCTCTCGGGGTAGGCGCAGTACAGCATGTCCTTCGAGCTGTGGGCAGTCCCGGCATCAGCACCGGGCCACATCTTCCAGGGACAGGTCCCGTGGATGTCGACGCGCTGCGGGAGGTTGGTAAACAAAGGCTTCGGCAGGTGGCAATGCATCATGAACGATAACAAGCGAGTCCCACCCAGTCATTGGGGTTTTATTACCGGCACACGTTGAATAAAAAAAAAACATAGAAAGGGGGCAACATTGACTGTTTACTCCCTGCATACGCTTAAATTCGACACACCTAAATTTACCATGAAACGGAATAAAAATTTGCGCCGCTTGCCCCTGTGGTGCAAGGCTGAAGAAACGGCAGTCGTCGGAGACCCGGCTGTTAGTACACCTCACTGGGATTTCCGAACTTGCCGCTGAAAGTTCTTCATGACTAGCAGCAGGCCCGGATTGTTTTTTCCACGGCCTTTCACGCCTCTCCCAAAGCGGATAGCGTGAGCACGCGCCAGAACCCGCAGCAGCCGGCTTCGCAAACTCGGCATCTGTGCTCCCCACTTCAGGTGCCAACGCACATGAACTGGCGACTAATACCCCGGCTACACTAGGATCCGAGTGTCATTTGAACCGAATGTCATTTGACTCAAATGGGGTGCTTCGAATGCCATTCAGAATCTGCCGTGCCTCACTACAATTTCGATGGCATTTGAAAGCTTTCACAATTGCTCGCCGTGCTGTAGTGGCACTCTGTCGCCCCGTTCCGTTTTCATACAGTAATACAATCAAATTTAGGAGCAGTCTAAGGCAGTAAAATGATATCAAATTAGAAGAGACACCAGTTTTGACTCTAATGTTGTGGCTGTTTGCGTAGTTTTATATTTTTTTTGCAACTGACCCACTGGTTTTGAGAGTATGAAAAATTAAATAGGTTGATTTCGTATTTTAAGTATTTGAAAAGTGAACAAAGTTCCACAAACAAAAACATTTTGTTTGTTTTACGTACAGAAGTATTATATTTCTTATTGCCGATCGAAGGCGCTGCGTGCGAGAGCGCTAGAAATGACTCTCTCGGTGCTCATTTGGCTCAAATGTCATTTGAGCCGAATGGCATTTGAAAACCTAGTGCAGCAGCACAACTTGGCATTTGAGTCAAATGACATTCGGTTCAAATGACATTCGGATGCTAGTGTAGCAGGGGTATAAAAGAACACGTGAGAGATCATGCCACGAACGCTAGGCAGAGTGTTCTCGAAGGTCGAGCTGGCTGAAACCGGGAATTCCTCGTGAGGTGCATGCTCACGTGCACTCGGTCTTTTTTCTTGGTATTTTTTTTGGTAACACTGGACAGCTGAACGAAAAGGTTAAACAGCTCTACTGCTAAAATGTTGGATTGACAGTGCCAGTTAAATTCTATTCCGTGCACTTCCTAGATCCAAGCTTGCCTTGTAAGACAACACGGGCCTTATTGTGTGCACCACGCAAAATGCAAATCAACAGTGTTGAGCCCAAGGCTCAAAACACAGCAAAAGCAACATCAATGACATTTTTGTTAGGAGGTCCGGTCAAGGTTTTCAGGTTCCCTTTAATAAAGCCCATTCTAAAAATTATAATTCAGCTTTCCTTAGAGCTATAGGTATTCTCATTTCTATATGTACATGTATGTTATGTTGCCTTTGAACCAAATAAACCAACCGGATCAGATTTAAATCATGGGCAATTGCACCCCGACTGATAATGACTAAAAAAATAAAAATATAGAAGTGTGTACGACCAAATCTTTACCTGTAGTTCAGCTCCTTCTGTCATGTGTGACTTCCTCAACACAAAGGCAGAGATGAGTGCCCGCTTGATGTTGAGAAAATGCTCGGGCTCCGAAGGCGAAACTTTGAGCCCATTCACCACTCCTCCAGAGAGGGACACCACGACTGGGAACCTTAAAGGGGCCATGGACACAAGATACAAGTTCAGTTCATTAAAGAGGCTGTTTTGTACCATACAAATAACAACAATACCAATTTTATCGCCAGTTTCAGAGAAATAATCGAGACATTAAAGAAAACATATTCAGCAGTGGCGACACTCTAGTAACTTTCCTGAGACTTCTCTATGACGTCTCAGCATCTTGTTTGTGCGATTGGCGTTCATCGACCTAACACACTGCCAAAAAACATATGACTGGGCGATTGTAGTGGGGCATTTAGTTCTGTTTGATTGTATCACTTGAATGGTAACACACAGTTCACTTGAATGGTAACACATTGAAGAAAAATTAAAGCCGTTCCACTCAATTTGAAAGCTGTTGGAAGTGCAGAGCAGTGATTCGCCATAATGGGCTGCAGCGCCGTTAGCCGCTCACTGCTACCACCTAACGCAATTCAAAATTCCCACCTTCGCAGTGCTCGCGCGCCCCCTGCCTGAAACTGCGCCAGCGGGAGTTCTGTTCTTTTCGCGCTTGCATTTCCTTCCGCATGTGCCGGCGTTGCACTGCCACTTTTCTTCGCCCACTATCGTAAAGACCAACCCAACGAGCGTTCCTAACTAAATGAACGCGGGCACTGCAGGTTAATTACGTACATTTTGCCTCAAATGTACCTGCAGTTTTCTTTGCGCTAAACAACGGGGAGATGTATGACGAGCACCAGCGGTTCACGAGTTTCGAACGCTTACGACTATATGAACCACTTGGCTTTCGAAGCCTTGGGTCCAGCGAGCGAGCTATGACGACAAGGTGAGCTCCTAAAGTGCACTGCACTTTAAATTTTTTTAGTGCCGGTCCATAACACCTCACTCCTGCCCATATTATGCCACTATGACGGGAAATTTAAAAGTTGTTTAATAATTTTTGCATTTTTTTCAGTTAAAAAAAAAAAATCTTTCGCTGCTGGAATGGAGCTGAGTGAGCCAGCTAAGCCTAGTTCTTTTAAATAGAACAAAATCGTATTTTGTCTTCATGGCCCCTTTAATGAAGAAAACAACAAAAGAACACCACTGAAATTTCCCTAGACTGAAATCAGAAAGTGCTTGAAATCAGACACCTGTATGCCAAAACACAAAGGCTGCCAAGTTGTTCTAGCATTGGCTTAATTAAGGACAGTATGTCACGGGTTCGATTCCCGGCCGCGGCACCCGCTTTTCTGATGGAGGCGAAAAGCAAGAACAACCGTGTGTAGGAGATTTCGGTGCACGTTAAGTTCCCCAGGTGGCCAAATTAATCCGGAGCCCTCCACTACGGCGCGCCTCATCGCCTGCGTTGCGTTGGCGCGTTAAACCCTACAATCAATCAATCAATTAAGGACAGTATGAGACGGCCTTGCACTATGACAGATTTGGAAGGGAGCTATTGTTTAAAGTGTACTCAGTTACAAGTTTAGGAACAGCAACAGAAGTTGCCCCTCCACCTTGTCACCGCATTCGGTTGTTCCTCCGCACAGCACATGGGGTAAGGGTTACTGCGACTGCTTTGGGAGCACAAAATAAAAACCGGTAACAAATGTTAATGCGAGTGTAAATTTTAACATCAAACTCAGCAAGAAACACAGACGGTCTTACGCACTAAGCGCAACCTTTGTTCAAACATTGCGCACGTTGATGACACAGGTTCGCCGCTTTGGCGGAGTGATACACTACACATGCTCAGGGTTCGTACGGGCTTCAAAAGCAAAAATTCAAGGGTTTTCAAGGACTTTTAAGGACCAGAACGCAATTTCCAAGGTCCCCATCTAATGTTTTCTCTGGGATTATTTATTTATAACTTTTCCAACACAATGCAAAATTTTACTGCCGAATACCTAAGCATTGCCCATTTAGATAGGTGCTAACGGGTTCGTAAATGCTCCCCAGCTTTATTTTTGATTTCATAGTTGGTATTTAGAGGTTTTTCTTTTTTCTTGGTGTTTTGCCGAGGCTGTTTGATTACAAAACTTGGTTAATGCTGCCTGCATCTCCTGCTTTGTCAGCAAGAGTATCAGCTGAAATTAACTCAGCAACTGTTGCTGCAAGGCAGGATGAACTATGTACACGTCCACCATTTGCATGTAAAAGGAAACACAGATGGAGCGTATGAGGCACAGCAAACATGCAATGAGCGGCCGTCCACAGACTAGATGGAACATGCAAGATAGAGAACAGAAGCCAGCTTTCACTGGATTGTTTCGCGACATGAATTCTACTGAGGGGTGCTGCTCCCAATGTTGCCTCGCAATAATGGAGTCCACCAAACTCGTAATTTCACGCAATACACTGAAACTTGATTGTTACAATCTTTCTTTAACTTTTTAACACCTAAAATCCACGACAAACACTTTAAATTCTTGTGAAAAGACAGGGCCATTGGTTCTCTCCAGAACAACCAAGGGTTTTCAAGGACCATTTAAAAATCCCAGGACTTTCCAGGCCTTGAAATTGACACTTTTAAATTCAAGGGTTTTCAAGGTTTTCAAGGACCTGTGCGAACCCTGCGTGCTATTGTCGTTCTTACATTGCAGCCAACTGTAGGGGGAAACAGTACCTGCTACGAAAAATTCAGGCCAAGGCTGGCATTGCCCTTCTAGCAGCGTGTGACTAAACACACAGCTTGTGCGCTCACATCCTTCCTGCTTGGCTACTACAGGGTGTTACGACGGTAATTGGAACACTTCAAATTTTTTTTCTGAGTGAACCGCTGCTCGGTTCGTGCTCAAACTTCACACAAAGGTCGCATTTTGTGGTCAATTTTGTTTGACACTGGGAACAACGACAGTAATTACCTTTTTAAATTTTTTATTTATTTTCAGAATAAATAGGTAAAAACCGTCAATGTTCCCAGTGTCAAACAAAATGGACCACAAAATGCGACCTTCATGGGAAGTTTGAGCACGAACCGAGCAGCGGTTCACTCAGAAAAAAAAATTGAAGTGTTCCAATTACCGTCGTAACACCCTGCATATAGGTATCGGACGGGCAGCTCACTTGGCAAGTTCCGAGAGGTCGTCGTGCTCTATCCACAGCTCCTTGCTGCCAGGAGGGCCGCCCCCAGAGGAGAATGTGCACTGCTGAACCTGAGCGAGCAATGTTACACCTGCCAATGTTACACAATGTTACAATGTTACACCTTATACGAGGAAGGTTACACCTTCCTCGTATGGATGCAGTATATGGGTTGCAGCCATGGTTGTAGCCATAGTTGCAGCCATAGTTGCAGCCATGGTTGTAGCCATAATTGCAGTCACAGTTGCAGCCATAGTTGCAGCCATGGTTGTAGCCACGGTTGCAGCCGCAGCCATAGTTGCAGCCACAGTTGTAGCCATAATTGCAGCCATAGTTGCAGCCATAACTGTAGCCATAGTTGCAGCCATAGTTGCAGCCATGGTTGTAGCCACGGTTGCAGCCATAGTTGCAGCCATGGTTGTAGCCATGGTTGCAGCCATAGTTGCAGCCATAGTTGCAGCCATCAACAGCTCCGGTGCAGAACAAAGAAAGTATGCACCAAATTACAAAATACAATATCTGAGAGGATTGCCCGTATTTGTCTACACTACTTATAAACAGCAACCAGTGCCCTCCACCAAGCTGCATACCATTTTAACTAAAAAAGATACAAAACACAAAAATAAATGGCAAAGCAGCAAGGTGTCCCGTTACAGGTGATGCTTCCAGGCGCATCGAGGGCTGATGAAGGAGCATGCAGACACAAAAGCTGCCTTGCTGCACTAAGCAGTTACGAGACCTGAGGAGCAAATGCATAAACCAAAGCTGAAACAGAGATCTGAAGGGAGAGAGTGCCACAGTGTAAAAATGAAAGCCAGAACAACAACAGCCACCCACGTGCCGAGTCCCCACATATTCCCGAGGAGAATAAATCGCAGAAGGCAGGGGATCAGCACAGCAGGGGAGGGTAAGGGGAAGGTAGCGAAATAGGGACAAGTGGTGGGCACATAGGTCTTTGGCACCGAAAAAATGCCCAAAAGAGCATTTTTTTAGGTATCACTTTTTTCTTGATTTGTACAGTTTTTCCTCTGAAAATTCCACACGTGGAACAGTACCAGGTAGTTACAAAAGCCATAGAGGCCCGATTTCAACAGCAAAAATAACAATTTTCCCACAATTCCCCACTTTTTCGCCACGAGTGGTGCCGCAGTGATACGAAATTTTTTAGAGGTACATCCCAGCATGTAGAGCAGCTAGGAAGACCATTTCTTTTGCACTGTGAAACTGAATGTTTAAACACCGCAATATGGGAAGCAGATTTTGTCTTTTGTGTTTCCCTAGTTGTTTAATTAGCATTATTTTTAATTGGTCAGCAGGAGTACTTCAAACCAAGAAGTTAGAATTGATGTAGACTTGCATGTGACCGCAAAAGCTTCCTACATTCATTCTCCAAAATTTCTGGTATCTATTCATGCCTTGCGGGTAATCTTTTGTTGAATAGTTTTTACTCATTGTTCTCAAGAACAAGCAAGGAAAATTCTAATTAACTTGAAACTAGTTACCTCACATCAAAACTAATTGTATATTTGAACTCGGCTAAAAATACTGAACAAGCCCGTAACGGTTCAACTGAATTGGTTGGAAAACAAGGAAAATTTTCTAAGACCAGTGTGACCCCTTAAGGGGGGACACTGGTCTTAAAACAACTTCTTTTAATTTTCACATAAACTCTGTGAAACTTGTCAGTCTTGCTGTTTTTTCCCCACTGATTTCAAATATGCCATTATTTTTTCAGTTGGTCAATTAGTTCCCGAGATAATTAGAGATAATTAGCCATTTTTGGTGGAACAATAGACGTAACAGTGCTGGTCACAAAACTGTAATCTTTATATTTTCCGATGCTATGAACCCCGGTGAATGCAATAATCAAAGCGGTTTTATGATGCATCGCTTGGAACTAGTTTTACAGCTCATTAAACTTTGGTGGCACCAGTGGCAAGGAACCATTACGAACACCCATTTCAAACACCAAAGTTTAATGAGCTGTAAAACTAGTTCCAAGCGAAGCATCATAAAACCGCTTCGATTATTGCGTTCACCGGGGTTCATAGAACTGGAAAATAAAAAGATTGGAGTTTTATGAGCAACGCTGCTTTGTCTATTGTTCCTCCAAAAATGGCTAATGATCTCTAATTATCTTAGGAACTAACTGACTGACTCAAATGATAATGGCATATTTAAAATCAGTGGGGAAAAAAGCAGCAAGACTGGCAATTTTCACGAAGCTTCCTTGAAAACTAAAAGAAATTGTTTTAAGACGAGTGTCTCCTCCTTAAAGAAATCAAGGCTAGCGGCTGTGCAGGGGGAATCGCTGTCACCACGCCAGGAAGAAGGACCCACCTGGAAGAGGTACTTGCAGCTGCCAATGTGGGAGACCCTGACTCTGCAGGTCAGGTTCATGTCGCTAACATCATCGGTGCTGCCCACCGACGCAGCCTCCGCCCTGATGTCGAATCCGTACTGGTACCAGCGGCCTGGGGCCAGCATGTTCTCTGAAAAGGGGTGAGTGCAGCGAGGGACACAGTGCTCACACTAGAAGGCTAACGATGAAATACGGAGAGAACAGTGGAGAATCCAAAACAGCCAAGGTAACCAAAAAAGAGGCAAGGCAGATAGAAACGAATAGATGGAGAGAAAAAATGGAAGCTAAAACGTCGTTAGAGATGTACAGGGCTGAGAAATTAAACATCAGAAACACCAGAAAGGAAGCTTTCTACTATAATCCCAAGGCAGTGCTTTGCTTTTTGAGGCCAGAGCAGGTTGCCTGCGAACTAAGAGTTTTGTGGTGAAGTATTCACAAAATGACGGGGTATGCGTGGTTTGCGGAAAAGAAACAGAAACTATGCAGGACATAGTGTTAGAATGCGAGGGTATCCATCCAAATCTACATGAGGGAAATACTCGGCTTCCAGAAGCCCTGAGATTTAAAGGTAGCCCTGAGGGAGTTAACTTCAAGGCTGTCGAGGCGACGAAAAGAAGATCAGAACGCTGGTGGACGAAAAGCAGAGAGGGGAATATTGCCTAGGACAGTTACCACCTGTGACAGGAAAAAAAGTATTTTGTGCCTAATACGTTTTTTGTGCCTGCCCTAAGCAGCGCTAGTATTAAACCAAGAGTATAAAACATGGGTACATAAGTTTTTTTTGGTAAGATGACACGTCATCACCAAGCTACGAAGGGGAAACCAAGAGCAATCATCATCATCAACACCACTAGGGCTTCCTTTGGCTGCCATCAGAGTGTGCAAGAAATAAGTGCACACAGAACATCTCCAGGCCCAGTTCAGGCTAGTTAGAGCCTAACACTAGAGTGCTCCCACCTTTTGGTCGCCCACACCTGCACTTTTTTGCGCACTGGGGGACGACCGGGCCAGATGTTTGCCTACATTTAAGCTCGGGCTTTCAGAAATAGTACAACCTTGCTACGGACATCAACACTTTAGCCCCTTTCAGCGTGCAGTTTTGTTGCTTCATTGCAATAATGATAAAGCACCAGCACTGAGCAGAAGAATAGCATAACAGCAAGAATTGTCTGCAACACAGATTGAAGGCGGGCCAGTTGGTACAAAACTGAGTTATAAAACAGTAACAGTCTCGTTTCCCACACTGCTTTATGACTCAACTAGGATTTGTGTTTAGTTGCTCGGCCAAGACAGCAAAACCGATTTCTGGAACTAGCAGTTACACTTGGAAAGGGTAAGGAGAGTTCTCTGTGTGTCCAGACCTTCATTTAGCTGACGTATGCTATTAAAGTCAAATCCCCCCATTTCCAACTTTTTTTTTACATGTTTCGTATGGTAATCGTGCATTAATGTGGCAACAAAACTAGTGTTACCATTTGATTGTAAAATTTTGACGGGTTACCTTGCAAGAAAAGGATGCAGCGATGTCACAAGGACTCTACTAGTACTAAAAACTAGAATAATTTTTGAAATTGCTGAGGCTAAGTTATCCAGTGAAGCTTTTTTCGTCAACCGGTTTGGGGGAAGCTCCCAAGATAAAAGCAAGCTTTCAAAACAGAAAAGTGTGGACGTACGGCTGCATTGAGGGGACTGTCAACTTTTCCTTTCAGCCTTTTGCTTCATTGTGGGCCTTATCAATGAGCGACAAAACATTTGTGCAAAAAAAAAAAAAAAACGAAGGCAAGGCCAGAGAATTTCAGTATCGGAGAAAGCTCACCATTCTGGTCACATTCTTCAGCAGCAGTCGAGTGCCGGCCTAGAGGGCAGTGCCCATGAGATAAGAAAACGGAAAATCAGAAAGAAGCGAGTCTTCAGCAGTGAAAGCTTGACGTGCTTTTTTTGGGCGCTGTTGACAGCAGAACTTGTGGAACACACAGCATCACACAATCCTGGTACGAACAGGCGCATCCCCATGTTTTCTTTTCCCATTTTTACGCGGGAAAGCGTTGCTTGCACTCTTTGCGCCAGCAGAACTTGCGGCAAAGCCTCTCTTACGTCATTTTCACGAAGCATCAAGTCAACTGCACCAAGGGTAGCACGAAAACCTGCCTCCCGCTTTTTGATGTAAAAAAACAATCTCCTCCAGTTACATTGCGCCAGTACACAAGTTCTTAGCGCCATCTGCCTGCCTAGACTGTTTTCATTTTGATAACAATAAAAAAATAGCCCCTATCTGCAAAGCTCGCTAATTGAAGTGGACTCATTCACTCAAGCTGCAAAGGAAACCACTGAAATGATAAATGTCCCCAAACTTATTTTAGCTACATTTCCGCCTATTTAAGAACAACGGAATGAAGAACAAGTTACTACGCAAGTAATAAATGCATGCATGCCAAGTGGTCTCGCTTAAAGATGAAGAATTAGGATGGAAAAGAGTGTCAGCCTTATTCCGTGCGTAATTTTAAATTCCACTGCTGAATATTAAACATTTTTCCTACTTGATCCACCAACAAGAAGACATGCAAAACAATTCCTAGACAAGGAAGACTACTGTCGTGTCGGCGCTTTCTTTCTGCTGACAACTGTCCAACACGGAAAAACGGAACAACCAACCTTTCCGTGACAAGCGCATCTATCAGCAGTGACAAAAATGAATAACAGTCGCACACAACGTTGCTATTTGAAGAAACAGTGCACAAAAGTGTAAACAAGCAGAGAGGGATGTGAAACAAGGCGCCGCGTTTGTCTTCCCCACTTTCTTGTGTGCGTTTTCGTGCGCCGGTTCGTCAAATATGAACATGCACCACCAGCTCACCCACTCGCCATTCTGATACACAATGTTACGCGAATAAGGGGTCAAGGCAGAGATCAAATGCGCAGGTTACAAAGCTCAAAACCGCAGAAACAGGACCCCCCCATCAGTTCGCTTCAAACACCACTCACCATTTGCCAAGATGAAGGCCACGAGGACAAAAGAAGGCACCGTCTTCATTCTTGCAGGTAAACGGGCAGAGTAGGCACGTTACACACTCTAGCACAGCTCGAGTCAACGGGCAGGGGGTCACCAGAACGCCTCACCCCTCGTTCCCCGAAACCTGTTGCATGTACACGAGAACTTCCAAAGCCCAAGAAGGGCTTGTCCGAGTCGAGTCGGCCCGCCGCCTTCCTGAAAACGCAAGTGCAGAAGGTGCGGCCAGGGGCTACTACGACAGCACTCCAAACTCGAGTCCTTTGCAAACGACCACACAAGAGGCCCCAATCTCGCGTCCCTGGACCGACTTGCTAAGAAAGAAAACACGGGGACATCTTGCACCGTCAAATGACCAAATCAGCCGCACAACTTGCAGCTTTCCGATCGCGCGGCCAGAGGTGATAACGGGCCGAGGAGATAGTGCTCCCACAAGAAGACTTTCTTCGCGCCGTCCGTTGTTTTGGCACGGAGCGCCGGGAGCAGATAACCGGGGCCTGTTTCCAGGCTTCGAGTGTGCGATACAAAGAGAAGTCGGAAACGGGAGACTGCCGTGTCCACTCTGGCCTAGAAACAGCTGGACGAACATCCAGTTTTTTTTCTTGTTTTCATCTCGACCGTGACAAATGCGTAACTATAGCTGCCCAGTAAAAATGCATTTCCCATGAGAGGAACTAGGGGTTTCTTGTTACGTTCAGCCGTTCAGACTGCTTTGCAGGATTTGTGTTTTGTGTTTTGTTTGGTGCTTTTTTTTTTTTTTTGTAGCGGCTCATCTTGTGTCTAAGCAGATTTCGGTGGCCAGCAAAAGATGCCTCCGAAATGCTAATTAGCCTATTAGGTTTCAATTAGCCCAGGATGAACTCTTCCCATCAAAGTGTAAACACAAACATCTTCTTTTAATTTTCAAGTAAACTTTGTGAAACTGGTCAGCCTTGCTGCTTTTTTCCCACTGATTTCAAATACGCTATTATTTTTCCAGTCGGTCAATTAGTTCCCAAGATAATTAGAGATAATTAGCCATTTTTCGGTCAAACAATGAACGGTCATAAAACTGTAATCTTTATATTTTCCAATGCTATGAACCCTGGTGAGTGCAATAAGAGAATCGTTTTTTTGATGCATCACTTGGAACTGATTTTACAGCTCCTTAAACTTCGGGGCTTGAAAGGGGCACTAAAAATGGTTCCTTGCCAAAGATGCCACCAAAGTTTAATGAGCTGTAAAATTAGTTCCAAGCAGTGCATCAAAAAACCGCTCCTCTTATTGCATTCACCAGGGTTCATAGTATTGGAAAATATAAAGATTAAAGTTTTATGGCCGTCTATTGTATGACCAAAAAATGGCTAATTATTACATCTACTCATCTTGGGAACTAATTGACCGACTGGAAAAATAATGGCATATTTGAAATCAGTGGGGGAAAAGCAGCAAGACTGGCCAGTTTCACAAAGTTTACTCGAAAATTAAAAGAAGTTGTTTTAAGACCAGTGTACCCCCTTAAAAAATAGAGCAGCGAACCAGTTTTCCATTTATGTGCAACAGCCCTGGTAGCATAATCTGTTTTAGAACAAGACTGCATTTTTTAATGTAAAAGAGACTTACAGCATTCCAGGAAAATGACGACGACTGGAACAAACGTTCACTTGAATGAATATATTTTGCATTGGAAAAAAAGAATGTGCCATGAGTACAACAACTTTTAAGGTGACAAGGCAAAATTCGATGACAAATAAACTGCAGGAACAAATGGTGGGAATACGTCACACACGCATCAAGTAACAAAACAAAAAAAAAAGCCTTATAAGGGCTCTGACACAAGTTTCAACAAAGTTTCGGAATGCATTAGGTTAAAAAGTGCATGGACCCAGAAATACCCAATAATTTAAAAAAAAAAAGTGCCCAAAATTACCAAGTTTGCACTGGACGTAACCTTGTAATGCCTGGCTCAAATGTTCTCGATCACGCAAGCTCAGGGCTGCCCAGACCCATCAAACCTTTCGAAACCTGTTTCAGAGACCCTCGAATATTCACTTTGCTACTGGAAGACCCAATTTCGTAAGTTACACATAGCAAATGTGGTCAGTAACATACTATAAATAACTTACAACACACACAACACTTGTGAACTACTGAAATATAGCCGCCTTCTACTGAGAGTGAGAGCACACAGTATTGGTGAAATAGCTACTTCAAAAAGAAAAACTTACACAAAATAAAATTGTACAGTTTTTGCCAAACGTAGTGGTGGGTCATATCAAATGTCATTATAAATTCCACAAAGTAGCTCAATGACCTGCACTTTGTGAAATACACCTATGAAAGTGCTTTCTTGAGCTTCTCCTCATCAAGGTTTCCCACTGCATCTGCCACTGTAGTTTTGATGAGGCAGCATTTTAGGCGCGAGCAACTCTTGGCGAAAACTGGACATGGCAGGGCGCGACTGCCCTGTCGGAGCCTCACACTCACGAGAGCACTGCCGCTAACTAGTACGTACATGGAGCAATAAATACAACACTGAGAAAGCAAAATAAAGCCACCGTACTATTTCAACACAAAGACCAAAATGGAAGCATTTACCGACCAAATTTGTACGTTGTAAAATCTTTACAGATGCCCCCACCTCCCCAAACAACAAATCACCTTGAACTTTCTTTATCCGCATTAACAGTCTGAGCAGTTCCAGAGCTTGTGCCCGCTATATAGCCCACCTACTGTTTTAAGTAGATCTGTAGCTCATTTTGGGTGGGCTATCTCATTGTACCTCCCTCCCCTATAAATAAACTTCAGGTGACCAGTTGCGAAGTCAGATTGCACTCAATTTGAGGCTTATCAAACGTGCATACTGCAAACGTGCTCAAACTTGAGCGACACAGCCCGAGCACCTAACAACCGGACGAGCGGCTGTGTTAGGATATCAAGATTACAAAGGAATGCCTTGTTATTTGGTTCTGCTGTTAGGTTATATCAGATGAAAATGGCTTTACTAACCCCAGGGCGATTTAAAAGGCACTGCCCTGAACTAAGTGAAATCTTCATAGCTTTAACACAGCGAACACCAAGAAGGGCAGTGCAGTGCGCGGCTGACGAAATGAGGAGGGCCTTCTGTGTGGCTTGTAACGCAAAACTGTGCCAGAAGATTTTAGAACGGCCCCAGCTCAAAAATCCCAACTGAACTAGTATGAAGGAAATCTTTCCTCGCTGAACATTTGCCTCACAACACTTGCAAGAATGAAACATGCTGCCATTCAATGCCAAAAAGGAAGACAGTTTAAAAAGCAGGACCAGTCCTCTCTCCTCACCCTGCCAGTCAAGTGGTAAAAGCTCAATTCTGCCGTAACTTATGGAATCGAATGCGTTTATATAACATGATTTACCGTATTGTTTATTTTCTTTGCGCTGTTCCCATAACCGTGCATCAACAGGATTCTGCCATATGGCCCACTCTTGCAGGTTGACCAAGTGAGATAATACTGATCGATAGAGACTGTGCGCATTTCTGGAACTTGGTGGAACAAAAAATAATTACAATCGCTGACAATGCTGCCATTCAATTCCAAAAAGGAAGGCCTACAGCAACAGCTGCTTATGTCGGACGATGCCGTTATCAAGTTCATCCAAAGTAAATATTTTATACGTCTTACAATCACAGCCGGCATACGAGCGCTCGTCACGGCAAGGACGTGAAGTCAACGCAAAAACTCCTGGCAGCTCACTGTTTTGGGCTAGTGAGGGACTACGGGAATTCTACGAATCGGTCGTCTCCTAATGAAGAGGCTGTGGCGAGACGGCCCGGACTAGGGCTGTCGAGATTATAAAATTTCCTCTCTCTCTCAACACGTACCACTGATAGCAAAACGATCCACCCCTATCATTATAATAATTTGTGTGGAGTCATATGAAAAAACTGGGCTCGAACGTCTAGTGACATACACTGCATGCAAATGGGCCACTCCAGAGTGTTTACATGGCAAAGTGCCTGCAACTTACAAGGATGCACAAGCCTCCGTATTACCTTAAATGTTTTTTTTTTACGTAAATCTGTCAGTAAAATCGCTTGAGTGCGTGTTTTTTTTTTGGCACAGCTTCCTGTATTGTCTGCACACAACACATCTCAGCCCAAACAGCAGTCTGTGCCGACGAAAAACGTCGTTCAAATTACCAGCGTTTTTGCAGTTTCGACTAACGCTTTTTCTTTGATATTCAAGTTCAATAACAATGCTAGGAACAGTGGGCCAGCTTGAATTATTCATCAATTTAAATTGCACCATTTTGAATGCACTTAGAAAAGAAATTTGGCACGTTTGGCATGCCAAAGCATGCTATGAGGCGTATGTAGTGAAGGGCTCCAGATTAACTTGCCCACCTGGGGATCTTTAGGACGTGCTCAAATCTCAACACACAAACGTTTTCGCTTACACCTACACCTGAAAAGCATCCACCGAAGCTGGGATCGAACCCACGTCCTTGGGCTCAGCCGCACAACACCTTAGCCACCGAGCAGCCACGGCAGGTCTGCACTAAGTGACTCACCTCAAACAATTAAGCAGTAGTACTGTAGCACTCTTCCTTAATGACTTGGCAGGTTGCAGATTGTGCTGTCTCAAACAACACCCTGCATCAGTGCCAAAAGAGGCCGGACAAGCACTGACAGACGACCAATTTCTGCATCTGGAACACCCTAGAAAAGCTTTTCATAAGTGGCAAATACGAAAAACCCCACTACTTCTGTCGCTCAGATGAAACCATGGAGCAAAAGCAAAGGAGGAGTATGACAAAATTTTGCCAGTAGTTTAAACAAAGAGCTGTGTGGTTCCTGGCAAGTCGTCACTTGTTGCTCTGCATTTTTAAAAAAGCTCAATCACATTGCAAGTTTCCCCGAGTGAAAGCCATCTGTACCCTTTCCCTTTCTTTCAACTCCCTCCCCTTCCTTCAGTGTCAACAAGCTTCTGCTGCACTTATACGCAACTTTTACAACCTTGTCCGTTTTGTGCGACATACCCCAACTCGCTTAGTAAATGCTTAACCTAAGACATGCCAAGCCGAACCAAAAGTGAACAGGAGTGGAGAGGTCATCAACAATCCATACTTGCTTCAGTTCCTGGCGTGACGGGCTAATGCGACCGACATGAAAGGTACACACGTAGAGTCACTCCACACTCTACAGGAACCACGAACACAAGACACAACTTTGGTTGAGAAGCACAAGAAGAGGCGGCAGCACCCAGGCAACACTACAGAACTTTTTTCCCCAGTCACGTCGCTTATACAAAGACCTGTACCAACAACATTACTGCACCTCACCTCAGTAAAAGCAGCTGCAAATTGAACAGGACTGGAGACCAGCAAAATGAGTTATGGTTAAAAGGGCCACGAAGACGAGATACAAGTTTGGCTCGTTAAAAAGACTGCTTCGTTCCGATAACAACGATTCCAATTTTGCTGCAAACACCATACAAGTAATCGAGGTTTTAAAAAGAACTAATGAAGCAGCGGCAACTCCCCAGCTACATTCTGGCAGTTTTTCTCCCCTGCTAAACTAGCGTCCGAATGTCATTTGACTCAAATGCAAAGTTGTGCTGCACCACTGGGTTTTGAAATGCCATTCGGCTCAAATGTCATTCGAGCCAAATGAGCACCCAGAGGGACATTTAAGGCTTCCAAATGCCATTTCTAGCACTCTCGCGCACAGCGTTCCAAGTCAGCATGAACAGATACATTACTGGCGTACTTAAAACAAACAAAATACTCGTTAAGTGTGGGACTTTGTTCACTTCTCGACCACTTAAACCACGATATCAAGATGTAATGATTCCATACTCTCAGCACCAGTGCAAGCAAGCGACAAACTGGCGTGGCCAGGCAGCACAAAAAAACCTCGATTGCGATTCAGAATTAACCAAAAACCGTGTCAAGGCTTACGCTATTTATAATTCGGTACCATTTTAATGCCGAGGACTGCTGCTAAATTTGATTGTTGCATTATTGTGTAAAAGCAGAAACCGACAGCAGCACGGCGAGCGATTGCTAAAGCTTTCAAATGCCATCGAAATTGTAGTGGAGCACGACGGATTCTGAATGACATTCGAAGCTCCTCATTTGAATCACATGACACCTGGTTCGAATGACATTCGGATGCCAGTGTATGTCACAGAATCCTGTTAGTGCAATGGTGGCCACCAACCCATATCACTTGAATGCTAACATGCAGTTAATGCACTGACAACTATGTTTTCTGTGCTGCCCCATAATACGGGACTCCTGCTGATATTACATCACGGTAACACGAAATTCTGAAGTTTTTCGACATTTCTTGCTTCTTTTTAGTGGCTATAATGGCATGAGGGAACTTTGCTCATCATCTCAGAGACCACCAGATCGGTGGCCCAGGGTTGGGCACAAGTTATGCTTTTTCAAACGAACAGTGACTATTTGTTTGCGGCTGCTCTCCATATTGCATCACGAATCATGGCGAAAAATGAGCGCAACTCAACATACATCTCTGTAGGTGCACATTTTTCAGCGATGGTGCCGTTTCTCCCGTCAAGTGAAAATGTAGTGAAGTTTGAAAGGTGCAGCCTTTCTAACGAAGCAAACTTGCACAGTGCTTTGTTTCTGAACGATAAGCACGCAGTGGCTGCAATGCTGTGGGCAGATTGAAGAAGGTTTGGCAAGAACTACAATAGGAATTACGGTAACACAGCTGCCATTTCATACATACTGTGGTATTAGGGTAATTATCTACGTTGATTTGACTGATGGATTGTAGGGTTTAACACGCCGATGCAATGCAGGCAATGAGACGCACCGTAGTGGAGGGCTTCGGATTAATTTTGACCACCTGGGGATCTTTAACGTGCGCCGAAACCTCCTACACATGAGCGTTTTCGCTTTTCGCCTTCATCGGAAAAGCGGCAGCGTGGCCGGGATTAATTATCCACAGCTGGTTACATGTCCCACAGGCAACATTTACCTCACTCGAATGTGTTGCAGAGGTGGCACATCTCAAAGTTTCAGGATGGCAGTATGAACGTGCATTCACACGTGGTCAGTAATCAGGAAGAGCGGGATTTCTGCACAGAGGAGGCTAGGTACGCAGGGCTCCGAGGCTGTGCTCACGATTACTACCACATCAAACTGACTCACGGAATAGCAATGGGAGGGTCACAGTTTCACTGTTGCTTGCCATTAACAGACGGAAGTCCATGTGTCCCCAGGTGGCAGCTCGTTGCAAAGATGCTAAGGTTAGGGCTAGATCGGGGCCTTAATGCCACATCCAAGATGCACGACGTTGGCAACCGTACGTAGTCAATTCAATGTTGGGGTCAGCTCGTTCCCCCTGACCTAGCACAAGTTGAGCACGCAGTTTCCTCCTTTTTCACTGCCACTCCTGACGATTCAGCCTAAAAGTTGATGAATCCAGGTCTCCGGCCATCAGCTCAGTTCGGCACACTCTCGTCTGCTGTCATTCGAAGCAACTTCACGGAGAGCGAGCTATCCAGTCTCGCCTCCAGTGCATCATACACTTATTTGCAGTCTTGCGGTTGCTCGCTGCCGTCGCTAGAGCAACAGGCTCGCATAAGGTTGCTTTTCAAAGTAGTGATACAGCTTGGAGGAGTAGAGCAGGCTTCGAAAGTTCGTCATGTGCATATCTGGAACGTAGTGCTCCCGAGTGTTCCTGACTGGGAACAGCGAGCCGCACTCACGGTACACGTTCACCACGGCCGAGCGTTCAGGCACGAGGACATTGTCACCCACCGGGTGGTTCGCACTTCTCAGCGAAGCGACCACATCCTTGGCAAAGCCACTGGCAACCAGAAATACCTTGTGCTTCTCCGACAGCCGGTGGTACTTGACCTTACGCTGTGTCAAAAAGCGGATTTGGAGCGAGCTCGCCACTATGTCATCGGAGAACTCGTCACAGAAGTAGTGCGTGTGAAACAGCACAAGCGGGGTCTCATTGCGGCCGTGCCTGGGCAAAGTTAAGGACTTGAGTCCATGCGTGAGCTGGCCTAGGTCCTTCGCCGCCCTCATGGAGATGTACTGGTTCGTCTCCAGAAAGATGGCGTTGCGCGCTCGCCTTCGAGATCGTAGCAGGCAGTCGGCGATGCGAACTGAGTCGGAGACGTTGGAGAACCTATTGGGGAGGTTCCATGCGAGCAGGTTTAGACTGGCCAAAGTTCTCCCGGGGACGGCTGCTAGAAGCCGCTTGGCATCAGGAAGCGCGTCGGAGTCATAAAATATGAAGTCGTCGGCTCCAACGTGCCGATGATAGACAACGAACTCGACTAGAGTCAGAGGCGTCACCGTAGAGACGAGGGGCGGCACGCAGACGGTGAAGTTCCGAGCGACGGCCGAACTGTGCGTCGACTCGAGCGGTATCACCCGAGACTTTTCGACGTGCCCCGACGCAGAGGTAAACGAGAAGGAAACGCCAACAGGCTCGATCGAGACGCCGCGTACAGCACACTCCAGCAGGACCGACGTCGAGTACCCGTCAGCGTCGAGCTTCACGACAGCCATCGCGTCGCTTCGGACGCTGTGCACGCTGTCAAACCACAAAAAGCACTTGAAGTCAGCGGGGAAATCCCGTTCGACAACGGCGACGACTCGGGAGACATTCGTCCCGTCCTCTGCGACATCCCAGAACGCCGAATAGACGTGCAGGGAAAAGCTTTCGTCGACGAATACTTCTCGCCAGACAGGGAACACCACGGGCGTAACAGCAGCGCCGGAGTCGAGTTGGGAGCGTCGCAGAAGCTCAATCTGCCTGTCACACTTGACGGCGGCCTCTTTCGTCTCGAACACGTCCATCACCTCGAGGATCACCTTCATGTTGGCGTAGCGCCGCTCGCAGATGAGCAGCGCCAGCACGGAGAGGATGCACACGACGATTAGGGCGAGCTGCGTGTACTTCTTCATGCTGCCTGGGTCCGGCATAAAGATTTCACACACAGTTCGAAGGGCTTCCTCCGACCTCAGCGGCTCCGCAAAATGTCCATCGCTGGCGGGCTCGTTGCATTTGAGTTTACTTGTAGCGCTTGTAGTACGTTCACCAACTTCGGGCTTCCTTTGTAACGACTGTACTGAGTAAGCAGGTCCGGTGGGCACCACTCCGCAATTATTTAAGCAGCAAACGAAAAAAATATTGACGTAAGTTTGTGTTCAGCGTAGGGAAAACACGCACGCACAAACAACAACAAAACAACAACGCATGTTACTGATGATGATAATACTTAGGCAAAGAAACACAAAACGCCTAAGGTAATAATATCGCATTCACCGCGACCATGGATGAAAAAAAAAGCTTTTTTTTCCTCCATGACCGCGACCTCATATATAACATAAGCCTGGAATCTTGCTGCGCAAAATAAAACAAACGTTATTTTACAAAGTTTTTTTGGCCATGTGGGCATTGTTTTTACTTAGGCCTACAGTGGCCTAGCTCTCTTCGTGCTCTTTGTAGCTTTCTTGGCTTTTGTTCGACTACCAAAGATGCCTCGTTTGCTGGGAACTAACTGATTAGATCTGGGCCTTCCTACATGATCTGAGCATCCGGCTGTTTCCCTTCCATTTTTTTCGTGACGTTGTTCCGGATGCCTTTGGTAGCCTGTGCACGTGCACTCAAGGGATCAGCTGAAACTGATGTTTGGTCTCTTTTCTTTTTTTTTTTTTTTCCTGCTCAAAGCAGCTCTCAGCAGCCCCAAGCTTCTCCGTATTTTATTAGCCCATAGAACGTTTATGGCGGGAGCAGATTTCGGCCTTTGGGCTGCTTGGAGCTGCTCTGAAGAGACCTGTTCTAGGCGGACGCACCTGGCTCTCGCTGTGCTCTCGGGAAAGGGGTTGAGAAATGAGGCATATTCGAAGTATGAGAGCATTCCCATATCATAGTGTGTTGCGACGGTAATTGGAACACTTTAAATTTTTTTCCTGAGCGAACCGCCGCTCTGTTCGCGCTCAAACTTCACACGAAGGTCGCATTTTGCGGTCTATTTTGTTTGACACCGGAAACAACGACGGTACTTACCTGCTTATCCTGAAAATAAATAAAATTGATTTTCGCCTATGGAAAATGGCAGCTGATTTGGACGTGCGAGCACGAAAACCGGGTTTTCTGATCGTCTGCTGTACCATTTGGCTCCGTACGTGAATCCCAAACGTGCGTTTCACTCTGCAGGTGGTTCCGTCGTTCCAACATCAACTTGCGCTGGCTCGCACGTCCAAATCAGCCGCCATTTTGCCATAGGCGAAATTGTTTTTATTTATTGTCAGAATAAAGAGGTAAGTACCATCGTTGTTCCCGGTATCAAACAAAATAGACCACAAAATACGAACTTCGTGGCAAGTTTGAGCATGAACAGAGCGGCGGTTCGCTCAGGAAAATTTTTTAAAGCGTTCCTATTATCGTCGCAACACCCTGTATATGCATGGTAGCATATACAGGTGCAGGTGCAGGGTGGGCAGAATTTGCATGTTGGGGAGAACTGGGAGGGATAAATCTCGTCAGGTTGAGTTTCGTGGGGAAAGGTATTTGCCGGCGCTTTGCGAAGAACTGTTTCTTAATTGTTGAGTAGCTTGAAATGAGGAAGGTGCAGAGTTCATCGCTGAAGCCGATAATGAGCCAAGATGTCATCGTATTGATATGGCATTGAGAATTTTTGTGGTGTGTGGTTGTGCGAGTCGTTAATTTGCAAGGACGCCCAAGTTATTAGCACGAAGCAAACGCATGAGCTGCCTCATTTCCTGGGGGTAATGCTTGACCCGAAAGTCTACACTGGGTGTCAGGGACAATGGGTGATGGGGAACAATAGAGATGCAGCTTGTTTGGTAGTGGTGACGAGCTGATTGTGAGTTGCTCGGATAGTGACATATTCAAGGTCGGTGTGGGAATTTAAACCACGGGCAAACGTGGCCGCCTCAATAGCATCAATGTTGGCTGTCTGGAGCGTGAGTAAGGCTAGCTGCTTTTTGAGTCAACAACTGTCAGTCAGACTTGCGGTTTACCATTCCAGAGTTGGAATGACTCCGGAATCATTTCGCCCTGCCTTTACCCCAGAATGAAATGGGAGTGAAATTAGGTTACTTGGAGTGGAATCGTAACGGAATGGGCTGGATTTTTATATACCAGCTTTTTTGAACTTCAGGAGGGGACTTCAGTGATCATAGTGCTTAGCCGAGCCGGTTTTTCAAACATCCTTGCTACCAAAGTGGCCACACTGCTTTCAGTGTCATACACACCTCTGCGTCTATCGGGGATTAGTTTGGTCACCGACCTGAAACCGAAGCAACAAGAAATAAGCTTTAGCATCTGAATACACGCCAAAGCAGCTGCAGCACACACTACTGTTGCACTTGATGCATGCACCATTGACTAGCAGTCTCGACAGGAGAAAGTACATATGTGGATGGTTGGTAGGAGGCAAGATTGTGCATTAGTATGAAAGCCTGCAAAGGTGGCATGATCCGCCCGGCAAGCTGCTTTTGCGAAGGTTGGCATCAAAGAACTTGGAGAACTCCAATGCCCGAGAGGACGAGTCTGTGTAGCGTACGCTTCAAACTGGGCAGTGTTCGCAATGACCATACTTGGGGCTATAGATTCATGCGACCCGACCTGGTACGTGTTTCCGAGAATTCGGGCCAGCCTCGACGCCATCTGTCCATCTAAACAGCGGGACTTGGAACCCAGTGCCAGCATGTAACAATAGAATGCTAAAAACGGCCCAGTACGAAGGCTTTTGAAATAGCACCATGTTAATATACCAAAGATTTGATTGCCTTACCTGTTTGTGTACACAAAGAGCTTTTTTGTGCTTCTGTGCGTTACTGTAAATGTGCTGTAATTTTTTGGTTGTTGTAAATGGCCTAATTAAGAATGAACTGCCCATGATCTGCAAATTATTGTCCCACAAACAATCCTCGCGGGATTTTAACATATAAAGAATAGCGATACTGGTATACTCTAGCTGCTATCTTCATAACAGGCATTTAGCTCTTTAAAGGAGGAAGTCATCACATTATCACGTATGGCAATTCGAATATAGTTATATTTGAAAGTGAAGCACTGCTTCGGACAATAAAATGGGCGTTGTTTTCACTTCGAGCAATGCCCTTGCCAGAGCGAATAACCACTTTGTGTCCATTTTAACGATTCTTGAGGTGTTTGGCACTTTATTTACGTGTACACTCAAACTTCGTTATAACGAAGCTGAAGGGGACCCGTAATTATTTCGTTATATCCATTATTTTGTTATATCAATTATAACAGTTTACCGCAATGTATGCTCAGTTCGGTGCAAAACGATAAGCATGCAAAGAAAAAAAGTGCCTTGCAGCCCATTGCACTGCTACGCGACCACGCATGCGATGGACATCGAATAGAATAATATTTTGCTTGCTCAATGCGCACACTTGCCATTTTATTGTCCACAAGACAACTGGAAAACAGCCTGCAATGCTCCTTCGTTTTGGACATTGCAAGTGAAAGACTTTGTTTTCAGCAGTGGCCACCGTGCTGATGTGTTTTCGCCGTCACCATGAGCGCCGAAGAAACGGTGTAGAAAGTCAACCGTATCGAGTGCCTCCGACGACGTTGGCACGTCGAATGCCTGTGCATGGAAGACCGCGTGGCGTCTTTGTCGTCACTTGCGTCAGTTTGTCTGGTGACATCTGAGTCAAGTGCGGAACCTACGAAGTGACCACCCCAGAAAATATCTAGTTCCTCAATGTCGTGTGAACACATATGCATACTCTTTTTTCCCTAGAACAATAAAAGACTGGAATGTATTACCGGATGCTATACGTGATTCTCAAACTGCAGAACGTTTTGAAAACAATATTACTAAATATTTTCTAAGTGAATCTTCGTGAACGATGATTGCTTTTTTGTGTGTGTGTGTGCCTGTGTTCTATTGTAAATTTGAATGTATTTGCTGTAAATTGTCTCAATGTACATTGTAGGATGTAGTACTGTGAAGTGTATTTTGTGATGTATGTGATGTAGCATGGAAGTTGTAGAATGTAGTATAGTGATGTATTCTTTTTGTATCGGCTATGCATTTTTTCTTTACGCTTGACATGGTGGTTGTTATGTCAGTTTTTTACCCAACCCCTGTAATGGCCCAATCGGCCAACAGTACCTGGGCCCGTTTGCGTGAACGCAACAAGTGCGAGATAAGTTCTCAAGACTTCAGTGCTGTCTAGGTAGTAAGTCGTTTGCCCGAAACTGATACAAACGCTCGTTAAGGTAGCGTTTCCCTCGGCTTTTCTGTCAACCGGCTTACTTGCCCTGGCCGACTTCGACTTATTGGCGTCTTATTCGTAAGCGGGAACTTAATCATGAACTTATGCGTACGGGCAAATGGGCCCTGGAAATAAGTAAATAAATAAATAAAAAATAGCATCTTCGGTTGGCTGTGTGATCGTCGCATAAATTTTAAAACGGCCGCGCCAAACGAGCGTCACACTCCGCGGTATACTTCATGCTTCGTGGTCGGGTTTTTTTCTGAGTGGGAGGGGGGAGCCTAAAATTAGTTCATTATATCCATTGACAGGTCAATTTTACTTCATTACAATGAGGTTTCAAATGCATGGGTCTCTATGAAGCTTTAAAAGGGAATTTCATTTACTTTGTTATATCCATTATATTTCGTTATATCCCATTACGTTAAAACGATGTTTGAGTGTACTGCACATCTTTTCCCTGGCTAGTTCCCAACTCTATCTCTGCTTTTAGCCACTTCTGTGTTCATGTAACCGTATATGTCCGAGTTCAGCTGATTGCAGTCCATCATGTCTGACGGAACACAAGGACACTAATAAAGAATTGTTGCAAGTGTGAACGTGCTGGAAACTCAATATACACGAAACTTCCCATCTTTTTCCATTCTTTATTTATCGTAACTCGTAAAATTTAGTGTTTGCAAGTAAAGCTTTCAGACTGTTTCCTACGATACTAAGTTTGCAAAAAATCTCCTTTGCAGTATACTTGGGGGCTCAAATACATGCACTTAGGATAATATGCTTGTCGTAACGCTTTTAGTAGTAAGTACGTACTTCTGGTGCAGAGCAGAACTTTTCTGAGATACATAAGTTTGGTGAGTGCGTTGTACTGGCTGTTTTTGATTGATTGGTTGATTGAACGTTTATTACCATTTGTTACATGAAGTTTACAAACACTGATTGGACCCGTAGCCAGAGGCTAGTGCAGGGTCCAATAAGAAAAACAATGGACAGAAATGGGAAATATCAATTACACGTAATACAGGTACAGCTGTACAAACACTGTAACCATCACTTCCGTGTGAATATGAGCGTACCCTTTCACACAGTAGAGAAGTCTTTCTCTCCTTAAACAATCAGGTCCCAGAAAAACAAAACTACTTGTGCGCATACAATCAGAAAGTTTCGACAGAGCACTTTGTGGACACACCCAGAAACATGAGAGAGTTAAAATAAAAAAACCACGATAGCTATCACGGGTTTTATGAAGAGGAAAAACAAAAAAAGGCTAGGTTTACAAGATTCACCAGTGTATAATTGTGCAAATAATAAGTGTTTACCACCAAAGAAAAAAAAGCAGTTACAGCCTGCTCAAAAACTGTTTTTTTTTAGTTTTACCACAGCATTGTGTGACCTCTTCAATTCAGTGGGACAACTATTCCAGATTTTTATTCCTGTGAATTGCATTTGTCTCTCCCTTAAAGCTGTGAAAGCTTAGTCATACTTGTGTGTTTCACAGCCGCTTGGGCAGCATAACAGCTAGGTTCTACTATACTGTGATACTGCGCTTTCAAAGCTATTGCACCTTGCATAAATGATATTCTCATGTACTAACGCGCCCACTGTGGGATACATGCTCACATAATGTAAACAAATGAACAAAGTAGAAAATTTATGCTGCCTGGCTGAACTGAACACTGCATACCCACCCCTCGTGGAAACCTCCGAGAGCTTCTCAGTTTTCAACATTACTAGCATCATCAGCAAGGAGACCTACGTAACCTGTAATACATACAAGGCAGATGCATGTTGTCGAACTTTATGCGAGTATATGCAGCAGAGCACAGCTAAGTTCCCGATCGTTTTTCAATCCAGTGTGTCCACAACACATGCGTACAAACGGCAATCTCTTCCTCTTTGCCCATACCTTATCCACATACACAGACCCATCCGTGGAATCACTGTCAGAATGGGCCCCAGATAAGGTACTGGCGGCCACGACTGTCAAGACTTCCAGCATAGCTGCAACTGATTGGGAGCTATCGCTGGCCAAATGAGGTCGATCGTGATACTGTGGGAGTTCCTTCAGGTCTTCCTGCATGCGATAGCTCCATGGCATTGGGCTGTTCAGTAGAGGGCTTTGGCACGCAATGTCAAAATTGGATGCTTGCTTCACAGCAAGTTATGTCTAAAAACACTAGCATTTCTCCTGCCTCTGCCCACTGACACTGCTCCCCCTTCCCAGTCCGCGTGAACTACCCGTGGCTTGTAATATCTGGTTGGTGACCATCCCCACTATGTCACTACTGGGCTATCACTGTTGACACATCAGTGATGATAACCCACGGCTGAGGAACTAGTAAAGAGACCCACCCATATCTGCTGCAATCAATTTATAAGTCAAGCCAAACTTTCAGTGTTTACCTAATCCAATAAGCTTTAAACATTCCTTCGTCTGACTATTGCATGTTCGACAATTCCAGAAAAGTCTCCCCGCTTGTTTAACCCTTCACTGCGCCTACAAAGATGTATCCAAAACCACCCTACCCCTGTGGTTTGCTCATGCGTCAATGTAAAGTAATCACCGGTGGTTTCAACATCCTCTACAGCAGTACTACATTCACACTGCTAATAAAACTAGCCCCTTGAGCAGCTTACTGAGGCCATCTTCGCTCACTGATTGCATAAACACCAGCCTTTTCTACTTTCACTTCCCACCCCTTTTGCACCACACTTTCTGGAAGGGTTTCTTTCACACAAAACTGTCCAACTTGATAAAGACCTACTTGTGTGCGAAACAGAAATCAAAACAAGCAACACTGGTTCCCCCAAAAGTGCCAAGTGCTGGTCACACCAGTAGTCTGCTGTTCATTCCTTCCGTCACCAAACGCTCCCGTCACTTGCCAAAAGACACTTGTCTGGGTTCAGCGAGTCCTATTCGTGCAGTTCTACAGACAGGAGAAAAGAGTTCTTACGAAGCCATGACAGTGCACTGCACTTGTTCATCGCCATCGAAATGAACTGGCATACACACACTCGGTACGCTTGTATAACATAATTTATTCACGCTCGTTACATCAGGATGCCCACAAATCGGGTGAGACAATAATAAATCACAGTAATGCCACAATTGCGAGCTATCAATGCCGCTCGCACAAAAAAATGGGGGCAAGGAACATCGGGAATGAGATTATTATGAGGAATATCAACATAACAAAGTGAATAAATGCAGAAGCAGACTGAAGGGGGCAGGCTCGTGCCAGCTAGAGGTCAAGCTGCTTGGGAACCTCCCAAGGGAATTCTTTGCGGCCAAAGTGTCCGTACGCGCTAGTGCTCTGGTAGATGGGGTTCTTCAGCTGGAGCTCTCTGATGATGACGCCCGGCCGGAGGTCGAAGTTCTTGTTCACTATGTCCAGCAGCTCCTTCTGCGAGTACTTGGACGTCCCGTACGGCAGCACCGTGATGGAGAGCGGCTCGGCGATGCCGATGGCGTACGACACCTGCACCAGGCAGCGCTTGCAGATGCCCCCCTTGACGAGCGACTTGGCCACCCAGCGCGCGGCGTAGGCCGCCGACCGGTCCACCTTGGTGGGGTCCTTGCCGGAGAAGGCGCCCCCGCCGTGGGCGCCCCAGCCGCCGTACGTGTCGACGATGATCTTGCGGCCCGTCAGGCCGGCGTCGCCCATGGGTCCCGCCTGGACGAACTTGCCGCACGGGTTGATGTGGTACACCGTGTGCCGGTCCAGGTAGCGGGCCGGAATGACGCACTTGATTACCTGCTCCATGACGGCTTTGCGGAGCTCGTCGAGCGAGATGTCCTCCGAGTGCTGCGTGGACACCACCACCGTGTGCACGCGGATGGGGACGGCGCGGCCGTGGTCGAAGTAGTACTCGCACGTCACCTGCGTCTTGGAGTCCGGGCCCGCCCACGGGAAGGTGCCGTCGCGCCGGAGGCTGGCCAGCCGCTTGTTGAGGCTGTGCGCCAGCACGACGGTCAGCGGCATGCACTCGTCCGTCTCGTCCGTGGCGTAGCCGAACATGAGGCCCTGGTCGCCGGCGCCGAGGTCCTCCTCGCTGCGCTGCTGGTGCACGCCGGCAGCGATCTCGGGGCTCTGCTGCTCGATGGCCACGAGCACGTTGCACGTGCGGTAGTCGAAACCCTTTGTGCTGCAGTCGTAGCCGATCTTCTTCACCGTGTCCCTGACCACGCGCTGGTAGTCCACCACCGCGTCGGACGTGATCTCTCCGAACACCATGATCATGCCCGTCTTTGTGGCCGTCTCGCATGCGACTTTGGCGTTGGGGTCCTGCTTCAAATGAGCGTCCAGGATTGCGTCACTGACCTGGTCGCACATTTTGTCGGCATGGCCCTCGCCGACAGACTCCGAAGTGAACAGGAACGTCTCCAGGGAGTCGTCCTCCAGCTCTTCGTTGTCGTGAACGTCGTGCGGCATTTGGCCATTCGTAAGGACGTGGTCCCCAACGACGTTGCTCATCGCTGCGCTCGAATTTTTCACAAGCGTGGCAAACGTGCACGAGCGCGAAGACTGCAAGTGCTGCAAGCCACAGGAGCGGGAGACGACGATTCTATGGGAGATGACAGCGAACCTGGCAGCTGGCGTCGGTGCAAGCGTGCACGCGTTGACACACAAAAAAAATTACGAAATGTTTTGTATAAAATATTTGTGAATAAATTATGACACATTACTTAAAATTTTTAGTTTCAGTTATTTTTTTTACAAGTCTTAGTCAAGTGTTTCAAAACATTTGCTGACCAACAGCGTGTATTATGCATACAACCTTTCGGAATATAAATAGTAAAAAAGGTTTTGTTAACGTAACTTGTATGCATATTTCAGAAAGTTTTGTTGTTACGATGCAAGTAAAATTTAACTAAATGTAGTGGCCTCAAGCTGTAAAGGGAGGCTGTGAAGCGGTAACACTGCGCTTCTAAAAAAAGAAAAAAGAAGCGCTTCCCTCCAGCGGGCAGTGCGTGCGACGAAGAGGCTAGCTCGCCTTCGAAGAAAAGAACGCTGCTTTTCCCTACAATCGAACCCAAGCCTCGGCCGCACGGCGAGTTCTGCAGCGATGGATGTGTTTCTGATGGTGCGACGGAAAAAAACCACCATTTTCCTCGACGCCAAAGAAACCACTTCGGTGCGCGAACTGAAAAAGATGATTGCCGGAATAACCAAGGTCGCACCGGAGAATCAGGTGCTCTACAAAGACGACCAGTGCATGGATGACAACAAGGTGCTGACCGAGTACGGGCTGAACAGCAGCACGGCCAAGGCCCAAGCCCCGGCGACCGTGGGGCTGGCGTTCCGAGACCCCGACACGGGCAAGTTCGAACCGCTCGAAGTGACGCCGCTGTCGAGCCCGCCGGAGCTGCCGGACGTAATGAAACCGCCCGAGTCGCAGGCCCACGAACAAACGGTGGCTTGAGAAACCAGCTTGCGGTGCCCCACGAAGACTTACTACTCCCCATCCACCACACTCCAAGCACCTGCGGCCTCTCCTCCGAGCTCTCCTCTCTTACGCCTTTTTTTCTTTTGTTTTGTCCTTATCACAACGATGGCTGATGTTTTTTCTTCTACCTTCCCGCCTGCCATACTGCACCACCGCCAAGTGCTAGTGCCTACACCTTTGGAGACTCAATTGGATTCAGCCTCATTCGCCGTCGTCGTTTCCCGTCCTCAAATGTCCCCCACCCGTTCCCCCGCTCTCCTGGTTCGTCACCAGTGACTTATTCACTCGCAGCTGCGACTTGGTGCGTCGCCTTCGTTTCCTTGGATTTTGTGTGCTGAACTGCTTTCAATTCGGAAAAGAAAAGAGCAAGATGTGGTCACCGAACTGCTCCGACGGGTGACGCGGTGCGGAGAAGTGCGTTCCACAAAGCAGTGTCTTCAAGGGACGTTTGTTTGGTAGTCTGTCCCAACCTCCGTGTGTCACGTGCTCTCTGTCACAGGCAGCCAGCCGCGCGATTCGGGGGTGACGTTGCGGTTTCATCCTCGTCGTGGCCCAGGAAGAAAAAAAAAAAGTATAATCCGATAATCGGCTCTTCATTAACCCTCTCCCCCTCTTGCGTGTGTTGTGTAACCCCCCCCCCTCCCCCAAACTAATCTTTTATTTTCAACGTATGGTTTTTTTTTTGTTTTTTTTATCCCGCGCTTTCAAAGTTCACCATTCCCGCAGGACTGCTGTCAGAGTAACTTGCCGAAAATTTGTTACCCATCTGTCTCACCCGGGAAAAAAGGTTTTTCTTTTATTTCATCACTTGTTCTGTTTCATGCTGAGGCTGAAATAAACAACACTGCATCTTGCCGAGATCTTTAAGATGGGCCGAACATGTCACAAGAATATTGGCATTGCTTGCAATTTTATTTTTTTAATAGGCCATGCGAAAGCATATCGCGAGCTTGGGTAACTGTGGTGGCATGAGTTGGTGAAAGTGCATGAAGATTTCCAGTGTTGTAAAAAAAAAACGATCTCCCGACCTGCAGGGGTTGGTGTGGGGGGGGCTAAATATAAACCTTTTCTTGGCAAGACCCTGGAGGCCGAGTAATTCTGGTTTCAAATGAGTGGTGCATGGCCCTGCCTTGTGTAAAGGCCAGGTGTGCTTGGCGGCTACGGTTTGCAATAAGCACGACTTGTTTGGGGGCTTAGCATGTACAGTGCATTTTGTTTGCCTGTGTCAGCGGGTTATTGCCATTTTTTTAAAAAGAGATTCACTGAATTTGCTCGCAACTGACCTGCTGCGATACCCTGCGGTATGTTTGGAGAGCGACCAGGCCGCATTTTCAGCTGATTAAAAAAAAAAAAAAACCTCGCCCTTTGACCCAAATGCACATCACTACGATACGGCCCCACAGAACCAACTTCTGACACTGCTGTCACTCCTTAGGACATATTTCCTCCTTTTTGGATTGCAAGAAAATAGTGTAGCCTTCCACACGAGTCTGCCAGTACGTACGGTGCACTTATTTCGAACTAATAACGATGCTTTCGAGTACCGAGTGCTGTCCCTGCAGTAATTGTGATAGCTCCACTGAAGGCTTTTTTCCGCTGGCTCAAATGGAGACCACTGCGAGGGGTTCTGCTCCTCGACACTTGCCGATAAATGCCTGACCAGCACTGCAGCACCTCTTCTTTCTGTAACGCAATGTGCAACGAGGAGCTTCTGTCGCTTTCTTTAGCCAAGAAGAACGAGCGTGTAAACGAGGTGGAGAGAATGCCGGTTGGGCTTTCTTTATTAAGCCAGAGAAACCTATTGCTTGCCAGTGTGAGTAGTGACGAGAGGTTGTGTTCTTTTGCTAAGCTGGAGGATACGTGCACATATTTAATAGGAGAACCCAAAGGAATGTTTGCGTATACACTGTATCGAATGAAAGAAAATTTGTACTTAAACAATTGAGAGAGTTTCGCGGTGTGCTGTAACTCATTCGGCGAATTAAAGCAGTTGTTTTACGATTGTGCAAATTCTTGCAAAGATGAGTAAATGCACTGCGAACTGGGAAGCTTCGCGGCACGTGCAAACCGTGTGCCATCGCACGGCCCCATCGTAAGAAAACAAATGTGCTGCCAGTCACTGGGGATCTTCGATTTACTGTCCCTGACTAACTGCAAACTCCTTCGATTCGATTTTCCCATGTATCCCTATGGCTTCGGGGAATCCTTGGACTACCCGCGGACTATCAGCGGCGAGTCCGAGACTAAATCGAAGAGCCCCACTGTTGATGGGAGCACGTGGTCTACTCGCAGTTGAACGCGCCTCTGATCATGCCTGTACACAGTTTTACCATTCAGGTGATTGAAAAAAAAAAAACAAGTGCGCTGTTGAACCTGTCATCCACTCTGGGTCCTGGATGCTACGCCATAGGCTTTGCTGGCTTATTCTGGACCGAATCCAAAGAAAGGGGCAAGTATTTTGCATTGCTAGAAAAATTGTCCTGACAACTGCTTTTACAACGGCAACTTATTAGGGGCCAAACTCGGAGAGTTACCTTCAGAAACATCTGGAATTGCATCAATTTTTGTTGCAAGACATTCTTCGTGCCTGGGAAGCTGCCACTCTCGTAGACTAAGGCCCCTTGCAGGACGGAAGGTTTTAACTTTACCTCAAAAACAAAGCCTCCGTTGATAACACTCAGTGTGGCAATTTGGGAAGCATTGCTTGAAGACCTGCTCTTTTTTTGCTTGTTTTCGCCTATGTTCTGCACTTGAATGGGCCGTGCAGACAAAATGTAAGTGTGGTTGATTTGAAAGAATGCCTCGTTGGAATAACTCTGACATCACTTTTACTTTTAACGCAAACTACGCTCAAATAGGCTATATAATCAGAAAAAAATTACTCCCAACATCCCCTCACAGGAACCCGTGTAGATGCGACGCATAGGGGGTTCCGTTGTCGTTTCTGTTAGGTTGATTCTCCCATCGCGTGAAACGTGCCGTGAACCCCCTGCCGCGGCTATGACGCGACGTGGTGCGGCTATGACGCAACACAATCCACTTTAATCTAATCCAATCCAAGCCAATCGAATCCAATCCAATGACCCTCGTGAGAGAGAGCTCGCTATCGGAGAGGAGAGGGGGTGAGCGGCGGAGAGCGCAGCTCGCGCGGCGAGGATAATGGGGGAGGGGTGTGGACAGACAACGACAACGCCTTATGGAGGGACAAGGCGAGTGAATGAGATGCAGCCGCATCTAAAAAAAGAAAATGGCTATGCGACCCACTAGCTCGTTTTCCTGCGCTAGAACCTTGTTATGGGCAGCCGTGCGATTGGCCTAGGCCATCAAAAGCAAACTCCAGCTTATAGGCTTGCAGAAACAGCTATTTGCACTTAAATTTATGCATACTCATTTTATAGCAGTGGGGTAAACAAAGAAAGTTACGAATAGAAGTACCAGTGCGTACTGCTGTTGGTACTGCACAGCAGTCTGACGCTTTGGGGTTGTCTTATGTGACACAGGCTGATTGGCATAAGCGACATTGGCTTACGTGACACTGTTTGTCGAGCATACCCCATGTTTCACAAAGCGATTACTACCTACCGTAACAAAAACAAGCCAGATGCAAGTGTGGACAGCGCTCCTGAGCAGTAGGGTGCTGCCATATAGGAGGACTTACGGTAAAAAGGCATTCCACAGTACACTGCAGACTAAACAGTCCACTAATGTTCGCTTGAACACCTGCTCTGGATATGTCAATGCAGGCGTCACGAAACACAGTTTAGTGGGAGAACCAAAATTTTGGCTTAAATTGTTTAATTTCTCAGTGAATAAACCATCGTTTGGTGCCGGACAAGTGTTGGGGCACTACAAAACACCAAACCTTTCGAATAAAACAAACTTGTATTTTGTTTGCATGACCCCTTTAACGTAACCAGCTGTCAAGTGGCCTCAATAGCTCAACTCTGCTCAAGACCACAGTGCCAAGGTCATGTACTAGATGACCAACTTTTGTGGGCAGGTGTCAATGTTGATGCTTGGGTGAGTTGGTGTTTTATATTCTTGAATTCACAGTGCAAACAACAAATGAGGACAACAGGAAGAGTGTGTCTCACTCTACCTGTCGTCCCTGTTTGCGCTGTGAATTCAAGAAGGGTTGGCTGCCTCACAAAATGCAAAAACTGCCTGTAGTCGGCGGCGTCGTGACGAACGGTACCACAATGGCCACTAAACTCAATTGGATTTTAACTGGTGTAAGAACTATGCCTAAGCATGTACACGGCAGGTTGCAGAAGGATGCTCTCAGGAACGGACGTCAGAAAAGCTCCAGTGCGTCTAGTCGGCCATGCTAATGAAAAAAATTTTGCTAACAAGCAAGCACTTTACTACATAAAGTGCAAGCACAGCAGAAATCCACACTAAAGACACCGATTTTACCATTTCAGTTGATCACTCCACCAGGCATGCCCAATACAAGCAGTATAAGTATGACCAATTGCTAAAGATAGCCCATTTTCCCCGTTGCAAATTTTCAAGCGCATAAGCATCAAATACAATTCTGGGCTGCGAGGGACAACGCACTGGAGGGCTCTAGATTAATTTCGACCACCTGTGGATCCTTAACGTGCACTGAAATCTCAACACGTGGGTGTTTTCATTTTTCGTTGCCATCTGAAAAACACAACAGCAATATGTGTGCTGGCAATGGAGCAATGGCCTATGTGCACTTGTACAGGTCCCGTAGTAGCATGGGCTTTGCACAGCACATGTAACAACTTAGCTGTGTGGCCATACTGATGAACACAGCTCAGTTATTGTGTGAAGAAAAATTTGACATCCACCTCAGTGCAGCCATATGGCTACAAAGGAAAGCTGTACAGCTTCCTCAGAAACTTGGCAGCTGAAGAAAACTTCGTCCTGGTCCAGGATAGCCCTGTAACTTCACAGAAACTTACTCCACCTTGGAGATTTCCCTCAAATCTGGTCGATCAGCTCAGTATTGTACGCACACCTGCACACAAGCGACATGGCTGGCCACGATTGTCAAGTAATTTCCTTCCACTCGATTCCAGCATAACTAAGCCTTACGCAAGCACTTGGTCTCCCTTATTTACAATTCCAAGCAGCTCATGAACAGCCAATAACAGCTCTCACAATAGGAATTAATTCTACAGGTAAAAAAATACAGGTCTGCTCTGGAGCCATTTTGGGCAGTCCTGTAGGACACATTGGAGAGACCAGGGAAGGTATTCTCGTGTATTGTCCGTTTTGTGTCCGTTTCAAAAGTGTCCGTTCTGAGCAAGCCCTGACTGGCTAAAAGCGAACACCCGGATGCGATGCCACGCAAGCACGGCAGAGCTATGAGCGGCAGCTTCTCGGAGCAGATGATTTTTCTTCCCCTTTTTGTTGGTTTGCTGGCGGAACAATAAACACATAAAAGATACTAGTTTAAAATATATTTAAAATGTGTTTACGAGAAAAGTTTCGCAAAAGTCATCCCAAAGCCCACCTACAACTGGAAGTATATCACAATAAAACGGATGCAAAACGGACGTTTTCAAAATGGACAAACACGGCAATACCCCCCACCCCCCCCCCCCCCCCCCCCCCCCCCATGCCCACCCCCTCCTCCTGATCTTCACCTTGCCAGAAACAAGCTATGACGCAAACTTTATTTCCTTGGCCTCCCATTGCGGTGACTGGCGTTTGGATTTCTTGAGGTAGAAGTCCCATCGCATTGCCCTTCCAGCATTAATACAGCCTGGAAACCACGTCCAACAGGACTTTCACTCTTGGCTTGCCACTTTGCAAGACCACAGGCCACCGCCAAGCTTTGTGCGCAGTAAGTCAAAGGCACAGATGATTATTTTGGAGCAAGCGTGTTTATGTGACAACAACAACAAAGTGCATGTCTGCCTAACCTGCAAAACACACACACCACAGTAAAAAAGCCTAGAAAATACTGTTTCTGTACTGTAGAAAAATACATCCACTCCTCTTTTGTAAACTGTAAAAAAAGCCTAGAAAAAAGCTTGCGAGAGCTCAAATTTTCAAATGCCAAGCTGTCGACTAATTTGATGCGGGGTGGCATACTGTGTGACAAGCACTTGTGAGCTGGTGTTTGCACTGGCATCTTTGCTCAGGCCTCTTCTGATCATGCTGAACCTTTTCCTCAGCATCACATGCTCTCGATCATCACGGCGATGCCCTGGCCGCCGCCGATGCAGGCCGAGCCAATGGCGTACTTTCCCTTGCGGTTCCTGCAAGTGAAGGAAGCAGAGAAAGCGTGGAAGCAATCGTCAGAAACACGAACAAACGCAAAAATATCCCGTAAAATTCAATTTTTATTTTTGTCCGTGACAAAATTTTCTGTCACTGCTTGTAAGCTGCTTTCCGTTGACAGACTATACAAAACACTAATCAACGATGCATAAAACTGGTCAGAACAAAGTAGTGCCTCGGTTGAAAGCTGAAAGATTTTTTTTTTAAACCCCAATATTAAGCTAGGTTTGTTCTAAAAAAAATTGCACTGAACCTTTCAGCTTGGTGTCTAAATAATCAATCTGCAGATGGATTGTTACCTTTGCACATTGACAAGAATTCTTACAAAGTAGTAAATAAATTTTTCAGAGAGTAGCTGGTATAGTCTCAAACAAAGTAGGCTATACCACACAATGCATGAGCTACGTCTAATTGGTTTCATTGATCGATTGATTGATTGTAGGGTTTAACGCGCTGACATAACTCAGGCGATGAAGCGAGCCGTAGTGGAGGGCTCCGGATTAATTTTGACCACCTGGGGATCTTTAACGTGCGCCGAAATCTCGCATACACGGGCGTTTTTGCTGTTCGCCTCCATCTGAAAAGCGGCCGCCGCGGCCGGGAACATTGGCAAGCATTATTACAAAGTAGCAAACACATTTTTCAAAGAGTAGCTGGTACAATCTCAAACAAAGTAGGCTTTACCACACAATGCATTTTTTTTTTTGGCGATAGTATGCCCTTTGGCATAAAGGCTTAGAGGTACAAGTTGGTACCCATTTCCCGGAGGAAATCCAGAAGACAGCGGTGGTGGGGCCCCCACAGCCATCGTTGCAGATCAGGAGGTCTCCCAGGATGCAGGCCTGTGCCGCGAAGGTGTCTGGATCTCGCTGCACTCAGGGAAGGGCACGTCCATAGCAGGTGGTTGGTGTCGGCGTCTTCAGCAGGAACCGTACAGAAGGGGCAGGTGTTGGTAAACGGGGCATGGTATCGTGGTGGCCACGCCCGGGTTACCGCAGGAGACAGGGACACCCCAACTCGACGTCTACGCAGCAGGACCTCCTCCCAGCGAGCGAGCCCACTGGGAAGGTCTGTTCCACACGGTGGGATGAGAGCGCGTGTGGCGCGACGCAGATCTTCCTTTAGTTGGACAAATTGTTCATGTGGGTCCATTGCCAGCAAGGGCAGCGGTCGTGGAACCGAGGAGAGGTGACAGGAAGTATCCGCCGCAATATGCGCGGTGATAGTATTACGCCGGATCCACGACAGTCGGAGAGGGCAGGGGTACGTGTCCAGCAGTTTATGAATCTCTCTTGAAACGGACGAGTTGGAGGCTACACGGCGCAAATCCCGTATGGCCGCCGTTGAGTCCGTGTACATTTGTACAGTAAAACTTCCAGGGGCTTGAAGTGCTGGTAGTAGCGCTTGCAGTCCGTCCCGGATGGCTGTAAGCTCCGCCAGCATAGAAGGCCAGGTGCGAAGTGATTCATAAGTGCAGTTTTGGTTCGCTTCTGAATGAGAGGGACATTGGATCTCCGTAGTTAAAACGCCGTCTTGGGCCCCAGCGTCTACAAATGCCTCTACAACCTGGGGCTGGTTCGCAGCCGCTCGTAATGGTGCGCCCGAGGCCTGCGCGTCTGCGTTCCCGGTCGACCGACTGTGGAATCTAGTTAGCGGCCTGTTGTCGGTCACTTGATGGTATTGCCAGGGCGGCCTAGTTACAGGGTGGGCTGGAAAGGCAGGTAGAGGACGGCCCATGTAAATTGCCAACGCCGCTGCCTCCGCAACAAAATTAAGTTTGTGCTGGCGGGGAGCGGCGCTGATGTACAAGCTCATCCAGGGTGTTCAGTTGAGCTTCTGCCTGAAGAGATGGTATGGGCGTTATTTGAGGGAGGAAGGTGATTGTCCGCATTGCAGCTCTATTAATTCATTCAAGTCGGGCCCACTCCACTTGGGTCATATGCTGGAATTGAGCCTGATAGATAAGTCGAGGCTGAAGTATTGACCGCACTAAGAGTCGGGCTATTTTGAAGCAGGAGCCCCCAGCCTTTTGTGACATGCGTCGGATAAGGTGTAGCATTTGACCTGCTTGTTGGCGGGCAGATCGAAGCCACGAGGCAGCTGACCCTGACGACGAAATTTCCAATCCCAGCACGCGAAGAGAGGTAGCAGTGCGCACAGGCTGGCCGGATAGTTGTAGCGCGATCGGGGATATCTCCAATCTACGACGGCCCCAAGCATTGGCCACGGACAGAAGGGCTGTCTTCTCGACTGAAAGCGAGAGACCAGCGTATTCACACCACTTCTGTGTGTCGGTTAAAGCTTGTTGCAGGCTCGCGGCTTGCCGAGACAGGTCAGGGTGGAGTCCATACTGTAATATCGTTCGCGTACACCAGGAGGTGTAGGTCTGATATAAAGCCAAGATGCCAGGCAAGCGGCAGCATAACTACGTTACAGAGGAAGGCTAAAATCACCGATCCCTGAGGCACTCCACGGACGGGCATAAAATGGCCATAACTAGCTCCACCAATCCGTACTGAAAATGATCTTTTAGACAAGAAGGTCCGGATAAAAGATCGGACCTTTTCCGGCACAAGTAAGCTTTGGAGAACTTCCAGGATAGCACTGTGGCTGACGTTGTCATATGCCTTGTGAATGTCCATTGCAAGCAACGTCCGCACTTTGTGAGATCGGCCGCCCAGTAGCACCATTGATGATAAATGCTCAAGTCCATCCTCTGTCCCCAGACGGGGTCTGAACCCAATCTGTGCCAGGTGGTACCACCGGTAAGTGTCCATCCACCACTGAAGTCGCGTAGCCAGCATTTGCTCCAACAGTTTCCACAAGGTGCACATTAATGCGATTGGATGCAAATTGGGGAGATGCTCGGGTGGTTTGCCTGGCTTCAGTATAGTGACGATATCTGCCCGGAGCCATGACTCTGGTATTTGGCCCGACAGCCACACCTCATTGATGGAATCGAGGAGACGGCTCAGGGCCGGATCGTCGAGGTTCTTATAAACCTCGTACGTAACGCCGTCTGGGCCGGGAGATGACCGAATTTTCGCCTGGTCTATCGCAGCCAGGAACTCTGCCATGGTGAAAGCCGATTGCATTCCACGGACCGCGGCATCAGAAGGAGAGGCTCCGACATGGCGCGGTAGAGGAAACGGGCACGGGTTGCTAGCCGGGAGGATGTCAAATGCAGGGTACAAGGCGCAACATGGCTACTTTTGGAAAAATTCTGTGTAGCATTGTAACTCAAATTAATCAGACATGGCCCATGCATTGTGTGGTATTGCTAGGCAGAATTTTTCCAAAAGTAGCCATGTTGCAAATGGGGAAGTGTTGGCAATCTTCTCAGCAACCACATACTGGTCATCCACATCGCAGACTGACCAAGAAACACACAAGAGGCACCATGACAACACTGCATGGTTCAAAGCCTGCTTTCATATCTTCATAGAAAGAATATGCTTATCCCTTTGATGCCAAATGTTGCTGAGGAGCAAGAACTCAAACAATATTTTACTCTCGCAATTTGTGGTTTGACAGAGAAAGGTTCCCAGACCTTCAAAAATTAAAAAAGAGAGGGCAGCATCTACTTCCGCATGCTAAAAAAAAAAGTCTTGTTTATGCGTGTAACTTGCATCGAGCCTGGCGGCTGAACGGGCTAGCGACAGGGAAGCGAAATTGTGCAATTTTGTTGTCATTACAAATGATAGCAATACAAACTTTACTTTTTCGTCTTAACTTGCCCCATAAAAGAAGCTAATCAAGATAGCTTTCTTGTTCAACTGCAATATGGAGCGGCTAGCACCCAGTGTTTTTTTTTCTGACTCCATATTTGTTACGTCGGAGGTCCTTTTAGATCATAAAAACGTTGTCATAATCTTAAGAAAAAAATTAAACATATGTTTCACATACAAAAATGGTTGCGGGTGATACACATTTCGGGCGAGAGTTTCATGATACAATATATGCAACACAAAAATGCTTGTCATTAGGTACAACAAACCAAGCATTTTTTCCTTTACATTTCTTTTTTTTTACGGTATAAATCCACGGACTATAAAGCGATGCCAGCTTTCTAACAATTGACGGGAGAGCAAGGCACTATTGTGGCCTACTATCATGATGCCAATGAATATCCTTCGCCGAGAAACAACATTTCAGTGAAAGATTGAACACCCAAGCACGCAGTTACAAGGGGAGAGATAAATAGGAGGGCACTTACAAGGTGCTGCCAAAAAGTTTGGCAAGATTTGAACACAGCGTGTGCAAATGCCTGTAAAGAAGGCGTATCCCACAACACTTAGATGCGACTGCATCTCATACACTCGCCTTGTCCATGCAGCGTCGGCGTCGTCGTCGTCCGCCCCTCCCCCATTCTCCTCGCCGCGCGAGCTGCGCTCTCCGCCGCTCACCCCCTCTCCTCTCCGATAGCGAACACTCTCTCGCGAGGGGCATTGGATTGGATTCAATTGGATTGGCCTGGCTTGGATTGGATTAAAGTGGACTGTGTTGGATTGTGTTGCGTCATAGCCGTGGCAGGGGGTTCACGGCATGTTTCACGCGATGGGAGAATCAACCTAACGGAAACAACAACGGAACCACGTATGCGTCGCATCTACACAGGGGTTCCCGTGAGGGGAGGTGGGAGAAATTTTTTTCTTTGAACAGGTAGACAACCCTTGTTTCAATCTGGATGCCTCGTTTGTTTGGGGCGCCTCGAATGTGCTTCGCAATTGCGCTCATCAAGCACTTAACTTGCGCTGACAGAACTGACTAGAAAGCACCCTGCCTTGCATGAAAGCACTAAACAGAAGTATACATTAATTGATTGATTGACTGTAGGGGTTTAACGCGCCGACGCTACACAGGCGATGAGGTGCGTCGCAGTCAAGGGCCCCACAATAATTTTGACCACCTTGGGATCTTTAACATGTGCCGAAATCTCGTACACATGGGTGTTTTTGCTTTTCGCCTCCATCAGAAAAGCGGCCGCCGCGGCCGGGAATCAAACCCGCGTCCTACATGTGCTCAACAGCACAACACTATAGCCACTGAGCCACCGCGGCGGGTGGCATACACAATTTAAATTTACAGCAAAAGCTTTAGTGTCAATGCAAGCGCTTATCGTAGCACACGTACACACCTCAGCTCGTACGTGAGATTAGCCAAAATGCGGGCCCCGCTGGCCCCGACGGGATGTCCGAGCGCCACGGCGCCTCCGTTGACATTGGTCTTGGCCGGGTCCAAGCCGAGCTCTTTCTCAACAGCCAGGAACTGCGACGAGAACGCCTCGTTCACCTGTTGGTGGGAGAGGACAGGGACAGAAGGGGGCCACTGCTTTACTGATTGATTGATTGTAGGGTTTAACGCGCCGATGCAACGCCGGCCATGAGGCGCGCCGTAATGGAGGGCTCCGGATTAATTTTGACCACCTGGGGATCTTTAACGTGCGCCAAAATATCGTGCACACGGGCGTTTTCGCTTTACGCCTCCATCAGAAAAGCGGCCGCTGCGGCCGGGAATCGAACCCGCAACCTCGTGCTCAGCAGTGCAACGCCTTAGCCACTGAGCCACCGTGGCGGGTGCCACTGCTTTACTGGCCAACACTCGGGCTGCAGACACCAGCAAGGGCACACAGGGACCCGTTTTATTTCTCCGAGCTGGGCCTTTCAAATCGCCCATTTCCACTGGGTGTGCATCACGCCACGGCTTTGCTCCCATCCACAGAAATCAAGTTGCCGGAATAGACATTTGGGCTAGTTGGTAGCGGGGCATGTCAAAGGATGTGGACAGCACACCCCTCCCTTGTCCCTTTACAGGAACCGTCACCGGTCAAGCTAACCGGGAAGGGGAAAAGGCGGGAAGAGGAGACCTTCTGTCCGATCATCATCATCATCACCATATTTATGCTCACGGCAGGGCAATGAATCTCCCTTTATCCCGGTCCTGTGCTAACTGCGTCCAATTTATCCCCGCAAACTTCTTGATCTCATCTGCCCATCTGCCGCACAACTTTCAGTCCAATGCACCACTGAAAAGTCCTACATACAAGGGAATGAATGAGATCATAGATATTGTTGTAAAGCAGTGATTCTGTCATTAGCACAAAAGTGTCAAGTCACAGCTACCCAATCATCTATGCGACTGAATGCTGGGGAGGGCCTATCTTGGACCACTTGCTGCAGTGCATGCCTTTCACAGAGCTAATGATGATGGACTGAAAAGCATTGATAATTGAAACGATAATTGGATTAATTTTCGGGGGAGCTACCTACAGTAGGAAACCTGATGTTGCAGGGAGCGTGAGGTGACTCTAATTAGAGCTAACCATACAGATAATACTGAGTGTTGTATCGCTCCTACAAGAACCTTAAAAAGGAACAAATCAAACCAACATATGTACACATGGTTCAGATTCTGTAGTCCATGTTTTAACAGCAAGGTGGACAATGGTACAGTAGCCGACCGCTTTTTCGGACTCCGAAAATTCGGGCTTGCTGGACATTCCGGACTTTACCGAGGAACCCCCAGTTGTCTCATAGCAGTAATGACTCATGGATTTTTCCGGCTGCTCTTTTATTGAGACTATTTTTCGTTTCCATACAGGTCCGAAAAATCGGTCAGCTACTGTACATGCTTGTCAATTCCAAAAATACCACTCACTGAAAGCTAGCATTTCTATTGGGGCACTACCTGCCCCTTCAGCATCAATAGCACAGTACCGACAGGTTCAGAGGTGTATTAACCAGACCTCCCATAATAGTTTCACGGACGTCCTGCTACCTAGTAGGCAGTTTTAAAACCACAATTTTAGTTTTATTATGGTACATGTTCAGTATGACAACGATTTACTTTCAGTCTTTCTTTTTTTTTTTTTTTTTTCCTTCAGATACGACTGTGAAAGCAACAAAGTAAGGCCTCTGTGATCGCTGCAAACACTCACAACCGTTGTGAATCCCGTGATACGCTTCTGTTTGCAATGGGGTTCTTCGATGATTCCAACAGAAATGAATCTGATGGTGATTAGGATGATGGAGGGCATTTTTCCTCCGGTGCAGAAAGAGTTTTATGCTATGTACCACATCATGAAACCACTCATTCTAGTAGAATGGAGCTGTATGCTGCGAGCAGACCAACAACTACCAAGCAAACAGTGGCCCCATGTTTGGTTCCAAAACTCTTGCTCTGGCTCTTTCTATTTCTGGCAGCTAGAAACAGCCGCTAAATTACTATCTCAAAGCACTGATTACAAGAGAGTGGTCAGCTTAGGCAGCAAACTTTTCACAGAACTTTCAGGGGATATGTGATGTAAAGCGAGATATTATATGCAATTTCCCCAGTCCTGTCAAATCATAGAGCATTGGCACGATTGCAACAAAGCACTTCTTAATCAGTTTGGAATGAACACAGCACTAAAACCGCCTTTGGAGAAAATTTTTTTTTCTAACATAGTAACACAAGGCGTGAACCCTGCTACCTTCGTACAGCCTTTTTATTGGGGCTGAACTTGCAAGACAACGTAGAGTGCCATTAAAAATATCAAATGAAAAAACTGCAATCGTAAAATGTTTTCATTGGAAGTTGAACACTGAAATTATTATTTTTGTAACCCCAGACACCATTGAACGAAGGAGTGTGGTGCCACGGCGAAAATGGCGCAAAGCAAGGCGACGGTCGTTGCACCCCTGAAGCCCTCCCATTTCAGTCGCGGAGGCACATGTCTACAACAATAGTAATTTGAGTGACGTTTCAATGTTTAGGTGTTGCGAGGTGTTTAGGTGTTGGGCGTTGCGAGATGTCTAAACATAGCATCATCGTCTTCATCATCATCATCATGCTATGTTTAGACACCTCGCCTCTGTCATTAAACTTCACTTGGGATGCATTATTAGTTGCGTGCAATAGTAACCAGCCTTGCTATGGGGCGCCGCCTGAACACTTCCCAACAATGCAACTTTCACAACTTTTGGCACGTAGACCGTCCCATTCCCACATCTCACAAGCCCGCTGCCAAACACTGCAGTGACTCAGTGTCTTATAACGCTGCAATGAGTCCAAAATTTAAATTCACATGCCTGGATTATAGATGCATGCACCACGTTTCACATTCAAGGACAAACCACGTGAAGTCACGGCCGCCACGTTGTTTGCGATGAACTGCGTCTTTTGAGCAGCACAACTTCCCGTAACAGATAAAATGACTAAACGAGAACCCAGCCAGAAGCGTAACCTAAACGTCACAGAAAAAGATCAGTGAAGCACACTAAGCCACCATATCAGGGGTGAGACAGCCCAAACAGATTTGGGAGCAGTTTCCGGAGCAGCAAAATTTCGATTTTGGAGCAGAAGAATCTTGATTTGGAGCAGTTAGAGACATTTAATACATCGTCTTGTGAGCTTAAAAAATCATTATTTCATCAATTTGCAGGGTCAAGTGCACATTTCTATAAGTTTTGAATACACAGAACACTCAAACAGCCTTACCTGAAAGAGTTTTTAAGAGTATCACAAAGTACTAACTGCACCACCTTTTTCCTAACTGGTGGTATTGTGTTGCGCCTGCACACAACACTGACAACAAAACTGCCGTTAACATTAGAGAGTTTTAGCAGTCCGTCTGTTCTGTTGGTTACTTTGTTACCGGGTTGTCCGGACCGGTCCGCGCCTGCGAAAGGGCGCGGGGGCGCGGGCAACTAATCCCCCTACGGCTACGAATGCCCAAATGCCCAGACGAGTCCCGGTGAGCACGGTAACTGTATACGTACACGACGGAACAGACGGACTGCTAAAACTCTTATCAAATTTAAAGGGCCCCTGAGATGGGGGTTTTTGGGGGGTCGATGGTATCGGAGCGCAACGGCTATTTCTTGAACTAATCGTGACGTGTTTGTGCGCTCTTGATTTAATCAATTGTTTACGAGCATAAAAACATCAGAAAGCTACAAAAAACATATTTTGTGTGTGGGTGCTTTTACACAGTCACACATATTTGTTTTATACCGGAGTGTAAAGCACTTACACACCGGGCCAAACCGGGCTTGACGCTCCTCCGTTCTCGGCGGAAGGATACAGTGAGCGCAGGAGTCATAGCAGGAGCAACGACGCTTGCAGCCAGCGTGATCGCTCAGCGCTCCGTGTCTGGTGTTAGAGTATCATCAGTTTTCTTTGCATTTGCTTTCTTGGACGCTGTACCCGAAAGGATTCTTTGCACCATCTGTGTTTCGAGCGTAGCCTCGACGTTGTTTCAGAGGTGGTAACGAACGGCGCGCCAAGGGAGCGCCGCGCCGACGACGAAGGAGGAGCACTGGTCGGCGACTTTGGCTAGTTTCGGTTTCCGAAATTGTGGCGCTCCTAGCGGCACGGCGCTGCGGCGTGGCCCTTCTCTTTCCCTCAATGTTTCTTTCTTTCCACACCGTCAACGCTTCCGCGCCTCCTCACGCATGCGCAACAGCTCACCGGCGCCAATATTTTTTTTTCTTTCTCTCGGCGCGCACGGCGGGCCAGTTCGGTTCGTGCGTGAGCGAGCCGGCGTGCGAAGGGTTGCGCGGGTTGCCTAAACGCTTCCACGGGCGGAAAGTTTCGCTGCATTATAAAATACATTCGAATGTATTCTAAATATGGGGCAGCGGAGGAAGGAGTGTTACCACTCCTGCGCAGCTCTGTGGTGCAGCAACACAGGGCGGTACAGTTGGACCAAGTTTCTCGCCTTCTCCAAAGACGACAGGTAAGCAAATTAGCTTTGTACAAGTTATAGTGAATTCCTTAAAAGCCGACTGATTGCACTCTTCTGTTTTCAAAATATTCGCGCATGTAACGTGAAGTTAATGAGACATGTCACTCGTCTTGGAGTGGAAACTAATGTGCAAATATATCCCAGCTGTGCAGGTACGCAAAGTTTTAGTAGAAGTAAACGTGTCTTTGGCACGCACACACTTGCTCGCAAGATCAATTTGTGGTGGCATTGCCGCTTTTTGATGATTGCCTTAGTAACTGCTGGAACGTCGATTCAGTATACTTATCAAGGTATTTTTTGTTGTTTCGTGCAGCAGGTATGAGTCTAGGTTTGGGCCCCAAGTCGAGGATGGTTTGCGACTTCATTGGACGTTTCCTCCGGTGACTCTCCTCAATCCATCCAATGTCATCACGACGCACCTGCTCACAAAGAAGGCAAGCTCAACTGTACGCGCTTCTTGCCTTTCATGGCGTACATACTACCACATCGATTGATGGCGTGGAGGTGCTGCGCCCTAAGCATTTTTTCCTCCCCCGTCTTGCTCCAAAACGTATATTTGCGGCGAAACTACTGCCAAGCGTTGCTTCAGAGCTCCGAAAAATCTGACGTAACTCCGCGGTGTTCAATGCAAGTCGATTTTCACATGAAGCAAAGGAAGGCCAAACCGAAATACATGCGTTGTCTTCAGCCGCCATTGCAAGCGTTTCGCTCATTAAAAAATAAATAAAACCAAGTAGCATCGCCGGCTTTGCTGTTCAATCTAAACTGCGCGCCCGCGCCTTGTCATCTTATCGCGAATGGGTTTGGTGTTCCATAGTTCTGAAGTTAGAATGGTCATGCCGTATCGGACAGGATGAGATAAGAGGCGCTGCCCAGACGCGAGTTAGAGGGTTGCTTGTAACAACCTGGCCGATATCAGCGGCTTAAAATACAGGAAAGCTTCTTTTTTTTTTTCTGGGTGTCTTCTCCCCCCCGCCTTCCCTCCCACCCCCGGTAAGCAGACTGTTAATTCACGCGCCATTCAAAGAAAAGACGGGTGCGTTCGATTTGTGTTCTGTGTTCTACGACGTGCACATGGTTGGGCATTGTTTTTGTACGTAGATATAATCCAGCAAAGAGTGTCTACAGTGCGGTCATTGTGTTGCAACAGTTTTTTATGGCTGCATTTTGTTGGTGTGAACATGATTTCTCGGAAGTGTATGCAGGTTAATGGGCGGGTCAACGCTTTCTTTCAGATTTTGCGTTAACTCGCCCGAAAGGCAGGGCTTGAAGCATACGTGTGCGTGCTTTCTTTTAACATATAGATTCCCAATTACAGTGTAGACCGCTTATAACGTATGTCGCGGGAGCCGCAAAAATCCGCACTATAAGCGGTACCGCACTATAACCAAAACGTGCGCGAATTCAACCAAATCGCCACCTACCTCTCAAGTCATCCTAAATTTTTTATCACCCAAACGCACAGCGCCTAAAAACGAAGGAAGGGTCTTTATTTCGTATTATTTTTAACATCAGCCGCTGCTGCCGGGTCTCACACATTGCAAAAGCGCGGTCTTACAAACGGCGAGTGCGGCTTTAACTTCCGTTGTGTTTGTGTTTTGAAAGACCATGGCTGCGTTTTTTGCGTCTATGAAGATGCCGCAGGACATGATAAGAAAGGCCAGCGGGATTTTTTTTTTTTACCCCACCTTGCGTTCACGATGCCGAAGGCGGCTGCTTATCAGCGCAACGTACTGGTGGTGGAAATCTTCGCGCGGCTCGCTTGTTCGGGAAGAGCGGTGGCTTATCTGCACAACGTTCTAAAGCGTGAACCGCATGGAGCGATTCCTCGCGAAAACGTGCAGCGCACGCCGCAAGCGCGGCGACGCCGGCGCGTAAACTGACGTAATGTGTGCGGCGCGGTAAGAGGCGGCAACATGGCGTCGGCACTGGCCGTGAAGCGGTGCAGGCAGCTCCAGCGAGCACTTCTAACCGCTCGCTGAAATGCCGCACGAGGCGCAAGCGAAGATACTCATGCAAGAAAAGAGCTGCTAATGTGACCGCAAAGTGGAATATAGACTGCCATCCACGCTGCTTGTGAAAGCGCCCATCAAAAAATACCGCGGCGGTAAGCCTAAACTAAAGTCCCTTCATCTGATCGAGGGACTTTAGCCTAAACACCTTTGGCGCGGCTAGCCGGCTCAGAGCGCTTCGAATCTCCCGCCATTAGGTGCGCGTCTTTCCATTGGTGCAAGTCGTCAGGCTCCTCCCACTGCCACGCGAAGAAGCCACCGCGAGCGCGGAATCGTAGACGCGAGCATGAAAAAAACGCACGCGCAACGCCGATGTGCGAAAACGAGCCATGCGGTTCACGATTAATAGAAATAACTTGCCACGCGCGGACGGGGAGCCGGTCGCTATCTTCCGAGGTGCATCAAGCAAGGACAGCTGTGGTTATCACGTACGCGCGAACTAAAGGGTGCCTATTTTTTGCTTCTGTGTCGAAGTTAGAGAGCAAGGGGTGCGCGCTGCGTCAGATGGCCGATTTCATCATTTCTTTTTTTCTTTTGCTACCCCAAAACGATGCCCCCTGCGCCGATCGATGAGCAGACCCGCCGAAAAACCGCACTATAAACGGTATGGTGCTTCGGCCAACCGCATCTTAAGCGGTATGCTTATGCATTGAGTTCTATGGGAGCCAAACCGGTGGTCACGAAAACCCGCGTTATATCCGGTCCCGCACTATAAGCGGTTACGTTATAAATGGTCTACACTGTATTGTGTCTCTGAACTGAAACGAATTTTTTTAATGTCTAAATAACACTCCTGTCTCGAGGTGAGCCCAAGAAATAAGTATACATTGAGTGGAACTTTCAAGTTCTTTTCTTCTCCCGCCGCGGTGTGCGCGAAAAAAAAAAAAATCTGTGAAGGGACTAGAACTTTCGAAGTTCTTTTTTCGTAATCAAGTATTGTGTACCTAAATGTGTATTCATGGCTGTAACTTTTGCGCACCTTTAGACGGAGACCGATACAAAAAGGGACTCGAAGACCTGTACCTGTCATCGTGTAAAGTTGCGCAAAAGTTACAGCCATGAATTCAGAATACCAACTAGCCCGCCTAACCGTGCTATTGTAAATGTGTATGTAGCACGTTTTTTCCCTATTGTACAATGTTGTATGCCTAAATTTGCATATGTCATATTTTTGCTTAGTCCAATACTGTGTACATAAAATGTATGTGCAATATATTGGTGTAGTACATGTGTTTTCATGACTTCGAATCAAAGACGTCCTCATATGAATTTTGAATAAATGCATAGCAAAAATAATGTTTGTGTAACAATCCAATTATTATCACCACAAAGACAACAATTTGACACCAGAAAACGTACTATTACCTACATGTTTTCTTCGTTCAATTATTAAACACGTTACTGCACACATAACAAATGACGGGCGGCGGCCATTTCGAGTCATCGGCGCCGCTCGACCAACTTTCGCGCCTGGTGCCATTGCCGAGCGGCCCATGAGGCAGCGACCGGCGACAGACGCGAAAGTTGGACGAGCGTCGGTTTCAGGGGCCGGCGCGCGGCGGCACGGCCTGGCTGCCGCGGGATGAATGACGTCAGCAGCGTTCGCGACGTCAGCAAACGCCCTTTCCCCCCTCGCCACTCGTTGCCATGGCGATTAATGCAACGTTTCTCAGAGGCCACGTACTACTAGGGGAGGATTTGGCGCTGCTGGCGCGAATTACGTGGGACCACGGTGGATGCGAGAGAGGCCGCCCCGTGGGAGGAGCTCCGCACGCAGCGCTTGGACGACGCCGGGCACTGCTCGTGATCATGAGGCGTACGCTCAAGTGCGCTCACGCGGGCTGAATAAATCAGTTCAAGCCCAAACGCTGTCGCAGCTGATTCTCTGCAGCGGTCGCGACAACGGCAAGAGCATGCTCATCCCGTAATGACAACTGCCAAAGAGTTTCATTTCATTGCTTCCCATCAAGTCATGATCGCAGGAAAGTGTGGTTTGCTGCACCGGCCTTCTGAATGAACCTGTTGCCTAGTGTCCTTAGCGCGCTTTACCGTTTACCGTGTTAAATGAAGCAAGAGTAGCCGTTTGCCGCTGAAAACGAAAGGATTGCACTCTGCGGTTTCTGCATTCCGGCTTACCGGCTCTGCCGAGTAGCGACATCTGGCGAATTTGTCGCAAAGCAAATGACACAAACGTTTGTTGCCCAGAACTGTTCGCTTACGCTTGAAATGGCTTGAATCATAGACGTCTTAGATTGAACTCTCACAATACAATACATTTTTTTAAAAGAGCCGTATACTTCTACTGTAGAGCTTAAAAAATCGAAAACATGACGTTGACGCCGCCATCTAGTGGGAAGAATTAGGACCAAGTATTGCATTAACCAGAATTCACGCCACCGCTAAATATTTCGATATAAAATGAATAAGATATATTGTAATGATTCCGCAGTTACCTATATTACCTTGCCCAAGACGATTTTGAAAGCATAAAATAGCTATGCTAGTTCATAAAGGCATCTGAACCATTGGAAGCGTGGGAAGCTGGAGTAGGGGCGGAAATTTCGCTCGCTCATTCTAAAAAAAAATTGTCATTTATCGTGCTCCTGATCACCATTTAGCAAGAATGTAGTAAACAACATCAACTAAGATTGCTTGCATGAAGCGCAGAGCACAGCGCATTTGCTGTGCCGTAAAGTTCCGGAAGAACGCCCACCCAAATTTAAGTACAGTGATATATCAAGTGAAAAATATGAGATGGGCGAAATTTCGGGTCAAGCGCGGAAAGGACGAATAAGTGACCGCATCTACACATGAAGAGATGATTCGGGTTTGTTTTGTTCACTCATCGGCGCTAAAGCCATGGATTTTACGGGGTGGGCGCGCGTCTTTCAGTAAATTGAATATTTCACCCGTAAAAGGGGGTGGGCGATGTTTCGGGGGAGGGCGTTCACTCGGAACTTTCCGGTAATCTAATCAAAACGCGAGCGTACATTTCGCCGGCGCAGGGGGCTCGCTACTACAGTCGGTAGAAATTCTAGCCTCTGTATCGCTATGTAGCGACGGTAAAAATAAGTTACCGTTAACGGAAACTCTCGCGCATGCAAGGTCGACTTCCGCAATCACCAGTATCTCCTACTCAAAGTCCGTAAAGACTGAAAACGTAGCTTAAAAAAAAAAAAAAAAAAGGACGTCGTCGTCTCATGTGCGACCCACTCGCTGAAGTAACCATGGTAACGACGACGCTCTAAACCAAACCGCCGCCGTCAAAAATCGCGGACATTCCGGCGGCCAACCATGAAATGAGTGCGTCGCCTCGGACGAGGTCGGACTATGTCGTCATCGCAAGCCGCCGAGCCAACAAATAGTTCTGTCTCGTCGGGGTAATAACTTTTGTTAGCGTGAGCGAATATGCTTACTATTTTTGGACTTGTTTCTACAAGAACTATAGAGTAGATTTCTGACACAAACAAAAACCCCTTGAAATCCATCTCAGGCCCCCTTTAAGGGCTCCGCAATTGTGGCGTTTTTTTTTTTTGCTGTTTTAATGCTAAAATTATTTTTTTGTAATCCCAGGCTGTGTTGTACGACCGACTGTAGTCACGGCAACAGTTGAGCAGCTTCGAGCTAACAGTCGCATAGCCCAACCAGCCTACCCGTTTCAGCCCCCGGGCCGCAGGTTCACCCTATGGTCATTTGAGTAGCGTTAATGTTTAGCCACCTAGATTTTGCATTAAATTTCACTTTGCATACATCAAGTGTTATAGTCGCGTTCTATGGCAACCGTGTAGTCCTGCAGCTATTGGGCGCTGCCTGAACAGGTCACGGCGCCGCAGCACAGCCCGCAACTTTCGTGTCGACCGTTCCATCCCCGTGGCTCGCGATCGCGCTTCGAAGCACAGCAACACCTCAACATTTTACAACAGCACAACAAGCCAAAAAATTCACTTCACGAACCCGATTATAGACGCGCGCACCGCGTTTCGCACTCAAGGACAAACCACGCCGAAGTCGTAGGCCCCACATTTCAATGAATTTTTTTTCCAGCCGCCCAACTTCCCGTAATCTGGCACCAATCTCAAACCATATCCTTGCGTTAACGTCACTGTTCAGAGCCACAACAGATAGAATGAATAGACTGGAACTCAGATGATAGCGTAAAATAAACCAGGGAAAATATCGGCGATACGCACTGATCGCGTTGGTAGCAGCAAGATCAGGCGGCGGCCATGTTTGTTGCCACAGCGATGCCTAATCGAGAAGGCTGTTTCTGCGAACCCGGACGGAAAACGAATCCAGTTTTAGAAGCTATCGCTTGCTTCGTTTCAGTCTTTCTATTTGTGCCATTTCTGTGTTTGCGATTGACCGACGATAAAAGCGGTGACCGGGATGCGGGAGGCTTTTGTCCCCGCCGAAACTGACATGAGCATCAAAATCCGTGCCGTTGAGGCTCTTCTGGAGCAGTTTGGCGCAATTTTCGCCATTTTCGTGCTTTTGGAGCAGCTTGGCGCAGCAAAATGGAATTGTATCAGAAAGGCGCAATATGCGCAGCTGTCTCACCCCTGCCATATGGAACATATTGATGGTAGCACACTTAAACACGGACACTAAGAAACAGCGCTGTGGATTGTTGTCTCCTTTCTTAGTGTTCGTGTGTAAGTGTACTACCATCAAGATGTTCCAAATTCAATACCAATTAGCCCAGTTGTCGCTTCTTCTAAAGCCACCGTAGCCTGGACATGGCCGCCGGGCACGTTTTTTGTTGCTATAGTGACACCCAATTGGGAAGGTAATTCAGCAAGCCTGGGCAGAGAGACAGTTGTGCATTTAAATCTAACGTTTTCTTTATTTCACCACATTTCCTTTCCTGCAGTTCGTGCAGCTGCGAGTGGACAAAGTAAAAAAAAAAAAAAAAAGACGGCTGAAAAGTGGAAGATGAGGGCTCAGCCAATCTAACCATACAAAGGTGACGGCACCCAGTGATGTTTCCGAGACATAGCGCTCCAAAAATTCCCGTTAAAACAACTTGTGCCAATAGTTTGTAATCTCCGTTGACATACCGTAAAGTTCCAAGAGAATGCCCTCCCCCGAAACATCGGCCACCCCCCTTTAGGGGTGAAATGTTCAATTTGCTAAAAGACCCCAAACGTCGGCCACCCCCTAAAGTCGTGCTAGCTTCAACTTCCAAACGCCCTGGGAGCTAAACGTCTCGCGGCCGCGAACACTGGCAATGTCTCGATTATGAACAAAAAAAGACACCTTACCATCTTGACTCGAATGAGAAGGAGGAAGGGATAGTAGATGGGAAGAACAGAAAGGATGAAAGGGTAGTAGATGGGAAAAATAGAAGATCAGGAAGATATTGTCTTGGCATTGTTTAAGCGGTGCGGCATCTCAACAACCCTTGACGGTCCTGAACATGGCGAGTTAAACCAGCACCTGGCCTCCGTGCGCACGTAGCCGGCACGGGGACCTGAAGCTGGGGACAGCATGATGGATGGAGTGCGGTAGCTCGTGTTTGACTCCGACAGCGACGCATCGTTCGATACCTTTAGCGACGATCAGTGAACAAAATAAACGCAAACCATCCATTCATGTGCCGCTGCGGTCACTTATTTGGCTTTTCCACATTTAACCTGGAAGTTCGCCCATCTCGTATTTTTTACTTGATATCTCTGCAGTTTTGTTTGGTGGTGCGGCCACTTTTTTGTAGTTTTGCGCACCTGACGTGACAGATCGTCCATCTCGTATTTTTCACTTGCTATCTCTGTATTTTGGGTGGGTCTTCTTTCAGAACTTTACGGTAAGTATTTTTCTATGGCACTTTGTAATAGTTTTCGATGGAAAAGCTGGAAACACACAGGCTATAAAACATGAAATCTGAACCTGTGATTTTGTAAAAAAACTATCTCTGAGACGTTTTTTTAATATCTGATCCCCGCATTTTTTAAATTATTGATTGATCAATCAATTTTATGAACATTCGGTGCCAGTTTTTTAATAGTTGTCAATCAAACCACTAAAAACAGCGTTGCCTGGGGCTGCTTGGAAGATCATGCCAAGTCAGCATTTTCCCCCAGTGAAACTTAGGGGAGCATTAGAATCCCAACTTTTCAGGCTATTTTGGAGTAGCTCAGCGCAACTTTTGTGATTTCTATGCTTTTGTAGCAGCTTGGCACAGAAAAATGGAACTGTATCAAAACTGCGCAATATTCAAAGCTGTCTCACCCCTGCACTACCGTAAAGTTCCAAGCGAACACCCACCCCCAAAACATCACCCACCCCCTTTTAGGGGTGAAATATTCAATTTACTAAAAGACCCAAACATCGTCCACCCTTTAACACCGATGGCTTTAGTGCCGATGAGTGAACAAAATAAACGCGAATCATCTATTCATGCGTTGATACGGTCACTTATTTGTCCTTTCCGCACTTGAGCTGAAAGTTCGCCCATCTGTTATTTTTTCTCAATATCTCCGCAGTTTTGGTTGGTGGTGCGGCCACTTTTTGTAGTTTTTCGCACCTGACCCGACAGATTGCCCATCCCGTATTTTTCACTTGATATCTTTACAATTTGGGTGAGCGTTCTTTCGGAACTTTACCGTTTATACGAGCCCCCCTTTTTCCCCAGACACCCTTTGCGCTTTCGCATCCATGCAGCTGGCAACTGTGAATCGATCGAGCCGAGTGGTTATTCAGCTCCGTTCGAGGCGTCCCACCCACCTCGATCACGTCCACATCTTGCAGCTTGACTCCAGTCCTCTGGCAAACTTGCTGAATGGCCGGAACGGGCCCAATGCCCATGATGGTTGGGTCGACACCTGCCACCAGTGGCAAGAACACGCACTGAATCGCTTTTGACACTGCGTGGCCAAATGTCATTTTAGGTGAACGAGTTTGCTACAAATTGCCGGATAAAAGGAGAAGACACTGACCGACATAGCTGTAGCCCACTATCCTGGCCAGTGGCTTCAAGTTGTGCCTCTTGACGGCTTCTTCACTGGCAATCAAGGTGGCGCCAGCCCCGTCACTGATCCCCTGGGAAGACCAGAATTCGTCAGGTGCATGGCCCGAAACTGAACAATAACTGCTCACCACTCACAGCGGAAGAACAACAACCCCGACACTGAAGGAGTACTGACAAGAAAATTTTATGTTCCATTTTCACTCCTTTTATCGATGGTTAATGGTCTGGCGAACCCGACAAAGCACTTTAAATACTTCAGCGCACGATAATTACATTGAACGGCCTGAAAATCATTTGTTTCAAGGAGCCATGAAGAGAAAACACAAGTTTGGTTCATTCAAAAGATTGTCTCGTTAGAATCATACTGACACCACTTTTAACGTAAACTTCGCTCAAATAAGCTACATAATTAGGAAAAACGGGAATGGTCATGCGACCCACCAGCTCATTTCCCGCAACAGAACCTGTGATGTCACATGGGCTAAGCTCTGCGATTGGCGGAGGCTGGCAGAAGCAGACGCAAATTAGGTAGAGCTTACAAACTAGACGAACGAGCGATTTGCGCTTAAATTTAGAGCACATTCTTTACAAAGCAATAGGAATGATGGGACCAACAGTGGAAGTTACGAAAGCACATGTAAACATAGAAGTACTGATGCGTTCTGCTGTTCGTACTGCGCACAGCATGCTTTGGTTTAGCTGCACAGCACTATGGGGCTTGGGGTTGTCTCAGACGACACTGGCCGATTGACACAAGCAACGGTGTCTTACGTGACCCCATTTGTCGAGCGAGCACTGTTTCAGGGAACGAATATTTTCTCCCAGAACAAAAACAAGCCAGGTTTAAATGCGGGCAAAAACCAACCAAACGCTTGCCACAGTATGGTGGCGCCATCTAGGTTACGGAACGTAAAGAAACGCGGGAACAAACCAACACCGCTACAGGGTGGAGACAACCTTTGAACGGTCCCGTGCCGCCGCAATTGGGCCAACGGGCTCAACGCGTTATTCTTTTCGTTTCCCACGAGACCTAGCAACGCGAAACAGACAATATGATTCAAACTTCTTCAGTAAACCGCGTTGCGGCGATAATTTTAGCGCGGTTTTGACACAATGACTTGCTTCGGCGGCGAGCGAGCAACCGAACATGGCGGCGCCAGCGTTACGTGTCTCTACCCTGTACGGCGGATGCGTGAATGAAGGTACTCTAGGCTGCAGAGCGGTCGGTTCCCGTGATGTCACTTGGGACCACGAAAACGCACGATTGAGCGGGAAAATCAAAATTTTAACCTAAATTGTTTAATTTCTCAGTGAATAAAGCACCGTTTGTATCCGGACAAGCGCTGGGGGCACTATAAAACACGAAATCTTTCGAATAAAACCAACTTGCATTTTCTCTTCATGGCTCCTTTCAATGTCCCGCGCTTTCAGCCCGAAAGGTGCATATCACAGAATCCCGGCATGACCTCACCACTTTGTGCGGACGTCAAAACACTGCGGAGGCCGGAGGGGCCGTTGTTTCGACCGCGCCACCGCCGGAGCTGAACGGCTGATCTGCCTGAAGGTGCTAGGCCTACCATTGCGGCGGAAATTCAATGATTGCTTTCAATAAAAGTCCTCATGGTGACTTCTATTGCGATTTCGGGCTATATTATTGCTTCCTTTCCCCGAGTGTGGAACTTTATTTTTGCCAACAGTGCCTTTCTGGGCAGCGGTTATGCCTATATCTCTGGCTTCATGCACCCGTTTGTGAATGCGTCACGAGTTTTTGATGAGCACTTTCCACATCACTTCTTTTAGCTACTACGGGATGATGTCACGCTGATGTCCATTTGCTGAGTGCTGCTCCGCGTGCTGTTCCGTCGGTGCAATAAATGAGATCCAATTAAAGTATGTCCTTCGCGTCGCAGGCCGCTCATATTTCAGCCAGGGTATTCTGTTGAGTAACAGAAGCGAACAGTACAATGATATTAACGCCGAAAATTGGTGTCAGTACCCCCTTAAGAACAAGTCGGCGTAACCTCCCACTCCCACGTGCGCACGTATATGGGGGGTTGCGGATTCGATTCTTGCGTGCGTGAAAAAAATGCCTTTGGCCACGTTGAACATACACACATGCAGATGCACACGTGCCCACAATTCGACAAGGGTGCCTGTGACCTCCCTGTAGGACCCACCGAAGCATTGCCAGCTGTGACCGTGCCATCCTTCTTGAACAAGGCGGGAAGCTTGGAGAGTTTCTCGATGGTCGTCTCCGGCCTGGGTCCCTCATCAGTGTCGAAGGCCACCTCCTTGCCTTTGACCTTCACCGCCACTGGCACGATCTCCTCCTTGAACCGACCAGCCTTGTTTGCTGAGCAAGAAATACAAAAGGACCTCAAAATTTAAATAGAGGTGTGCAGATATACAAATATATTAGAGACCATAAACTCCAAATATTTTTTTCACTATTTGGTTTGGTTCATCGCTACTATTCAAGGTACACAAAGTCTTTCAGGTCTTAAATTTATTACTACTATACAGCCAAACCTCATCACTACGAAGTAGTATCGAGACAGAAAATTAGTTCGTTATTTCGGCTATAACAAATCGAAAATCTGGCTCGCGCCAAAAAACTTCATACAAAAATGCATTTTTTAAGGCTTCGAACTCGCTATGAACACGGTAACCCTTACCTTTCTCTTGTAGCATTTCAAGCTCAATAAACCAGAACATGAGTATGTGAACTTACAACAAAACAAAGTTCACTTGACAAAACAGGCCTGCGTCCTTATTTATTTGGTGAAGGATGTGATCTCCGTCTGGTGGCTACTTACAGCACTGAGCAGGATGGAGTTTTCCACATTGTCCACGAACAAAAGGGCTTTTATACTTCTGCAGTTCCGGACTACGGGTGATTTTTTTCCAAGCAGCTTCTAAGCCTCCTGGTCAAACATTTCTTCATTACATCCAACACCGTGAGCTACTCTTACAGTTTCAGTTTTATTATAAAGGAATAAGTGTCATTGAAATAGAGCATGACCAACCAAAGTTTGTATTTTGTTCGCTATAGCTGATACTTCGCTATATCAGCATTTGTTATAACGAGGTTCTACTGTATTATCACACATGTTTTTACTGAAAAAGATTTTTTAAGGAGCCAATAAAACGTTAAATAGATTCAGCAATGTGTGGAACTTTAATATCTCTCGTGCCACCAGCCTGAATGTATCCTTCGTGACGAGGTGGCTCCAGTTTTGGTATTCCACCCGATTTCTTTTTGCCTTCACAGAGCAGAAAAAGGAATTCCCCAAACACAACAACTTCAGAGTTACTCTGCAGCACCAGTGTAGCTGAAAGGTGTACACAGGCGAAAGGTGCTGAATGGAGCTGAATGGAAAGGTGTTGAGTGGAGCTGAAAGGTGTACACCCACCTTCGTTCCACCGCTGCTGCGACCGCAGCGCAAACTGGTCCACCTCTTGGCGGCTGATCTTGTACTTTTCAGCCAAGTTCTCCGCCGTGATGGCCATGGGCAACTTGCAGTACATGTCCGTCAGAGTGGCCAACAGGGAGCACTCCATCTGCAAGGGTCATTTCAAAGAGCGTCCGTCATCTCTGGGCCAGTTTGAACAGGCAACAACACCAACCATCACTACGGCTACTGTGACAACGCGTCGCGATGCACCCACATCACTGTCAGCATCCCTTGTTGGAGTGTGATGACGATCAGTCGGGACGTAGTTCCACAATGCATACACGATATGTTACGACGTACACAATATGTTACGATAAAACCCCAACTGGGGTGGTAGAGTGCACGTATGTCACAGGGAAGATGGAATTCCGGAGGAATCGGGCTGGAATGCTGCAGGGTCCTCCTCGAGACAGGTGCAGGGGGATCGGAGCAGGAATGGGAACAGTACAAAGGATGCAGACTACCTCCTCCTGTACTACCACCTACTATTACAGGTTGCTGCTTTACCTGGTACTTTTAAATTAAACTTTGGTGTTTGAAATGGGCATTCGAAATAGTTACTTGCCAGCGGTCCCACCAAAGTTTAAGAAGCTGTAAAATTAGTTCCAAGCAGTGCATCAAAAAACCGCTTCCCTTATTGCATTCACCAGTGTTTATAGTATTGGAAAATGTAAAGATTACAGTGCTATGGCCAACACTTCTGTCTATTGTTGCTCCAAAAATGGTTAATTATCTCTGCTTATCTTAGAAACTAATTGACTTACTCAAATAATAATGGCATACTTGAAATCAGTGGGGGGAAAAGCAGCAAGATTGACCAGTTTCACAGAGTTTATTTAGAAATCAAAGAAGTTTTTTTTTAAAGAGCAGTGTTGCCCCGTTTGAGCACAGCACAGCGGTTTGAGATAGGTGGCGAGGCCGTGGAAGTAGTAAGCGAATATATCTACTTAGGCCAAGTTTTGACCCCAGATCCCAACCATGAGGCAGAGATAATTCGAAGGATAAGAATGGGGTGGAGTGCATTGGGCAGGCATTCTCAGATAATGAATGGCAGCCTACCATTGTCCTTTGAGAAGAAAGTGTACGACAGCTGCATCTTACCAGTACTCACCTACGGGGCAGAAACTTGGAGGCTCACTAAGACTGTTCAACTTAAATTGAGGACGACTCAGCGCGCAATGGAACGGAAGATGATAGGTGTAACATTAAGGGACAAGAAGAGAGTGGAGTGGGTCAGGGAACAAACGCGTGTTAAGGACATATTAGCAGAAATGGACGTGGGCAGGGCATGTAATACGAAGGCAAGATAACCGTCGGTCAGTAAGGGTAACAGAGTGGATCCCTAGAGGAGGCAAGCGTTGCAGGGGGCGGCAGAAAGTTAGGTGGGCAGATGAGATCAAGAAGTTTGCGGGGATAAATTGGTCGCAGCTAGCACAGGACCGGGGAATTGGAGAATAATGGGAGAGGCCTTTGCCCTGCAGTGGGCATACATAGGCTGGTGGTGATGATGATGTTCCCCCGTAACGAGAGCCCATGATGGAGGAGTTTCCCAGACGCCTCTTTTCGTGCAAGTGAGCAGAGGGGGCAGGGACAGACGGGCTCACCTCTGGCTGCATGCCAAACTTGACGCCAAAGCGGGTGCCGCGGACTATGAACGGACTCATGCTCATGTTCTCGGTTCCAAAGGTCAGGGCAATCTCCGCATTGCCCAGGAGGATTTCCTGCATACGGAAAATACATTCATGCTGTAATTCAAGCCACGGAAACAGCTCCGCTGCTGCTGTAAGAATTAGCACGAAATTACTGCATTTTCTGGCGTATAAGCTGCATTTTATTCCTGAAATTTTTGTTGGTGCATCTTATCTACCGGTGCGACTTATGTATGGAATAAATTTGGTACGTGGCGGCTGCGCATGGTCCGCGCTTGAAAAGGTGCCTGTGTGCTGTGTGATGTCAGCGCACGTTAAGAGACACAGCTCTACGGTCTAAATGAATGAATAATTTGTTAGCGAGTCGGAGGAAGAAGGCTTCGATGGTTTTGCCTAAACGCCATCTGTAAGTACATGCCATCTGTGTGTATCAATAAAGCATATTTGAGAAGTTGGTTCTGTCTAGTCTTTGGACGGCAGATGCATGTGTCTAGTACTGCTTACCGGGAGATGAGTTGAGAGGCGGTGGCCGCTGGAACCATGTACTTTCGCCACACTTTCTAACGAACTGATCCCTATCCATTTATCTGATGAACAAGTGTGTTTTGTACACCGGTGCGTCTTATACTCCGTTGCGAATTATATACGTTTTGTTTTTGGGAAAAATGGCCGTTTTGAGGGGGGTGCGACTTATACAAAAAAGCGAACTTATAGACCGGAAAGTACGGTAATTGAGTGAAAGAAACAGAGCAAGCCGCAAGCAATGAGGTGACCATGGTAGAAAGGCCATGTGGTTGCAGTTAAGCCACAAAAGGAGGTAACTGCAATTACACTGAACTATGCTATAATTCTGTTAGTCATTCCCGAATTCCACAGTTCCAGAGCGAAAAAATTAAAGACGTTCCACTCAACGTGAAAGCTGCCGGAAGCTTCCGAATGACTAATTAATGGTTATTCTGGCTAGTCAATGAGTGGAAGCGGTTCATTCGGCTGGGTAAATATCAAGAAAGACAGCTCTTGCTGCTTTTTGTGAAGCGGGCGTGGTCGAGGTAGCGGCTTGGAGTTCTGTTTGACGGAGTTAGAGTTAGTCCGATCGCCTTTCTTGAGTTTTGTTGATTTTTACCCAACCGGTCAAACCGCTAATGCTCATTGACTAGCCAGAGTCACATTTGATTAATAATCACTCTCAATGATTACAGATGATCGGCCGTCAAACGAACCACCAAGCTCGACCACACCCGCTTCACAAAAAGCAGCAAGAGCAGTCTTTCTTGATATTTACCCAGTCGAACGAACTGCTTACACTCATTGACTAGCCAGAATAACCGTTAATTAGTAATCACCATTACGAACTAGAGGTGATCGGAACTCTGGCGATGGACACGTCGGCCGTGGCTCTAGTGAGCGGTAGCAGAGCGGCCGGTTGAGTGCAAAATCAATTGACCGACTGCTCTCACCGCGTCATTTGTAGGGTGGGCGTGAAGTTAGCTGTTACAAAACGCTGGCACAACGCAAAAAAATAAATAAATAAAACATGTCTGTGGGGAATCGAACCTGGTACATTGGTGCAATTATCCGAGGCGCAACCACTACCAGAAATCTGAAGACTAAGCATAGCGTCTAATCAGCCAGTTTTGCTTTCGTCTGGACGGAACGCTAAGCTCTCAGTTGTATTCCGTCTGGACGGAACGCTAGCCACAGCCATACAAAAATGGCAGCTGGACTTTGTTGTCTCATCCGCTGTTTTACCCCACCCATTGTCCTTTTAACATACTATACTCTCCAAGTTTTCGCAGCTCTATGACATGCCCAGACATAAGCAATAAAATACGAGGGCGCTGTTTTCTATCTTTGCCAAATGCCTAAAAACGTTGTACTATCATCCAGACATTGTATCACTGTTACTCCATTTGTTTCGAAGAAGCTAGGAACATGGTGCTAACGAAGTCAGCCTGCAAGAAACAAAAATACCCTGATGAATGAGGGCACAAGTGGGAGCAGCATAACCATTTATGAAAATAATTTGGGACACGCATGGGTATGAAAATGAGGCAGCCCCAGTCAGTTCTCTTAACAGACAGCATAACCTTGTTAATATTGCCGCGAACCATGCATTGGGTTTGTTTATTTATGGTTTGTTTTTACTGGCCAGCCACGCCCGGCTGTGTTGTCTGTGTCCCAAGCGAAGCGCAAGTTCCATTCTTTATTTTTATGCCGCGTGGGTTATCTCGTTCGGATAAGGAAAGCGTTTCGCCCTAATGTCACTGGCCTGGAATAATCTTCTTTGATCTACAATGTTCTGGATGTAAATCGACGGTTCGAGAAACAGTTGCGCCGAAAGATAAAAGCCCGCAGAGCAGACGCCGCGGCATTCGAATCGCCGACGCTCACCTGCACACATCACTTAGTTGACTGCTGCTTTGCCGCCTGTCTATTCTTTGAGTTGTTAGGGGGGCACAAGTTCGCCCCAATAAACGTGTTTTCCTTCAAGACAACTGCTTCGTCTTTGGTTTCGTGACATCTAACAAACCCAACGCATGGTTCGCAGCAATATCTTTATGTGAGAGCAGGACGAAAGAGCAGAAGGACACTGCTGACACGAAATAATGGTGCACGACTCACGGTACTACTGCCCATTTCTAATTACGACAACATTTTCCAACCACAGAAAACACGCACTAGCAGCGAAGCAACATGCATAACCTCAGCAAAACAAAATCATGACCTTCCCGGCCTACCGGCTGGGACAACAAAACAACAGGGTTGACCCTTCAAAGCAGTCTCTCTGGAAAGAACAATATTGTCACGAAGCCAAAGACGACGCAGCTGTCTTGAAGGAGAAACAAGTTTATTTGGAGCAAACTTGTGCTTCCCTAACAACTGTAAGAATACACAGGTGGCGAAGCAGCAGTCAACAAAGTGATGTGCGCACGCGAGTGGCGGCGAATCGAAAGCCGCCGCGTCTGCTCTGTGTGCATTTATCTTTCGGCGCGAGTGTTTCTCGAACCGTCGAATTACATCGAGAACACTGTAGTTCAAAGAAGACTGTTTTAGGGTAGTGGCGTTAGGGCGAAACATTCTCCCTATCAAATGAGATAACCCGCGCACCATAAGAAAGAAAAAATGGAACAGCACTTCACTTGGGACACAGATAACACAGCCCAGCGCAGTCGGGCGGTAAAAACAAAACATAAACCCAATGCATGATTCGTGGCAATATAACCGACTCATTCCCTCAGTCCACTGGGTCGGGAGAAGGCGGCCAGGCCCTTCAACTTGTCAAGGATCACGCCTTACCTGCAATCCATTTACGGCGGACTGGAAGCCCGACCCACAGAGCCGGTTGACGTTGTGGCAGGGCGTCTTGAGCGGGACTCCGCACTGGAGGGCCGTGTGGCGGGAACAGTAGGGGCTGTCCTTGGCAGCCGCCTGGGTGGCAGCGGAGGGGGAGGAGGAGAGGCACACCCACAACACTCCCACACGGAAGGTAGAGAGACAGCTGCAGAGACTTCACCGTGTGGTACATGTGCTGCCAAAGGCTAAATTCTCATTCTGACTCCAGCTGCCGATGCCGTTTCTTGATCAGAACAGATTGCTGGATAGTTTACAACTGGTTTAGTTTCATTTGCTACTAATGGGAAGACCTATTCTCTTATGAGACCAGCTGCTGTACAGCCAATTGTACAGCTTACAGCCTCCTTTTTTTTATGCGCATATACCACATGCAAGCAATGTAATAAAGTAACACCTCACTGATACGTTTTTAAAGTAAGCGCGAGGGGGAACGTACTATCCGGAAAGATGTACTATCCGGGAAGAAACGTACTGTGTGGTGAATTTTTAGTTTTCACAATTGAGAGCGTAGTTACTGAGAAGTCGTATGATCCGGGAACGTATCAACAGTGTTCTGCTGCAGTAAGCAAAGAAAGCACCACTTGGTTATACTTAGTGTTCTTGTTTTTATTGTTTCAGATTAGTTTAGTCACCACTTCGGGGCCAACAGGCACATGTTGAGCTTTGCACTGTCTAGGCGCTTGTTCGGATCAACGAGTGCCGCACTGAGCACTGACTTCGGCCAAATAGTACTTGGCCCGTTTGTTCTTTAGAACTATCATACGAGAGGAAGGTTACAGAGGTGATGTGCTGCACAGGGGCCACATGAGCCAGAACCCAGCTATATATTTAACACACACACACACCAGTCTTCTCACCGTCCCGTCACCTCCCCATCAGCGCATATGACAGCTGCTGCTCCTATCATAGCCTCTGATCCAGCTGCATTAAGTAGTTCAGAAATTAGTCGCAGGGCTGCCTAGAGAAGCAACAGTGGAGAAAAGCATGGCAGCAGATGACGCTTAGAATGCGCCTGCCCGAAGCGTCGATGACCCCGAGCCTAGCAACTGTTTTTCTTTTCTTCCATTATTTCATTCAAGACAACTGCAGCGTTGTTTTGAGTGACACGACAAAAGGCAAAACCGCGCTTGCTAAGCCATGCCCCCCGACAGCTGTAGCGGCTCATCCCACGACCTTTCCCACTGTGACCTTGATTTCACAGCGACCGTCTTCCTCGGTCAAGCAGCATTCTTTTTCTCTGTGACCCTGACTGACAGGCTTCACACACAACAGACAAGACTTTACAAGGGGGGCAACCTAGTGCTCTCGCACCAGAAACTTCAGGGTGCAGTGAAGGCATCTTATGTAATTTTCCAAAAGCTTATTTCATTTTTATTTTTCTTCAGGGGCGTTGCAGAGTGGCTAACCGTTGTGGTGAAGAAAGCAGACGTCAAAGTCAATTAGGGTTAGTGCATTGCCTGGGATAGATAAACACTTGTTGGCAGTTATTCATTAATAACATGCAAAGTCAATGGCCGTTCCACACCCTAAACACTTCTTATACCCGTGCCACATGTACACGAAAAATGACATTAATTGTTTAAGGCCTTAAGATACTGAATGACATTATTTGGACGGGCCGTGCTACACGCGAAAACACAAAGGCATTAAATGTGTTAGGCATGATGGTGATGATGACCAAAAAGAGAAATGCACTCAAATTTTAGAAGTTTTTGACGCAGAGAAAAATGTCTTACAAGGGTTAAAAATGTTTTTTTGTGAAAGAAAGCGCTATGACAAGTAGTGTTTTCTAAAAAATGGTGTGAGCCGTTCCTAAAAGTGGCTGCAGCAGCTGTCGTCGCCTGCCAGCGGTAGCCAAATACAGAAAATTCAAAACAACGAGTAACATCACATCCTGCCTTTTGCTGCTGTTTTAGTGAACTTCGTCTTCCTCAGAACTCCTCCACCAAGAGTGCACAAAAAATCGTCGTATGTCTAAGTTCAGCTACGCTTCCGCGTCAACGCGCTGGTGCTGAGAGTTTTATTAGTTTCGATTGATTGTGGGGTTTAACGCGCCGACGCAACGCAGGCGATGAGGCGCGCCGTAGTGGAGGGCTCCGGGTTAATTTTGACCACCTGGGGATCTTTAACGTGCGCCGAAATCTCGTACACACGGGCGTTTTTGCTTTTCGCCTCCATCAGAAAAGCGGCCGCCGCGGCCGGGAAACGTTTTATTAGTTTCATTTGGTGCTCATCGCGTTCGAGAGTAGGCAGATTTAAGGCGTTTGTGAAGGCGAATGAGATGTGCAGAACTCCCTAAACCAAAAATGACATTAGAGCGAATGGCATTATATTTTTTGCATGTAGCAGCAAATTAATGGCATTAAAACATAAGGCCTTAAGCATTTAATGTCATTTTTCGTGTACGTGTGGCACGGGTATTACATCGCATTTGTGATCAAGCAAAGCTGAAAGAGCATAAAAAGCCTGCTTTTTCATTTCAAGCGACGAGATACGCTGGCTTTAGTCTTCCATTATCAAGGGATGCCCAACATACTTCCCAAGAGAAAAGCATGTATCAAACCATGTGGAAATGTAACTGAGTGCTAATAAAGTGGCCTCGTGTCAAGATGTATTCAGTCAAGACAAATTCTCACTATAGGCACCGGACACTGAAGTTTGCGCGCGATTACAGCGCCATCTCTCGCCGCCGCTTAGCAACTCTGGGTCGGTGGATGTCGCGAGCGGCCGTTCAGCGCACGTAAAAACACGCGCGCTGCATGTGGTTCGACGTTGTGTGGGGGAAGTTTTTTAAGAAACATAGTTATAATTGCAAGTTGCAGGGTCCGAAAGGATCAAAATGCTGAAGGAAAGAATTGGTGGCCACGCAGCTACTGTTGCGTGAAGGACTGCCACAATTGCGAAAGGCAGCCTGCCATCGTTCTGTACAGGTTTCTCGGGTAGCCCTGGAGAATAAGCGTCGCAAGAAATGGATTTCAGCTGTAAGAAAGCCATGACATTTTTTGTCAGTGGAAGGTGTAAAATTATGAGTACGACGACTGTTTATGCGCAGCGCAGACACGAAGGGCCGTAAAACTAAAACCTTTGCTTTCAGTGTTCGATACACATCGCGTGCTGCGATGAATCGCATGCCGTCATAGTATTTGCATAACACAAAGTATTACGGCTTCTGCCACTATTGTTTTATCAGCAGTAACCTTTTCTTAGCGACATTCACTGCACCGAATGGATGCCAAAAGGCGGCACAAGAATATGTTCACTGCACTTCGCGGGTGATGCCAAAAGCAATGTCAAGACTGTCAATACGCATCCCGCTTACTGCCCTACTTTGTTCCCTATAGTGTACAGAGTTCGGCCACGCATTCCAAACGAGAGCATGGCAAGCTATCAAAGGCAAGGTTGCATTCACTCGCGCTGACTTCTTTAATGCGTTTTGCATACTCTGAAAGTTGAGGTTACTATTGTTTAATCAGAGGATGGGAAGGAGGAGGAAATACTTTTTTGGAGAATTCTGAACAGCCTGAACAAACTGTATTACAATTAGCCGCTAAGACGACTCTAACATTACTCACAAGATAGAGGCCGAAACTAAACGGAGTCTTCGTAAAGACAACCGCAGCTCCGCAGCAGATTTCCAACTGTGTGAAATGCGTTTACTTTGTCATCAGCTAATAACATTTGGAATCCATTGTTAATTAGTGACAACACCAACCGAGCTGAAGCAGGGCAACCAGAAAAGTAACTGCAGTGTCGTTGCGTGAACAGAGGAAACAACACAAACATGCTTCTGTCGTGGAGCGCCATTGTATACGCTGGGGTCACTTTATTAGGCTGTAAAACAAGAAAAAATTAATACTGACCAGAATTGGCGCTGTAAATAAGCTTCCCTTGCTGAGAATAGGACTTCGCAACGATGTCTGTCCTACCCATTTCTTTCACGGCGCACACGCGCGCGGGAATGTACAATCTCTAACTTCTCGCGCATGCGAGGCCGACAGTAGTAGTTCAGCCCTGTAATTGTCCGGAAATCGCACAGAAGCACTTGAGACATGGGGAAACTATATGCCAGAACAGTTTTCAAGCACAAGACACCTTTAAAAAACTATCGCAGTATCACAAAAACAAACAACCGAGTGGTGCCGAATATATGAACGCGCGTGCGCAGTCTGGCTCTCACCGACCCAAAGTTAGCTCAGGCTTCCGCGGGGTGGTGCTGGATGTACTTTATTTGTCGCGCCCTCTGAGCAGTGACCGGTCCCTATACCCCGCAAACATCACTGTTTCCTTGAAGCTTACAGATCCCAACGCGAAAAATACCTCATTTTGATGAACAAGGTTTCATTTTGATTGATTGTAGGGTTTGATTGAGTGTAGGGGTCATTTTGATTGATTGTAACGTGCCGATGCAACGCAGGCGAGAAGGCGTGCCGTAGTGGAGGGCTCCGGATTAATTTTGACCACCTGCGGATCTTTAACGTGCGCCGAAATCTCGTACACATGGGCGTTTTTGCTTTTCGCCTCCACCAGAAAAGCGGCCGCCGCGGCCGGGAATCGAACCCACGACCTCGTGCTCAGCAGCGCCTTAGCCACTGAGCCACTGTGGCGGGTGCAAGGTTTCATTTTACCCTTGGTAATAAAAAGCTTTAATAGATGTTTACCGCAAGTTCAAATACGATATATAACAGAAAAGTAATATCAGGAGCTTTGCATTTTAATGCTTTCAATGGCCAAAGAGTACGCAACTCGCTCACAGAGCAATTTTTAAATGCCCCAGCTTTTGAGGGAACAGGGGAGGGGGAAGTATAGTTCCTTGGCCACGTAGACGTCTGTGGATAATGTGCCCGGTGCCAACAAATAAGCACGTGTACAAGAACTGCCAAACAGTGTACCTGGTTGACAATGCCAACGACGCAGACGTCGACATTCTCTGGGTTCAGGCCAGCGCTCTCGAGGGCCGCCTTGCCAGCTATGACGGCCAGCTGGGTTGGCGTGTGGTCCTTGAGTGTGCCACCTATGGCGCCGAAGGGGGTACGCTTGGCACCCACTATGTACACACCTGGAACGAACAATAGAGGCAGCGGCTGGTTCGTTTACTCCACACAACCAGTAGGATGATGTATGCGGTTGATAAAAAAAAAAAAAAAAAAACCCTAATCCGCAGAGGAAAAAAAAAAAAAGTCCGACCAAAAGTACAACAAACGGGGAATCCGAGATTTGCTATTTTGTTACTTCAGTCATACCTTCCCAACCAGACAGACATCTGCCAAAGCTTTACCTCAATCCCTTGCAATGTGAAATGCTCGACGCACCAGCACAAAAAACCGTGCCACCACAGAGGCCTCAGAACACGGGTAGGATTCTGTGAAACTTACTTCCTTCACGTTAATTTGCAAGAAAGGCACTTGCTGTGTCAGCCCCAGTGCCTGACATGCTGTGCCTAAGAGGTGCGCCGCCACTTTGTAAGACAAGCCAAGAAGAAAAATTGCCTTATTTTTGGCCAGTTACAAAATCCTCTATTCACATCATGTGATCTTCAACACTTAAAGGGGCCACGCAGACAAAACAAAATCCAAAGATTGCCTCGTTGGAATCATACGGCCCCATTTTTAACCTAAACTTCACTCAAATAAGCTACATAATCAGGAAAAAATGGAAGGGCCATGAGGCTCACTAGCTCATTTCCCACACTAGAACAGATGAAGTCATATGCACAGCCGTGCGATTGACTGAGGCCGTAATAAGCAAATGCAAGTTAGGCAGGACTTATAAGCTTGCAGAACGAGCTATTTTCATTTAAATGTAAAGCATATTCATTTTACAGTAGTAAGAATGGTAGGGTGAAACAAACATACAAGTAAACCTACAAGTACCATAGTGCGTACTGCTGTTGGTACTGCGCGCACTATGCTTTCATAGCTGCACAACAGTGCAGCGCCTCGGGGTTGCTTCAGACGGCACTGACTGATTGGCGTAAGCAACATTGTCTTACGCGGCCATATTTGTCGAACGTACCCCATGTTTCCCGAAATGATTACTACCTCCCGTAATAAAAACAGGCCAGGCGAAATACAGTAAAAAAAAAAAAACAAAGCAAAGGCGAATAGCGGTGCGGATCAGTATGGTGGTGCCATCTAGGAGGAATGACGGTAAACAAGGCCCCGCAGCTCGCCGCACTAGAAGAAGCTCACTAGAAGTTCGCTTGAAGACCTGTACATGTGACATCGTGACAAATGTCACGAAACACACGATTTGGCGGTAGAATGAAAACTTTAACTTACATTGATTAATTTTTTGGTGACTAAAGCATCACTTGCAGCCAAAGAGTGCGGGGGGAACTATAAAATGCCAAATCTTTCGAATAAGACGAACTTGTATTTGTCTCCATGGCCCCCTCAACCAAACCGTTATCTTTTCTCCAGTTTTGTTGCCACGTCGTTATCCTATAACAGTGTGGGTCCGTCTCGCTGTGGGGGTCAGTGACTCGACACATGATAAAAGTGGCTGTTGATAACCCCAGCAAAGAGGGAGCAGCAACGAATACACGATATTTCCCACAAAAAATTGCAAACCCCCCATAATAATGATAATACTAATAATACTTTACTTGTACTCATTGTGGGTGGAGCCAGGCGTACAGGGCCGCAGAAGGCAGAATTGCCCATACTTAGGCTTGCGTACCCAACCTGGGACCCAAACACACGCACAAACCACAAACACGCACACACTCACACAGCGCACACTATGCCACTGCGCCTGCCGGTTTTTTTTTCCCCTCTGAGTGACACAGGGGGATTTGTAAAACAGCCCTGCTGCTGCTCAGGAGGCAACAGGCTAGCATCTTTCCTCATGTGCACGGATTATGCCTAAATTTTTGGGAGTGAGTATTGCGCTGGCACCGGGCGTTCGACACTGGCAGGGTACTCTGCTGGCGCTCTCTCGACTGGCTGAGAGTGCTTCCCAATTAAATGAAAATATATGTTTTTTTCTAGCTGCGTTATTGAACCAGAAATTTCCCCTAGCTACAAATAGTCTAACTGGAAATAGGCAGAATTTCTAGCTAGAAATTCAGTTTCTAGTTCATTTCTAACTGGATCGAGATTTACTTCTAGCTAACATTTGTCAGTCCAACTAGAAGGGAAAAAACCCGCAAGCTGGAAATAATCGTCTCCAGCTGGATTAAGAATTTGTCTAGTTAGAAGCTGTCGATTCCAGCTAGAATCTAATAATCTAGTCAGAAATGAAGCCGGAAATTATGATGTCTTGCTAGAAATGCTCTTTCCATTTTCACGGGGGTATGCGGTGCACGGGGAAAAGTCTTCGCTTATACATTTTTTCTTAAGAACATTCCAGATTGCTAATGGCAGTCTTCGCTTGTGGAGCTTTTGTTATCTTAACTATTTTTGCTCCTCCCTTGCGCTGGGTTCAGTTGCGCTGCAAGCGTCCCTTTGGTGAGGCGTCGATTATAAGCTCGAGCTACAAGTGCCCGTACATTCCGTGATCGGGAGGACCGCAAAACACTACCGGCACGGAGGAGGCGCGAAGCAACTCGCAGAGCAGGAAGTAATAATGCAGATGGCTTAGCGGACGGGTGGGGTTATCTTTCACTGAAGAGCCAGTTTTTCCGCTTGTTACACCGGCCAGATAAGGCAAGACAAATAGTATCTGCACGGGAGATCTGGTGGTGACTAGTGTCAGTAAATTTAGTGACACTAGTGGTGACCTTGCCTTCCCTGGCAAAATGCATCCTCGCCCTACTCTCTTCGCTCTACTGTCGCAAGAAAAACAAAACTTGTCCAATGTTAACGGTGAATGCTAGCTCTAGGCGACGGTCCGTACAATGTCGTATTTTAACTGGACGACTGTTTTCCCGAGAAGAATTTTATCGCTCCGCGCCCCGGCCGGGTCAGCTCGCAGCAAGCTACACGAGAGTTCTAACAATAACAAAGTTTCCCCGCGAACTGCGGTAACTTCTCAACAAGGACAGCACGACGTTCAAGCGTGTGATCATGCAAGGCAGTAGGAAGTTCGAAAAACCGATGTGTTTACCTCTCAGAAGTGATGTCATGTCACGGCCAAGCGGGGAGCGAAAGAGGTAATAAAGTGTCCAAACAGTAGTTGGGTAATGTCTTGGTGCCTAAATATTACACTGTACGACGGCAAGATTTGCGATGAGACTGAAACGGCTGAAACTTGATTGAAGCACCTGTGCCCGCCCACAACCTGTCCGCGACTCGGCGCCTGCGGCTGCGCTGAATGTGAGCGTTTGAGTGGCCATATTCGCACGCCTCGTGCGTACAACTTTTACTTTTAGTTTGTACGCGACGTGCGAACTAAAACCCCTCTGGCCTTGGTCGCGGCGCACTCTCATTGGCTCATCAGTAAGTAATAATAATGCTGAAACTTGATTGAAGCACCTGTGCCCATCCACAACCTGTCTGCGACTCGGCGTCTGCGGCTGCGCTGAATGTAAGCGTTTGCAACGTTTATAGATACTTTTTCAGTTTCGGAACTGCGCCTTCCAAAGCGGGCGCGGCTTTACCCTAGGCGCTGAGAGGGCGCTCCGGTCGCGAGTTGCGCTGTGCCGGCGGCTGCGGCGGCGGCTCCGGCGGCAGCGTTGACGGCGTGCGCGGCGGGTGTCCCTATTCGCACGCCCCGTGGGAACAATTTTTATTTTTAGTTCGCACGCCGCGTGGGAACAATTTTTATTTTTCGTTCGCACGCCGCGTGCCAACAAAAAATAAAAATTGTTCGCACGCCTTTGAGCCTTCGCCCGCTTCGCTTCGCGACCAGCGCGGCTTGCGCTGTCCCTTTCGAATCACTCTGGTCTCTGTTGGCATACCTCAAGCTTAGCATTGTCAAGCTGCCCGCAGCTGTTGGCTAATCTTAGTTGGTAAGTAGCTCAATAGTTTGTTAGTTGCAGCAGTAAATTTGACAAACACGTTGGTAAACATGTTGGATCCGCGGAGCCACACGTCGAGTTGTTCTTGGTTGAATGCTTGAATTGTGTTTCGGCGAGTTCAGTGTTGAAGCTGACTTATCTCCGCCGTTTAATTTTTCTATTTTGTAATTCCGGTAGGCATTCTGATGTTGCTCCACCGGAAAAATCTCTACCCCTGTAGTTTTTCTGGCCTCTATCATATGCGACCGATGAGCAGTTCTCGGAGAACCATCGTGTTCAGCGGTTGTGCTGCTCATTCAAATATGCATATTTCTAGAAATAGAGCGCTTGATACTTTATGTGAGGAAAGCAGGCACGTGCAAGATACTGTGGTGAGGAAAAGCAGTGGTACATATTGATTTTACATTCTCCGAGTGTTTTGTTTACCATATCTTTTAGAGACACGAAATGCGGGGCGGAAATTTTTGCAGAACATGAACTTCTCAACGTTTTAAAGCCACAGTTAGGTAGGATTAAATAGAAGAAACCTTGGAATGTGAAAGATGTATCAAAATTTTGTCGTTTTGGTGTCAGCTTGCTGAATCCAAATATGTATTGTGTTGATAGGAAATATTTTTAGTAATAGAGGTTAGAATTTGGCAGGTTGTTTTCGCCAAGGAAGCACCGCTGTCATCTCATTGCGTTCAATATGGTAGAACCAACTGGAGCGAATGTATTTATGCACAGCTAATACTTTATGCACAGGACCATTAGATTTGTGGATATCTACAGAGGGATAGGGGAACTTGTAAACCAGCAAGGGATCCTGCACACATTTTAGTGTGACCATTATTAACTACATGGTATATTGTATATTGTAAATGGTATATTGTCTTTAGCAGCAGAGAGCAAACAGGTTCGCTACGTGCATTTTATTTTTCCATCTTTGTTGAAATGTTTGGAATTGAGAGGGGCAGGCACACAGTTAAGTTTGGTTTCTCTAGTGTTCTTACCTGAGATGGTGAGGCAGGAAGTGCTGCAACAAATCCAGTGTAGTTACGACGTTAGGCCCCAGTGTTGTACCTGATGCTGCCAGTCGCACAACCTGCCATGTGTCTTCTAGGCGACACCATGGAAGGGCAGTGGCATAGGGTACCAGCAGCCAGATCTCATTGCGGTGTCCTACCCAATGTCTACACCTGTCATTAGCGGTTGACCCAACTACCACGTGTCTATCAAACCAGTGAAGATTTGGCCCTTGCTCAAACATTCATGGTTCTTCCTTGACAACGTTGACCAGCTGTACTGCACTGTCGCTACCTTGTCAACTAGGGACAACTGCATCGCCCGAACTCTTCCAAGCCTGACCTTCTCCTTCACCACAATGGGTGCACCCAAATCTCAGAAGGCTTCACCTTGCTATCGTTACATGCTTTTCGGTATATAGCCCAAGCACCTCCACATTGTTTCTAAAAAAAAACAAAAACATTCAATTCTCAAAATTTTCTCTAATCATAATTTTTTTTGCATTATGATTTGAAAAGATGGGTTTCAGCTTAGAATTAACTTAAAAACTGTGAAGGAAAAACTGCTATGAAGGGCAGCTCTGCCTCAATGCCTGCCGGACACCAAACAAAAAGGGAGCAGTAGGTTTGCGTTACTTATGCATAGTTACTCACAAGCATTACCCAGTGCATCACCACGATCATTGTCGTTCTTGTCATTGTCTGAAGCCATTGTGCAGTCACAGAGAAAGTCGGACTCACTCTCGGGGACAAATTTGAGGTGTTAAGCAGACGCTGCCCAAAGTATTGCAAAAAAGCTGTTTTTTTCTCTAGAGACAATGCCACCACCATCATTCCTCATGTTTGACGCCATTTTTGTTACATTTGCCAAACAGGTTTTTTTTCCAAAGTTCTGAAGGGCCATTGGTACTAGAACTGATTACTGAGCGTAAAATCACCTTTGGTGCCGAGCACAGCATTGGACGCAACGAGTGAGGCTCACGATTAACTTTCATGACTTCTTTAAAAGTTATTCAAGGAATAACTGCTTCTAGTGACAGCTGCAAGATAGCTACAACAAGGGTTAGGTCACATGTGCTGCCTCACTGTGGGCAAATTGCATGAAGCCCAGCCCATGTTGGTTACAGAGCAGCGCCTCAGATAATTCATCCACAGTGTCGTCAGTTTCTGCAGCTGAGAGTTCGCGTTTTTATTTAACCACTGCACATTACACCACTCGGGAAGCCAGCCCTGCGTTCCACACAGCACCATGTCGCCAACGGGGTCCAGTTCTGCAAGTGCCTTGCCATGGTGGAGCTGGTGAAGGAGGTAGAGCTGTTCCAGGATCTGGTCCACTGTGCCACGTCACCAATGTCAAGCTGGACCAGAGGATACTGCAGCTGAAGGCGGTAGTGTGGAAAGTAGGGAAAAGTGCTCCAAGTCCCATTGCTAAATGGATGGCCTACCAGCACACCACACTGCCTGCAGATGTCATGCCAACTGGCTGGCAGGCAGGGATGAGCTGGATCGCGCATTGGCTCGGAGGTTTATCCACACGTCGCAAGCTCTGGGGTACATTCCAAGCTGTCCAGAGGCCTCAAAGCAACTGGAACCCACTGGAAGTGATGTGGTTGGCCCGTCATTTTGGACTGTTTGGGAGCAGCAATAAGGCTGTTTTGGAGAGAAGAAATAAGGGAGTTGTAGCAGCCAAAGATTATTTCGAAGCAATAAAAACAACCCACAGGAACATTATATATACAGTCCAACCCACTCATAACATCATTGGACATAACAATAAATTCACGGCACCATCAACTTCGATAAACCGCTTATTAATTACACTTATTATTGGTTATAACAATTGAGCCTGACGGTACGAGCCTATGTACAATATAGTATTTGGAGATCTGTGAAAGATCATGGGTGCATTGTGTGTGTAACCAGGCTGTCATTCATTTTGCCCACCATTTCTCTGTTGCGATGCCGGATTTCAGCCTACCTAGTCAAGCACTGCTTTCACATTTATGGGGCTAAATTCTCTAAAATTATGGCTGAAATTTTTAAGCAAAATGGCATTATAATGTGCACGTTTTCCTTGGTTAGGGAATTTTGTGGAGGAGCAGGAGAATGAGGGTGCATTGTTCTGCCTGTCGTTTTAAGGTTGAGTAGATGTGCACAGTAGCAAGACGTACTGTGCGATTTCTACAATCTTCCACTCCTCTGCGGGACTTCCAACCAAGGCACACATGCATTTGTGCACCAATACCACATCACTTCAAAATGACGACGATTATTTTAGAGAATCTCGTGTCAGTTCAGCCACAGTCAGAGGCAGATAGCTGCTTAACATACATGCACCAATTGAAAAAATCTCTCCTATTACCCGCTCAAAGATCAGAGGGCCCTGAACTCGGGCAACTGCAGCGTACAGTCAATCGGACTAAGATGGTCACTCGTTGCCCATAGCTTCTTCTCCCACACCACATTCCTCTATTGCTTCAATAAAAGTTTACATCACCCTGTCTGTGTGTCTAATCTTTGCCCCTAGAAATATATAGGTGCCCTTTATCTCTAAAGTCCCAGCTAAAGTGATGGTCACCATGCTGCAATGAGAAACTGAAGCCTGTTCTGAGCAACAGTGCGGTCCCTCCAGTTGTTTATAATGCACACCACACTTTTTCAGCATGCACGGTTGAGAGGAAGGAATGCCCCAAGGATGAAATTCTACCTCTGCTGAAAAATCTCACCTCAAAGATATTTTTAAAACACTCAGTAACTTCTTGTGAATGAATTAATTGAGGGTGCCGAATTAGCTGTTTTTCATAAAACCAGCCACAACGATGGCCCTCGTGCCTTCGCTGAAGCAAACGTCGACAGGGACAGCCTGCATGTGAAGAAAATTCAACCATGGCGAAGAACAGCAGCCTAATGAATTTACATACTGTATGCCTTACACAAGTAAACGAAAATATGTAAAGGGAAAAAAAATATGAGCACCCATACGCAAAATGTTCAGCTAAACCACTTAAGCTGTCCAAGCAACAGGGTCAGAAACACTGATCTTTCACCTAAAATGTGCATGCATGCAGGGCAACATAAGAGTATTTAATGGAAGAAAATGAGCAGGTCAAATAGTGGAAAAGCTCTGGCAAGTTGATCGTTGTGTCGGTAGGTGGAAGGGGCAGAAAATTAAACTTTCTAAAGGTACAGCAGACATGCCCGCAAAATTTCTTAAGGATACGCCAGACATACCCAGCTTTCTCGCTCAAAATTCCGACCTCTCAGGAACCTAGCAAAACCACTTCAAGAAAGTGATATTTGGCACAAAGCAAAAGTCAACGTGAAGATGAAAACAGTAAAATAATTTTCCAGGATTCTGAATATTTTTTGTGTAATTATTCCCCATGCATTTCTATGGGATAGTTTCCATGGCTCAGGAACCTAGTCGCGCAACGTGTGAGACTTGAAACTGTGCACAAAGCAAGTTCCCCCCAATATTAGCTGCGCAAAAAATTTAACATTTGCTAAATAACTACGAGTAATCACTGCTGAAAGGACTGCGATGAGTGGGAAAGCTGCACGCAGAATTTTTTAAATGTAGTTTGGGGAGGCGCTGCGATCGCCGCAGTGAGCGGACGTGTCTCACATCGGCTCCGACGGTTATGATTATTTGTGCCTAGCCAATTGGAAATATCGACGAACTTCTGCTATAGGGCAACGCTGCTCGACCTACGGAATCGATCGACACCAATTTCGAGTGAGCTGCATCGATTTTCATCTATTTACTGGCGAAGACAGATCGGCCAACGTGGTCGGCCAGCTAGGCCTAACCTAGGCCTAGCACGACTTCGGGCCGGGCGCGTCGACGACGGCCGCCATGACGGAGATGGCAGCTACATTGGAGGAGATGACGACGACAATGGACATCGGCACCACTTTTCTACCTGAAGATAGCCCTCAAGCACCTACGATGCACGTGAACCACGACCACGGACGGGTGGCGGTAGCAGTTACCGGCACGGACCCAACGACGGAGGAAGAAGACGACGAGGGATGGCAGGTGGCGAGGCGGCGGATGCGGCGGCAGGCGATCGGGGCGGCCGGCGGCGATGGCGGCCGCGGCGGCAGCGGTGAGTCGGTCCCTGTTGCTTTGGCTACTCCTCCTGCAGCCTCTATAAATCAGGCGCGTTTCGCGAAGCAAGTCGCGGTTAGACTCACCAAGGCAGCACGCATGCCGCATGCGCTGCCGAAAGAGGAGATCAAAATCATACTTAGGCCACGTGGCGGGCTAAACGTGGCGCGCACCGAGGCAACTAAGCTCATGGAAGCCATTTTCGCGACGGCGGGAACTACCTTACAGGAGTCTAGAAAAGACACTATTTGCACCAATAATGCTCAGAACATCATCGTGATAAGTACCCCGCACGAACATAGGGCTCGAATGTACACAGGCATTCGCCAGCTCAGAATCGCGGGTAGGGAATACGAGGTCAGCGCGTACTCGTCGGCGCCAGACGGCACCGTAAAGGGCGTCATTCGAGGCATCTCGCTATCAGATACGAAGCAGGACTTACAAGAAAATATCGTGAACGAAGCGAACCCACTCGCGCTCGAAGCGCACAGGATCGGAAACACCACCACGGTAATAGTGGCCTTCGCGGGTACGAAAGTACCTAACGTAGTGAAATACGGAGCTGTGCTAACGAGATGTACCTTATACAGACAACACTACGAGGTGTGCCACTGCTGCGGCAGACTAGGTCACCGCGTAGACGTGTGTCCCTATCCGGACACCGAGATATGCTTTGCGTGCGGAGCGCCCAACCCGGGCCCCACACACGAACAAGAATGCACACCCCGCTGCAAGCTATGCGGCGGGGCGCACCCCACCGGGGTGGCGGGATGCAAGAATCGTTACAAGACCCCACACGTGGTCAAGCAGCGCCGATGGGAGCGCAAGCGGGCGGAGGAGCAGCGGCGAGCGCCGCCATTAGGCCTAGCCGACTTCCCGCAGCTGCGAACGGTCGGAAATGGCGCGAAACGGACGCCACATAGAAACGCTGACGTCAACAGAGCGGCGGCGGCAACAACAACAACGGCTGGCGGCGCTCCGGCAGCACCCGGAGGAGGCGAAACGAGCCGCCGTAGTGGCAATGGAAATCAGGTCAAGCCAAGCCCGAGAGAGGGCGTGACGTGGGCTGCCGCCGTGACCGAGCCACGACCGAAGCGGGAAGCCAACCCGCAGGAACTCAAGAGTAATGCACCGCAACAACAACCACCGCAACCAACTCCGGAGATGATTGAACTCCGCAATGAAAACGCGCGCCTTAAAGCACAACTCGCACAACAAGAGCGGCATCTACAAGAGGTCAGCAGGAAGCTAGACATGCTCCTTGCCGACTAACAGCCGCAACATCAGCAACACCAAATCCCAGATCTATCACCAAGGACAGCGCACAGACAGGCACAGAGACAAGCGCGAGCCCAGGAGCAAGAGCAAGACCAAGAACAAATGCAGACGCAGGAACCCGAACAGGCACACGCCGCCGAACCGCGAGTCGCAGAACCAATTGAAGAAGAAACAACAACAACGACGCAGAACGGAAACACAACCGAAGAAGACTTCGGCCCCAGGGCGAAAAGACGTGCTACGGTGACAAACGCGATCGAAAGACGCCACCAGCAATTGGAAGAGCGCATGGACCGTTTTGGAATGGACCAGGAGGCAATCAACCGAAGACTAGCGGCGCTGGAGGCAACGACAGCAGACATGAACATTCGCATGACCAACATGGAACGCATACTAGCGCAAATACAACAACTTCTAACGCGACCCGACGAGCTAACCCACCAACAGCAGCAGCAGCAGCACCCAAGCAAGAGTCGTCCAACATGGCCCGAACAGCGGTAACGCGAGAGCTCGTGGTGTGGCAGTGGAACGCGAACGGCCTGCGCAAAAAGAAGGCACTCTTACAACAGTACATCAGACAAGCCGGCCGGCGGCCAGACGTAATACTCCTACAAGAAACGCACAGCGAGGCTCCCCCGGGCCTGCCGGGGTACCGCTCCTACACTCTAAGAAAAAAGGTGGTCAAAAGAGAGTCCCCGGCGCCGCGACTACCTTTAACGCTTGGTGAGTCAGAACAGAGTCACCGATCAGAGTCATAATTTTGGCGACTCTCTTTCGACTCGGTACGGGGCGCAACTTGGCGGGAGAGGGGAACCTAGTCGAGGAGCATAGAAAACAAAAAAAAGAGATGCCGCTCTGATTGGTCGCCGCAGGTGTGACGTCAGGCGTTTCCCGCGAGCAGGCGAGCAGCCGGAGTGGAAGCTTTTGAACTGCCTGCGCGCTCCGCCGGCGAGGCGTTCTTTGTATTGTGGCCGTTAGGGCGGTTTTCGTAACTACGTGGTTTCGCTGGTCAGTGTCGCGACAATTTTACAGTGCTTTTGCCGTGCTCCACGTGAGGACAGCGTCCATGATAAGGGAAGATATACGGACGGAGCTGCGGCAACACAGCAACTGCATCTGATAGAGGTAAGTGAAGTATTCACCGCGGCGAGAGATTTTCCCTCGTGAAAAAACTTCGTGCACTTTGCGAATAACGCTCAATTGTGTAAGATATGCTGCTTGAATACTATGCGGACAGTCGTGGCAGAAACGTCCAACCTAATTTCTGCGTGAGTGGCAGGTTTTTCGACGGCCTCAGTATGCGAACAGGGCAGCATGACCGTTGGCGCGAGCCGCCGCCGATGGCTCGCCGCCGACGAAACGGCGACCTTGAACACGATGGCCGCTCCACGGCCAAGGCGCAGTGAAAGTTTGTTTCACTTCCTCTGGCGCTTTTATTTGACCCTGAACACGGAATGCTGAGTGCGCTTTGATGAATTTGGCTCAGGCTGACAGAGGGGCGAAATGTCAACATGAAAAGAAACGAGTAGGTGCTCGACAGCGGCTTATTTCGGCGCCAAGCAGCAGTCACTTCGTACAAATGCGGGACGCGTATGTATTGGTAGAATATAATTTTGCGCGTACAGTCATGGGCAATTCAAATACGAACCGCGGTGCGCACAGCCGAAGATCCCGGTGCCGTCTCCTGGCAGCGGCCGAGGAAAACGCACGGACATGCGTTGTTGAGATATCGGGAGCGAGGCTGCGTGTCCCACTGCGATATGTTGCTGTCTGCTCGCTCGCATGTTTGCTTTGTCGCCATGCCGCAAGAGCGCTGACAACAATTGTTAGTGATCCGGCGCGAGATAGTATAAGGGTATCTACGGCCACTGTGTGCTCGGCTCACACGAGTGCCTGCTCCCCCTGTGTGCTGGCGTCACATTGCCGACATAGCTTTGCATGTAGGGTGCAGTAACTTGAGCAAATAACGATCGACACCTGCTTCGCACCCAAACCATGCTCAGTACTGCCCGCTCCGCAGATTTTACTAGCACTAATGGGCCTGCCCTCCTCCCCTCCCCATCCCTCACTCTCACTATAATGTTTGCGAAGGTAAACTAGTGTTAAATAAGTTCCCTTTGATAACGGTTGAAAGTGTATCAACTGTTCCATTTCAGTAGCCATCAACCAAAGCAAACGCCGGGTACCTCGAGGAAGCTTGATTTATTGAAGGGTTTAACGCACCGAAGCAACGCAGGCAATGAGGAACGCTGTAGTGGAGGGTTCCGGATTAATTTTGACCACCTGGGGATCCTTAACGTGCGCCGAAATCCCGCACACACGGACCTCGAGGAAGCTGGCGTAGCTTTGTGGTTAAATGGTACGGCGAGGCACAGTGAAATGCGGCTTTTATTTTTCAGCTTTTTCAGGTTATGATGTCTGAATACCGCGTGGGTAAGCTTACAGTGGCTGGTGCTAGAGGAATATAGGTGGTGCGCAGAACGCTTTTAATGCTACTTCTGTGACTGATTCTTGCGCAGAGACTGTGCTCGTTACTAGAGCATTTCTATGTTTTGCTCGCAAGCCTGGTCTCGCCTGCTCCAGCAACGCGTAGATGTTTTGTTTTTTGTATAAACATGAAATTGCGCACCATCCTGCTGCAGCTTGCACACCGTAAGCGTTTTGTTCATAGGCCGCCGGTCTAAAGGTATATTAGCATTGTGTGGGCTTTGCAGTGAACTATTATTATGCGTTAGGGTGGCGCAGGAGCGTTTTCAAGGCCACATTCGTGAGCAAAAAGCGGGGAATATCCTCCTTAACGAGCACACGTACGTGCAAATCTGGCACAAGGAAGCAGGCAAGGAAATTTGTGTGCACGCCATGTGTGCACTCAGCGTTATCTTGCACTAGATGACAATTCCTTTGTAGTACTATAGCTCTACACCGCTTTTGACTCGATTTATAATTGCCAACTTCACGACGAAATGCAAATTCGGCCGCTTCGCGCTAGCTGAGCCGTCAAATAAACGTTTCTAGCGCTAGCCACCACACCCGCCGCGGTGGCTCAGTGGCTAAGGCGTTGCGCTGCTGAGCACGAGGTCGCGGGTTCGATTCCCGGCCGCGGCGGTTGCTTTTCTGATGGAGGCGAAAAGCAAAAACGCCCGTGTGTACGAGATTTCGGCGCACGATAAAGATCCCCAGGTGGTCAAAATTAATCCGGAGCCCTCCACTACGGCGCGCCTCATCGCCTGCGTTGCGTCGGCACGTTAAACCTTACAATCAATCAAGCGCTAGCCACCACAGCTACACTTCGGAAAAAAAGCCTAAAAAGCGCGAGCAGTACAAACTCAAAGAACGAAAAAAACCTGGTGGACAGCCCACGATCATATTTTTGCATGGGGGTGCAACAACTCGCCTTAGACGGCGCAGGTGCGTTACGATAGGAAGGGAGAGCGAGAAGGAGGTAAGGAGCCGCCAACTGATGATGAGCGGCCGAGATAAATGGGCCGGCGGTATTTCTCTTTCACCTTGAGGAAAAGCCAACTTGGGGGGGGGGGGAGGGGGGCGCATTCCTTGATTGTAGGGCTTTACGCGCCGACGCAACGCAGGCGATGAGGCGCGCCGTAGTGGAGGGCTCCGGATTAATTTTGATCACCTGGGGATCTTTAACGTGCGCCGAAATCTCGTACACACGGGCGTTTTTGCTTTTCCCCTCCATCAGAAAAGCGGCCGCCGCGGCCGGGAATCGAACCCGCGACCTCGTGCTCAGCAGCGCAACGCCTTAGCCACTGAGCCACCGCGGCGGGGGGGGGGGGCGCATTCCTGCGTCATTTGCCGTTCGATATAGCGGGTTTCGCTTGTATTTTTATTCGATATAGACGTAATTTTTGCTATATTTTTCACTGCAACTATACTGTTAGCGGAAGGAGTTCGACATACTGGATAAATCGATGAAAATGGTTTCCATCAGTTGGGTTCGGCTGTACAACTTTAGTTTGCTCTCTTTACAGATGCAAAAGGTGTCAGCGCTACCGTTTGGTTGCCCCATTTGGTGAAGGAAAGAGAGGATGACATCTTCACGATACTGGTGAGAACAGTGAGCTTAATTTGCGAATTAGATGGCAACATTGGCAAAAAAAAATGGCTCTTGGCTTGAGTTGCCCTCGGCATTAAAAATATTAGGGTGTACCCAATATTAAACTAAAAAAAATGCTGTACATGTAAGAGAGAGCAACTGGGAAAAAATTGTTGCTCTTTAGAAAGGCTGGCTGACGTGTTTAGGCTTAACGTTTATGGTTACTTTGACCACCGGTAGCGAAATATCCCTGACCATGTACTTTTTTGCTTTCCTAAAGGTAAAGTGCACTCAAAATTTTGGTGTCTTGATAACCTCAATTTTGTAACTTCCCATAAAGAGAAGCCTTAAGGGGAACTCCAGACCCTGGGAAGGAACCAGTGTGTTTAAGATATCAGCCAGCAAAATCAAGCTTTGGGAAGATCCACAGCGGGGTAGTTGCTAGTGCTTTTTAACATCTTGAAGTAGCACAGACTAGATACAGACATGATAAGTCGAAAATGAACAGACAACAGCGCTTTGTAAATGGTTCGGCGCAACATGGTATTTACTGTGTAACTTGTCCTCATGTAATTTGTGAGTGCGTGACCTAAGCACCTATTCTTGAAAAAAAAATTTACTTCCACAATATCTGCGCTCCAAAAACGTTTTGCTGTGTTAGCTGTGTGCCATGGGATAAAGCTGAACATAGCAAAAGTGCGAGAATGCCAATGCAATGGGTGAAGCAGGACATTTGCTAAATGGAACTGCCTGCTGTTATTCGTGAACAAAGAAGCAACGAATGTAGACGGAAGGGTCGGCGGTAGCTCAGCGTTTTTTCGGTCTCTTCGGTTATTTTGATCTTATCACCAAGCGTGAGTGGCATTTGAAGCATTTGTTTGTTGTGCTCATCCAGAAAAATAAAAATTGACCTTGTGGCTCTGAGCACCCTTCACCGATTGTGAACTAACAGAAAAACAGGCACGAGCGGCTGCAGTCGCGATTGCTTGAGATAATGCCTTGAGCATACTGGGGTAGTAAAGAAACGAGTAGAAAAAAAGTGGTGCCACAAAGAGACAAGCCGGGAGATAGCGCAATGTTAAAGTAAAGGCTGTGGCTAGCGTTCCGTCGAGACGGAACGATATACAAGTGCTAAAGTTCCGTCCAGACGGAACAGAGCGCTGTGAGTTATCCTTCCCAGACGGATTACAACTGAGAGCTTAGCGTTCCGTCCAGACGGAGCCGGCGTGAAATTTGTACAGTTCCGTCCAGGCGAAAGTAAAACCGGCTGATTAGACCCGACCTTGAGTATTCATATTTGGTGTAGGGGTTGCGCCTCGGAACCGCTATAAGGGTGTCAGGTTGCGAGTCATGCATCACATGAAGCTAGCTTCGTGTACTTGTGCGTTATACAACCGGCGTATTTAATGTGTAGGTTCTAAAGGCAGGTTGCTGCGACCCCAATGATTAATCATAAGAAGCGGGTCTTCGCATAACCGGGGAGTGTACTATAACTGAGCTTTCCATGTAACTTATCATCGCAGGTATTTTAGTTTTCAGTCCACGTGGCATACTAAAGACAGTCAGAGTAATAATTTATACATATTGATGGCTGTCCACATAAAGAACTTTTTTACAGCAGCTAAATTTCAGCATTATTTGTCTTTTTTTTACAGGACCCAGATACTGCATACTCGCGACCGACTCTGCTGTACACGGGGAGCAGCCCACTGTGGTCCGACTCAATTAAGGTGGTGTGCGAACATGTATCCGTTAACGTCTTTGACTTCACGTCAGGAATCGCTCTTGTATGTGCCATGTACTGGGCATACAACCTGCAGTACTTGAAGTCTGCAAAGCAGACCTTTACAGTTTTGGAGGAATTGATGGTGGTGCGAAAGGGCGCATGCTTGAGCACCTAAATGCCGGCGACAAAGGTAGTCACTACCTTGAGAGCTCGTGCAGGGACAGCCAGGGAATAAATACACTGTCCAGGGCCAGCAGATCAAGTGGTGGGTGTTGCAACATATAGCCTCCGAGTAAATTTCTGTGTTCTAAAATGAACAAAATATTCTCAGGAAAATTATAACAATCATCCATTAATAATTCTTTGACACCCTTTTTTTTAATGTTCATTTGCATTGCGTATGAGTGGTCAAAGTGGTCTTATCATAAAGCCGAACCTAGCTGTATGCATGAAATATGAATGTGTTCAATATGAAATTTTTATTAAGCAATAACACTCCCGAACTCTGTTTTGTGTATTTTATTGTCCTGTTTTCAATTTGCCAGTTGTATTGTTCTAGAATTTTTTTCACTTCAGTTGTCTAAAATGACATTTTCAAATATTTGTATTTGTTATAATGTAATGTGGTTTTAAGAAAAATTGTGTTTTCATATTCACTTAACATTTTGTGAAGTTGTTGAGCCAGCAGCTGTTGGCTGATTACTGTTGTAGGGTTGTGTTTTGTATATGTGAGCTCAAGTGTTTCTTGTCCTGTTCAATGTTACAATTTGTTGTTTGAGACACGAATGTTGTCTAAGGTAATAATTTTGAATCTTGTATTTTTCACGTTTCTTCTAGTCATGTATATGTTGTCTAAGACAAACTCGTGATTTTTATTTCTTGTAGCATTTTTTTATAAATGTGGTTTTTAAAAAAATTGTGTTTTCATATTCACTTATCATTTTGTAAAGTTAGTGAGCAACCAGCTGATGGCTGATCACTGTTGTAGGGTTGTGTTTTGTATATGTGAACTCAGTGTTGCTTGTCCCGTTCAATGTAACAAGTTTTTGTTATGTGAGACACAAATTTTAAGGTGATAATTTTGAATCTTGTATTTCTCACGTTTCTTATAGTCCATTGTATGTTGTCTAAGACAAAAACTCGTGATTTTTATTTTGTGTCAATTTTTTTCTAGTCATTGAGCCAATGAATAATTTGAAACGGTTGTAGGCTTTATTTCAATAAAATGGTTGTTTTGGTACTTTGCATTGATGTTTCTTGCATGTATGCATGGCTGTCCTTATAGGGTCATAATAGTATCTGTATGGTATTTTTTTATCCTATCGACTCTGAAGCGATTCTGTTTGCTCGAGTCGGAAAATAATCGACTGGACTTTTCTTTGCAGATTTTCAGTGTCGGTGACGGTGCTGCAGAGTCCTGCATGCTCTATCTCAGGGGTCGCGGGATTCCCTTTCAGCAGGTCAGGGCGACTTGGCTGGGGTCATGTAGTAGCCAAAGTAGCCAAGCGGGCTCTCTATAGCCAAACGGAGAGTCTGTGTGACTACTTTTACTACTCGCAAAGTAGTCATGAAGACTCTCTTCGTTTGAAAATTAGGAGTCGAGGTGACTTCCCTTACAGAGTCCTGCATAGCCTTTTTTGACTCGGTCTAACAGAGTCACAAGACTCTTTTCTAAACAGAGTCAGGACGACTCTCATTGCTGGGCCACAAGGTAGTCAAGCAGACTCTTTTCGTTTACCATTTCGGAGTCACTGTGACTAATTTTCAGGAGTCCTGCAGACTCACTCTTGACTCTTCGTCACGACTCCCTCCCTAAGAGTCCCAGGACTCTGTTTGAAAGAGAGTCTGGTGACCCTCCCCATAAGAGTCCAAAGGTAGTCAATTCTGTAGCAAGCCAATGACTCTGTAAAATGAGTCACTACTGACTACCATTTTTCTTAGAGTGTACGCCAGCCCGCCCAGTGCAAGAACGACTGGGAAAGGTGCGGGACAAGGGGTGTGTACCCTGGTGAAGAAGGGACTCACATACATCGAGCACGGCCTGCTTCAAAACAGTGCCATCGAACACCTAGCTATCGAGGTCGTCACGGGCCGCAAGCGAAAGGAGAGCGTCTTCATCGTGAACGCATACAGCAATCCCAAGCAATTCCAACAACGGTTTCGAACTCTTATGCACAAGACGAAGCAGTTGGCAGGGGACAACACCGCGCTCGTGTGCGGAGACTTCAACGCACCGCACACGGCGTGGGGGTACCCGAAGTCCACGACAAAGGGCCAAAGCCTTTACGAGGAAGCCATGGAAGCGGAGTATCAACTACTAAACAACCCATCGACACACACGAGACACGGCACATCCACGCAACGAGACACTAACCCAGACCTGGCATTCTGCAACGCCGCCGGGGCTCGCTGGCGAAACACGGGCGAAACGCTGGGCAGCGACCACTGCGTCCTCGAGATTGCGGCAAAGCGCCGACCCCCCGCAAGCAAGCGATGACGGACTGGACCAAGTACAGACAGAAGCTGGACGCCCTGACCGAGCACATAGAAGACATCGACGAATGGACGCGTGCTCTCAACACAGCGACACAAGCAGCCACAACAGAGGTGGAAGCGGATGAAGAGACCCCACAAGTCGACAGCCGATTAGCGCACCTGTTGGAGGCGCGACACTCGATGAGGGCCAGATGGAAACGACAACGCCACAACCGGAAGCTCCGCAAGCGCATCGCCTTGCTGAACATCGCGATTGAGAAACACAGCGAGGTGCTCTGCCGTCAGCAATGGCAGGCGGTCTGTCAGGAAGCGGATGGCCAGATACACAAGAGCAGGACCTGGCACCTACTACGCCATCTATTAGACGAGAACAAGACGAAGGGGACACAACATCACGTCCTTGCCCGGACACTACACAAGGCGAAGCAGGATCTCGGCGAAGCTGAGGTACGCCGGCGAATCGACAACAAATACCTCCCACCCACTCCGCCAACCCCCCTCCCGAGTTACGCGGGCGAGGCCAACGCCAAGCTCGATGCCGACATCGAGGAATGGGAGGTCCGGGCAGTCATTCAAACCATCAACTGCAAGTCAGCACCGGGGCCGGACGGGGTGTCGAACAAAGCGCTGCGCAACCTCAGTGACGCGGCAATAACGGCGCTGACGGGATACTTCAACAAATGCTGGCGAGAGGGCAAACTCCCCACCAGCTGGAAAGAAGCCAGAACGGTTCTCATCCCAAAGCCGGGCAAGACGCCGAGTATCGACAACCTGCGACCCATCTCCCTGACGTCCTGCGTAGGGAAGGTTCTAGAACACGTCCTCCTAAACAGATGGCAAGCGTACCTGGAAGAAGAGGGCCTATATCCGGACACGATGCTGGGTTTCCGAGCCAAGCTCAGCACGCAGGACGCCATGCTGCTCATTAAGCACGAAGTCCTAGACCGACCGACCAGCTCCATGGACAATCGAGCGGTACTTGGCCTGGACTTGAAGAGCGCGTTCGATAACGTTCGCCACTCAGCCATCTTACAACAGGTCTCGCGCCTCAACATGGGGGAGCGTTCCTTCGCATACATCAGAGACTTCCTGACGGACCGCACCGCGACGATAGTGGCAGGAGACATGGAACTACCCAAGAAAAGTCTGGGAAGCACGGGAACACCGCAGGGCGCCGTGATCTCGCCGACGCTGTTCAACATAGTTGATCGGGGTTGCTGAACGACTACAGAGCATCCCGAACGTCGGACACACCATTTACGCAGATGACATCACGCTGTGGGTGTCCGGCGGCAGTGACGGCGAGATCGAGGCGTCTCTGCAACGCGCCATCGACGAAGTCGAAGACCACCTGCAAGGCACGGGCCTCACGTGCTCCCCGACAAAGTCTGAACTACTGATCATACCACCGAAACGAAAGAGTCGAGGAAACAAGACGGAACCCGACATCAACCTCCGAACGCGAGACGGAACGACAATTCCGCGAACGAAGACGCTGCGTATCCTCGGGCTACACGTCGATGCACTCGGACACAACGGCCTCACCGTCACCAAGCTCGAAACGAAGATAATGACGGCAGTAAGACTCATCAAGAAAGTGGCAACAAGGCACGGAGGAATGAGAGAGGGCAACCTCCTGAAGCTGGTTCAGTCGTTTGCGATAAGCCACGTGGCCTACGTCGCGGCCTTCCACGACTGGTCAGCAGCGGAGAGTCGAAAGGTTGACGCTCTGATACGCAAAGCATATAAGATGGCATTAGGCCTTTACACACACACCAACACGGAGCGGCTCTTAGAGTTAGGAGTTCACAACACGTTGAGCGAAATAGCAGAGGCACAACGCACAGCGCAGTTTACGAGGTTAACACTGACTAGGACCGGCAGATCGATACTGCAGAGAGTAGGCTACCAAACGAGGCTGCAGGGGGAGGGGGACCGGGCGCCGCTGCTGTCGCTGCCGCGCGGGCTGCTCGGCCTCATGCAGATTCCGCCAGTCCCCAAGCACATGGATCCAGAGACGAATCGGGAACGCCGCCTTGCCAGGGCAAAGGCCCTCACGGCCACGCACGCGGCGGACACCAACGCCTACTACGTCGACGCGGCGGCGTACCCGAACCGCCAAGGCACGTACGCCGTGGCCGTGATAGCGGCGACCTCAGGGGAGCTGTACACGGCGGGCAGCGTGCGGGCCCAAGACCCCAGACAAGCGGAAGAGCTGGCCATCGCGCTTGCCCTGACTAACCCAAAGTGTGCGACAGTGCTGAGCGACTCACGCAGTGCGATCATAAACTACGCCACAAACAGAGTGTCCTCGTGCGCGTCCAGGGTGTGCGGGGCCCTACCACAACGAACAATGCCAGTGACCATCAAGTGGTTCCCGGCACACATGGGCCCGGTGGGAACGGGAGCGAACCGTAACGAGGAGGCAGACCGAGCAGCGCGCGTGCTCACCAGCCACGACGCTGCCCCGAGCCCTCGTCCTACGGAAGGCGAAGAAGAGGACGATCACACCGAGATGACGCCGATCGACACGTACAAGGAGGTGCTGGCTTGGTATCGGGAGGGCAGGAGAGCCTACCCGCCACCGCACCGAAATCTCACCCGAGGAGAGGCAGTGCTGATACGCCAACTACAGGTGCGCGCGATATGGACGCCAGTGTTCGCAAAACACGTGTGCCCTGAGATATACCAGACAGACGCGTGTGCGGTGTGCGGCGGCGACCGAGCTACCATGAAGCACATGCTCTGGGAATGCCAACCAACGGACTCAACCGCGGATCCGCTACCACCGCGCCTGCAAAGTGCGGTAACCAGCACGGACTATAATCTACAGCGAGAGGTCGTTCAGCTCGCGCTAGCGGCCATCGAGCGCCAGCGGCCGAACCCGCTGCCTCCCCCCCCAGGAGGCCGGCGGTAGTAGGTAACCCTTTTCGCAGGCCAAATAAAGATGTTGTTTCTCTCTCTCTCTAAATGTAGTTTGGAGCACTAGGTTGAACTCGGATGGATTCGCATCTTCACAAGTTTTCCTTTAGTGTGTGCATGCCCGTGGATAGCGTTTTGTAATAGCTATACTTAATGCCCGCTTTACAATTCACGCAGTTGGTCTTGATTTTTACACAACTGGCCAAACTGCTATTGCTCACTGAAGCTAAGGCTGACGTAGCCATCGCAAGAGTTACGTCCAATCATTTGTTTTTATTAATAACAGTGGCTCAGGCTAGTCAGTGAATGGAAGCGGTTTGGCTAGTTGTGTAAAATCATGGCAGACAGCTCTTGCTTTGTATTGTGAAATGGGCTTAGGGTAGGAGCTTGGAGTTCCACCCGAATTAAGCCAGAGTTAGTCCAATCATCAATAATAACAATGATTAATAATTAACAGGGACTCTGGCTAGTCAATGAGGAGACGCATTTTGGCAGTTTGAGTGAATATCAAGAAAAACACTGCCATACCACGGCGTACCATCCATGTGCCAACGGCATCGTTGAGCGGCTCCATCGCCAGCTAAAAAATTCCCCCGCACCTCCCCGAAGGGAATCGTGCAGAAATGCGAATGCATTGGGTGCACCGATGAGTGTGTTGCGAGTAATGGCGTAATTAATGACGAGAGTATGAACGTAATCATTTATTCATAAGCACCTGTTTGTGTTATCGTTGTACCTGACGGCCACAATCACTGCCTTGTGATCGCTAAAGTGCACGGTCAAAGGGTCTTTGAGAAGCATACGCGCGTCACAGTTTCGCGTAAAGACCAGATCAATGCAACTCCCGTGAATGGTAGTGGGGCACGTGTCGAAGCCGGCAGAGAGACAATGCATAGAGTGCCTGGTCTGCATGTACTCAACCAGCCACTCGCCACTCTTCTTGCGCACGTCAACGTTGAAGTCGCCAACCAAGACTATGGGGTCAGAGGGTTTGGAGCGCACGCGCACACTTTCCATAGCCGCGTCCAGCTGCGCGGCAACGGAGGAGCGCGGAGAGATAACACCTGCGGGTGCACGCCGACGGAGCACGACAACCCCCGACTAAGAAATGCATTCGCATTTACGACGACGACGACGACGAAGGCAGAACTACGAGGCGCGCGCTCACGTGCACTCGCGCTGGAGGAATGCAGGCGCACGCCGGCCAACGGAGCAAGACAACCCCCGGCTAATAAATGCATTCGCATTTAAAACTGCTGTTGCTGCATGTTGTAAAGCGGGCATGGGGTAGCGGTTTGGAATTCCGCTTGGACTGACCTAGAGTTAGTCCAATCATTTTTACAGTTGAACCTCATTATAATGAACACTGATATAGCAAATTATCGGCTATAACGAACTAAATACAAACTTTGGTTGGTCACGCATCATTTCAGTGCCGAAAAGTGGAACTGCAAGAGCTGCACGCGATACCGGCTGTAACGAAGAAAAACCTCCCGACGCACAAAACTGTAGAAATAGAAAAGGCCCTTTTGTGTGTGGTCACTGCAGAAACCTCTGTCCTGTTCGGTGCTATGAAAAGCCACCGTACAAAGATCACATCCTTCTTCAAATAAATAATAATGCAGGCCTGTTCTGTCAAAAGATCTTTGCCCTGCTGTAATTTCATGTTCTCATGTTTGGGCCTATTTAGTTTGAAATACCACAAGGAGACAGCTAAGGATTAACTCATTTACAGTAAGTTCAAAGCCTAGAATGCATTTTTGTAGCTGGGATTTTTGCACTAACCAGATTACCGATTCATTAAAGCCAAGTTTTACCTCTACCATTACAACGCCTATCGGGTACAATAAACTAATTTACTGCCACGAAACTATTTTGAGGTTCAACTGTAATTATTAGTATTGAATAATAATTAGCGGTGATTATGGCTTGTCAGTGCGCCGAAAGGGCTTGGCCGGTTGAGTAAAAGCAAGAAGGACTGCTCCCACCATGAGGTGCGTTTCCATCAGACAGAACTTTACTGACAGCTGGCGTTCTGTCTGGACAGATCTGTATGGAAAGCATCAAACTGTACAAGATGATCACGAGGCATTAGAACAATTATGACCAGGCCGGTGTCTCAAGTGGCTTAAAGCTCCTGGATCAGCTCGCTAAGGTGGCAAACAATTAGTGGTTGATAATCGAAGAGGTCAAGAGCAGTCCAGTGTGCCAACACAAATTTTAAAAATTTTGCCGATACGTCCGCCGTATCGCTAAGAAATTTTGCGGGTACGTCCGAGTACCTTTAGATACAGGAAAAATTAAAAGGAGTGACAATAGCGGACGCTAATCAGTACGAACAGCATTCAGTGTTGTGCTCATGCGCATATTTGCGGATCAGCCCACAGGTAGTTTTGAGAGGAGAGGGGAAGGGCGCTTGTCTAGGGTCCCATCCTGCAGAGCTATCAAAAAGTCTGTTTTTACGCAATGATCTACAGTTATAATACTGCCCTCTAATGAGAAATATACAGGGTGTTGCGGTATACAGTTTATATGTTGCAACACCCTGCAACATACATAAAAGGGTTGCACCACACATGAAAAAAAAAAAAAGTTTTAAGCAAAACCACTCCCATTATTTCCATTATTTTAAAAATTTTGCACTAATGTCACATTTCAGTAATATATGCTGTTGGGCTAGATGGTGCGCATATCGCCTGATAAAAAACACGACACAAAAACTAACATTTCAGATCACAACAACCACGAATCAATCACTTTTCAGAATAGTTAAGAAACAGGCCAGGCAACAGGACCGCTAGGTTACTTCTTGGCGCCGAAAAGGCACTTTTGAAAGTGCAACGAGGATGATGAAGGCCAAACATCAGTATGCCTGTCTCACTTGCCTCCAATGCCAATGACGCATTTTTAGAAGGCGTTGACATAACTTCCGTAGGCAGCCGATTTGCCCACCGCGTCAAGCTGGCACATGCGCGGAGAAAACGACACTCCTTGGGCACGAACGCACACTTGAGACGACGCAAACCTTCGCGGGACAACAAACATCGGTACCGTTCGCCGTCGTCACAACTCCACCCGCCAAACTGAGACAGATCTCTGAGCACTGCTTGAATGTATCACAAGTAGCGTTGCAATACAGTCACAAACGCCGATACAATTAACTAATACTTACACGTTGAGGGCCAACTACAAATAATTGTTCTTTTCCTCCCTGTAGCACCTGAAGTAGCACAAACACGAGGCCTCCCACAACCACAGAACGCTGAACAGTGACCTGGCTGGACCACTGGACGTGTATTCCTCCTCTCCTGTTCAGTTGTTCCCACGCGGTGTGCGAAAATTGTTCCCACGCGGTGTGCGAACTAAAAATAAAAATTGTTCCCACGGGGCGTGCGAATAGGGACACCCTGCGCGGCCGGTCCGCTGGGCTCAAAGTTGCGGCCGCGGTGTAGTTGCGTGTCTTCCCTACAAGTTTCTTCTTTCCGCTTGCGTTTGTCTTCGCCCTTGTGCGAGAAACGTGCCTTTTCAGTGCATTCGGTTGGGATGCTATTGAACAGTGCGGCCGCGTTCGAACGCATTTCGTGACTCCGTCAACATGCCGTGTTTTCTTTCATGTGCCGGGCTTGGTGCAATTCCGACTTGCGTAGTTCGCAGTGGGCTCTGCGAGATTTTCCAGCTCACTTTAGCAGTGATGCTTGTGAGGAGGCTGTGCACACGCATCGTGCATGGAGCGCATGCTTATGCCCTTTGCAAAATGTACAACTGTGAGGAGGAGGACAGAATGTAGTTCGAAAGTATTAATAAAACAAAACTGACTAATGAACAAAAACAAAAATTCTTAGTGCTAACATAATATAACTAGAAAACATACAGTTTAAATCTCAATACAAAACTTCCAAATTTATTGGGTTAGCTTTACCCGCGGAACAATTTGATTTCTTTGAAACTACGAAGCATGCGCGGATGTCTTTCATAAAGGAAGCATACATGCAGTTGCTGCGCATGGTTATCAGGAAATATCGTTCGTGCTGCAACGAACTTGCACGATTGGCATGCCAAACGAAATCGTGTGCGCTCTTGACAGCTAATACTCAGCGAAAATTCATTTAATTAAAATGCTGTCGTTCTTGGTATTTTAGCCCCCGCTAAAAATCACTGGGCGTACGTACATCTCCTTGCATAATCGACCCGTTTCAAATAAATCGCGAAATAGAATAGTGCGGCAACAAAATGTTGAGCAACTTCCAAGAACAGTTATTTCTTTTCGAGTACGCTGATCACAATCCGAGATGCCGGGGTGGAACACTACGGGAGGGCCGGCATTTGCATGAAGGCGAAGGAGTACAAGAGCGAAAAAAATCACGTGACCACCAACCCTACGTAACGCGTTACGCCACGTAGTTTCTTTTTTTCCTGCGGGTTATGTTATATGTTTCTGCCATTGTTTTTTTTTTTTTTTTTTTTCCTCGCGCGCGCGCTGCGTTTGCACGGCGTTGCACGCGCTCTCCGGCAAGTCGAGGTTCTGATGTGGTGCCGATATTTCTTCTCTGTGCCTGTTCTATAGGTTAAGCGCACAGAGCTTTTCTTGTGCGCTGACATCCCAGCGCTCACATGCGGTTTACGTTATGCTTTCCTTCCGACTGGAGCAGGAAAGCGAAACCACTATAGTTAAGCGCTCCGCAAGTTTGCTGTGCGTGCGTGGGTGGGCGCACACATCTGGTAATTGTGTACATTCTTGAAAGCAAACAGCTACAATAAACAGAAGACAACGATTTTTTTTTTCGCCACTTGTGTGGTTCTTCCGAGTTCACTCTTGCAGAAGAGCATGCCTATACGCGTGCTCCAGTAGGCTCGAGCTCAAAGTTTCGGCGTAGTTGCGTGTCTCTACAAGTTTCTTCCTTTCGTTTGCGTGTGTTTTTGAACCCTGTGCGCGAACCCTTGCCCTTTCAATGCGTTCAGTTTGTGACGCTATTGAACAGTGCCGATTTCATCGAGGATTTCGTGACTCCGTCAAGACGCTGTTTTCTTTGATAAACCTGGCTTACCACAATGCCAACGTGCTCCGCACCTGGCTGTACGAGCAGACGCAGAAGCAACACTCAGAAGTGTCACTTTTTAGCGCCGTCATCGGATCCATAGCTTCTCAACCAATAGAAAAAGAGCGATTCCCCGCGCGGTCAAATAGATGAGCAAAACGCGCAATGTATGTGGACTTCATTTTCTCGAAGAGGATATTGCGATCATTAACGTAACGTCATCGAGTTCGGCCGGGCTCACTGGGCGCTGAAGGAAGGTGCAGCTTCCGTTAACTTTCCCAACCTTCCCAGCAACTTGTTGAAGAAGCAGACTCGGCGGCGGTCTCCTAAAAAGAGAAAGGTAGCGTCTGCGCACGAGCTATGAGATTACAAAAGGAGAGCACTTTCCCAAGGAGCGACAAGAGGAGCTCTCCAAGGCGCCTGTTCCCCAGCAATGCACCGATTTTGCTCAGATAGTCAAGAATAGTGCGGCAATACGGCTCCCAGCCAACTGGAGAACGGCAGCATTCGAAGAAGAACCGGGGCAGCGTCGGCAAATTGTTTTTTACTAGGCCGGTTAGAAAGGGACGATATCACCTATGTTGTCTACGAAAAGGGAAGCTGCTCCAACAGTCGTGTGAGGAAATATCTTTCGTGATGCACTAAATTTGCGCAATTGGCATGGCAAGAGAATTTGTGTGCACGCGTGACAGCCTACGCGAACGTCCATTTAAAACGCTGTTGTTCTTGATATTTTAGCCACCGCTTCAAATCCCTGGGCGTACGTACACGACTCCTTGCATAATACCGTCCGTTTCGAATAGATCTCGAACTGCAACGGCCGCAACAAAATGATGAGCAACGTCCGAGAACAGTCATTTCTTTTGGACTACGCAGCCAGAAGCGGCGAGGACCGGAGATGCCGAGCGGAACGCTCCCCGCTAGCAGACGACGCTCGCTCTCCTAGCGCAACTCGCAACCGCAGCGCCGCGGTGGCGAGAGTCGCGGCCGGCCGCCTTCTCTCCATGGCCGCGGCGGGGAGATACGGAACTGAAAAAGTATCTATAAACGTTGAGCGTTTGAGTGTCCATATTCGCACGCCTCGTGCGAACAACTTTTACTTCTAGTTTGTACGCGACGTGCGAACTAAAACCCCTCTGGGCTTGGTCGCGGCGCACTCTCATTGGCTCCTCAGTAAGTAAACTTTATCGATGGGAAACGGGAGGAGGGAAGGGGAAGGTGGGGCTAGAGAACTGAGTGGAGCCCTCTTTCCAGGGCCCCAGTTTCAGCTGCCCCGATCTTCGCTCTGCGGATCAGCTCTCGCTGAGTCCCGTGGGGGCGGATCCAGAGGGGGGGGGGGGGTTCCGGATGTCCTGACCCCTCCTTCAATTTTTTAATTTGTACCCCCAAGATGACCCCTCAGGTCATAGAAAAAGTCCAGTTGATATTTTTTTCTATTTGTTGCGTTTTTGCTTGTCTGAAATATCGGTGAATAAAAAAACGCAGTGTCTAGAGTTACGTCCGACGGAACCCAAAATCGAAAACTAGAGTTACGTCCGACGGAACTTTAAGCCCGTTTCTAGAGTTACGTCCGACGGAACTTTAAGCTGGTTTCTAGAGTTACGTCTGACGGAACCCCAAATTGAAAACTAAAGTTACGTCCGACGGAACTTTAGGCCAATGTTTTGAGTTACGTCCGGCATAACGTAAAGCACAAAAAATTTACAGCTCTTGAAGACTCTTGAACCAATTTACATGGTTCAAGAGTAATTGATAGGGTTGGGTGTCAGTTAATATTTCAACTCGATTAATTGGCATCGAATAATTCGATTATGCATGGATTATTTTGTGTGGTTTTTTTAGAAAAAAAATGACCAAAAATAATTATGTAGTAGTACATATCAGATCAATATGCTCATACACTTGTTCAGACACATTCCGTATGAGGTAAGTACGTCACAATCACGGCGCATGATGCGGACGCGACGCTTATCAGCTCGTTCGTCACTCACATTTTTTCTCACGCCGCGCTTTGTCTTCGGCACGAACAGAGGCAAGGGGCATCTGAACAGGCGAAAAGCATCTAATAGCCGGATTTCCGGATTACAATGTTCTCAGTTTCTTTTACTTGTATTTCCTTATATATTATCTGTGGGTGAATCGTGACCGCCGCACGCAAATGGCGGCAGTTCTCGGCCACACTCGGCAAGCATGATGCCAACTCCCATTTGGGCGGGCGAGAAAGTTCAATGAAAACTACTCCCCTTGCCTCTGTTCGTGCCGAAGAAAAAGCGCGGCGTGCGCGTGACGTGTACAGCTCTGAGTGCCATGAGCGCGTGGGCGTGGCTTTGCGGCGCTCAGCTCCCGCACGGAGCCCGCTGTGCGCATCTGGAGAGCTGAGGTTCTGAGCGCTGTGGCTCTGCACGCAATTACAATTTCAAAAATCTAATTATCGATATCGGATGGACTCATGATCCTTTACAATTTCCCTATTACAACCAAGCACTTAACTAGAATAAATAGAAAGTTAATTAATAACTTCTAGTTAAGTATGCCATGGCACTTGAAACCGTTTTATAGCTCCCGCCACGGTTCCTGTTCACTTGGCGCAATTAAAACAATTTTAGCTCCGAAAGCCTATTTTTAAAAATTACTTCGTCTTCCCGGAAACACCCAGTATATATATCCGCCGCTGAAAATCGTTCGTCTCCGTCCACGGGGACGACCTGCTGTATCCTAGCGATATACAGTTTCGATGTAAAAAACAAACGCACGGGGAATAAGATGAATACTTGACGTGTTGAACCCTCGATTTGCTACAATAAAGGCAAGAAAAAAATGCTGGTCATACACGACATGTTAAAGCGAAGCTTTTTATGGACACGCGAAAGGAACATCCGGCGCTGCCGTGTACGCAGAAAACTCCGCCGGCGCAACCGCATGCCATACGCTAAAAAAGAAATACAGGCTGGAGAGGAGTTAGAAGTAAGGGGAGAAAGATTGGCTGAGTTTGTAGATGACGTAGCTATACTATCGCTTCTACCGACCCTAAGTGGGAACGGCGCATCGGACGGAGCGGAAACGAGTCTTTCTGGAAGCAGAGCGCGAGCGCAGCGTGCTATGTATACGTGAAGCGCAGCTCAAGCGACAACGGCGGGTAGGTTGTAATAAATAAAAAAAAATGAATTATTTAATTGAAAAATCCATCAACCCAGCTGGGATTCGAACCCACAGCACTGCATCGTACATCGTACGTCGTGTATCGTACAAGTGACAGATTACACCTATGGAGCGGGGAGGTTCCCGTTTGAACCCATTCCCATTTCACCCTTCCCGCTTGTTCCGTCCCGTTTCAACCCGGCGCAAAACGACCTTCCCGTTTCGCCCTTTCCCACTTGGCCCGTTCCCGTTTGAACCCGTTCCCATTTTAACCTTCCCGTTTGTTCCTTCCCATTTCAACCCGGGGCGAAAGAACCTTCCCGTTTCACATTTTCCCGTTTAGCCCCTTCCAGGAATAACGTACCCAGTTTATGAAACGTTATAAAAACATTTTCATATTGGTTTTCATTTATTTCCGTTTGTTTACAGCCGCTGCGATAGCATGCTCAGTACATCCAGAGTCCTCAATTGACTGCTTTTCAAACCTGGGCTTCACTTTTTGAATCTAGAGACGACGACATTTGGTTACAATTCGTCATACCAATTAACAAATCTTTTAAATTAACAAAGCCTAACAAACAAAGTAACAATTAACAAATTAATAAACAAATCTTTTAAATTAACAAACAATTAAGTCTTTTAAACTAACAAACCAAAAAATGATAAAATAAAAAAGCCCAGAAAAGCGCCGCGGAAGCACAAATAAAAAATCGCAAAAACACCCTCACTTTGAAAGAAATCGTATTTGGCGGACTAACACATGTAATCGTTATAATAGCGCAAGTGTACATCAATGTCGAAAAGAAACAGATGAAAACTATAAAAGATAAAAATATGTATAAAAATAAAGTAACCCTATGTATCTGGATACATATGCCACATCTGGCTATAAAAAATCGCAGTCATGAGAAGCGGCGAAAACTATAAACTTAGCTTTGCGTTTTATTGATTCTGTTTATTCCCGTCACTCTGGCGTACTCAGTTTGCATAGTAGGGCAAACCTTCAAAAACGTAAGCAGCACAGGGTCGTCTCTAGCCTAAATTTTCTTTACTAGAGAAACTTAAAATTGTCGCGGGAATACTACCTCTAAGGGCCTTTCAGACGTTCAGCGAGAAGACATCATAGTAAGACTATTAGGCAGCCAACCAGCTGAACGGGAAGGTCGTTTCGGGAACTGGCGCACACGGGACGGGTCAAGCGGGACGGGCGTTTCGGGAATTTGTTCAAACGGGAAGGGGTCAAACGGGAATGGGTTCTTTCGGGCTACACCCATTGATTGTGGCTTGCTTAGGATTTTTGCCTCAGTCTTAAGGCGAGCGCTCTGCAACCAGTTTTGTGAAGCCCATATCGCCACTTTGGATGCAGATAAGCCCGGACTGAGCACTTCTGCAGTGCAGCCTCAGAAGTGCTTCACCTCGTATACGTTCAAATGCCTTTGTAGATATATGGGGCTGAGAACAACACAGCGACAAGTTGTTTCCTCGGACCATGTCGGCCTTACTTTCTTAAAATTCCTTACTTGTTCAAGCAAGAATAATGCGGAAGACACGTTTTCAGCGGCCTTTTGCCGTATGTACGAAAGGTCCGCACTGAAGGAATCCTCTCTCAGCTGTTGCAGCGGTTTAGTCGCACAATTTGACTCATGAGGTCGCTTTCCTTCCTCTTCCACTTAACTTTTTCTGTAGTCAACAAGGTTGACGCCGATCTGCTGTCAACATAAACACCTCCATCATGCTTGTCTTCAAGGATCACCGCTCCAGGCTGTCCCGAATATCCATCTGGTAGCGTGTCCACGGGGGCGTCGTCAGGCAGGCTTTCTGTTGTGGCAGCACACGGAAGCGGGATAGAGCGAGATGTAACAGCTGACGAAGCGTCAGCGCACCCTGCGTCCCCAAAACGAGCCCTTTTATTCGAGCGCTCTTGATGTTCCGGCGAGCTCCGGTCCGGTGCTCTGGCTGCAGAAAATTGCATGCAGATGACAACGAACGCGAAAAAACGATGAGAATCAGAGCTCTTCGCCTTTCCCATTTCCCCTGTTCCCATTTGAACCCGTTCCCATTTGAACCTTCTCGTTTGTTCCCTGCCGCTTCAACCCGGTACAAAACGCCCTTCCCGTTTCGTATTTTCCCATTTAGCCCCTTCCCGGAATAACGCACCCAGTTTCGACTCAGGTGACTCGAACCGAGGCGTGCGATTTTTAAAATTAAAGTTGCGTCCGACTGTATTTTAACCTCATGTTTTGAGTTACGTTCGACGTAACCGAAAGTCAGAAACTTGCGCCCGCCGTAACCTGAAAATTAAATTGAAGTTACGTCAAACGTATTTCACCGCGAAAAAACGTTACGGCTGGCGGAGCCAAAGTATGAAGACGCCCTATGAACCTGCAACCTTTTTGTAATGGTCCGTTTTACGATACGCGGCGCCAATTAAAAAACAACACGTAGGTTGCTGCGTTACGTCCGACCCGGTACAGCACACCTTCCGTCTGCTTCTGCGTTGGTCGAGCGCGGTCTGGAACGTGTTACTCGCATGCGTACGCCGCGGCAGCGGTGATGGTGCCAGTCCGTACGGTTGCATAAACGAATGCACTTATATGCAACGCACACAAAAAAAGAAAGAGCGAGAATTAACAAAATAGAACCTTTCAGCGGTCGCAGTGCCAGTCTGTAGCGCCCGCAGCTCTTCTCAAGAATGAAGTTGGGGTTTTAACAAATGCAACTATTAATTTATTAGGGGTAGTACAGGTATACTGTTTTATTTGCAGGAAAAAGATATCGCGAAATATTATTACCAAATCTTAACTAACTACAGAAAAAACTTATTTTATGAAAGCGAGAAAGGGCCAAGCCATGGTGGTACGATCCATTTTAATGTGTACGTCGCTAACGGTCACTTTATATGCAAATGTCTGTAGAAGAATGGCCATTGAAGTCTAAAGCTGAAATTTTTCCTCGGAGGAAACGGTTCGCACATATTTTTCATCCAGGCGTTAAGAACACGTACCCCAAGCCGTTTTCTCTTGCGTGTACTTTTTACGGGTAATACATAAGCGGGCACGCAGTGCGTGGAAAAGCAAAACCACACATTTAGGTAGTTATCAGTCTGTAATAGCGTTTTAGCATATCGTTACCGTGTTTGCGTCACCACTTACCGTGTTACCGGGAGCGGGAGTTTCCGTTTGCCGCTGAAAACGGCATGTATTAGGCAGTTTTAGCATATCGTTACCGTGTGTGCGTTACCGTTTACCGTGTTACCAGAAGCCTCTGGCGACGGTGAAGCCTGTGCCGGCAAGTTACCGTTCGCGGTAACTCTCGCGCTGCGCAGTCGACTTCCGCAAACACGGTAAACGGTAACGTAAACACGGTAACGCTATGCTAAAACTCTCTTTTATTTAGCACACCGTTTGCGGTTTGCGTATTTCGGCCGCCGCGGCGCAAGTAGCGACATCTGATGAATTAGTGTCAAAGCAAATCACGCATAATTTTTTTTGCTGATATCTATTTGCTTTTGTTTAAAGTAGCTGGAATATTTCACTTTTCGGATGAAGCGTTCACAATAACTGTAGTTGCTTTGACAATATAGCCATCACCTGTAGAGCTTAAAAAGAAAACGTGTCGGAAGGACCCTTTAAACCTAGTAGAGTTAGAGTCAATAGGCAGTTTTAGCATATCGTTACCGTGTTTGCGTTACCGTTTACTGTGTTACCGGAAGCCGCTGGCGACGGTGAAGCCTGTGCCGGTAAGTTACCGTTCGCGGTAACTCTCGCGCTGCGCAGTGGACTCCCGCAAACACGGTAAACGGTAACGTAAACGCGGTAACGATATGCTAAAACTGCCTATTGACTCTAACTCTACTAGGTTTAAAGGGTCCTTCCGACACGTTTTCTTTACCGTTTACCGTGTTACCGGAAGCCGCTGGTGACGGTGAAGCCTGTGCCGGTAAGTTACTGTTCGCGGTAACTCTCGCGCTGTGCACCAACACGGTAAACGGTAACGCAAACACGGTATCGATATGCTAAAACTGCCTATTGCAAAATAGAATTTGCCCACGCGCCAAAAAATTTAGGCAAGAAATAAGTAAAATATGTTGTAGTAACTACTCAGTAACCTAATTACACTACCTTGACCAGCACAATTTTGGAGGCCTAAAAGCCCACTGAACACAAAACGCAAGGTCTTAGACATCTTGCACTATGCGAGTTAGCTATAAGACGTCTATTTTTTATGTCTCAAAGATGTCTTAAGAGAGATATCTACAGGACAATTGTGCAAGATCTCCGACGTCTTGAGCTCCGTGAGATGTTGATAAGTAATCTTTACTAAGATGACTAGAAGACGTACGAACCTCAATGTGTACAAGACGTTCCCAAGCAGCAGAAATTGCCAAGCCCAAGCACGGCAAATCATCAGTGGCCAATGCAGGGCCGTACCCAGAGGGGGGGTTTGGGGGTTCGAACCCTTCCCGAAATCTTTTCCAGGCAGCACGTAAACAATACTTACTGTTGCTTTCAGCCAAATTACCCCCTTCCCAAAATTCATAACACCCCCCGAAAAAAATTTCTGGGTACGGCCCTGGCCAATGTGTCCGAGCTTGGCAATACTTCGGCCGCCATTATTGGCTGGCGCTTGGGAAAGTTGACAAGCCAACAAATGGCCAAGCTCTGGAAGGCCAATATTGAACAAATCTTGGCAAAGTATGTTGCCATGATAATGCCTATGGGTGCACCCCGTGAATTCTCATGCACATTTTTGGCTTTGTGGCCAGTTTTTATGACCAATGCCTATTTTATGGGATGCCTCGCTGCCCGATTTCTGCTTTATACATGCCCTTTAAGAGGAATTTATTTAACGTTACTCATTTATTTAATCCGCACTCGTTAAATAATTTCCTGTACAATGCATCTATAAAACAAAAATTGGACCGCGAGGCACAATAAACAAAATGCATCAATTTTGCGAAGCAATTACGGGACTTGCAAAACAATTCAGAAACAAATCACCAGGTCCCTCTGTGTAGTTGTTTTTATTATGTACATCAAATTTACAACGGGAAACCTGGCTTAACAGTGGCAAGAATAGGAACACAAACACGAAAGCAAATAGAAAGAATCGTCGAGAAAAAAAAGCGCAGCTCATGAAGCGCGAACCGATTATGCTTCGGAAGACAGCTACGCCGCAGTGCCAGCCGCAGGATGGCACGAAGGCGGCAGCCGTCTTTCAACCATACCCACAGTAAGAAAGACAGCTACGCCGCAGTGCCAGCCGCAGGATGGCACGAAGGCGGCAGCCGTCTTTCAACCCTACCCACAGTAAGAAAGACAGCTACGCCGCAGTGCCAGCCGCAGGATGGCACGAAGGCGGCAGCCGTCTTTCAACCATACCCACAGTAAGAAAGACAGCTACGCCGCAGTGCCAGCCGCAGGATGGCACGAAGGCGGCAGCCGTCTTTCAACCATACCCACCGTAAGAAAGACAGCTACGCCGCAGTGCCAGCCGCAGGATGGCACGAAGGCGGCAGCCGTCTTTCAACCATACCCACCGTAAGAAAGACAGCTACGCCGCAGTGCCAGCCGCAGGATGGCACGAAGGCGGCAGCCGTCTTTCAACCATACCCACCGTAAGAAAGACAGCTACGCCGCAGTGCCAGCCGCAGGATGGCACGAAGGCGGCAGCCGTCTTTCAACCATACCCACCGTAAGAAAGACAGCTACGCCGCAGTGCCAGCCGCAGGATGGCACGAAGGCGGCAGCCGTCTTTCAACCATACCCACCGTAAGAAAGACAGCTACGCCGCAGTGCCAGCCGCAGGATGGCACGAAGGCGGCAGCCGTCTTTCAACCATACCCACCGTAAGAAAGACAGCTACGCCGCAGTGCCAGCCGCAGGATGGCACGAAGGCGGCAGCCGTCTTTCAACCATACCCACCGTAAGAAAGACAGCTACGCCGCAGTGCCAGCCGCAGGATGGCACGAAGGCGGCAGCCGTCTTTCAACCATACCCACCGTAAGAAAGACAGCTACGCCGCAGTGCCAGCCGCAGGATGGTAGTTGTGTAGTTGTGTAGTTGTGTAGTTGTGTAGTTGTGTAGTTGTGTAGTTTTGTAGTTTGTAGTTGTAGTAATGCCACCGTCCCCCGTCGGTCAACAGCTGCGTTGGCGACGAGGTCCTTCCGCAGCATCCCCAGGACACGGCTCAGCAGCTCGATGACATGAATGTGAGGAGCACCATTCACCGTTCTTCGCTCTCCCGGTTGCAATCAAGACGTCTGGCGGAGCAGCAGCCGCATGTGGTGGCGCTCACACCTACCCCGCCCAGAGAACGAAGTGAGGACGGGTCCTACCACTTTTCAGACATCACGACGCCCACATCCTTGAACAAAGATAACGTGAGCCTTGGAATGAAGCCCTGCAACAACTCCAAGGTGCCGGTGAAAGACCACATTCCGCTTACCACGATGGGTAACATGAACTACCCCAGGAAGAGAATCTTGTGGCGACCAGAAGGCAAAAAGACGACCGATACCAACATCTTGGGAAACTCATCTACAAACGTTTATGGAGAATCCATTGAGGATCAGGACATCGTTTCAGCTAAAAATGATGAGGCCGAAGCCAGCGGCGAGGTAGCATCAAACGCCCGAACGAAAGATGAAAAGCACGACGACCATAAGGATACACCTGCTACAGACAAGGATGCTTTTGCGACAATTACCGATACCGACAACAAAAATCTTGAAGGCAAGCCCGTGGACAAAAGACGGACTTACGCATAAATGAAAACGAGAACCAAATGACCATGAGAGGGAGGAATACCTTCAAACAAACGGACAGCATTTACAGCAGAACACGCCGCTTAGAAACGCCGGAGAGGATCTTTCTGAAATATGCAGTGAAGAATTCCTCATCAATGGAAACAAGCTTTGCTCTAGCACTGGCCAGAAAGAAAGAGAACCGAACCACGAGACATAACCAACGGGAAGAGACCTGCAACGGACTCTTTAGCCTTTCGTGGGTCTGTCGAGACAGAGCCAGGGGCCCACGCAAATAGCTCGGTGGTGCACCTCTTTGCAGTGTGGCCGAGTGTAGAGACGTAAAACATCAAGCAAAAAGCTGAGACCTAGGTCACCGGCCACTCCACTACCAAACCGAGGAGGACAGCCGCCGAGTGGAAGTGAAGGAAGAAGCGGGGAATCCGTCCTGGGGAGAACACACATGGCGTCTTGAGAATCGGACGTGGTGTTATATATATATATATATATATATATATATATATACACATATACATATATATATATACACATATACATATATATATATACACATATATATATATATATACACATATACATATATATATACACATATACATATATACACATATATATATATATACACATATACACATATACATATACATACACATATACATATATATATAGTAGGATTCTACATTTCACACACTAGTTATTTCCCACCCCGCAGCCATCCGCGCTCAGCAAACATGCCTTGCGAGCGCCGGCTGCGTACGGGTCCGTTGTTTGCGGAGGCAGACAAAGGCAGGAGGCGGAGAGGGCAAAACACCATATGGCAGCATTTATTGCAAAGTGCAAATCAAATATACTGCATACAGACTACTCGTAGGCCATAACGGTAACACTGGGAGCGTGGCATTAAACAACGCTAGAGATCGAGATGGTTTGAATCACCGATGGCATACCGGAGCAGCGGAGCGCTGCGCGTGCGAGCGCGGTTGCAGTCTCCCAGCTCGCCCGGACACGTCCCATTGTGGCGCGTTTCCCAGGTCCGGACTGGCCGCCGAAACGTCCGCGCGCCACCGCATCCCCAAGAGAAGAGAGCGTCCTCTCGTCATGCGACAACCCACCAGACCTCGCCATTTGGTGGCGCTAGTACCGAGGAAGAACTGGTTCTCAGGTAAGGCAGAGGGGAAAAGGGTCAACGCCTCCACCCTGGCGACAACGAAGACTCCGGTCGCTGGCGCCCTCTCGTATGGTTCCCGTCGCGCGAGCGAGGCGCATTGTGCAACGCCAGCCGCGATGGGAAGCTAGCCAGAAAGGGGTTCGCGTGAAAGTCGCGATCCCCACATCCCTCCCTCCTAAATTTCTTGCGTACGCCGGCGAGAGCTGACTACAGGACTAGAGGCGACGGAAAGTTCGTTCGTCGATTAAATCGTTAGTCACTGCATAGCGTTCCCTACGCCGGCTTCCGCTTGTCCAATGCCACCGCTGGCAATGTTCCAGCAGGCGCGGTCATCACCCGCTGATGTCTGCAGGCAAGTAGATCCGTGAAGAATCGCACCAGCCAGCCCAAGCAAGCGTTGCTATGGTGGCGGTGCATCCGTGATGGCCCGTGGCCGCAAAGTAGAGACTGCCGACTCCCTCGGCCAGGCTGCACCACTCCGCTTCAGCAGGCTCGCCAGCTGCAGACGACCCGTCGTCCGGCGCAGTAGTCAGCAGCATAAACACGCTCCATCATGTGGTCCAAGCCTGGGTGGCTCAGCTGCACAAAGAAACTCCCCGCACCTTCAGTGTAGGGCAGAAAAATAGCTCTCCGAACGCACCGCCTTTGTGGCGCGAAGCTAATGACAACTGCCAGGTTGTCAGCATTGTCATCGCTCTGTTAATGTCAACAAAGCCTAATAAATTGTCCAAACCCTAAAATGTATACGGCGGGAAAAAACAGGACCGCGTAGCCCCGTAGGAAAAGGGCGCGTGCGCAGGTCGCTATTCATAAAGCCGGTCGTGCTCCGGCACACCGCGCACTCCGGCGCCGCTAGAGCCATATTATTGGCCGGCGAGTCCAATGCCGTGCGTGCAATGCTTTTACTTTTTTTTTATTAATGCGTGCTCGATTCGAAGACGTTTGTTGTGCACTTTCGGCGTTGAGAGGCCGCGATATGGATTTACGCGAACTATAGTGTGAGAGCAGTCTGGAAAAACTAACCTGACCTGGGCAATGGTCGTGCTTGCGCGAGAAACGCGCAGCGCCCCGCGTCGTATGTTGCACCTGGGCGTCAATATTTGTGTAAAGCACAAAGCTACATAACAAGCTGCCAGCCGGCGCCCGCGCGACTGTACAAAGGCAATCGTAGGTAAAAACTGTCGGCAGCTTATTTTAAGCAACGCACGTACATACCGCGGTTTGCTTGTGCATGTTTACGCCATTTGTTTAGATACTCTTATTTATCATCGCTAGGTAGCTACTCCAGGATACTGATTATTAAAACCAAACAAGCCGCGGATCTCGTTAGGGGCGAACGGATCTGATAGTACGGTGAAGCTAGAATGTCTAGTTCATATCGTAGCATCGCCCCCGCTCCCCCACCGACCTAACGCTTGTCATATTCGACCCGCAGCCGTAGGACACCGCGGGACGCTGCCGCTTCCCACCATTTATTTAGCCTACGCAGGAATTTAGATCAATGGTCATAATATAGTTTTACACCTGCAATTTCATTACCCAACAGCGCTTGCGCAAGATTATTCAGCTTACATTTGAAGTGACCCCAGTTTGCGAACTGTAGTGAAGCAATATTCAGTCAACTGGGGCGGGTGGATCGCCATATCCCCCCTTAACAACAAGTACCCATCTTCCAGCCTCTCCCTCACACAAACCCCTAACAACTCCACAATTCCGTAAATATTTTAAAATGACTGCAAACCAAGCAGCCTCATCAAGAAATGAGCATGACTAAGCCCTAGGAATACCCATGCACGCTCCAAACGAAAAATATGACGCGTTGGGTGCGCGCAACACTTTCGAAGAACAAATCAAGGTGCAAGCCGTGCAACACACTGCGCACCTGGAGCACCTCACCAAGATAACCGCGAGCAGGCACCTATTAGACAGCCTCCGCATTTTACAAGAGAAGACCGCCTTCGACAAGATCTCCACTCCTGCGGAGAGAGCTGCGAGTCCAGGAACTCGAGGAAATCTGCACGTTGTTTGTATTGATACAGCCACGTGGAGCTATGGTTTCAGCCGCCACCGACTGCTCGAGCAAAGTTCTTGACCCCTGCTCCACCCAAACCAAACACCCGAAGGAGGACGAAGAACTGGCCTTTGCCCTAGCCCGTTCTGGTTCTGGTCCATATTTTCATGTTCGCGTTTCATTTGATGCCGGCAGTACATCCCAGCATGTAGTGCATCTAGAAATGATCACTTCTTTCGCACTGTGAAGCTGAATGTGTAAACCATGCGATAAGGGAAGCAGATCTTGCATTTCAGTAGTTGTTTAATTAGCATTATTTTTAATTGGTTAGCAGTAGTAGTTCAAACCTAGAAGTTAGAATTGGTGTAAACTTGTATGTGATTGCAAAACAAAAAACTGCTTCCCATGTTTCATTCTCCACAACTTCTGGTATCTATTCATGTCTTGCTGGCAATCTTGTTGAATAGTTTTTTTCTACTGTTCTCATAAACAACCAAAGAATTTTTTAATTAACACAGAAACTAGTTGCCTCACATGAAAACTAATTAGATATTTGAAATCAGCTAAAAAAACTGAACAAGCCTGTAAAGTTTCATCAGAATTGGTTGGAAAGCAAAAAAAAAAAGATGTTTCTGGAACCAGTCTTTCCTTAAATGGAAAGCCTACAAAACGGCCCTTCGACTGCCCACCTTTACACCCTCACAAAAACTCTTGGGCACCCACAACACAAACTCACTCAAGTTCACCTTCAACTTGCCACCTAGCATAATCAGAAGTTCCAAGCAGGAAAATTGACCCAGAATGCAATACTGCACCAGCTAAGGAAATGATTACACACTTGGTGAAGGGGCGTGTTGGCTATTGAAATGAACTTTACATGAAGTTTTATTCACCACGCATAAAATTAAAGGTAGAAACTAGTAGACACACTATGCAGAAACTAGCAGACACCCGAGACAAACTATGTCACTGCGATCGCTAATCAGCTATAGTGTCAGCTCTCAGATTTTTTAAAATTAAAATTCGGGATTGGATGGGAATAATACACACGCCTAAAATGCGATCTCAGTACGCATCCCCGTCGCCAGTGTGTTTTATGGTTCCAGGTGAAGGTGGGCCTTGTGAATGCGTTGTGGCTTTCTACTTAGAAAGCCGACTCGGTAGCCGACCTGCAAACCTAGCAGCTACTGTAACTGCTGAAACGTTTATGTACGTATTGAAAACCTTTCAACACAAGTATTTGTACAATGTTAAATTGTATATGTATTTCTAAACATTTTAAAAATTCGCAGATTTAAAAATTTCGATTTAAAAAGTTCTAGGGCGTTATCAGCAAAACCGTTTCTCGTCAAGGTGCTTTAAGTGATGCCCTTTCATTTGGGATAGAGAATATACACTCGACAATAATCGGTTGTCTGTCCCTTTAAGACGCCTCACTTTAATGCACCATGAGTTGCACTTGTAAGAAGGCGCGTGCTAAATGTAATGGGGAAACGTATTGTGGCGCGGAAACTATCAAGGCCGCGCCATAATTGAGGACGCATGCACCTATTGCTTCTGTAGGTCAGGTATGAATGAGCACAGCAAAAGTTACATAAACTACGCAGCGATGCGTGCTGGCACGCATAAGAACAAATCAGGAGCAAGGATAAACAAACGGCCCATATTCAAAGCTTTCATAGCTTGAGACTTGTCATATGGAACTACTCTATTCAGAAGTTGCTTGTAATCGGTCGGCCTGAATTTGTAGTTAGGATAACATACTCTGCACGCGAAACAATACTATCACACCCGTTATATACTATTATAGTTACAAAAAGATCACTGTAGAAAGGACCAATTAATAAATGTAGGTACCACCTCCAGGGAGGCCAGGAGCCGTTGCGCATTACTGGCTCTATGGAGTGGAATCATGGGCATGGAGTGGAATACAACACATACTGCAGGTATTTTTTACAGCAAAGCTGTATACCTCTACCCCCCCCCCCCAACGGTTTCATCGACGTGAGCAAAAACGATCCCTGTGGGCAAAAAATGCCCGCCAATCCACCCTACGAAGGTGGTTTGAAAACGAAGCTGTAAACGACACCCACAGTGATTACCCATGCAACGTCACTTGAATTCACACACGTGGCTCTACAAAAGATGAAACCAGAGACAAGTGAAATGCACTTAACCATACCCTTTCTTGCATGTTCTTTGTTAAGGTTAAATGAATGCTGGATTTATGAACGGTGGTTGGTTGAGTTGTATCGGTGTAGCACATGAGTGGACACTTTTTTTGCAAAATGAAGGAAACTCAAACCCGGTGTTAGACGATCTCACTTCTGTTTCCATCGCTTCCGACAGAGGCGACGGGATCGGTGGCAGAGACGAAAGAGAAGTGCGATGCCTTGCGTTGTTGTGAGCTTCCTTTTATATTTATATAACCACATCCTAGCGCATGCACAAGGAGCGCACACGGCCGCCACACGTGCCGTGAGCGGAGCGCACAGCGGCGCGAAAGGTAGCGTGACGCTATCACATGGCATTCAGCGAGAACGCAGGGGGTAAACCCGCAGATGTGCTCGGTGAGTGCACCGTCTGTCTCCCGCGTGGGCTCTCTCCGTGTGATACCTAGCCCTTCGGTGAGCAACATTAGGTTGGGTTTTGTTACCGACGTCTCCATCATGACTGCAGATAACAAAAGTTCCGCTCTTAGATGTACTGCTTATATCTAGAAAAGTAAAAAATCCTCGACTACCAAGCAAATTGCGTTAGTGCTCACATGAAGTCAAACAAGCCGATATCAGTGGGCATGGAAGTGCAGCAACGATGCGCATCTACAGCGACCCTTTCGCTTTTGTTGTGCAGATTTTGACCTTCCTTGCCTCGTGGAAAATTCTTCCGCTCCCGGCTAAGACACTGCAGCCAACTGCGCAACTCGGCGGCCAAGGCAGGGGGATGAAACTCCGCCGTTTTTCTGTCCCGTGACTGCCGCGATCCTAACGTTTGGGGGCTGTACTACATACGAGCATAAATGAACGCTGTTTTTGCATTTTATATTTATTATCAGGTTACTTATTAATTACAGTTTTTAATATGGAAGTGAACTTAAAAGGTGCAGTTCGAGATTGCGAAAATACGAGCGCCGCCCGGAGTGGAAAACGAGGACCGCGCCTTTCTGCTTCGCACCGCTGAAAAGGGGCGTTTCTTGTCGCGCCCACAGGTATGCTACGATCCACGGTGTTCCGAGGGACGTTTTTACCACCGTAAAGTTCGTTTCATCGAACCAGACGCATGAATGGATTCGTGCCGTCATCACAGATCGTGCTGTACTGAGTAGTGGCAAAATTCTTCACGCCAGGCCGCATAAAATTCTTTTGGATACTGGTGGCGAAAGGTAGGATCTGCATGCTGCTCGTTTTGCTTTTCTACGCTTGCACGAGATAGCAGGATGCGGTTGCAGCAGTAGCTTTAAAATTTAAGAGAGCATACACGTGCACTATTTATTTATTACATTCAGGTTGTCTTCTTTGACCTTTTAATTACGCATGAAATGCGTGGCAGAGCATCTGGCAATTAATCCAGTCTCTACATTAACTACACACGTTTGTTTATACGTCCGTTATTGATTTAATGTGTTTCAATCGTGCGTTTTGCATTTTAGCGCAAGTAAATGCACGGTATGCAGAAAAATGTAAATGAGGCAACATATACAATAACTATTGGAACAGTGTGAGCCTATCTGCAATTTTTATTAGCTTTTGATTGCCTGCGTTGTTATTAATATATTATTATTATTATTATTGCGAATATTATAAATACTACCAGTATTATTGTTATCGTTAATATTATCAGCCTATGTATGTCTACAGCGGGATGAAGGCATCTTCCTACACTTTGGGATCAAAGGGTGGGTCCATAGGTTCATATCGTGTTGTTAGCACTATGTTAACTCAGTAGTGACTACATACATTATTTTATTACGTTTCAATTGTGTGTTCTGCATTTTCTCTTCACGTGAATCAACGGAACATAGAAGAATGAATTTGTAGCAATAAATATACAAACTAAGCAATCACTGTATATGTTTATATAATACAATCATAACTATATTTCCACCACTTATAAATTATGATTTACGCTTCAGATCCCTGCATCGAGTTTCAGCTTTAAGTACGAGATCGATATATTCTCAAAAACGCAGTTACAGCTAAAAGCCGATAAATATTTAGACAATGCAGGCTTAACTTTTGCTGGTAATTTATTAGAGGTTCTTAAATAATGTTTTTATAACCGATTTACTTGAATTACTTGAGGAATACACAGTGTGCGAAAGTACACTCTTAGTCGCGTCCCAGATAGCGTCCTATTTATATGCGGTGGGCAGCCTCAATACTGTGATATAAGAGGCCCTGACACTTCTTTTCCGTGACAAAACCTCAGGTGGTTACAGCACGCTTATATGCTGCGCCAACGACCCGTGTCACGGCTATATACTAGCGGACAGCCTGACGCCAGAAAATAAATAAAAAGAGAGGGGCAATAGTGAAGCTCCGAGCGATATGTGTGGCTTGCGGCGCATGCGCGTATTCCCGCTCACACAATGGCCCGCAACGTTCCTTTGCGGCGGCCGACGACACGCGCCCGACGACGCGGCGAAAGCCGAAAAACATTTTTAAAAAAATCGCGCCAATCCACCCCGTGAATGTGGTTGGAAAGCAAAGCTGTAAACGGCACCCATGACGATTTCCCACGCGACGTCACTTAAATTAACTCACATCGCTCTACAAATAGTAAAACCAGAGAAAAGTGAATTGCACCTAACAACACCAGTTATTACTTCAAAGAGATATTCTTGGTAAGGTTAAATCAATGCATGATGCATGAACGGTGTTTGGTTGAGTTGTATTGGTGTAGCACAAGCGTGGAAACTTTTTTTTATAACATAAAGCTCCAACCCGGTGTTAGACGATCTGTCTTCTCCGTCTCTGCGCAGCGGACGGAGGCGGCGAGATTGGCGGCAGAGAAGGTGGAGGAGCCGGAAGAAATACTTCTGTTCACATTTATGAACGGCCCAAAGTGCAGCCCTGGGGAGTAATTCCTTCTTCTGTGGGGTCCATATTCATTCCGCGCGGACTGTGTTCTGCCCACCCGTTGGAGCTGTGTAGGTAGACAGGGCCTGGACAGCAGTATCTCCCATTGCTCTTGTTGGGTAGTTGACGGAAAGAGAGGACGGTGCTCACGGCTAAAGTCGCACACCCCGATTACGGGGCCGAGTGTTCCTACTTCTGTGCAAAATTTACATTCAGCGTCGTTGCGATTCGGATACATTAAGTGAAAACGCGTAGGCTGTGGGAAAGAACCGGGATTGTATGAGCGGTAGGGTAGTTTGTTGTTCCCTGGAAAGGTCAGGGTAAGGCGAAGGTACGGACTGTCTCATAAGGCGATAATGCTGTGTTATCTCCCTGAGTGTGACAAGCGGATGACTGTCCTCGTGCAGCTCCTTAGCACGGGAGGTAAAAGCGCAGGCTTGTCGGGTGGGCATATTTGTTACCCTCCATTGAAGCGTGAGGGGGTGTCCAGATGATCTGAATGTAACCGTTTGGGGAGTGGTTTTGTAGCACGCGCAGTGCAGGTCAGGACGCCCAACTCGAATGGTTATACCAGTAGGCTTGCTGGGAATCGGTGACTACCCTCCGAACCCCTGGTTGAGTGAGAGCCAAGGTAATGGCTGCCTGTTCTGCTGCCGTCATTTCTTGGGTCCTAAGCGAGGTACACGCAAGGAGGTTGGTTCTGGAGGTAGCCACGATGACGGCGTATTGCTGCCCTCGATGTTTGGAGGCGTCTGTGTAGATAACTGCATGGTCCCCACCGAGGGTGGTGTTTAGCGCTTGAGCCCGTGCTTTTCGGTGACCCTCGTCATGTGAGGGGTTCATATCTCTAAGCAAAAAGAGCATCTTTAGTTTTGGTCGCCAAGAGTCTGGTAGTACGTCAAGCGGAGTGACATTCTGGGCTGCCCAGCCAATCTGGTGAAGCATGCGGTTACCCACCGCAGTTCTGAGTGGGATCTTCTAGTTAGAAAAATGGCCTTCTATCAGCTCTTCCACCGTGTTGTGGATCCCCGTGCTAAGCTGCCTCTATATGGACGCACTCATGAGAAGACCAATGGTCTGCTCGACCGCCTTTCTAAGCATTATTTAGTCTTCCTTGTCGAGAAGAAGACAGGGAATTGACGTAAGTGACTCTCGAGAGGACAAAAGCTTGAATTAATCAAAAGGTACAGTATTCCTTTAGGCCTCTCTTCTTGGTGGCAACTAGCCTGATCATGTGAATAATTTGATTGATGCTGTTTTAGAAATGCTGCAAGGAGACGTCACTCTTGGTGTTAGCCTTGAGATGTAGGCCCAGGATCTTGATACTGGGGCTTGGAGTGATGGCCTGGCCATCAAGAAGTATTTGAATGTATTCCTTTATTTGGCGTGAGGGCGGACGACAAGGAGCTGTGATTTTTTACGTGAACACTGGGGGCCACAGGCTCTAGCTCATTGGCGTACTTGAAGTGAGATGCCATGCTTTGGAGTGAGCTTCCTTCAATTTTTGTAACTCTTAGCACATAAGCAAGGTGCGCACAGGGCCGCTAGACGGGCATGAGTGGTCGCGTGGCGCTTTCACGTGGCATTCAGCAAGAACGCAGGGTGTAAACCCGCAGATGTGCTTGGTGAGTACACCACCTGTCTTCCCCGTCTTCGCGTGGTCTCGTAGCTAAATCGGTAAGATGACGGGCTCTCGCTTTGTTGGTCTATTAATTCCAGGTTCGATTCCCGGCGGTGCCAGTAAATTCTTTTATTGTTCGCTGTAGTTTTCTGGTGACACCAACGGTCGCGAAAGAACCCTTGGGGGGTAGAGGTAAAAAGCCTTGCTTTAAAAACTTGCGCGCACATGCGCAGTAGGAGTGGAAAAAAGTTCGCGCGTGGCAGTTGTGGTCCGGTGATTTGTCTTTAGCGCGCGTGCGCAGTATGGAGTAATTTCAGCGCGGAGCAAGTTGGGGTCCCGCGCTTTGACACATGCTCTGTATAGTTCATACTCAGTTCCGAGCGCTCACACTTTCTTGACCACGTTCGCTTCCGCTGACATCAAATGTGTGCACCGGTATCAGTGTAACAGGGGAAGCAACTGCAGTGGCTTCCCCTGTTACACCGACCCTGTTACACCGCCCACCGGGAACGCAAGCCAAGCAGCGGCGCCATGTCAAGCCAGCTGGTGTGTGTATTATGGGCATAGCCCGGTTGAACACGAGCTGATAGGTAAGTCCCTGGATTTTTTTTTTACGAGTGGTGGGGGAGCGCAGACTGTAAGAATTTGTGTTTGCAGACAATGTAGCAAGTACCATGAAATTATGCCTTTTGCGTCGTCGTAATAAGCCCGCGCCAAACCCATTCTCCGATACCCGGGATCGTACGGTAAATTTGACGTGCTTATAGAGAGGATTCGGTTTCCCAGTGCGGCGGCCGTTTTGGGATCCAGGAGAAAAACGAAAACGCTTGCACATGTGGGGTACTTCCGTTGCCGTAATGAGTATACCGTGGTGCCATAAAGAATTTGCATTTTTGCACGCGTCCCATTGTCAAGGTCAAGCCACATAAAACACAGTTTGAGTTTTGTATTTTTCAATATTCTATGGCCACTGCTTGCCATTTTCGGTAAGAGTAGCAAAAAGTTAGTTATAACGTTCTATCGTAACTAGGTTTTCGCGGTGTCGTTTCGGCTAGTGAATGTTCTGGCACGTTGAGTAGTCTGGATCCTGTGGCGATTTGGAAAGTTTCTTACGGTGCGTTTAAGTGGTAAAGTTTTCACATGAACCAACATTCACGAGTAACACCAGCCCCCATCTTGTGGTGTTCGGCACGGCTGTCGTCTGTCTGGAGTGTCAACTCGAGGTTTGCAGAAACATTGGCAGCGCGGCAGCGCAAACGCGGCGCGGCGCCGGCGTGGAGGTTGCTCATAGCGGTGGCTTCTAATGTTATTACTCAGCCTCCTGTAAAGACGTTATACAGGAGGCTATGGTTACAGATGCGTTGGCTGTTGGTCGGTGCGCGCAGTTTACCTATGCTTTAGCAAAATATATTGCTAGCAGTTTTATTCGACCTTTAATAAAATGTTTTGCGCCATACTATTGGTGGAAATTGTTTCATAAAAAGAAACTAGGGCACATTACCCTCCGCGTGTAACAGCGAACAGGGTGTTTTTACGACGTCCAATTGACGTGCCGGCGTCAAATAAAATTATGCCAAAGTTTTCTCGCACGCCTTTGCACTGAAAAAGCGCTCGGCCTTCCTATGTATATGAAGAAAACGTCCTTTTGGAGAGCTTTTGAATAAAAAGCAGTAAGAAAGAAATAATTGCCTAAACTACAGCGATGCACTTGCCTGATTTATGATATTTTCATATATCTGCTAAGGTGTTGGTGATACTTCTGCTGCGCCCCTACAGGCTATACTGTTTTACCGCCGATAAATAACGCCACAATTTTGTACCTGGTCACTTTTTCAACTGCCGTTTCTTTTCTTCACGCAGTGCCAACACAACAGAATGCTACCCGTGACCCAACATTTCTGAAATGTGTAAAACGCTGTTCCAGAACAAAAACAAAATTCCAGAAGCAGCAGCTGCCGGGCCAAAGATTGCTGGGGGGGATTCTACAAAGGCCTTCTACATCATCGGAAGTGGTGTATTTCTACCCCCTCCTCTTCCCTTTCTCTCCCTGCGATACATATGTGGTGCAGGCTGGGAACCTCTTTCCCTCTCACAGGCACCTCACCTCACCTGGACCATAATTGAAGCCCGGAGAAAGTACTTTTTCTTTGTTTGGTAATATATCACATTAGGACATGAGGTATACCCGTCAGCTTTAGGCCAAACATTGGGCTTTATACAGTCAGCAGCCTGCAAAAAAGATGAGTTTCCTCCCTGTTCAGCAAGCTGCTGAAAACTCCATAAATTAAAAAAATAATTTCATCTTGACAGGTCCTTTTTTGCCCTTCCACAAAATATTTTCATTTGTGTGTTCCATACGGGCAATCTGCTTATATTTGTATTTGTTATTTGAGTATAAGTATTTCGTGTTCGTATTTGTATTTTTGATATCAAATAAAAAGAAAACATCGTTCCTTCGACATGTCATGTCATTTTAATCTCACACTTGTGCATGCTCATGAATTCGAGAATGACAAAATACTTAAAATTTACATACCCAACTCAGCTCTCTGTTCATGTCCCAAGCTCGTATGAGTAGACTATCACTTCAAGATCCGGATAGGTTTAAGGTATGCAGATATTTGCTTTACAGCTTTGCTTGTAACATGGCATTATAAATATAGGGAGTTTTTTTTTAATTCGTGGTATGTGCATTGAGGCCTGATAGATCAGGTGGCAAAACACTGAGATTATAAAGGTAAAACCTCATTGCATGAAAACTGAGGTCATGAACGTGTTCCAGAAGTGCACAAATCACGAATGTGTTAGTGCAATTGCAGCCATTGTAACCCATTTATTGGTGGCATTGTTTTATGAGGTCTAAACTTCAGATGCACAAGTATGCGTTCATTACCAAGTGCAATGGTTTTGGTGAACGGCCTTGAAAATGTTGAAAATGCCTAACCGCGACCTTGCGCTTCCGCGTACAATAATATAACTCGCGAATAACGGAAGCGCGAGTTAAATGAGGCCACTTAAAAAAATTGCAGGAATTAAGAGAATTGTCTACTAATGCTCAGCATTCTTGAGTGCGAGTCTTGTAGAGCCAAATTTCTTGCGTTTTCTAAGTCCTGTGCGTCCAATTATCTCCATTTACACTATTATAACGATCACAGGTGTAACTTGCGCCAAATCTGCATTTTTTTTTGTAAATGAAGGGCGTTACACGGCTCACCATTTTCCGTATTTTTTTATTTTTTTTTGGTTTTTCGTTTTTCAAAATTATGTTCGGCCAATTCTCTCGATCTACGCTATCATAACGATTACAAGTGGAATTTCCGCAAAATCTGCATTATTGTGGAAATGCAGGGTGTTATACTGTTCGCCAGTTTCCATCATTTTTTTACATTTTTTTTATTTTTTGGTTTCTCAAAATTTGGTTCGACCAATGATCTTTACGATATTATAACGATTAAAGGTGGAACTTCCGCGAAAACTGCATTTTTTTGGAAATGCAGGGGGTTACAAGTTACACGGCCGAGCGCCTATCCGGTCTGCGCGAGAAAACGCTAAGATATTCTTTGTGTGCTCGCGATCACCAATTCTTCAGGCGACGCAGCAATTCTGCTCGCGTCGCGACACAATGTTATATAGAATGAGTAATTCATTATTGGTTCATTACATTACCACAGACGTAATTTACTGCCGCCCCCTCTTACAAAAATAAAGGTGAAGGCATGTAACCGCACCATCAGAAGAGCTACGACGAGCAGAAAAAATTCAGTACACCATTGAATGCTTGGTATACTTGCCACTCGTGACCAAACAGCTCTTATGTTCAGCACGACAGTGTGCCTTACGTGCTAGTTATTTGCATGCTTTGTCATAGGAGGCACTTTCCGCCAATGGCCAAGAATACTTTTGGTTACAAGGCAGAAGAACTGTTATCAATTCCGTTTTTATCGATGGAATAAATCACCGCATGGCGCATCATACTGTTGAAACGGGCACACAGCATGACAAAAGGTTTCCGCTCGTAACAATGTACTTAAAGCCCTCCAAACCGTAGTATTATGCCTCTTTGGTAGCGTGATTCGAAAACGGTGGTCTAAAGAAAGTCACTCGCAGCGGAATGTGTTATTTAAGACTCCTGCTTGACGCGCAACAGCATGCAGAATACTTATAAGCCCATGGTTGCACTCCCCAGCAACCCGTGGGTCGTGGAGCAGAACCTTGGAAATGCGTAAATCTTAAACAGTTTTCTTTTGACGCAATGTGAGCAACGTCTTCCATTTCATGGCCTTCTAACATTTCATAAAGGAATTCGGCGCTTCGATCCTTCTGTCCAAACCCGCCTATTCGGTCTTCTCTCGCACAAACGCAGTTGAAGTCTCCCAAAAGCATTACATGTTTTTCGCAATTTAGATAGGTTTCAATGTCCTGAAAAAACTCTTCTCGTTCTTGTATTTTGTTTGGAGCATAAATACAGAGCACCCGAAATTCATCTCCGTCAAACAGAAAGTCACATACAACTAATCTACCAGACTCGCCGGAACGAACATTTTTAACCAGCACACCGCTTGCTGATCTTATAAGTATACAACACCCTCCCGATGTTCCAACAGCGTGACTTACGCACGCGTAAAAGCTGCTACCGAATGTATTGACCATGCTGTTAGTCTTGTCCTCTGTCTCTATTTTAGTTTCTTGTACGCACAGAACGTCAAGTTCCTTCTCAATCATAAGGCGCTTCAATTGGCATTGTTTCCGCCTGGCACCTAGCCCGCGCACGTTCAGGGTACCTATGATGAGAGGCATTTTTTTTTTTTTAAATCCCTACACTAACGGCGAAAAGACTGACAACACTGCCATCAAATATAGAATCGTTACAACGTGATGTAGTTCCACGCATTGTTCTAGCTATAGCTTTCACCCTGGAAATTCTGTCATGGTTGATGCCCCCACACCAGACAACACAAGACACCATTTCACGTGATGTTGCCCCCACTTGAACAGCACACCTCGCCAGTGTCCGTCGACGCACTTTTTTTTTTTTTAGGCCTTTTGGTTGGTTCGGTACCGTTGTGGCTATCATTTGACGTTTCTCGGCGCTCGGTCTGGCGGGACATGAAGGTTGGCTTTGGGTGTCGCACGCCTCCCTTGTCCCGCCTTTCGCGGGGGCTCTCCGATGACTTCGATGGATTCGTGCTCCTCGGGGCCGTTTTCTTCTCGCGACCGCTTGGCTGCCGTAGAGGCCTCACCGCTGGCTTCCACCTCCATTATGTCGGGCTTGGAGTCGTCGTCCTCGCTAGGAGACGCCGCGGCGCGTTCAACACAGCCCGCGTTCCCGCTACCACTCACGATGACTTCAGGCTGGCACGGCACGCTTTCCTGCGTCTCACTGCCGATATCCTTCGGATGTTTCTCGTTATCTTGCGTCGGCTGGCCGCTTTTGCCGTTCCCGGCGTCGTCTGCTGCCTTGTTGATTTCCTCCGCTTCCGCCTCGTCCATCGTCAGCTCGGATCTCTCCGAGCCAAACGGCGTCGTTGCGGCAACGGCGTAGGTCTTGACGCAGTGTTGCGCTTCGTGCCCGAAGCGGCGGCAGACGCTACACCGCGGGACGCGGCAGTCTCGCCTGATGTGCCCGATCTGCTCACAGCGCAGACACTGCGGCGGCCTACCTGGGACCGCGACGAGGGCTCGGTCTCCTGCGATGCGCATCTGCTGTGGGATGTCTTCGGGTGCTACACCCGCCTTGAGTTGCAGCGATATGACGCGTGTCATGGTGCACTGTGCGTCGCAACCCTGCACGCGCCACTTCTCCCTTGTGAGCTCGGTCACCCGGCCGTAGGGTTGGAACGCTTTCTTGATTTCTTCGTCTGGCACATTGTGCAACACCCAATGTAACTTGACACGGATGTCCCGATTGCACGGATCAATCACGAGGCATTTCCGTCCTTTCACCTTTATCTCCTGAGTGGCGACAATCTTCTTCGCAGCTTCGGCGTTGTTAAACGTCGCAGCCCATACATGGTTCATCTGGTAGGGTAAAGGATGTATCTTTCAGTGATCATTGTCTCGTGTCCTTCGTGGTAGGCGGCAGAAAAGAGGATAAGAAGTTTTCTTGGGAACTGTGGAAATTAAACTGTAGATTATTGAAAGATTCAGGGTTTAAAGAAAAAGTAGAGAAAATTTTCGTCGAGCACGAGAGCGCAGTGGGTCCTTCCTGGGCAGAAAAATGGGAATTAATAAAGCAGGACGTAAAGTTGTGTGCAATATCCAGGTCAACCGCATTAAGACGGATAGAAAGAGCAGCGGAAAAAAAATTGCGCAACAATCTACACCAGTTACTTGTACTAGAGAGTGAAATGCCTGGTTTATTTGGCGAAGATATAGCAGCTATAAAAGGAAAACTAGAGGCAATAGATAAAGTACGCTATCAGGGAGCCACAGTGCGGGCCCGTGGCGAAAGATTATTAGCTGGGGAAACAGCCACTAAAAGGGCGTTAGGCGATGAAAGAAAATATGCACAAAAAAATGAAATTAAGGAAATAGTTTTTCACGGAACACTTACAAGGGAAGAAAAAAACATAGAAAAGGCATTTGTGGAGCATTATGAGAAACTGTTTGGTCATAGTGCTCCGCGAATGGAAGATTTCAAAAGAGAATTTCTTCCGTTGATACCACAGTTAGAAGACGACGTTAAGGAAGGCTTAGAACAGCCGCTTACACTCGGCGAAGTGAAAAAAGCAATTGACGAATTGCAGGGGGCTAAAACGCCAGGACCGGATGGCATAAATGCGGAGTTTTACAAGGCGTTCAACGATAGAGTTTCAGTTATTTTGCTGAACGTTTTTAAAGAAGCATATAAGAATAATAGTTTCCCGGTGTCATTTTCACGGACATATACGGTTCTATTACCCAAATGTGATGATCCGGTTAAACTGCAGTCAGTTAATGGCTACCGCCCGATCACGTTAGCGAACGTTGATTATAAAATACTCATGAAAGTTTTAGCGAAAAGGTTGCAAACAGTCATAACGTCCTTAGTTGGGCCACATCAGACGTGCGGCATTAGGGGACGAAGTATCGTCACCAATATCCATGTTGCTCGGAGTGTGTTGGAATGCTGTGATTTGATGTGCCGCCACGTTGCGATGATGCAGATTGACCTTGAAAAAGCCTTCGACAGAGTGTGTCACGAAGTGTTATTCTGTATTATGAAACAAGCAAATGTGGGGGAAGTGCTATACAATGGAGTGCATATGGCTTACCAGGGGTGTACCACGCAGTTAGTTATAAACAAAAAGGTCAGCAAATGCGTACCTGTGTTATCGTCAGTTAGGCAAGGTTGTCCGATGTCGCCACTCCTTTTTAGCATGTTTTAGAGCCTTTTTGTTTAAAAATAATCCAAAGTAATGAAGTTAGGGGATTTAGTTTGAACTCAAGTGAAGTGCGGTTGTTGACTTATGCGGACGACGTGGCAGTGTTTGTTACAGATAAAGAGAGCGTGCAAAAAGTGACAAAGATTACAAAAGATTTCTGCGCACAAACCGGTAGTGCTGTAAACTGGGAAAAATGTTCGGGTCTGTGGCACGGAGTATGGCCCACCAAACCAGAGTTTTTTTTGAAAACATCCAGTGGTTTCAGGTACCGAAAAGATATCTTGGCGCTCCGCTGGAGTGCTACCAAGATAGTAGCAAGCATTGGCAGGAAGAAGCAGTAAGATTGCGTGAAAAAGCAACGAGGTGGGGAGGCCGCAACCTATCAATGTTCGCTCGTGCCACTGTCTGCAACATGTTCTTCCTGGCAAAGCTATGGTATGTGATGCAAGTAATACACTGTTCGCGAGTAAATGTGCAGAAAATGCACCGTATTTTTGCTGTATTCATCTGGGGTTCCCAATGGGAAAGAACCAGCCGTACGAATCTCTTTCGTAAAGTTCGAACGGGAGGGGTGGGCTTATCACATCTGTTTTTGCGACAACTTGTCAGCAGATTTATGTTTCTTCGCGATGCGAGTGATGCCTTTCTGCGCACATTTCTACAAAGTGTCTTGGTGGGTTCACTCCCGCAGTTTGTTGTTTCCAGTGTTGATGAACGTTACACATTGAAAGGTTACCTGAAGGAAACCGTTGAATCTTTAAGATTCCTCTGTGTAAGGTTTTCCCTTGAATACCTTTCAAGTGTTTCAAGAAAACGTCTGTTAGAAGATCTTAGAGATGTTCTTTTTCCAGTACCGCTGTACAGAACTATGTACCGCATTGGGCCAGGGCAAGATGTATTGTGTCGCGTCAAAAAGATGGCAGTCCCAGCATGTATGAAAACATTCTTTTTTAAGCTTCATTCGGGAACTCTTCTAGTCAAAACATGGATGGCTGAAAAAGGGTTGTTTGTGCCATGGACAACAGTATGTCTCTTGTGTAAAAAACCCGAAACAATAGACCACGTTTTCCTAGACTGCTGGGATGCCGTCTTTTTTTGGGACGTTCTTCAGCGTACCCTGAAAAAAGACTTGCCTGTGACACCACATGGAATCCGTTTCCTTCCCGTAGACAAACATGACAGTGTGCCGTACGACCTGATAATGCTTTTGGGCCTACACGCCATCTGGCTGAGTCGGATGGCGGTGCGCCACTCTGATGCTGACGCGAAGACTGTCAGCAAGTACTTTGCTCAGAATGTCAGTATGCTGAAGGAAGTCATTAATATGCAGGGCCCGGAGCTTACGTGGCTACCCATTTTGGAGGAATTGTCTTCTTTCGATGTTTATAATAGTTTTCGCCAACCGAAGTTCGGTGAGCGGGTTTTAAACCGACACTGATGCGTTTTAGAAGAGCATTGTAGACATTGTAGGGACTGTTTGTTCAATGTGCAATAAAAAAAAAAAAAAGTGGGTCGTGGAGCAGTGGGTATGATACCCGCCTCTTCATGTGTTGTAGTAGACCCAGGTTCGAGTCTCCGTAGGGTTGTGTGTATGTGCCTATGTGCACTTTGTGTGTCTCGTATGATGTAACATGTGTTAGAGCATTCGTCACGGGATGCTGACGTTGACCTGGCAATGTGAGCAAAGAAAAAAAACTGGATAGACTCAATTCTGGCCGATCGGCTGGTTTTTTCTTTTTTTGGTGGAAAGCAACAAGGCCGCTTATTTGAGGGGCCGTATGATTTGGGGGCCGCTTCGTAAGCGGGAATAGATTAGCATAACGGGCCGCGTAAAAAAATTACGGCCAGTGGCCTGCCGAACACACGGCCCGGTGTTTAGGCGGCCCGCTGGTTAGGCGGCCCGCTGGTTAGGCGGCCCTCAATACGGCCGCTTAAACGCCGGGCCGCGTGTTCGGTGGGCCGCATGTTTGGGGGGCCGCTTGCGCGCGAGGCCGCCTGAACCGCCGCTTTATAAGTGGCTTTAAAATGACGCGGCGGCCCGCCTGCATGCGGGTCGTATAACCAGGAATTGACTAAGAGTGTATACATGCATGAATAATTTCTCAGCGATTCTAGTGTGGGATGGCTGCTTTTGTCTGCAGAAATGTATTTTGTATTAGGAGGAAAGGTGGGTCGTTGCCACCGAGCATTATGATCGCACAAATAGAAAAACGTATCCGCGTGTCTCAATAATAAAGGCTGATTTTTATTTAAAATGTGCCTTTACGATTGGTGTTGTCACAAGTCGTCTTTGTAGCCAAAATTAATTTAAGAAAGAAAGATTCCAAATATATCAGATCACGTTTATTTCGAATACAGATGCCAGTTTTCACTCAAAACTATGTGCGCCTGAAAGCAGCATTAAAGCTAGTATTCATTCTAACCCAAATATACAAACGTGCTTCTTGATGTTCCAGATCTCGCGTTTGGCTGCAGTGTGCGAGAAGGCAGGACCTGGCTCCTTTACCACCAAGACAGATCTAGAGCAGCTACCGGCTGTCCTGCCCATTTCACCAGCAGAGAATATGTGGATCTTGGACAAACAAGGCACTGGACACATATGCGCTGGCTGGATACCTAGTTATTAGCATGCGGCTATGTGCCATACACTTTTGTTTGCGACTAAAAGCGCAAAATATCCAAGTTGTGTTTTTACTGTATGAATGGTACATTGAGGCAATAAAAATTAATATTCCTGGACTCTTTAGTCTTGTCTAGATTGTGTGTACTAACAATCCAAAACAAAGTCGTACTTAGAATAAGTGGTGCAAAAAGAAGTGGGCGTGCAAAACTTCATCAATCAGAGCAAAACAATTGCCCTTTAGATAATGTGGCGGGTTGCGCAACAGGAACGAGGTCGTGCGCTGGCCATCTGAATATATTTCACTCGCTCAATTTACCTTGCATGTGCATCCCAATTGAATTTGGCGCTAAATTGCCCCCCCCTCCCCCTCGGCTTTTCAGTCCTCATTAAGATGGCGTCTTCCAGTGCATGTATGCAACACGCCGCCATGTTTTTAGTACCGCCCCCAAACACCAGGGGTTTGTGCGGCGCTGCGAACGAATATCGCGTCCCATGCAAGGTATAGGAAGTTTAACTCCCCTGGCCAAGGCTTCCAGGCGTTGCATTCTGCAGTAAACACTCCGGACTGCCAAGCGCAGCAACCGTTTTTGTGGAACGACTCCCCGGCCCTCTGCGCACCGCCGTCATCCAAAGTGACCGACGCATCACCGCAGCTCTACTTAAACAGCTGGGACCCGAGGATCGCCTTCAGTGGGCATGGAAGTGCAGCAACAATGCGAGTCTACAGCAACCCTTTCGCTTTTCTTGTGCAGGTGGGTTCTGCTCCTTCCCTTTATAGCAAAAGATCAAACAATGTTTGCTTGCTGCTGCTTCCATGCCCTTGTGTAATGATTGCTGTGACAAGCGAATGTGTTCATGTTGTAAAACTGCTGATCATGTCTGGCGATATTGAATCAAACCCCGGCCCCCCAAACGATGTTCCTGACAAACACTACAACGAGCTGCTTTCCCTTATTAAGTCATTGCATAACAAGATAGACGTAAAGCACGATGAACTGATGGAGTCTATTAATGAAGTGAAAGAGGCGCAATCATCCCTTGAGCAACAGATTACGGATCTCGATAATAGGCTTTCGGAAGTTGAAAAACATGTCAGCTGCCCCGAAGGGCTGCCCACGCAAAATTATCAACCACAAGTAATGGCGCTGAACCAACGGCTAGATGACTTTGAAGATCTTTCACGAAGGGAGAATTTAATATTTCATTGCCTTGCAGACAGCTCTTCCGAGACGTGGGCACAACCACAAGAAAAGGTTTGTGCAGTTCTGAATTCCGTATTGAACTTAAACTTGACTACTAGCGACGACCGAATATCTCGCGCCCACAGGTTAGGCAAGTTCATTCCTGGTAAATGTCGGCCAATTATTGTAAAGTTCTCATCCAAATGAAGAAACAGCATCTTGAATTCCAAAAAAAAGCTGAAAGAGTCTGACGTGGTCGTGAACGAAGATTTTTGCAGGGCAACGAGGAGCATGAGAAAAAAGTTGTACGAGTACGGAAAGGATAGCGGCCAGCAGTTTACCATTCGCTATAACAAGCTTTACCTGAACAAAAAGTGCTTTGTCTACTCTCCTGCTACCGATAGCATATGCGAACTGGAAACGAACAAGCCAAGGCAGATCGATGATACGTCCGGGGTTTCAGATACCGTGTCATCCTAACATCTGACCCGCGCCCAAAAAATAACGACAAGAACCTGTCAGTCTTATTTTCAAATGTGCGCAGCGTCACTAACAAGCGCGATGCCTTGTTTTCCCTTTTTGATGACTGCGCTGCAGACATAGTAGGCAAACTCGGAATTGTTTTGTTGCGATAAAAATTACTTTGTATACCGAGCTGATCGTTGTAATCAACCTGGTGGCGGTGTATTGATCGCTGCAGCCGATTGTCTCACTTCCAGTATGGTGATAACAAATTCAGTCTTAGAAGTTATCTGTGTTTCGATACACTTAAATAATCAAAACGCCCTGTTTTGCGCCTGTTATCGTCCGCCCAATGCTACATCTGACTTTTGCGACAAAATACATGACGTTCCTAACAACCTGGTCTTGAAATTTCCACATGCGCCGTTGTTCTTGCTCGGGGACTTTAACTTCCCCAAAATAAACTGGTCAGTGCCCTGCTCTGCTTACAGTAATCTATCAGGAGATAGTACTACATTTTTTAACATGTGTCTCGACGTTAATTTGACTCAGCTAGTTGACAAACCAACCAGAGTGGGTCCGACGTCCGCTAACATACTAGATCTAATGTTCCAGATCTTGTGCGACTCCTAATTTTCCTTCCTGGTTTAAGCGCTCATTGTTTCATTCATTTTACCTTAGAAGCTGAGGTTTCGCGCCGGATAACACACAGCAAAGCAATAAGAAATTACGCCAAAGGAGACTACGCTTCAATTAATACAGAACTCGAATGTTTTATCGATGCCTACATGGTAGGCTTTTTTGATCGCACGGTTGAACACAGTTGGCACTTGTTTAAAGAAAAAGTTCCGTTTTTGACTAACAAATATATTCCTTTAGTTGTTATTTCTGGCAAGCAACGCTCACCTTGGTTCACATCTGATCTAAAACGACTGCAAAACCGAAAGAAACGCTCATTTCGGGTAGCCAAACGCAAAAATGAGACATCCCGCTGGTTTGCTTACAAAAGTATTTCCGACGCTTATCGTGCAGCCATAAAAAAAGCAAAGGACGTCTTTTTTACAAACACTCTCCCCTCGCTTCTCCAAAGTAACGCAAAAATGTTTTGGAAGACAATTAGACCTAATAAAAAAGAACTCATATATCTCTTAGATATGCTGACAACAAGGTCATGCGCAGTGACGAATGTTGTAGCGTTCTGAATCAAGTATTCGCCAAGTCGTTTTCGAATTGTCCTGCGGATGTTGTGCCGCAATTATGCGATTACAACTTTTTTTCCTATGGATCCTATTGTAGTAGATCCTGTTGGAATTATGAAGCTGATTCATGACCTTAAACCTTCCAGTTGTGGCGTAGACGAAATTAATCCCAAGCTCTTAAAAAACACCGAAGTTTATTCGTCAATAATCCTGACACACATCTTTTTTCAATCCCTTCAGTGATGTGCTGTGCCAATTGATTGGAAGGTGTGGAAGGTCGTCCCTGTTTTCAAATCCGGTATCCAAAGCTCTCCTTTAAATTACCGGCCAATAGGCAGTTTTAGCATATCGTTACCGTGTTTACGTTACCGTTTACCGTGTTTGCGGGAGAAGACTGCGCAGCGCGAGAGTTGCCGCGAACGGCAACTTACCGGCACAGGCTTCACCGTCGCCAGCGCTTCCGGCAACACGGTAAACGGTAACGCAAACACGGTAACGATATGCTAAAACTGCCTAATATCGTTAACGTCTATTTCATGTAAACTTTTAGAGCACGTCATTTATTCTAACCTTCTATCATTCCTGGAATCCAACTCCTTTTTCAGCCCATTTCAACATGGCTATCGGAAAAATTACTCATGCGAAACTCAGCTTCTAACATTCACACACGACGTTGCATCAGCTCTGGATCGCGGTTCATCTGTAGACTGCATCTTTGTAGATTTTCAAAAAGCGTTTGGCAAAGTGTCTCATCAATTATTACTTCTTAAGCTCAGTACCCTAAACATTGACCCTAATGTGTTTAAGTGGATAGAATGCTTTTTGACCAATCGCACCTAATTCGTGACTGCTAACGAATGCAATTCTCCCCCTACTGATGTTAAATCCGGTGTACCACAGGGTTCGGAGTTAGGTCCTCTGCTATTTTTAATATTTATTACCGACCTTCCTAATGGTATAAATTCCTCCATAAAATTATTCGCTGATGATTGCGTAATTTCGCGAAATTTGTGACCGAACGGACAACTTTAATTTACACGCTGACCTCGACACTGTCTCTAAATGGTGAAGCAAATGGCACATGATACTTAACACAAACAAATGCAAAAGCATGACCATTACGCGCAAACGTTATTCCCAGCAGCCCTTTAATTACAAAATTACCGGAGCCACTCTCGAATACGCTACATCCTACAAGTATCTTGGTGTTCATATCAGCGATGACGTAACATGGCACACACACATTAATTATGTCTGCAGCAGCGCAAACCGTTCCTTAGGATATATTCGCCGTAATTTCTCTCATGATCCATCCCCCCTCGGGTTAACACTTTATCGGACACTAATTCGCCTTAAACTAGAGTATGCCTCGGCAATCTGGGACCCTGCAGAACAAAACCTAATTTCTCTTCTGGAATCTGTACAAAACCGCTCAGCTCGATTTATACTTTCCGACTACTCCCGTACCTCCAGTGTTTCACTAATGAAAAATAACCTGGTTCTACCAAGCTTGCACCATCGCAGAAAAATTTCACGACTCTCTCTGTTTCACAAAAGCTATTTCCATAACCCATCTATAAGACGCGACCTTTTCTCACGGCCCACGTACATATCATCCCGCATCGACCATCCGTTCAAGGCAACAACGTTCCATCTGGCCGCACCAACGCATTCTCAGATTCATTTCTCCCCAAAATGTCTGAGGAATGGAACCACCTACCCCATCACATTGTGTCCATTGAAGATCCGGCATCATTCAAGAATGCACTTTCTGTACATGTAATGCAGTAACCTGGTTTCCGGAAATATGCTTGTGTTTACATACTGCCTGTACTTCTACACTGTTACCTGTTTTCATGCACTGTACCCACCCCCTCTGTAACGCCGTAAAGGCCCTGAGGGTACTCTAATAGTAATAATAATAAAAAAGTGCTCTCACCAAATCCGACGCCAAGACCAACGCAGACGTATACGCTCCCTTCCGTCGCCACCGCTGTCACCAGCTGCCTGGACGACCGCCGGCTTGCCCAAGAAGGGAGGCGACGCACGTAGTTCCAGCAACACAATGCCCGTCGTTCCTTCAGCGACACCTATTTTGTGCGCTACCTAGCCAATCAGAGGGTGGCAAAATAGAAAAATGAACTAAGCGATTACAACAGCCCGAAGACGGGACACGAGAAAGGAGGAGACAAACATGTGCACTGACTATCAACCACATCTTTTTTATTGCATTAGGGCGCAACCTTTGTACGAAAGAGTCAAATCTACGCAACAATAAATAACAAATAGATGAAGGCGACGGTGCTGTACGAATTCTTAAAGCACACAATGATGGTAGGAAACCCGTATCAATTCGAAAGATATGCGATCCCTTTTCCGTTCACGCGAGACACTGGGCATACAAATACACTCGTCGCAGCATTGTGCGATACAGAAAGCCTCGTGGGTCACGCGTGCCCTTTCTTCTTTTTTTTTTTTTTTCCAATGCACATCAAGCTGACTGCCAGCATGACCCTTTGAGAAAGTTCTCGTAGTCACGCAGGCGATTGTCAATGCAACATCCTGACAAGACTGCGGGATTTTGTAAACAATTCTGTGCCTGCATTCCACAACCGAGCATATTTCTTTTCGCAAGACTTTTCTGCGTTATGCACTGCGTTCCAAAAAAGTGCGGGCCAATTCACCCTGTGGAGGGCGCGTTTCGAAAGCGACGCTTTGTACACCACCGTGCCTACGGCCCGGTTGCGTTATTCACACGTTACACTGTACCTGTAACACGTTATTTATTATTTCACTTCAGCACAATGTTCATAACGGACTGATGACCGGTGTGATACGCACTCAGACTTTGCGTTTTCAGCGCAGTTATATTATTCGTGAAAGTTAACTCAAAGCACATTCCACGTATGGTAGTCGGTTGTTTGGTATCGGTATTGCACACGAGTCCAAACATTTCGAGGTCTACTAGGACAAACCACTGGTGCATACGGCCGCCCCACGTGCCGTGGACGGAGCGCACAGAGGCGCGAGAGGTCGCGTGAAGCTATCACGTGGCATTCAGCGAGAACGCAGGGGGTAAACCCACAGCTGTGCTCGGTGAATACACCGTCTGTCTCACCTGTATCTGCGTGTGCTCGTAGCTCAATTGGTAAGACAACGGGCTCTCGCTCCGTTTCTCTATTCGGTATATGCACGAACAGGAAGCTATCGGTTTTCAGAAGGTACCTTATGCAGGAAACACTAGAGTAGGTGGTGATAGAAAATTCCTCATACGTCTCCTTCGTGAGGAACTCGCTTGGATCGCCGCAACTTCTTTTAACATCTTCCAAGTACATAGGCATGGTAACCTCCAGCCACTCAAGCCTGTCATAGTCAGCATCGCCGTAGTGCCGGACATCGGGGAACTTTTGGCGCAGGTGCCGGGTTGTATTGCTCATGTCCAGAAGTATGAACCCCTGATAGAAGTTCCTCATGAATGTGATGGTGTGGCCTGCAGTTGCGAACAATGGGCTGCATGTGTGCCTGGCTTGTTCTTTTAGGTGTTACAAGGCAGCGGTCACAGCCGGAGGCAGAACTTGAATGGTCCTTCTCACGTTCATCTTTTCGATATTATTCGTATGGACGGGCTTTCGGTGTAGATAACGGACCGGTTTCACCGTCAGGTTCTCCTGCAGGTCATACACATACTTTAGGTAAGATACCCAAATTTTCCCCTTAGGTCCTACGTCATGAGCGTGCGTTCTTCATTCTTCAGCACATCGCAGGAGTCGAAACTTAGGAGTACAGGTTTGTTACAGTCGCAGGGGGGTTCTACTTCAAACGCCAGAGTGCCCTGGTCCAGCATCTTCATTTTGACTCGGTGGTGGTCGGTGACAAGTTGCACTATGCGGCAACCACAGGTTTTTTTCCTTTTTTCATCACAAAGAGTACTAGCTCGGGAAGCTGACTACCCGTTGGACGTTTAGTGAAGAAGTAGCCTACTGGGATTGCGTAGGACGAAGACAATCCACTTAAAACGAAGCAGAGGAGGGAGTGGGCTAAAACAACATCGTTGCTGCTAATCCAACATCCGCTTGCCTAACAAAGCATGCAGTCCCGCTGCTTCTTATACTGAAGCTTTTCCCTAAAGGCCAACTGCACTCAAATTTTCGACGGCGTAAAAATAAGGCCATCCAACAGGGCCAATAAAAAGAGTGCGACATGCAAATATACTGCGTTTCAAGCGTGAATGCGCGCGACACAAACAGCTCGTGAAGATTGGTGTTTTGGGAACCTAAACTGAAAAACACGGCCATTACCGGCGGCCGGGCGTCACATAGGTGATGGAACGGAAGCATGCGCATCAGAATCAGAGGCCGCTCACAGCAGCCTCCAAATGCGCGTGATAACGCCGCGTGTCCCATTGTTATTTCCACAGAAGAAGTCCCACTAACGTCTGCCCAAGCTAATGAAGTTAGGCGCAATTCCAACACCACGTTGCTATCGATCAGGATGAAGAAGACCGTCCGACAGTTATTTTTGCATCAGAAAAAGTTGCAGTGACATGTTGGACGCGATAGCGTTACTTTGACGCCGAATGAGCGTTTTAGAAGGGAGTTGCTGCGTTTACAATTTCTGCTTTCCAGTTACCGAAGGTTAGCCAAGATGGTTTTATATTGCCCAAATTGCCCAAACACAAATAACAGACGCCATCTACGCTTGTGTGGCTGAACATGTGGGAGTGAAGGTTGCGGCTGCTCTATCTTGGTCAGTTTCAGCGACAAGGCGACACTATCTGTCGTACAAAGCGCTTATTCCCTCATGCCGTGGCTCGTCTAAGCGTTTTGGTTTTGGTTTTTACTCTACGCTACCTCGAGCAGTATCTTGCGCACTAGAGGTCAAACCACACCCCCTTCCGTAAGCGCCCGGCAGCGTATTCCCAAACCATATCCCGTAAGGGACCAGGCCGACCCCCCCCCCCCCCTAATTAGCGCCCCAGCATCGTGATGTCACCGACGTCACTTCCACTGAAGCTGTAGCCAAAATGGCGGCGCCCATTTGAAAGCAGTCCTGCTGTGGCGTCTCAGGCTCTCAGGCATTGCGCTTGCTTTGGATCCCAGGATGCGTGCTTTGACAAACTACGCGCACCGCTACGTATCGCTCAAGTCGTCGCTACGCCTTTGCGAAAGTTCGCTGCACGTTTGCTTTTGTTGTGAGAGGAGCGCAGCGCTGGCGCAGTTAGAATCTCGGTGATTTGCACGTAGGAGGCATTTGCACGCAATCTTTTGGCTGATACCTTCAGTGCTAGGTGCATCTACTCCAAATCATTACGTCCCATGCTGACCAGCAGCCGCCCGCATCCTTTGTCCACAGGCACGCTCGTGTATCTATCGGGCCCCACATTTTCTAGGGGCGCTACTGTGAATGCCGAACACCAGGTATCCCCAAACAAACGAACAATCGCCATTGTTTGTTACCGGAGGCCTAGGTGCCTCCCCTTGAAGCATTGGTGGCTGATCCAGGTGCGTTCCAGATCCCGGAGCCTCTGGATGCCTTGAAGGTGGGAATAAACGCTTGAAGCTTGACCACAAGCAGCTGTGGGAGACCGTGTGGGAGGTCCCTCGAACCCCTTCGCGTTGGGTAAGGGACCGCTGGGCTCCCACCAGTTTAAAGGGTACAAGCGCCCCCTCTACTGTCTCGGCAGGAGATAAGGGGCTTGGAAACGCCCTACCGCTGCGGCAGACGTAAAAGGCTCCATCTCCCCGACTTGAGCTAATGTGAATAAGAATGGGTACAGGCGCCTATAATGAGGGGGATGCTGGAAACCGTAACACCACGCCGGACAATATCACTGGTTTCAAGAAAGTGGTAGGTACTTCGGTACCGCTGGGCACAGTTAGATTTCGCCTCTCCATCTTCTTGGCGAACTGATGGAGACGAAATAGTGATGTCCTTTTGATGCGCGAGCCGAGAGGACGATCTCGACTCGCTCCGATGACCGACGACCGATGCTTGGAGCGGGTGAGGGATGAGGACTGCCTTTCTTGCTGGATATTAGGTTTATTTACACTATTTACATTACTCCAAGTTTACATCAGGTCAGAGTGACGGTTACATTGTCACTCTGCCAGCAGCAGCCTGTTCGGCCGAGATCTATGAACTAGATCCCCTCTCGACCGACCCCCGAAAAAACCCAACACTCCGGTTTTGATACCAAAAACCCCGCCTCCAAAAAGGGGGCGTTCAAGAAAGAGAGAAAAACAATTCAAACAATTAACAGAAACCATTGATTGGCCACAGGAACCAGCCAATCACACATGCGTCCCCACCTGCGGTCACGTGACCCAACACTCTCTCTTATACACTCATAGTGCGTTTCCCACGCACGCTATTACACCCGACAAGCAAATACAGGACGTCTGCGTCCTAAAGTGGACACACCATTACGTTCAGCGGGCGGCATCTGCTCCAAAGCCAAGCCGACGGCTTGGAGCGGTCTTCGCGCGGCTAACCTCTTCCCGCGTCCTCGCCTTGACGCCTTGTCTGCGCGTGCGCCGGGACAAAGAGGGAGTCATTGCTAATCCCCTCCCAGACTAAAGGGGCGCCGCCGCCCGCCTGACCAGGCCACGGGAAGAGACGCTGCCAGCCCAGGCGACCATCGTCGAGGCGAACGACCTGTCGACGAAGAGCGGCCGGCGCCGACTTCGGAAATTCTCAAAAACTTACACCGCGCGCCTTTTCGACACTAAGAGACACACCATCATTCAGCTTCCCGTCAGTTTGTCATGCCGAATGACCCAGCCACCTCCGACGCGACAGAGGTACTCAGGCTAATCGCCCCCGTCTTTTGACACACAAAAGGACGGGCACAAAACCGCTCTCCGCGGCTCCGAACTTGGCGTCCGTGCGGCTGCATGAAAGGGACACGGGATAGCAGCTACCAGCGGAGGCGACGCCAATACATGAGCGACCGGCGGTTTTTATTAATTAAATGAGGAGCCCGAACTTAACAGGCACCAACCAGAAAAAATTGTCCGCGTATCTGCTCCTTTCGTTGCAAATGCCGTCAAAAGACGATAGTCTTTATCGGCTTTTGAGAAGTAAATGCCTCCCTTCGCTTTACCGCTCACCCCTCACGTTGTTCCTCTTGCGTCGCGCTCCTCCCAAGGTAAAGACGCCAAATGTTTGCTTAAATCATTTTAAATTTCCCGCGTTCCACTGCTCCAAACCGGGTGTCTCGATGCGAACGCTGCCGTACGGCGAAGACGCGCGTTAAACGAGGCGCCCTACTTCAACGTTTATAGAACCGCGTTTCCCTACTCCACGTGCGTTGCAAGCAGAACGTGGAACCTATCTAGTGGAACCTTGCGTAACTGTTGCCGGTTGCTTTCCTAAAATGGCGCTAGAAGCTATAGTGGCGCGGGCGACAGCAGGCGACGGCGGAGTGAATTCTTTTTCTGCAGTTGATGAAGTATTTAATTTCGCAAAAGTCAAGCATGTTTGAATTTTTTATAAAGGAACACTGCAAATATCACTTCTGCATTGATTTGTTGTATCATATTAGCGTAATGTCATGTTCTTCTTCAACAATGTTGACAAGTATGAACATTACACCGGACATAGACGGGTAGATTTAGCTGTGACTATATAAGACTATTGCGCAGGCATTGTTTTGCTTTGGCCGGGTGGCTGAATCGAGTCACAGACGGACAGACATACAGACAGACTAAAATTTCTGGGTTTAAGTAGCCCAAGAAAAACTATTGTCTTTAAAAGTTGGTACAAGCACACCCTGCCATGGGGAACTGACTGCTCTATTTGCAAACAACCGGAAACGGTGGAGCATGTCTTTCTCCATTGTTGGGCAGCAGTGTTTCTATGGGATGTCCTCCAAAGGACACTGCGAAAGGACTTACCACTGAACCCACATGGAATACGGTTTTTATGTATCGAGAGAGAGGATGGGGTGCCGTACGATCTCGTCATGTTGTTGGGCCTGCACAGTATTTGGCGGTCGCGCATGGCATGGCTCAACTGTGATGTATAGACGCGCGGCCGACGCGACAATATTTCCGCGAAACTGTTTCCAAGTTTATTGAAATTCAGAGAGCGAAGTTTTCGGTTCCTGAGTGGTTGCCAAGGGTGGAACCCCTCGCCATGCTTAGGGAATTTTAAATGACAACGCCAGTCCATCATGGCATGGCGGCCTTTTTGTAGATTGTGTGTTTTCTGTAGTACCTTTATGTTGTGTTGCACTGTCGAAGACCGGCAATAAAGAAAGAAAAAAACAAGCACCCCCTGCACAGGGGGTGTCGTGCTTAGAAAGTTACCCGACTTAGTCGGGAAATGCCCCCATGGAAGGGGTCGCAACTTTTAACCGCAGCGATGGCTGGAAGGTGCAGCACTCGCCTCGTATGCGGGAGGTACCAGCGGGCACGCGGTATGGAAAGGGGCGGCTGGCCTTGGGCAAGTCTACCTTCACGCCACCTTCACGCAGCAAGTCTGCTCTTCGGGAGCCACCCCTTTTCATAGGGGCGATTTCCTGTGCACGCCGGGTGAACTTCCCAAGCGTTGTAGTCCCGTACAAGGGCCGAGCGCTAGGCCGGGAGTCACTTGTACGTATTTTACTGGTAGGTGCCCGGCGCCACCAAGGCACACGAATGCACATGGTGCCTTCCACAGCCACGATGGATGCTGAACTCGCAACCACCTGTGGCAGGACATGCCGCCAGACTCTTTCACCCCCGGCAATGGCGCAACGCGGCATGATCGCCAGGGGCCCGCCAGATGGGCAAGGGTCAGGGGCCCGTCGCAAGGGTAAGGCAGTTTTCCAGACGTGAATTCCCCTTTCAAGGGTCCGCACTAGACCAGGGACGCCTGTACCCATTAAAGAAACATGTGGGTGCCCGGCGGTAGCGGATTCGAACGGTGTGGCAGATTGGCAGTACAGATTACCATAATCTTCGGTATTGGGTTTTAAGTGCAGAGCACTTTAGCGGCTTGCCTTGTTATCGTAGCTCGCTCGCTGGATTAAAGCAGAGTCACACGGCGTTCCGTCGTAGCGGCTGTCGTCGCGGCGTAACCCAGAGGCTTCGAAAGCCAAGCGGTTTATATAGACTTGAATTTTGACAAGCGGCCATTTTGCGGCAACCGGTGGGCCATCTGGCGGGCATTTCTCGGGGACTACGTCGCGAGCAGATTACGCCGCAGTCACAGGCTGTTGTTCCGTGCCGTGCGTTGATATGAGGCGTCCCAGTGGCATAAAAAATCGGTAAGTGCCATTTATTCGGTATGTCAGCAGCGCGAAGTTTAACAGTGCTTTAAGGAGAACGTTCAAAGCGTCCGAGAGCTGTCAGGTTTGCCCATAAATTCCGTTCTCAACCCGCTAAGGCGGCGTGCCACCCTACGCACGCTTTGTACTCACGGGGGTTGCCTGTGAGGCTACGTTTCGCCGCACCAGCAGGACGCACGACTTTTTTTATCACAAATTGATTTTTCTTTTTTAATTCTGGGCCTTGGATGTACCCGCGTCTACAAATTACTACTGGAGTGCCAGGCATTACCCGCAAAAAGGATATCGCCACACCTGCCTTAAAGTTCTTCGCCTTGGAAGTGATTTTTCAAAAAGACAGGGCCCACACCCATCTATACACGGATGGATCTGTGACAGCCAGCTCATCAGCTATAGGGATTTGGATTCCGTCCTCCTGTACCGCCTACAGCGCAACGCTTAGCCACAGGACGACGTCCATGGTCACCGAACTTGCCGCTCTGCGTGCTGCTTTCGCCTACATCATCGAGCAACCAGCACGTCAGTGGGCAATTTTCACGGATTCTCGGGTGGCCCTTCAGTGTTTAAAATCGTACCCGAAAGATCAGCTTGCTTTCGACATCCCTGCATTGCACTTACAAGCTCTAAATGCACACCATCATATAGAGCTTCAGTGGATTCCTGCCCACTGCGGTATAACTGGGAACGTCAAGGCGGACACTGCGGCATCGATAGCGCATGATCTGCTCGGGCCAGTGATACCGATACCGTTCTCCAGAAAAGATGCTTCTTCCCTAGCGTCCAAGGCTGCCTGGAGATTTCAGCGATCTATGTGGGCTCTTGCGCCGCAACATTACGCGCCGCTTCACTCCATAGACCCGTACGGGACCTTTAGGATAGCTGACGGTCTTTCCAAGCATGGCGAAGCGGTTCTTCCCCGCGTGCGGCTAAATGTCGCTTACACGAATTATTTTCGATTCAAGATAAAACAGGCCGCTTCCCCCTTTTGCACTCTTTGTGACGTGCGCGAGGACTTGAACCACGTATTATGTGAGTGTACGCGGTATAGAGCAGCTAGAACGTCCCTTCTAGTGTCCTTGGGTCGACCGCTTTCTAGAGGACTAACTCTAAGTGACGTGCTAGGCCCTTGGTTGAACGCCAAACGAGCATCTCGGGCGACAAAAGCTCTATTGTCTTTCCTGCGAAGCACAGGACTTAATCAGACTTTTTAAACAGGACTCTCTTAATGAGCACGTCATCTTCATCACAGTAATTATCATCATCTGTTCATTGATTTCATTTTTTCATACATCTGGTGTAGCAAGCTAGGCGCCTTGGCCAGGCTAACCTCACCAGTATCATTAAAGACTATTCTCTCTCTCTCTCTCTTCGCGTTCAGCCACCGTCGTCATCTCCCCGTAGGGAAACGCTGAAGAAGAAGGAGAAGAAGACAAAGCTGCGAAGAGGAGGGCGTGTACGTTGCTCTTAGCTTGTGCACCAACGTCAACAACCTTTACCTCACCAACGCTGACGGAGACTACCGATTCTATCACAGAGACGACAACATCGACAAAAACATGATGGACGAGTTTCGGCGCCACGAGAACCACCGCCTACTCACCTTTTGCGTGCCTTTGCCTCCGGTGTGGACCCGGACGCGGAGTTCCCTCTGGCGCTACTAAACACCAAATCACTCAACATAACGGCAACACAATGGAACCACACGGAACCACCATGATGCTTCGCATCCTCATCAGGGTTCCCCATGAGAAGAGGGTGTAATTTTTTTTTCTTCTTCCTTGTTCTTTCTGGGTGGAAGCCCTTTAGGTGACCGGGCTGTCGGCGTCTCCTGCCATCGTCGTTTCATGTAGTCACGGTACTGAAACACCGGGACACTCTTTTTCCAACGCCTCGCGCTGGAACGTTTTATCTCCGTGGCCAAAAACGTGCACTAAAAGAACACACCATGACACTCGTTTTCCAACGCCTCACGCTAGAACACTCCGCGCTTCAGAGACACGAGACATTTACAGCAAAGCTGTATAGCTCTACCCCCCCCCCCCACGGGTTCATCTCCTGGGGCATAAACACCAAGGCGCCAAGAGTGCACTTATACACTGCATGCTTCACCCCTCCCCAGGTTCCACGTGAGTGGAAATATCCCGGTTTTTTCGTCTGCCATGCGGCACCCGCTACGAAATCATATTTGCAACCACTAAACAGGAGCGGTTTTAACTTATAGCAAAGTGTTTGAACTAAAGCCCGAAAACCTCTTAATATTACCGTTTTTTAGGAGTGTCTGTGTGAACTAGGGGTGAGTAAATATTAGATACTACTTTCGAAGCTGTTTTGTTTAAATATTTCTAACAGGAACAAATATTTCCAAATTGAAGCGCTCCCCCAAAGCTCCTTTCTATTCAAAACCTGTTCTTGGTCGAATTGGTTTATGATATTGTTACGGGACTCAGGTAGGGTATTCCACACAGCGCCTTGACCCAAAGAAACGACGATGATGCAGTTTCTAGCGCGTACCTTGCGCCAGCTCTGTCATGGCCGCCATGGACATAATGTAAAGGCTGTTTCTAGAGTGCCACCCGACGGTACTATACGCACTCCACTATATCGACGTCCACCGGCGTTTTGTAAAAAAGATGCCGCGTCTGGCACCACATTGCCATACCTAACGTAAAGCAAGGTAACCTAACAATAAAACTGCGCAAAAGGACGGGACGAAAGAAGAGGACAACAAACCAGGCGCAGACTCACAACTAAATTTATTCAGAAACAGCCTACGCACCTATATACCTTTCCGTGCACATGCGCACAGTCGCATGCATTTAATCACAAGGACGCGTTTAAAAATTCATACTCACTACAATACAAAGATAGTGACGCTTCGCTAACGCAGTTATCACCATTTTTTCGTATATGAAAGGCCTCTATTAGTTCCCTTGCCACCTTTTCCTTGCTCCGGCCCAGCACTGTGGTTTTTTCCAGTTGCGGCTTGCAGGACTTGTTTTCACAGTTCTTGCAGTGGTGCGGAAGGTGCGAGCCAGTTCCATTCTTTATTGACAACTGGTGCTCTCTTAGCCGGTCGTTTAAACATCGGCCAGTTTGGCCAATGTAAACCTTCCCGCATACAAGCGGAATCATGAATACAACACCAGTTGCGCAACCCACATACGGTGTGGTATGTCCCTTCAGGCAGTCTTTTTTGTTGTCCGGTCCTCTCAGGATCTTGGGGCACAAACTAGCCAACTTCCGGGGGGCAGAGAAGACTACCGGCACTCTGTGCCTGTTGGCTACATTTTTGAGGTTGTGTGCCACCCTGTGAACATAGGGTACAACCACCGGGTTTTTGCGCTTAGGGGTGTCCGTCGTGTATGCGGCCCTGCCCTTCACCTTCTGTAGCAACGACTCGGCTACCGCTGTCAAAAGGACCACAGGAAAGCCAGCCGTCTGCAGCCTGGCAACCTGAGCGACGAAGCTCTCTTGCACCCTGTGATGGCATGACTTCGTCAGAGCACCTTGTAGACAAGAACACTCAATGGCCCTTTTAACAGTCTTGGAGTGCGCGGAACCATACGGAAGCAGGCCTTTCCGCACTCTTGGCTGGTACAACCAACAAACGTGGTCTGATAAAAGCGTCATGTTAATATCTAAAAACTGCAGGCAGTCATTGTGAGGCAGCTCATGGGTGAAAGATAGACCTTTCCCCAATCGTCTAAACTCGCCTAAAATCTTGTTAGTAGCGTCCAGGTTAGTTAATACCGGTGATGCCTTTACAAAAACCAGGAAATCATCGACATATCTAAAAACTTTAAGTACTATTTCTTCGTCAAGGTCACGCTCTAGATTTCCATCAACACTGGCCAAGAAAATTTCACAGAGAACAGGCGCCACGCATGATCCTATACACACACCCCTTCGCTGCACGAACAACTCGTCCTTAAAAGATACAAATGTAGACTGCAGATAAAATTCAAGCAAAGTCATAAAATTGTCTACAGTCAAGCCACAGGCATTCTGGAAAGAAACAACGTTACCCTCCTCAATGCATACTCTTACAGCAAGGAACAATTCTTTGTGCGGTATAGAATAAAACAGATCGGTCACATCCACCGAAAAAGCAGAGCCGACAGGCGGGCCTTCTTTCAAAAACGAGACAACCTCCAGTGAATTTTTTTTCGGCCGTTTTCGGACGGCCGTTTTCGGACTGGTGATACCGTCCGTGGGACACGCAAGACGCATTTGCAAGATTCTTAGGTCGGAGTTGTGGCGGCAGGAAAGACTGCTCTACGATTGCCTGCGAGTCGCAGCCTATGGCCGGGATGCTGACTGGGTGGGAGAAGCCAGGTTACGTTCTTTCCGACGTCTCGCTGCCCAGACAACGGAATTTTTGTGGAAAAGCCTTTTACCTCGGCTACCCAAGTCCAAATGTGGCAATACATCCGTGAAGACGGGGCTGGTTGTCCTAGGAGGCGCTAGGCTTCCTGATGACGTCGCCAATGTGCTTCAAAAAGGCCCCAAGTTTAGCCTTGAACCGAAGATTCCAGCACATGAGTTGTTGACACTGAACAGGCGCATTGCGGACAAGGTCGAGGATGAAGGTCGCGAACGGTGCCTGCTGGAGGGTGTGGACAGTTTGAGGAGGGCAGTGAGTAAGGGGTCTACAGCGCCTGCGGGGTCTACTCAAGGCGTCGTGAAGTACTTCCAGAACAATGACCTTGTGTTGCTGCAAGCTGACAAGGACGGAGGGTTCGTTGTCCTTCCTTCTGGAGCGTACTGTGAAAAGGCCCTTCAAGCTGTGAAAAAGAACTTCTCACCTAGGAAGGCGGTGCCCTCGAAGGTAAAAGCAAGTGCTGTGGCCTTATGCAAGGAACTGTCTCTTGATAAGCTTGAAAAGTCGATTAATGGATGTAAAAGCGGTAGCCTTAATATTTTTTTCACTGTTAAGACCCATAAGGATGAATTTCCTTTTAGGTCCATTGTTAGTGAGAGAGGTACGTGGCAGTGCCACGTGAGCCGGTTTCTGCAGAGACAGCTCAGTGCACTTAAGTTGCAGGATCCTTTCGCGACCGAAAATTCACTGGAGGTTGTCTCGTTTTTGAAAGAAGGTCCGCCTGTCGGCTCTGCGTTTTCGGTGGATGTGACCGATCTGTTTTATTCTATACCGCACAAAGAATTGTTCCTTGCTGTAAGAGAATGCATTGAGGAGGGTAACGTTGTTTCTTTCCAGAATGCCTGTGGCTTGACTGTAGACAATTTTATGACTTTGCTTGAATTTTATCTGCAGTCTACATTTGTATCTTTTAAGGACGAGTTGTTCGTGCAGCGAAGGGGTGTGTGTATAGGATCATGCGTGGCGCCTGTTCTCTGTGAAATTTTCTTGGCCAGTATTGATCGAAATCTAGAGCGTGACCTTGACGAAGAAATAGTACTTAAAGTTTTTAGATATGTCGATGATTTCCTGGTTTTTGTAAAGGCATCACCGGTATTAACTAACCTGGACGCTACTAACAAGATTTTAGGCGAGTTTAGACGATTGGGGATAGGTCTATCTTTCACCCATGAGCTGCCTCACAATGACTGCCTGCAGTTTTTAGATATTAACATGACGCTTTTATCAGACCACGTTTGTTGGTTGTACCAGCCAAGAGTGCGGAAAGGCCTGCTTCCGTATGGTTCCGCGCACTCCAAGACTGTTAAAAGGGCCATTGCGTGTTCCTGTCTACAAGGTGCTCTGACGAAGTCATGCCATCACAGGGTGCAAGAGAGCTTCGTCGCTCAGGTTGCCAGGCTGCAGACGGCTGGCTTTCCTGTGGTCGTTTTGACAGCGGTAGCCGAGTTGTTGCTACAGAAGGTGAAGGGCAGGGCCGCATACACGACGGACACCCCTAAGCGCAAAAACCCGGTGGTTGTACCCTATGTTCACAGGGTGGCACACAACCTCAAAAATGTAGCCAACAGGCACAGAGTGCCGGTAGTCTTCTCTGCCCCCCGGAAGTTGGCTAGTTTGTGCCCCAAGATCCTGAGAGGACCGGACAACAAAAAAGACTGCCTGAAGGGACATACCACACCGTATGTGGGTTGCGCAACTGGTGTTGTATACATGATTCCGCTTGTATGCGGGAAGGTTTACATTGGCCAAACTGGCCGATGTTTAAACGACCGGCTAAGAGAGCACCAGTTGTCAATAAAGAATGGAACTGGCTCGCACCTTCCGCACCACTGCAAGAACTGTGAAAACAAGTCCTGCAAGCCGCAACTGGAAAAAACCACAGTGCTGGGCCGGAGCAAGGAAAAGGTGGCAAGGGAACTAATAGAGGCCTTTCATATACGAAACAATGGTGATAACTGCGTTAGCGAAGCGTCACTATCTTTGTATTGTAGTGAGTATGAATTTTTAAACGCGTCCTTGTGATTAAATGCATGCGACTGTGCGCATGTGCACGGAAGGGTATATAAGTGCGTAGGCTGTTTCTGAATAAATTTAGTTGTGAGTCTGCGCCTGGTTTGTTGTCCTCTTCTTTCGTCCCGTCCTTTTGCGCAGTTTTATTGTTATCATGGAACACCAACTAGCCCAACAACGTGCTTTACTCAAGGTAACCTAATTTAAACTAGCATAGAATGACCTAAGAAACAGAAAGAAATCACTTAAAACACCCAAAACCAACCTAAGCCATGAAAATCACAATTCAATTTAAAGAGAGAGAGAGAGAGATAACACTTTATTTGTCATCTTTGCTGAGCATAACCACCCGAGAGGGAGGTTCCGGGTGGGCGCTTCGTCAGACAATTTAAAGATGAAAAAAATAGGCAGGAGCCGTTCTCGAATCACCGTCCTTGGCATCAAGAAGCTAATACAGACACTTTGGGCGGCGCTAGCCTAACCCTAAATATTCAAACTTGAGTATTGCAAATACTGCGTCATTGGGTGAATACTTCCGGGACGTTACCACGTTATTATTGTCCTCCGCCCCTCCATCCTGCCCTCACCCGGCTTATTGCGACAGACGTCCTGGTTAAAAGAACAGTATCTGAAAAAGGATAGTTACAAAATCGAACCCCTAGAGACCCTTGTTGTGCAGGGAAATATCGACACAACAGCGCTTCTTTCTGCCTCTCACCACAGAAAAGCAGGTGCCACGGCCTGGAATCGAAACCGGGACCTTCGCGCTTTTGGTGCCCACCACCATGCACCTTCGCGCCCACCAGAAGTTACTCCTACATGTTTCCCTTCGCAGTGCCGCTTCTGCGAGGCCCCCGGGACACCTTATCACATTGTAAGAGGTTGCGACCAAGCCCCACTTCTCCGCCCCAAGCTGTTCTCTCGAAGGCTGAAAAGGACAACGTAGAAACTATCGTACGAAAGGCATGCAAGCTGGCGTTGCGATACCCGTCAGCACCTCGACGCAGAAACTCCTACACTTGGGAGTTTATAATACCTTGGATGAACTCATCGAAGCTCATCATACGAACCAATTATTACGCCTCAGCTCCACCTCTACCGGCAGAACAATTCTGACCTGCTGTGCCTGCGCTCATCGATTCAACACCCCTGGCCGATGCGACTGAGCTTCCGCATGAAATTCGCCAATTCACTGATGTGGCCCCACTGCCCCGGAACATGCATCCGACACCGCAGAGACACCAGAGCGAAAGCTACCTTCAAATGCTACGGCCACAACGCCACCACAGTACACACAGAGCAGCCTCCTACCCCGGAAGGAGAGCTATGACCGCTGCGGTGACTACAGCGCAAGCCCTCCTCACAAGTGCATCAATTCGTTTCACCCGTGCACTACAGGCAAAAGTAGTGGCCATCGCCCTAGCAATTACCCAAACCCCTGCAGAGATCATTATCACGGACGTCAAATTCGCATGCATAACTTTCTCTAGCGGCTTCATCTCACCGCCCGCCACACAAATTCTATTGCGGCATCCTCCACAACACCGCGTAAGGATTATCTGGGCTCCAGCTCATGCGGACGTGCCCGGCAACAAGGCTGCCCACCAGCATACCCGAGATCTGACACACCGGGCTATTCAGGAGTTAGGCGAGCAGGCCGCTCTTGAAATCCAAAGAAATCATGCAGCACTACTGCCTGCAGCGAACAATGTACCCTCATCCACACAAAAACCTCACAAAAGAACAAAAACGCCACATTCGAGGCATACAAACCAACACCTTTCCCCACCCAACTAGAGCCCATATTCTGGCCCCCACACTGCACTCCTCGCAATGCCACTTCTGCGAGGTTCCGGGCACCCTCTACCATAATATGTGTGCCTGTGATACCACAACCTACGCCCCTGCACTTCCCTTCCCTTGATCACTGGGAGAGAGCAGTGTCTAAATCGGACCCTGACGATCAGCTTTGGCTGGGGAAGAGAGCCCAAAAAGCCGGACGAGCTCAATGGGTCCTGGATTAAGGACTCGAGGTTAAGTGCTTCATAGGCATTGTAATGATCAGGAGTCCAACTAGTATCTCGCACCAGACTTACGACTCGCTCCGTTGCACGTTGCCAGCACTTGTATTTCTAACACGAAAAGAAGACCACGAAATGAAAGACTGGCGAATAGTTCCCAGGACCCAACACGCACAGACGGGCAGTTCCGCAAAACACAAGTCTTCTGAGAATGTCCTCACGGCGTCTCACCAACCCCAGTCCAGGCGCGGATGTCAGCGTCGGTGACTGGCCGAGACTGCTGATGAGGTGGTGTTCCTCGGGCCTACGCCGCGAGGCAAGCGGGCCCAGGGTTGTATGAGCGCTCCTCAGGAACAAGGACGAGAGGTACGCCGGGTCTGCTTGCCGGCCTGGAGGTCCAAGAACCAAGCGCGAACCACTGATCGGGCAGCTTCGGTTAGCCCGTCCCTTCTTTTTTGCTCCCCTTCCTCCTCTTTAGACAGCCTGATCCAGCCATCTGACCGTCCTAGGTGTTGGCTACACACACTTTCCGTTCACCTTACCACAGGCATATTCATAGTTTTTCGTTTTTGCTTCATAGGGTCGTTTATTCCTCCTGTCCTCTATTCCACCTGTGAGCTTTGGGACAGTGCCTTGACCAGCTCCACCCTTGAGGATCAGCGTCAGCTGGTGGAGAGGGCTGTTGATGCGGCCCGAGCTCAAGGTGTCCTGTACTGAGGAAGCCAACCCCGAAGACTGCAATTGGATTTTTTACTAAATTAAAAGCTTATTCTCTCTCTTTCGAGACCACATCACTTCGTGTACTACACCAGTTCTCTGCGCTTTAATGCAAAGATGCTTGATGACCATTCTCTCTCTCTCTGCGGCTGCTCTTCCTAAAATGCCGCCAGTCCTTCGGGTGTTGTGGCTGAGTGCACTGGTAATACAGGCCATGATGGCAGTGGTAGTGTAGCCACCAGGTGCTCCGCCACAACATTCGCGAAAAGTATATAACGTAACTAACATCATAGGTAACTATGGAAGCACCGGGCAGTTCTTGGGCTGGTCCTCTGAACTGCTCGCATTAGGGGCAGAAGTCCCGCTTCGCTGGCCTTGGGAAGTCCTCTGGCTGGCGTTCGGGCAAAAGTCCCACTACGCTGCTCTTGGGCAAGTCCTCTGAGCGGTGTCTTGGGCGCAAGTCCTGTTGTTCCATCCTTGGGCAGGTCCTCTGGATGGAGCTTCAGGCAGAAGTCCCGCGGTGCCGCGCATGGGCAGGTCCTCTGCGTGGCCCTCCGGGCAAAAGTCCCGATTGGCCACTCTTGGGCAGGTCCTCTGAGTGGCTTCTCGGGCAGAAGTCCCCTAATGCGGTGCTTCCTGGGAGGAGAGCTGGTCTTGTCGATTTGTGCAGGAGAGCGGGGCCTTAGCAGCAGTCTTCCAGTGACGGTCGCCACCGGAAGTGTTGCAGGCGCCGTCCCCTGGAATTGAGCTGGGCGAGTTGAGGAAGAAGGCTGAGTGTGTAAATGGCACCTCGGTGCGTTGTTGTGCCTTGTGTCCATAGGCTGCCTGCTAGCCTTTGGCGGGGTGTACAGCTCCTGTAGAGCGTTTGCTTCTCCTGAATAGAGAGGGCGGGGGAGCTTGTACATCGGAGCTGGGATGTGTCTCCGCACAGCTCCTTTCCCTTAAGGACAGTCGGGGGCGTTTGCGCACCAGGCCATCCAGGCAGATGGTTGAGTGGCACACCGGGGAAACCGCTAGTGCCAACGGGTACCCCTGCATGTTCGAACGGGAGGAGCTGTGGGGAGGCACACCGTTTGGTGGACCGAGAACCCGCCAGAATCACGAGTTTCGATGCACGAGCTTCGATCTGTGGGGAATCCCTCGTCCCTCTCCTGCAGGGGCCGCATTCCTGTCATTGGAGGGAGAACCTTTGGGCACTGAGGACAACCGGCAACGGGTTAAATCATACCCCAGCCAACTTCTCTTCCTCATAGCTGGCTCATTCTGGTGGAATGTGACACCAGGGACGGCCGCCACTGGTGAGTGCAGCTGACTTGGCCTGCGTTGCCTGTTCAGTTCGCAAGATCAGCTCTTCTTCCGGCACTCTGCAGCGGCCATGCAGAGTGCCATTTTTTTTATTATTCTAACAATGATGATCACAAAACATCATCGAGAACACAGTCCGTTGAACTATTCTTTTACGTGCATCTTTACTGCAGTTCTAATGTACACATTTTAAGGACTGCATCAACATGTCTAAAAATCTCCGAGTTATGAGGAAAAAATTTCCCGCTATGCGGAGCTTTATGATATGCTGAACGAAAAATATACAAACAACAAATGGAATTTTTGAGTTATAAATTGGCCATGCATCTTCTAAGAAGCAGTCACTCCATTTCTTGCAATTACAGTGCCCCTCTTTTTGTCTAACGGCCTTCTAACGAGGAAAAGAAGCGCACACAAGGGTTTTTCTGCTAGATATCCTAGCACGGAGAGTGCTGACCAGCAGCCGGCCGCATCCTTTGTCCACAGGCACTCTCGTGTATCTATCCGACCCCACATTTTCTAGGGGTGGCTACTGTGGAGCCTCAGGATACCTTGAAGGTGGGAATAAACGCTTGAAGCTTGACCATAAGCAGCTGTGGGAGACCGTGTGGGAGGTCCCTCGAACCCCTTTGTGTGGGGTGAGGGACCGCTGGGCTCCCACCAGTTGAAAGGGTACAAGCGCCACCTGTACTGTCTCGGCAGGAGATGAGGGGCTTGGAAACACCCTATCGCTGCGGCAGACGTAGAAGGCTCCTGCTCCGCGACTTGAGCTAATGTGAATAAAATTGGGTACAGGCACCTACCACGCGGCGAAGCCTGGAAACCGTAATACCACGCCGGACCGTATCACTGGTTACAAGAAAGTGGTGGGTACTTCGGTACCGCTGGGCACCAACCAGAAAAAGTTTGTACAACCACCCCCTGCACAAGGGATGTCGTGCTTAGAAAGTTACCCGACTTTACCGGGAAATGCCCCAGTGGAAGGGGTCGTAAGTTATAACCGCAGCGATGGCTCGAAGGTGCAGCACTTGCCTCGTATGCAGGAGGTACCGGGTCGGAATCCACGTACCACCGGGGACGCGGTACAAAAAGGGGGGCTGGCCTTGGGCAAGTCTACCTTCACGCCACCTTCACGCAGCAAGTCTAGTCTTCGGCAGTCGCCCCTTTTCATAGGGGCGATTTCCCGTGAAAGCCGGGTGAACTTCCCAAGCGGTGTAGTCCCGTACAATTAAGGGCCGAGCGCTAGGCCGGAGAGTCACTTGTACGTATTTTACTGGTAGGTGCCCAGCGCCACCAAGGCACACGAATGCACATGGTGCCTTCCACAGCCACGATGTACTCTCAACTCGCAACCGCCTGTGGCAGGACATGCCGCCAGACTCTTTCACCCCGGGCAATGGCGCAACGCGGCATGATGGCCAGGGGCCCCGCCAGATGGACAAGGGTCAGGAGCTCCTCGCAAGGGTAAAGGCAACTTTCCAGACATGAATTCACGTTTCAAGGGTCCGCACTAGACCAGGGACGCCTGTACCCATTAAAGAAACATGTGGGTGCCCGGCGGTACGCGGATTCGAACAGTGTAGCAGTACACATTTCCATTATCTTCGATATTGGGTTTTAAGTGCAGAGCACTTTAGGGGCTTCCCTTGTTATCGTAGCCGCTCTCGCTCACTCGATTAAAGTAGAGCCACAAGGCGTTCCGTCATAGCGGCTGTAGCCGCGGCGTAACCCACGGGTAAACGCTTATGACTATAAAACCGCTCGGCTTCGAAAGCCGAGCGGTTTTATAGTCATAAGCGTTCGAAATTCGTGAGCCGCTGGCGCTTGCCATACATCTCCCTGTTGTTTAGCCCAAAGAAAACTGCAGGTACATTTGAGGCAAAATATACGTAATTTACCGGCTCTTCCCGCGTTTATTATGTTAAGAACGCTCGTTGGGTTGGTTTTTGCGGTAATAAAGAGGAAAAAGTCGCAAGTGGCAATGTAACGCCGGCCCGTGCTTGAGGGAAAGCAAGCACAAAAAGAAGCTATAGTGGCGCGGGCGACAGCAGGCGACGGCGGAGTGATATTTTTTCCTTCAGTTAATGAAGTATTTAATCCCGCCAAAATCTAACATTTACGATTTCTTATAAAGGAACGCTGCAAATATCACTTCTGTATTAATTTGTTGTCTTATATATGCGTAATGTCTTGTTGTTCTTCAACAATATTGACAAGTATGAACATTACACCGGACTTGTATGGCACATTTAGCTGTGACTATATAAGACTATTGCGCGGGCATTGCTTTACTTTGGCCGGGTGGCTGAATCGAGTCACAGAGAGACAGACGGACAGACAGACATACAGACAGACCAAAATTTATGGGTTTAAGTAGCCCAAGAAAGACTATCGTCTTTAAAAGGACAGAACTCCCGCTGGCGCTGTTTCGGGCAGGGAGCACGCGAGCACAGCGGAGGCGGGAAATTTGAATTGCATTGGGTGGTAGCAGTGAGCGGATAACCACGCTTCAGCCCATTATGGAGAATCACGGCTCTGCACTTCCGAAAGCTTTCACATCGAGTGGAACGGCTTTAATATTTTGTATAACGTTTCAGCTTGGGTGGAAATACAAGACGTGTAGCGGAAAGAGCCAAAAATATTTTACATAGATAGAACAGAAATATTACCACGCGGTAGAAAGGAGAAACCATAATGAATCACGGTTTCTTCCTTCTTTCTCTTTTTTTGCAAAGGGACTTCGTGAAGATTCTCTGGGTGCGAGTCGTCCTTGATTTCGAGGAGCCCAGTCAGCTGGTATTATAAATTTAAATTTCGCGCGTACCCCAATGGAAACTCGCATTCTACATTTTAATGTGTGTTTTTTTTTATGCAGTAAGAACTCTAGGGCACCTAAGAATTCTTTGTTATGCAGTGAATGTGAAAACATTACTGTTGATCTGTGGAGTGGATATACCGGTATTTTGCAGCTGCAGCTTCGTGGGTCGAGCGGTTAGGCGCGGCCCGCGTGTGCACGGACCGTTTCCGAGGGCAGAAAACGCTTCACGATTGCCTGCTGTATCAAGTTCTTGCGAACGACGCGAGGAATCTACAGATTCAGCTCAGCGATCGTTGTAGTTGATCGGGTGGATCGGGAAACGAGCCGCAGGTTTCGTTTCAGTCATGGTCACGCGTAGTCTCGCTGCCTGCGAGAGCGACGCGAGAAACGCAAGCTCCTCTAGGGGACAGCTTTGGGGCGCCCGCTATTTCGGCAAAATAGCGTGCGCGCTAAACGCAAACCCACAACCTCAAGGACGGCTTGGGTTCTGCGCATGCGTAGTACGGGGCCCCAAGGCGCTTGTTGACCATAGAGTGTTGGCCCCCTATTTCAAAACCCCCTATTGTGTGCGCCAACATATTTTGCAGCTGGTGGGGACGTACACGGGTCGGAGTATTTCTTCTTTCTTTATTACATGGCGAAAAAAATAGGAGAGGTTGGCGGCGGCTACTCCTTCTCGTGTAAGGTACTGTTCTTAGAAGACATTTCGATACACTCAACCTCAATGCCCAGTTCGGTAAAGGTGAGCTCTTCTGATCAAGTTCTTGCAAAGTTCATGAAGTCAAGTAGACCGCACACAATACACTGCAAACACAAATTTGTCCTTGGTGTCCCTTAATGGAAGTCAGTGATTATGCTAGTCACTTGATGCGGGTCAGGAGAAATTCACATAAATCAACAGATCACAACAGGTCGGAGTCCAGTGTCGTACACACTGAACCAATCAAGTTTGTGGGAGGAAGAGGAAGGAACAACACTATATATTTAAAATGGTGCTGTATGTGGGATCGAAAGAAGGGGGGCCGGCTCGGGTGACAAGAGCTCGAGCTGTACGGTTGGCCCATCTGACTGTGGGGGCCGGGGTCCATACCAGGGCCACTGGATGGGAGAGTGCTCTGCGGGAAAGTATTTTCAAGGCGCACGGGGAGAGTACGAAAGGCCGAATCTGGGTGTGGAACAGCGTTGCCAGATTGGAAAGAGAGACTTCAGCCCCAGCCCCTCGTCAATATTTCACCAGATTTTACCAGCACTAAAATACGCCTGCTACAACGTATTCCCTGCGTCTGTATCATTTCTGTGCATGCAGTTCACCAAAACGTAGCCTTGAAGAAAGTTTTGTTGCTTAATAGCACACCATCATCGATCCTATAACGGGAAGGTGGCTTGATGAAATTTATAATTAAAAAAAACGAATGTGGTTACTTAAATACCTCTGTCATTAAATTATAAAAACGGTTTGTGGGAAATGAAATGAAATTTCTTATTCATTTCCGTCGCAATGTCTTTTTATCGAACCACTGAGTACGAAAGAGGCTTTAGACAAGGGAGTGAGCGACCGAGCAGTCGGATGGTTCAATGGCGACTGAGAAGACGACGTAGCGCGAGTGCGTGCCGATGGCGCAATGGTGAAGGCGTTAATGATGGTGATGACCTCTGTGCAACGTTGATGATGATTAATTCTACGGAGCACTCCATTTTATTTTGGCATACTCGCACAGACATTTGCTGCCCTCGCTGTTCTTTGATTGATTGATTGATTGATTGATTGATTGATTGATTGATTGATTGATTGATTGATTGATTGATTGATTGATTGATTGATTGATTGATTGATTGATTGATTGATTGATTGATTGATTGATTGTAGGGTTTGACGCGCCAACGCAGCGCAGGCGATGAGGCGCGCCGTAGTGGAGGGCCCCGGATTAATTTTTACCACCTGGTGTTCTCTAACGTACGCCGAAGTCTCGTACACACGGGCGTTTTTGCTTTTCGCCGCCATCAGAAAAGCGGCCGCCGCGTCCGGGAATCCAAACCGTGACCTCGTTCCGCTGTTCTTTTCGCCTATGTTTATATTCGAACAAGGTCTGCTGCAATGCATATTTCTCTCAAGTTAATATGTGAGGATTCAACAACTGGCTTGTTATTGCACAATCAACACGCAATACAAAGCGTTTATAGCTGTCAAAAATTGACGAGTAATTTATTTGAGGGGGAATGCTGATGGTGCGTCCTGCGTAAAATATTTCCGAGGAAGTTATTCCTTGCAGTTCGTCCGACAGTGTCATCAAACGGCACTTTAGACACTGCGTAATGTAAATAGATCGCTCCAACCCACCTCATCGTTTGTCTCATCTTTGTTCTGCCGTCACGTAACAATATTGCTAAAATTAGAAAATATGAGTACTACGAAAACAACGTACGAGAAAAGCAGGCGTATTTGTCGTCCGTTTTTCTCGTACGTTGTTTTTGTCGCGCTCATTTTTTCAGCACCTTCCTCCTGTGCTTTACCCGCACATCACAGGTGCATTGCAGCAAAGCCTCTCGGCGCTATCGGGCAAACCGGTGCATGTTTGCGGCGGTCGACAGAAAGCGGCAAGCACAGAATGAGAAAATGATCCGGCGCTCAACTAGTTTATCGTTACTGGGAACATAATGAAAAAAACTATGCGCCAGCAACCAAACCATAGGCGTCAAAGAAGAAATTCTGTTGAAAATGAAGAAATTTTGTTGAGAAGCTTTACATATCCGCGGGGCCACATGTTACACAAGTGCTAGTTATGAATACCACACCAGAAATTTACACGGAAGCGAGTGCTTTAAAACGAAGCACTCGTAATACCCCAACCAAAATTTTTAAAACATGAAAAGTAATTTTTCGTTCGCGCTGCTTGAATGTTCTTTGACACAACACTGCACGCTATTTAGCTAGGACGTCGGGTTTTCGTCGAAAGCAGATGTTCAGTGTTGCTTCGCCACCGTGCCTGTTCATTTATCCCAATAAAGATTAATGCGCGCTGTTGTAAGCAAGCATCGGCAAAGACTGCTGTGATACACATCCAAGGTCTGATGAAAACGCCACACGCAAATGCTGAGTTGCTTCGCCGCACTGCCACGATTCGAAGTTTTTTCCGTGCAATGCGACACTGGTCATTTGCTGTTTGTAAGAGGCAGGCAGGAGAAACTTGCGCGTATCGTAGTTTTTAGTACTGGTATTTAGTATAGCACAGTACTGGTACTACCGCAGAGTCAGTGAGTGTCGAACGGACCGTATCAGCAACTCGCTCACAGCAGATACGTCACGCGCGTGTGTTCACCATCCAATAGCTGGACGCTACACTTACTTGGTTAACCGTGTATGTAACCGTCCACGACAACGTACCACGATAACGTAACGTACCGACAGAGGGCGTCAAACAAACACCGAAGTGATCCTTATAGCGCAATGCCTTTTCATGAAAAGAAAAAAAAAAGTAAGAAAGCCCACAACCCATGCCAATTAAGTGGCGACACGGTCGTTGATTGGGAGGCTTAGCGCAAAAAAGACGAGGACGGTGGCAGACGAGACAGGCGCTACGAACAACTGGTCTGCCACCGTCCTCTCGTCTCGTGTGCTGGTCTCATCTGCCACCGTCCTCGTCTTTTTAAATGCAGAGCATTTCTTAGCCTCGCCTGTTCCTGCGTCGGACGGTGTCAACAGTTCCGCGTCCGCAGCAGGTGCGCCTCTCCTCCTTCCCTCCTCTCTCTCAACAGCAGCTGGCGCGCGCATGCGTCGTAGTCAGCCCGTTCGCTCCGTCGCGGTCTCGGCGTAACAGGTGCGTGATAGCAGCGCGGTGGGGCGTGAAAGGGCGCGCGCTGCTTGCGCATGCGCGCTCTCCCCCCCGTACTGCTCTCCCTCTACTGCGCGCGCTGCAAATATAGCGGCCAGCGGTCGCTCGTGTTTCAGTCACTGGTCGGCGACTTTGGCTAGTTTCGGTTTCCGAAATTGTGGCGATCCTAGCGGCACGGTGCTGCGGCGTGGCCCTTCCCTTTCCCTCAGTGTTTCTTTCTTTCCACACCGTCAACGCTTCCGCGCCTCCTCACGCATGCGCAACAGCTCACCGGCGCCAATATTTTTTTTTCTTTCTCTCGGCGCGCACGGCGGGCCAGTTCGGTACGTGCGTGAGCGAGCCGGCGTGCGAAGGGTTGCGCGGGTTGCCTAAACGCTTCCACGGGCGGAAAGTTTCGCTGCAATATAAAATACATTCGAATGTATTCTAAATATGGGGCAGCGGAGGAAGGAGTGTTACCACTCCTGCGCAGCTCTGTGGTGCAGCAACACAGCGCGGTACAGTTTGACCAAGTTTCTCGCCTTCTCCAAAGACGACAGGTAAGCAAATTAGCTTTGTACAAGTTATAGTGAATTCCTTAGAAGCCGACTGATTGCACTCTTCTCTTTTCAAAATAATTCGCGCATGTAACGTGAAGTTAATGAGACATGTCACTCGTCTTGGAGTGGAAACTAATGTGCAAATATATCCCAGCTGTGCAGGTACGCAAAGTTTTAGTAGAAGTAAACGCGTCTTTGGCACGCACACACTTGCTCGCAAGATCAATTTGTGGTGGCATTGCCGCTTTTTGATGATTGCCTTAGTAACTGCTGGAACGTCGATTCAGTATACTTATCAAGGTATTTTTTGTTGTTTCGTGCAGCAGGTATGAGTCTAGGTTTGGGCCCCAAGTCGAGGATGGTTTGAGACGTCATTGGACGTTTCCTCCGGTGACTCTCCTCAATCCATCCAATGTCATCACGACGCACCTGCTCACAAAGAAGGCAAGCTTCTTGCCTTTCGTGGCAAGAAGCGCGAAGGCAAGCTTCGCGCTTCTTGCCTTTCATGGCGTACATACTACCACATCGATTGATGGCGTGGAGGTGCTGCGCCCTTAGCATTTTTTCCTCCCCCGTCTTGCTCCAAAACGTATATTTGCGGCGAAACTACTGCCAAGCGTTGCTTCAGAGCTCCGAAAAATCTGACGTAACTCCGCGGTGTTCAATGCAAGTCGATTTTCACATGAAGCAGTGGAATGCCAAACCGAAATACATGCGTTGTCTGCAGCCGCCATTGCAAGCGTTTCGCTCATTAAAAAATAAATAAAACCAAGTAGCATTGCCGGCTTTGCTGTTCAATCTAAACTGCGCGCCCGCGCCTTGTCATCTTATCGCGAATGGGTTTGGTGTTCCATAGTTCTGAAGTTAGAATGGTCATGCCGTATCGGACAGGATGAGATAAGAGACGCTGCCCAGACGCGAGTTAGAGGGTAGCTTGTAACAACCTGGCCGATATCTGCGGCTTAAAATACAGGAAAGCTTCTTTTTTTTTTTTCTGGGTGTCTTCTCCCCCCCGCCTTTCCTCCCACCCCCCGTAAGTTGTTAATTCACGCGCCATTAAAAGAAAAGACGGGTGCGTTCGATTTGTGTTCTGTGTTCTACGACGTGCACATGGTTGGGCATTGTTTTTGTACTTAGATATAATCCAGCAATGAGTGTCTACAGTGCGGTCATTGTGTTGCAACAGTTTTTTATGGCTGCATTTTGTTGGTGTGAACATGATTTCTCGGAAGTGTATGCAGGTTAATGGGCGGGTCAACGCTTTCTTTCAGAGTTTGCGTTAACTCGCCCGAAAGGCAGGGCTTGAAGCATACGTGTGCGTGCTTTCTTTTAACATATAGATTCCCAATTATTGTGTCTCTGAACTGAAACGAATTTTTTTAATGTCTAAAGAACATTCCTGTCTCGAGGTGAGCCCAAGAAATAAGTATACATTGAGTGGAACTTTCAAGTTCTTTTCTTCTCCCGCCGCGGTGTGCGCGAAAAAAAAATCTGTGTAGGGACTAGAACTTTCGAAGTTCTTCTTTCGTAATCAAGTATTGTGTACCTAAATGTGTATTCATGGCTGTAACTTTTGCGCAACTTTAGACGGAGAACGATACAAAAAGGGACTCGAAGACCTGTACCTGTCACCGTGTAAAGTTGCGCAAAAGTTACAGCCATGAATTCAGAATACCAACTAGCCCGCCTAACCGTGTTATTGTAAAAGTGTATGTAGCACGTTTTTTCCATATTGTACAATGTTGTATGCCTAAATTTGCATATGTCATATTTTTGCTTAGTCCAGTACTGTGTACATAAAATGTATGTGCAATATATTGGTGTAGTACATGTGTTTTCATGACTTCGAATCAAAGACGTCCTCATATGAATTTTGAATAAATGCATAGCAAAAATAATGTTTGTGTAACACTCCAATTATTATCGCCACAAAGACAACAATTTGATACCAGAAACCGTACTATTACCTACATGTTTTCTTCGTTCAGTTATTAAACACGTTACTGCACACATAACAAATGACGGGCGGCGGCCATTTCGAGTCATCGGAGCCGCTCGTCCAACTTTCGCGCGAGCCAGGCGCGAAAGTTGGACGAGCGTCGGTTTCAGGGGCCGGCGCGCGGCGGCACGGCCTGGCTGCCGCGGGATAAATGACGTCAGCAAACGCCCTTTCCCCCCTCGCCACTCGTTGCCATGGCGATTAATGCAACGTTTCTCAGAGGCCACGTACTACTAGGGGAGGATTTGGCGCTGCTGGCGCGAATTACGTGGGACCACGGTGGATGCGAGAGAGGCCGCCCCGTGTTTCAGTCACTGCGTTGCTCCTTCCTTCCCTGGTTGATGCTCGTGCCCACGTTTACTCGTGTCTGCTACTCCAGCATCACGGAAGAAGCGATGGAAGCAACACTGCCTTCGATCAGTACTGAGGCCCCAATGCTCTGCATTTACTCGTGTTCCCCTCGCGGGAAGGCGCGGGAATTTTTTTTGCGTTAAGCCTCCCAATCAGTATGTACCAACTAGCCCAACAGCACGTTTTATTGAAGACATGGTCGTTGTCACGTGACTTTTGTCCCTGTCGCCACGACCCCGACTTGTTGTCCGGAGAGAGCATCCCGCATGACGTTCCGTCGGACAGAGTATACAAGGCTCGACTTATAACAGCTGCGCTGTTAAAAACCGGGACTCAGCGTTGACATGCCACTGCAGGTATGCATGCGGGTATACGTAGGATTGTTCGAGTATTGGGGAGAGAGAAATCTTTTATTCGGAGGGCTATAGGTGTAGTGGGGGAAGGGGGTGTGAGAGTAGAAGTGTTGGCCTGGAAGCATATCTGGGATGTCCAGTGTGGTTCTTGGAGGGAGACCGGTAGGCCCCTTGAGAAGGCAGGATGAGTCGTGCGGGGTGAACAGAGCAGACTCGCACCAAACTAAAAATCCTGGCGGAAAGCGTTGGCCAGCAAGTACACCTTTGCGGATATGTGCCGCTGCACTTGTTAGGCTTAACGTTGAACCTGGCAACGGGCAAAGCGACACTAGGCTCATTGTACGTCAGGCTGCAAATATACCTGTTAACAGTTTTTTTTTTTCGGATTGATGCCATATACAGTCAAAACTCGTTATAACAAAAACCAGATCTTATTAATTTCTCATCATAACGAACAAATTCGGATTACTCCGCAGGTGCCTATACGGCTAAATGCTTTTATGAACGCGAACTAATGAAATAGATTCAGCGCCATTCCAGATTTAACGAAGTATTTTGAGAAACAGACCCATTAAAAAGGGGAAAATTGGAATGTGTTTGGTCAGAACGCCACCGAGTTTATTGCTCCAAGTCAGGAAAAAAAAACGAGGCATTTAGTTTTGTTTTTACGGAACCGTCTGATCTTTCTAACCTCCCCCCCACCCCGTATTTTCTGGGTGAGTCGTCTGCCACTACAGCTCGCGGTGTCTCCCGGGGCCAGCGCATTCGCTAGGATCTTTGTTCTGGGATCTCACGACGGAACCTAGGACACGTTGACCGCCCTTGCGTCCTATAAAAAGTTTATCCGCCCAATGCTTATGGAGCGCAGACCTGGCGAAAATCAGTCTTTTTCGCAAGGAAATAAAATCTTTTTTTCCCACTCAGTCCCAAAAACATACACGGACATCTTATATCATTATCGCCGGGAGCGCCTCCTTTACCCTCCACCTCACCCATCACTCAATACACAAGACTCTCGAACCTGGCGCCGAATCCAAACGCAGACTTACTACAACATGACAATTTTACATCATATTTCACCGACTGTTTTTCCCTACAAATGCACAACATGCAATACACCAAACACCACCTATCACCTCGTATGGGAGTGCGTCAAACATCACAACCCAATTCCATCACCTGCATTGGAGCAGTGGAGCATGACCAGCTTCCAGCTCGAGGATCAGGAGTACCTGATCTCCCGGGCGAGGGCTGCTGGGGAGCCTGAAGGCGGCCTGGACCGAGGCCACCACCCACTCTCATTTCCCCCACCCCTTTCACTTAAAAAAAAAAATGTTAATCTTTCTCCTCCTCCCACAACCTTTAGCGTTTTATTGTTACTATTTCCACTGTGGACTTTTACCGCATTGCTAAATTATCGGCAGGCGAGCGACGCGGCCGCCGCAATTATGATGTCATGGTAGCTGCTAGTATGCGTCTCCCTTCAGACATCGAATTTATGGAGTCAACTGTTAGCAAAATGACAGCCCGATTTTACGAAGTTCTCGATTTAACGAAACAATTCGCGGTTCCAGGTGACTTCGTTAGATCGGTCTTTAACTGTAGTAATTTCTAGCGCGTGTCTTCACCTATTCACTTTGCTTTAAATCTTTTGTGTACGTATCCTCCATTGTTACTTGTGTCATTTGCTGCTCATTTTCAGTTTATCTTGCCTTATTTCTGCACAGAAGGTCTCGTTACAGCATGTGACCTTGGGACCTCCTTTTGCATATGGCTCCCATGTACAATTTTCAAAAACAAATAAAATTTATTTAGTGATTGACTGAAACCCCCATGTACAATTTTCAGGAGCAAAAATTGATTGGCGGATTGATTGATTGATTGATTGATTGATTGATTGATTCATTGATTGATTGATTGATTGATTGATTGATTGATTGATTGATTGATTGATTGATTGATTGATTGATTGATTGATTTAAGGGCGTTAGACCTCGAAGCGTAACGCAGGAAAATCCCGAGAAGACATCGGTCAAAAAAGCCCTCTACGGGTATTGTACGCTCTGTTGGTATGTAATGCCGTGGAAATCTTCGCTCGCATAAGGCGGCCAAAAAAAAAAACCGAGAGAGAGAGAGAGAGAGAGAGAGAGAGAGAGAGAGAGAGAGAGAGAGAGAGAGAGAGAGAGAGAGAGAGAGAGAGAGAGAGAGAGAGAGAGAGAGAGAGAGAGAGAGAGAGAGAGAGAGAGAGAGAGAGAGAGAGAGAGAGAAAATCCACTTTATTGGAACTTGGTTTTAGGGTGGGGGAGTGGCGGTGGCCCATAGGACCGCCGCGACGTCGAGGGCCCGACCGGTGACCAGTTCTCGGCGGTCCCGGTCCGAACACCCCAGAGCCTGTTCCCAGAAGGTGGGGGAGGGTAGAGGGGGTAAAGGGTCGTGCAGACATTCACAGAGCGCGTGATAGAGCGTGTCCGGCGCGTCACACAAGGGACAGTTGGGAGAGGAAAAAAGACCGACCAACTAGAGGCTCTTCATACTACTACTAACTAGCGGCTAACACCTTATAGCCGTTAAACCGAAGGTATTCAGGGTGTCACTATTCTTCAATCTGCTCAGATTTGATGTAAGACCACAAACAAAGGTGTTGGCTCCTGAGTAGAATAGGTGTAATAACCTTGCAACACCCAAATCGCGTTCATCTCGCACATTTTTTTAGGGCAATTAGGGTGCACAAAAGAATTAGTGGGCACGATAATCCTGTTCGAAATTTCAAACCTGCTTGAGACAGCCTTTTGCCACCGTCTGGTCACACACACCATTTACTTCTCAGCCATCTGCATGCGCATTTTCATGGACCGATAGCCTGCCGTGTTGAATATCAATCGCAATATGACAAACGGTGGTAATTTGATAAATTGGGCTTTCCTTTGTGCCGCATCATCCATCAAGTGACCCGGCAGAGTCACGGAGCGGGAAGTAGGCGGAAGTATTTGCATGCCTGGTGGTCGGGTGCGTACCTTCCTTCTTTTCGCCGCTAGATCACTTCGAAGGCTGCGTCAGAGAAATGCAAATGGCGTTCCCAGAAGCCGTACGTACGCGCATGCGCAGTAGCCCTTTTCAGAATGACAAATCTACCTGATGATTTACCTGTAGGAGGTCCACTCGGCGGCGGCGCGCCGTGGCAGTGCCTGGCTTGTTGGAAGTTACAGCGGTGCCTGCGATTTGAATGGACGTCTTCAACACGCCTGATTGATCTCTCCCTTGGAGAAAGTATCACTTTTGAATGCAGCGCCCCATTTTACTATGTACGTGCATGAGGCGCCTCCATATTAAGTATTTAGCTGATAGCTTGATAGCCTTTTTATTGTGTTTTCATCTAACAGTTTCTCCCTCGAAATAGTAACTTCCCGCGCTTCTGTTCCGTTAAATGTTCTAGTTGGTGCTTTAGGCCCCAATTAACCGCTTTGTCTACTAGGCAACCACACACCGTCATGCTGCAGAGCAATTTTGTGTGTGTGTGTGTGTGTGTGTGTGTGTGTGTGCGTGCGTGCGTGCATGCGTGTGTGTGTGCGCGTGTGCGTGCGCGTGTGCGTGTGCGTGTGCGTGTGCGTGTGTGTGTGTGCGTGTGTGTGTGTGTGTGCGTGCGTGCGTGCGTGCGTGCCGAGGAGGGAAAGGGAAAATATTTTATTGACCTTAATAGTGAGAGTGGTCGGGAAATCGCTGTGCTGCCAGATCAAGACTTCTCCCGCGTGTCACCAAGAGGGTCTAGTACTCCATGGTCGAAGAAAAAACACCAAACATGAAGAAAGAACACAAATGGCGCTTGAAAATTAGAGAGAACTGCCGCGGTGGCTCAGTGGCTACGGCATTGCGCTGCTGAGCACGAGGTCGCGGGTTCGATTCCCGGCCGCGGCGGCCGCTTTTCTGATGGAGGCGAAAAGCAAAAACGCCCGTGTGTGCGAGATTTCGGCGCACGTTAAAGATCCCCAGGTGGTCAAAATTAATCCGGAGCCCTCCACTACGGCGCGCCTCATCGCCTGCGTTGCGTCGGCGCGTTAAACCCTAATCAATCAAATTAGAGACCGAGCGAAGGTGGAATGAGAAAACACGGTATCACCAGGTGACACTAGCCGCGAACTGTCCGGTTGGTTTAAGACGCATGCACTATTGTAATTGGTCCGTGTCGCATACGTTTCACGTATACCACAAAATGGTCTAGCGGTAGTTTGCCCCAATTTTTTGTTTCCAAGGCGTGAACTACATGCTATATACGGTCTTTGCATCGCGTTATGTTATCAAGTTATCACTAAGAAGCTAAATTGTGTACGATATGCCTGTATTACAGGAATCGGGGTTGCTTTCCTCTTGCAACCATTCGTCGCATTATTCTGTGGGAATGCTCCTGTCCGTCTGCCTGCCTCGCTGCTTGTCTGCCTACCAGCGGCCTGTCTGTCTGTCTGTCTGTCTGTCTGTCTGTCTGTCTGTCTGTCTGTCTGTCTGTCTGTCTGTCTGTCTGTCTGTCTGTCTGTCTGTCTGTCTGTCTGTCTGTCTGTCTGTCTGTCTGTCTGTCTGTCTGTCTGTCTGTCTGTCTGTCTGTCTGTCTGTCTGTCTGTCTGTCTGTCTGTCTGTCTGTCTGTCTGTCTGTCTGTCTGTCTGTCTGTCTGTCTGTCTGTCTGTCTGTCTGTCTGTCTGTCTGTCTGTCTGTCTGTCTGTCTGTCTGTCTGTCTCGCTGCTTTCTGCCTACCAGAGGCCTGTCTGTCTGTCTGTCTGTCTGTCAGTCTGTCTGCCTGCCTGCCTGCGCCTGGCAAAACGTTTCCAAACCACTAAACCTGGTAACAGACCTCATACTTGTCAACATTTTTGAGCAAAAAGAAAACATCGTCACACTTACTCGGAACAAACGCGGACACAGGAAGAAACACACGTACGAGCGCACTCAAGTGCAATCAGGAATAATTTTCAAATTGCGGTGATGAAAAATAAAACACTAATTGTATTCGACGGAAAACGCACATACAGGAGTAGTACTCGTGCACAATAAAAAGGCTATCAAGCTATCAGCTAAATACTTCATATGGAGGCGCCTCATGCACGTACATAGCAAAATGGGTCGCTGCATTCAAAAGCGACACTTTCTCCAAGGGAGAGATCAATCAGGCGTGTTGAAGACGTCCATTCAAATCGCAGGCACCTAGTTCGTTTAATTAAATATAGATGTGAGCTTGATATATGTGATAGCAAATGACATTTGCCTTGAAAAGAATGATTTCACCCAAAAATGCAAGAAGACCTTGTGCCCGAGCCTAATCCTCATGGCGGCATTCCAACAGTAACGAAAGGTTCAGTGGAACGCGGGAAAACTGAATTGACTTGAGCAAACCTCCGGCGTGCTTATTGTGGGAGACTGAGCGAGACGTGGGGGGAAGTTCCTATACATAAGAAGGCAGCCGGCTTCTGCCTGATAACTACCGCCCGGTTTCCATGACCAGCCAATGCTGCAAAATGTTAGAGCATGTGATTGCTAAATACATACGAGAATTTCTTGTTGAACATAAGGTGTTGTCAGTTTACCAACACGGGTTTAGGCAAGGTATGTCCACTATTACCCAGCTCATATCAACGTTACATGATTTGTTCAGTGTTCTTGACAAGGCTGGCCAAGTTGATGTTTTGTTTATGGATTTTTGTAAGGCCTTCGACAAGGTACCGCATGGCAAATTGTTATACAAGTTGGAGAGCATTGGTCTTCCTCCCTGTATTATTAGGTGGATTTCCGCATACCTTAAAAACAGAAAACAATTCGTACAAGTGCAAAATGTTTCTTCTAGTATGCTTACTGTCACCTCCAGGGTCCCACAGGGCAGTGTATTAGGACCTTTATTGTTTTTAATTTATATCAATGATTTAGCAGAAGTGATTCCACATGATGTTTCAATAAGATTATTTGCCGATGACTGTGTTGTTTTTAAAACAATCGAGACCGAAAGCGACCATGCGTCTCTACAGGCAACTGTTGTGGCAATTCAGGACTGGTGTGTGAGGTGGGGCATGGCCCTGAATGGTGAAAAAACTGTCCTTCTGCGTGTAACAAGAAAAAAAATCCCGAGTGTTTGCAGTTACCAGCTTAACAGCAGCACTATTAAAGAGGTTGATAAATATAAATACCTAGGGGTAACACTCACCAGTAATCTATCGTGGGGGGTGCACATTTCTGAAATCTGCGTGTCAGCTTTTCAAAAATTATGTTTTCTTAAGAGGAAACTTAAAAATGCCACTTCAAGTGTTCGGCTTTTAGCGTACAATGCGTGTGTGAGGTCCAAGTTAGAATACGCGTCGGCACTATGGGACCCACATGTTAAGAAGGATATATTAAAACTTGAACGTGTACAGAGGAAGGCCGTTAGATTTATTTTTGGCAAACACAAAAGGACAGATTCGCCGTCATCGATTATGAAAGATAATAACATTGCTACATTGGAAACACGCAGGAAAATAAGCCGGCTGCTTTTACTTAACAAGTTTCTTTCAGGAAAAATTGCTCTAAACGAGACGAATCTTATCCAACCTGCTCTGACACGAAAAACAAGGCACACTGCTAAACATGCCCTAACCCCTATTTTTGCGAAGACTAATTCATATAAGTATAGTTTCTTTCCCAGAACGGTGAGTGAATGGAATGACTTGCCACCAAATGTTGTCAATTCCAACAATTTTTTACAAGAGTTGGAACGCTTTGTTAGTGATCTGTAGAAACCGTAGTGCTGGCGGTGCATGCTATTTTGTGGTTATTAAGGTGCTATTACATTTTATGCTGTTTTCTTTTTTCATCTTGGTTTATTATGTTATGGTTTGTGCGTTTTGTGTTCTGCATTTAATCAAGTTTACGCTCTTATGCTCTCAGTGTTGGCGATAATTCTGTTACCTGTTTTTGTTTTGGCATTATGTCTGCCCATTGTACTAGCGTAGTCCACTGTGATACTTTTTGAATTAATACTGTTTGTCATTGTTTATGTAATGCCCCTCCTGCCAGGGCCAAAGAGTTGGCCTGCAGTATTCCTAAATAAATAAATAAATAAATAAATAAATAAGAGGATGAGATGTGGGCGATGGAAGAGGAAAGTCATTTATGTGGCAAAAGCGGCCGAAGACTGCCGTCTTTCGACGACATTTGCAGCAAAGTGAGCGAATACGCGGCCATTTTTCTTGCTACGCATGTTTGCTTTCCAGCGAAAGACTCTCGGTAAGCGGCAGTAAATGCAATAAATAAACAAAAAGGTTCCAGAGAGAGTGTGAAGCTGAGTTTTCGCATGCTTTATCACACGTAAAAACGCTGTTCACTGTCGCTGGAGCTCCCGGTGCTCCGACCGAGGCGAAGGATGGCCATTTTATCACAGGATAGGATGTGCACCTGCTCTCGAGCAAGAAAGTTGTCCTAATGTACCTACGCATACCGACCAATCGTCCCCGACAGTTCTCGTAAAAACAGTCGTCGTAAGTCCTCGCTTAATCTGATATAATTAACCTCTAAATTTGCTCAACCTGCATTCCGGCTGCGAGGAACGCTTCGCACACACACACAAACACTGATGGAAAATAAATCTCCGATAAATGATGGCCCCGTGAAACCAAGCCAGATTTTACCTAACACTAGCAACACTTCAGTCGAGCCGGCAAATGATAGCTACGATCATCCTGCTCGTCATTAACGTCATCCCTCCTGTCCCCTTGCGGGACCACAATCACAAAGGACGCGGGTTCGATTCCCAGCCGCGGCGGCCGCTTTTCTGATGGAGGTGAAAAGCAAAAACGCCCGTGCGTACGAGATTTCGGAGCGAGTTAAAGATCCCCAGGAGGTCAAAATTAATCCGGAGCCCTCCTCTACGGCGCGCCTCATCGCCTGCGTTGCGTCGGCGCGTTAAACCCTAGATTCAATCAATCAACCACAATCACAAGCTGTAAGAAAGCATCACTAGTAATACTACTCTTTGTAACAATTATGTAGCGCCCCGGGCCCTTCCCCCCCTCCCCCTCCACCCCCCCGACCCTAATCTTCGTTGGCCGCTAGGCTTGGACCGGCAATAAACACCGACGAGCACAACAGCTCGCGGACAGCCAGGCTGAGGGTCGTCACTCGCCTGGATTGTACCGCGACCCTCCCACGTTCGCCAATACTGCAGGCAAAACGTGACACCCTTCAGCAACATTGAGGAACCGTCATCATCATCATCATCATCATCATCATCATCATCAACAGCCTATCTACGCCCACTGCAGGGCAAAGGCCTCTCCCACTATTCTCCAATTACCTCGGTCCTGTGCCAACTGTGACCAATTTATCCCCGCAAACTTCTTGATCTCATCTGCCCAATAACTTTCTGCCGCCCCCTGCAACGCTTGCCTTCTCTAGGGATCCACTCTGTTACCCTTAATGACCAGCGGTTATCTTGCCTTCGCATTACATGCCCTGCCCACGTCCATTTCTTCTTCTTAATTTCTACTAATATGTCTTTAACACCAGTTTGCTCCCTGACCCACTCCGTGAATACGCCAATTGAGGAACCGTACCGCACCCCAACCCCCCAAGCAGCCGAGTGACAATGCTGCGTCATCTACTCTTCGCAGACAGGAGGAGGACCGCACTTCAATTCCTTCTTCGTCTTGGCGATGACGACGACTGCTGCGAGGGGTGCTGGAAAAAGTGACTGAGCTTCGCGGCGAAAAGCACAACAAATCTTGACAAACTGTCAAATTTCCCACCACACGACGTTGGCAGGGACGTAGTAGGGGAAGCACCAAAACAGTGATCAGGATGTTGACTCCATGCTAGCATTCAAACAGTGCGTTCAAACGGAACAAGCGGCACCACATTTAGCGGTCGCTTGCTTTCGCCGGCGTCCAACCTAAACAGTCACGTCACGGGGGCCGTTCGAGAAGGTCCATGGCTGATGAGTAGCTACTCTTCCTTTTTTGCCTATTATCTGGCTTTATTGTTCCGAAGTTTGAGTTAAGGTTAGCAGGACTGCTACCGACGCGGAGATATTTCGAAGGAACCAAACAAATTTTCCGCATCATCCCTTTGGAAAGCCGGATTATGGGGACAGCGGTTTTTTCTGTAATGATCTCGTGTAATTACCTTTATCTTAGATTTGTTTTCGATTTTGAATTCAAACATGCAATTTAAATGTATTGTTCTTTACCCGTTATACCTTGATGGTACCGGAAGAGTTTCTATGCGTAAGCTTGTTCAATAAAGTGTTAAGTGGCGCGCTATCCGCTCCACAACACGTTTATTAAAGGAGGGCCCCAGAAATGGACCTGATGATGATTGCTATTGGTTTCCCCTTTGTAGCGGGGTGATGGCATGCCATCTTACCAAAAAGGACTAATATACCTATGTTTTATACTCTTAGTTTAATACTATCGCTGCTTAGGGCAGGCACAAAAAGCTTATTAGGCACAAAATACTTTTTTTTTCTGTTACAGATGGCAAATGTCCTAGGCAATATTCCCCTCCCTGCTTTGCCTCCACCAGCATTCTAATCTTCTTTTCGTCCCCTCAACAGCCTTGAAGTTAACTTTTTCTCTGTGCGACCCTTAAATCCTAGGGCTTCTGGAAGCCGAATATGTTCCTTATGTCGATTTGGATGGATACTCTCACATTCTAACACTATGTGCCGCATAGTTTCTGTTTATTTTCTGCAGACCATGCATACTCCACCATTTTGTGAATACTTCCCCACAAAGCTCTTAGTTCAGACACAACCTGCTCTAGCCTCAAAAAGCAAAGCACTGCCCCGGAATTATCGTAGAAATTTACCTTTTTGCAGTAGCGTAGCCCTCTTGCGGCGGCCGCCCGAACCACATTTGGGGGATTATAGAAGAACCCGCCACCTTTTTTTTTTCCGCCTTCCCGGCGCAGTTGAGGAAGCCGTCCTGGTTTTGGTGGCAGAGAAATTTTTTGATGGCAGCCCTCCATGATGGCAGCCGTAGCGCCTACTTATCGGCCGCTTTCATGGCTCAGAAAATGGAGCCCCATTAGCTGGCTCGGCGTACTCCAATATGGCGTCGCTCTGTTTACATTTCGCCCCCAAATAATGGCGGATTGGTCGCGGTCGCTGGGAGTGAGAGTAGCGCATGCGCAGAGCACTACTGGAAAAAGGTTCATTGCTGCGCATCAGGGATGGAGAAGCGCACGCAGACATGCGCACACTCAGGTGCACGCCTAAAACTCTTCGACAAGTATTACTTCTAATATTTAAACACACTTACTTACAGCCTTCACTCTGTACACGTACCCCACCTATACTCGGTGACAACTTAAGAACGGCACCGGAAGTTGCCGCTGTGCCTTATCACCGTAGCCGGATGTTTCTCCGCGCGGCGCAACTAGGGCGTTACTGGGAATATTTTGAACATGGCGTGAGCCGTTCCCGTGATTTTTTGGACTTAATATGCTTATAAACGACTCCAGTGACGACAAACAAACTGCGTGAGGCAAGGCAGACGATATCACGCATTCATAGCAAACCCCTTTCAAAACGCGCGCGCACTGACGTCACGGGTCCGGCGCTTTGGCGGAGTGATACACTACATGAGGTGGTGCCGTTCTTGAGTTGTAACCGAGTATATCATTCTAAATGGGAGGGTTCTTCTCGAGGCAAGTTTCGCCCGCGTTGAGCCCGTGTCCGTCAAGTTCACCCACGTACTGTCTGCACTGGGACACCCCTCCCGGCGCAGCGGGCCACAGCTCATCAGGTGCGTACGCACATCAAGAACGGGAAGGAGAAAGTGGTCGAGGGGGTGCCTGAAAGCCGTAAAGTCGCATTTCGCCCGTAGTGACCCAGAAACGCGTGGCTGTTGTCGGCCAGCACGCCCGCGCATGCCGCGTCCATTACGGCCCGCCACGTGCCCCCGTGCCTCGGTGAGTTCTCGCCGTAAAGACAGTCCTTCCTTCTCCCGGCGCGTCTTCCTCCGCGTAGGAGGAGCCTTGAGTCATCGCCACGGGAGGACGCCTCCCAGGTCACATCGAAGCCTCTGCCTTAATCACTGTCAACCACTAAGTTCAGGACATGCCGGAGAAAAAAGAAAAAACAAATCATAACTTGAGCGCCAATGAGTGGAGTTCAGCCAGCCGTCAATGTAATGTTCGTTAGTGTGAGGGTGTCACTTTTCTGGGCTTCCTTGTCTGGGGGTGTTGAGGACTTCCTACAGTACAGAGGGGCCCAGTGTTTCAGGCGGCCTCCCCGCAGGCCTTGTAGAATAGGGCTGTATACACCTCGGTAGTTACGCCGCCGGCTGTTGCGTCACGCCGGCAGTAAAAGTGGCTGTAAGGCAAGCGCGGTTGCCTGCCTTAATGCAATGGGAGTTCAATTAGGAGGGCACAGACGGCCTGTGTGTGTGTACCGTCGCCAGGTGAAAGCGAAAGCTGTTTTCAGCGTCTGCAGCCTGTGGAATACTAACAATGGTTCTTTGTATGTTCTTGCTAGCGTAACGGGGATAAGGACACACCATTTCACCGGCTAACGTACGGGTCTTCAATCATGTATGTAAGACGTAAAAAAGCGCCCAAGAGACACCGCTAGGCGTCCCTCGATTCTGTGAATGCATGCAGTACGCAACGTTAAAAAATACAGTGGATCGCTACACTTCGAGGATTGCATAGTAAATAATGAGCCCTTTATGTTGTTCGGGTTCAGAGGTTGTTGTCTAGTACGTATAAAGGCTGCATCGGGATCTTGGGCAAACTGCCATTGCGCAAGCGTTGCTGCCCGCTGGGGGTCGTTAATGGGAAATAAAGTTGTGTGGCGGTTCTAATGAAGCAGTCATACAGAACGCCCTGACTTTACGCCGACTATTCGGCACTCGCAGGCTTGTTATATTATTATTCGTCCGAGTGACCATGAACACACACTGGTCGCAGAGAACAGCTACTCCCAAACAGAAATAAATGGTTAGTGCGAGAACACACCCCTGTGCAATAAATACAGATGATGAGCAAATAAAGTGCCCTCCCTCCGTTCCATCACTTCTTGTTTTGTATCATCATCAGCAGCAGCAGAAGCATCCTATCTACGTCATCATCATCAGCCTATCTACGTCATATGTCAGCCTAGTCATATGTTATGTATGACCGCACACATTCCAGCAGCGACCAGGTAGAATCTCTAAATCTTGTTCGTTTTGTTCCTTCGCGCGTATACAATCACCTTTGAAACCTCCACCCGCAAATCTAAAACAGTCATGAAAGCGGGGAGTGGGAAAGCACAGATATGTGACGGATAGAGTTGATGGGCAGTTTGTCACCTTTCTTAATTAATTAATTTAAAAATGTATGCGGGTTAAGAAAAAAACCGGCTTCGAGAACAGCCGTGCACACGCCCCGGGACCCAACCTTAATCAACCGGGGATGGCCTAATCTTGAGTGGAGAACGGAATGCGAAGAAACGTTAATCCGTCTTCGTAACAATGTGCCGCCCTTCTTCAATAAAGCTGCACTCCCCCTCACGAGAGATGTAGTTGGTCTTAGAATAGAATAGAATAGAATAGAAGAGAAAAGAATAGAATTGCATGGATTTGAACAGCGCTTAGTGAACAGTGCCACTCAGTGAAGAGTGGCAAAAACGAAAGATTTACTTTGTCCCGTCTAATCGCTGTTTAATTAATGCAATGAACCAACTAGCCCAGCTACAAACCCTCCTGCAGAATAGAATAGAATAGAATAGAATAGAATAGAATAGAATAGAATAGAATAGAATAGAATAGAATAGAATGACACTATCCTCCCTCGGGGAAGGGCCTTGAATAGCAACTATAGACTAACTTCGCTGCTTTTACTAATAATTTAGAGCCCCGTTCGACTACTGTAAAGATGGTAGACCAGCGAAGCTGTATTGAAGGACAAGTATACTGCAGTTTATATAGTGACTTACTATATTGATCGAATAAAGACACGTACGCATAACTTCCTTTGAATTAAGTCTAAATTGCTCTAAAAGAATGTGCTTCTGGATACCTCCGACAAAACGAGAGTTACAGCCGTTTTCCGTAAACGTACTCCCTGCATATAAAGACGATCATGCATTGGCAGCAGACGGGAATTCTGTAAATTTTGCAGCTTCACTCTGAACTAACTAATTATGACAGGTAAATGAAACTCGGTGTAACGATAGAGTCGTCTTAACGACCAATTTCAGACCGATTTTTTTCCAAGATACGTATATTAGATTGACAGCTACAGAGCATTCTATATAGATCTACGGAGAGAGAGAGAGAGAGAGAGAGAGAGAGAGAGAGAGAGAGAGAGAGAGAGAGAGAGAGAGAGAGAGAGAGAGAGAGAGAGAGAGAGAGAGAGAGAGAGAGAGAGAGAGAGAGAGAGAGAGAGAGAGAGAAGACGTTATTGTGCCCAAATAAGAAGACTGGTATTATGTCTTCTTTCTTGCAAGGGTTCGGCCGACCCCATGGGAGTCAGCGGCCTCTCTTGCTATTCGGACGGGCCTGTTGATCTTCAGCGGTAGAGCTGTGCAGCGCAGCCTCCCACTGCACATCGTTGTGTATGTTTAGCAAATATGTCGTGTGTTCCTGTGGGTTCATAGCGATGTGCGGGCACTTCCACATCATGTGTGAGAGGGTAGCCCACCCTCAACAAAATTTCGATCTAGAGCGAACTAATGAAATTCTTCGCCGACGCTACCCGATAGGCGTACGCCCTTTTGGCCAGGAAATAGCGCAAGAAAAGTTTCGTTGTAAAACTGCCTCCGTCTATCCATCCCTGCATCCATCCATCCAACTGACGTGATCAAGGCATTCTATAAGGTTCAGCGATATGCTTCGAAATCACCAATTATTGAGTGATTAATTGTAGGGTTTAACGCGCCGACGGTAGGCGATGGGGCGCGCCGTAGTGGAGGGCTCCGGATTAATTTCGACCACCTGGGGAACTTTAACGTGCGCCGAAATCTAGAGCACATGGGCGTTTGTGCTTTCCGCCTCCATTAGAAAAGCGGCCGCCGCGGCCGGGAATCGAACCCGCGTCCTTGTGCTCAGCAGCCCAACGCTATAGTCACTGAGCAACCGCGGCGGGTAAATTCACCAATCAGCTGCGCCAGCACTAGAATTCCGCCTTTTTCATTCGGACGTCATTCGTCGTGCACCCATCCCTAAGCAATAAGCAGTTGGGGGAAATTCCGTGTTCTGCGTCTCAAAATTGTAGGTTGGGTTTTGAAGTGCACAATAAAC